>NC_051246.2:23239885-23864885 GCF_015237465.2 Chelonia mydas | reverse complement strand
GTCCCTCCCAGGAACAAAGGGTCAGATCCAAGCTGCTTGATCAAGCAAACTTTGGTTTACTTCACTGGGAGTTTGCCTGAACAAGAACAAAGTAAGGATCTCAGGATTTCCTTTGAGGGGCTGCACCATTCTTTCAGAGATCCTGTCGTATTCCTAGAGAGACAGGATTATGGGAAGGAGAGGCCCAACGCCTACTTATATAGGGAATTAATGGGAGGCTCAGAGTGAGCCTGGTTGGAAAACAATTCTGTCAGCTTGTGTTGTTACCATTTCTCTTCTCCTGCATGATAACAAGTCTCTCGATACAAATCTCAGATTGGACTATTCTGTTACATGAGACATTGCAAACCATTTGCATCATAGGCTGCAATTCCCACTGTCTCTCGCAGACAAAGGGATGCCAACAAAACTTGGTAACACAGCAAAGCATCAGTCAGGATGCTCACAGAGGAAGGATGGTTTTGTAATTAAGGCATTAGGCTGGGACTCAGGAGAAAGCGGTTCAATTCTCAGCTCTGTCAGACTTCCTTTGAGCAAATGACTCAGTCACTCTGGGCCTCAGCTCCCCATCTGCAAAATGGGGATGATACTTTTTTGTCTGCCTTATCTATTTAGACTAACACTGTGGGGCAGCGTCTGGATTACTATGTGTTTCTGTACAGCACCTTGCACAAGGGAGCCTTGATCTCAGTTGGAGCCTCTAAGGCAGTGGTTTTCAAGCTGTGGGCCGCGGACCCCTGGGGGGGGTCCACAGACTGAGTAAGATTTCCAAAGGGGTCCGCACCTCCATCCGCAAATGAAAAAAGGTTGAAAACCACTGCTCTAAGGGTATGTCTACACTGGAAAAAAAGACTCACAGCTGGCCCTCATCAGCTGACACAGGCTCGGGGAGGGCGAGGGGGGCGCTAAAAATTGCAGTGTAGATGTTTGAGCTCAGGCTGGAGCTCTGGTTCTGGATCCCTCCCACCTCGCAGGGTCCAGAGCTCGGGTTCCAGCCCAAGCATATACACAGCAACTTTATAGCCCTGTAGCCCAAGCCCCACGGGCCCAACTTAGCTGACCCGGGCCAGATGCAGGTGATTCACTGCTGTAGAGACATACCCATAGGCATTACTGTAATACATGAGAAGTTTCTTCACTAAAAGTGTTCTCTTTAGAGCAGAAATCTGGATGGTTCCTTCCTATTACCGCCCTGAAATAGCTCTAAATGGCCTTGTTTAAAAATTAGCAGGGAAAAAAAAAAAAAAAAATACACACACACAAAAATCAGCGAACAAAACAAAAAACCGTCCAGAATGCAGCCAGTGCCTCGGCAGAATTCAGACAAGACTCTGTAATTCAGTGCAATCTGCATGGTCTAAGAATTTCATCATAAGGCTGCAAACAGGCTTTAAGTTTGTAGGGCTTCTGTCACCTGTAGCATTAGTTTATAGAGGTAGCATGTGACTGCATCAACACTGTCGCGTTCAGGGAAGCAAAATGAAGCCAGACAGAATGAGTCTGTCCGTGTGCATCTCTATACATCTGTACAGGACTAATGAATGCAGCAGTTCTAGGGGTTACAACGACCTAGACAGAGAGAGCCAGGTAAATAATGGATTAGCTATTTCTTGCCTGGTTGAAGATGTTAAGAGCTGTGTTAGGATTTCAGTAATTAAGGATATCAACATTTGAGGCACCTGCATGCCTCACGTGGCGAGGAAATAATGCTGCTGCAGATAAACTGGGTCACCTTTGGAGAGAAAGTAGAAGGTAATTGCTGATTCGGACCTTCCAGAGTAGATAGAGGGGCATATTCCGCCATGGTTCAACAACCCACCCCCACTTACCCACCCACCTGGAAAAAAAAAGCCACACTACATCGCCAGCACTAACACAAGAATTTCCTTACCAGCACCCACAGCCACAGCTGTTCTATTAAAATGCAAGGTATTTTATTCACTGTAACTAAATTAAGTGTGATATACAAATTAAGAGTCCATAACTTTGATAGTTTTATTATTTCTAAGCTGGTAACTCCCATGAGATACAGCAGAAAATTCACACTGATGCTCTAGTGATTAATTAGGGAGGCCTGTTTTCCTTGCATCTGCACATCTCATAACTGCAGTTGCCAGTGACATCCCAATACGACAACCTGCTGGATCACTAGAAACTGATTTGAAAAATCCTGTTTCAATGATTGTCTTACTCAAGGACAGAAACTTGGGCTAGTGCAACTGTCCTACTACAAAAATAGAGAAAGTGATTTCAAACATTAAATATTTGAAGACAAATAGGCCAAGGATGATTAAAGGGTGGTCCATGGTTATTCTTTAATAAGGAGGCTACTTACCTAGGGCTCAGATACTAGAGTGATGAGGGCTACATAAGCATCTAGATAGGTAGTGCTTGAAAAATCGACTTGTCCTGGCTAAGTGACATGCTGTGTGAGGGGCCTACACTATCACCACCTGCAGAATCCAGGTTCTCTGTTTTTAAAGGCTTGTCTACACAGTAGGGTGTGGTGTGTGCTGTTTCGAAAACACACTTACTCGTTGTCTATTAATTGGTCGATGTAGGCCCTGCTGGTGCACTTTAAGTGTCATTTGAAACAGTACTATGTTAAAGCACACTAGGGAATGTTTAGTTGCGCCAGCAGTGTCTACGTGAACTAATTAATGTGCAACAAAGTAGTGTGCTTCAGAAATCACACCTCCCCTTAGAATGCATTACCTCACTGTGTAGACAAGCCCTAAGTTTCTAACCCTTTTGATTGCAAAGATAGACTTCCACATGATTCTCAGATGGGAGGTTATGAAGTACTGTCTTCCTGAGTGTGCAGACAGCCAGTGCCTCTGCTGCAATGCATAGCTTTTGCCAAGCAGCAATGTGAAATTAACAAGTCTCTGTTCAGTTTCACTGCTTCTGTTCAGAATCTTGTAGGCAGATGTGAAATTACATATGTCTAATCAGCTTTCTACTGCTATTGGGAAAACCTACCAAGGCAAGCACTGCAGTTCTTTGCTTTTTATTTGTATTATCATAGTGCTTAGGAGTCCTAGTCATGGGACTACACGCCCTAGTCCTAGGCTACATGCTGTACGTTTACAAAGTAAATATAAGACAAGAGACAACAGATGGATACAGACAGTGGAGTACAAGGACACATTGGTTTTCTGCCTGCCGCCCCCATTCACACTTTTCCATGCTCCCTAAGAAGGGCCAGATACCTCTTCTCCTGCCTCTCCATCTGCAGCAACCAGGAGGGAAGAATGATACCTGTAGCTCCTCTGCTCTTTTGGTCATGGGAGCAAAGCTACCAACTCACTAGACACCTATTAACCAGAGGGAGATATAAGAGATGACCCCCAAACAGGATCCTGGGACAGCACGATGGCGAACTCCTGACACTCTCCCTTTTCCCAGTAACACAGAATAGAGCATGGGGGATTTTCACCACCGCTTTGCTCCTGAACCCAACCTCTAGAGCTCCTCTGCCTTTCCTATGTATAGCTAGACAGAGAAGAAGGCGGCTGCAATCTGCTTCATGTTATGCACAAGAGGTACAACTCCACGAAACGACTTGCCATTCCATCCCTCAGCTAGACAATGTTAGAGCTGCTCCAACCTAGGACACTATAATTTTGAAAGCCAATGACCTTTTTAAAAAAAAAAAAGGTTGTGTTTTACACTGCTTAATGCTGGATAACTTTAAAAGGTTGCCCAACTGCATTTACAGCGAGTGAGAGCATGTCTACACACACACACACACACTCACTCAGCCTGAAAGGTGGGAAGAGGAGGAGGTCTATTTGCTGCTTTGTGTAAATCCCATTTAGCATTAATGGAAGCTATCCTGTGGGGAGAACAGATCACAGAAGTGACAATTATGAAATTGGCCATAAAGATCAAGATTTACGAGGGGATTTGCTGGCAGACCCTTAACTATTGCTGTAATCATTGTGATCAGCTCTAGCCAAATTGACTAAAATTTGACTTCAGGACACCATGGCAGTCCTGCCCACCCCCCCCACATGCAGCAGAGTTAGCAACATGACCAGAAAAAAGGAAGCCAGGGAAATGAATGAGGTATGGTTCTATGGCGTGAGTCAGACCCTTAACTCTACAGTTTAACTTCTGCACTGATTTCCTCTAGGGCAACT
This sequence comes from Chelonia mydas, assembly GCF_015237465.2. Classification (NCBI taxonomy): domain Eukaryota; kingdom Metazoa; phylum Chordata; order Testudines; family Cheloniidae; genus Chelonia; species Chelonia mydas. Next base: position 23,860,740 of record NC_051246.2, on the reverse strand, counting down.
GCACCTTCCCAGATAGTTAAGCACTTGGTGATTACTTGCCTAGGTAGCAATTCTAGAAGAAATGGCAATGGTGTGTCTGCTATCCACCAGTATACGCGTATGCACACACGTTTCTGTCCGATGGTGCTCTTGCCAGCAGGGCTTCCGAGTTTAAAAAAAAAAGGGGGGGGGGGTATAAGTATTAGAGGGGTTTGGAAAAAGTCCAATTTTTCTAGAAATATTCCCCCAATACGTGCTCTCCCCACAGCTCTCCTGGCATTGCTACTCGCTCAGAAGGCGGCCCACCCAGGAGCTCCCAAAGCAGAAGTGGCGTGATGTGTGCAATCATATACAAAGGAGATAAAATAGGGGCAATCCCTTCCTCGCTAGAGATTTCCCAGTAAACATGGACTTTGAGGTCTAAATGCAGAGCGGAAGTGAGCAGCAATTTTAGATGCCTGTCACTAGCTGACTGGTCCCTTTAGGAGGGAACGAGGTCCAGTGCACTTGGGACTGCCCAATAGGACTTGGGGAAGGACACCCGAGCCTTATAAAGGGGGAGACAGCTGCAGATTGCAGGCAGATGCTTGCATACACTGTGGGAAGTAAGGCGGCTCCTGCGGGGCCCTGAGTCAGCAGGGGGAAGACACCAGCAGGAAAGGCCTGTGGAGAGAGGCAAAATACAGGCAAGAGGTGCTGGGAGAGCAGAAAGACAGACCCTTACAGAGGGGGCTTTGCCCAACCAGAACAGAAGAGTGTTGGAACTCTGAAGGGAAGAGACAGATCCTCAGGGCTCAGCTGAAACTGGGATGAAGACTTGGTAAGGCTGCGTTCTCTTTTGAGATACTTTGTGCAGGACTTAATAAACTGGACCCCAGAAGGGGGAAAGTTTTGAATCTCTGGCCTGTGTGGACTTAAGGGAGTCAGAGTTAAGAGGAAACTGAGGCAGGCCTCAGCAGAACCACAACTGACCAGAAGAGGTTGCTGTAAGGCAGGCACGCCCTGACAGTACCCAACCTGACAAACCTTGAAGAGGCTGGTTTTTCAGAAAGCGTTCAGCACCCACCTTTTCAACCATCAGGCCCCTTTAAGATGTGTCATAGTGGACTCCCCAAAATCGAGCCATCCAAACTAACTAGCTGCCTGAAAAATGTGTTACATACACCAGAAAGGTTAGTTCTACTCGCGTTCCCAACAGCAAACCGGAGAGACAAATGAAAACCGGACACGGCTCACCAACGTTCCCTTGTAATCATTACATAGGGACTGTTCTCTGTCAAGAGAGTAGCTTATCTCTGCCACCTTGCAGAATATAGAGAGACGGTCTCCAAACTTTTTTGATCGCGCACCCCCATCATTAAAAAATTTTTGAGCACGCACCCCCAGTATATGTATATTTATTTATGTATAAATTATATACATGTACTACTGTACTAATATATTATGTAAATTATAAAACATACACAAAAAATAGAAATTAAAAAGCGATGAGATAAAGATGAAACAATATTTTTTAAATAATTTTTTTTATTTTATTTATTAATGGTACAAAAAACCTTTTTGCTCTCACAAAAAATTAATATTTTTAGTTAGAGCAACGTGATTGAATATGCTTTATTATTTTTGAAAATCTTGATTTAACACTTTGTGATACAGCGGGCACTCAGGGTGGGGAGCGGGGTCTGGGAGGGAGTTAGGGTGCGGGAGGAGGCTCAGGGCTGGGGCAGGCAGGAGGTGCAGAGCACTTACCTGAGGCAGCTCCTGTTTGGTGCAGGAGGTGTGCAGGTGGCTCTGCGCAGCGCAGCACCACCCCCATGGCCACGATTCTGGGAGCTGTCCCCCCCTCCCCCCCCCGAAGGCAGGGCCACCCGGAACGCAGGGGCTTTAGGGCCCTGGGCTAAGGGGGCCCCGGCCTGAAGCTCTAAAGCCCCTTTTGGAATGTGGCCCTGCGAGCACTCAGGGCCAGAGGACTCAGGAGGAGCAGGGCAGCTGCGCAGCCAGCGGCTGGAGAAAACCGGCGCTTCTCCCTTCAAAGTGGTGCTTCTCTCCAGCCGGCTTTGAAGGGAAAAGTGCAGCTTCTTTCCGGCCGCTGGCTGTGCAGCTGCCTCGCTCCTCCACGGGCCGGAGGACTCAGGCCCCCCCCCCATTTCTTCCCCCCCTCCGGCAGTGCTCCTCCTGCTGTGCCCCCCAATCGATCGTCTTGCGCACCCCCTGGGGTGTGCACACCCCACTTTGGAGGCCACTGGTGTAGCGGACCAGACTCCCCAGCACACTCATCCCACCACTCTTGTCTATCTCAGCTGTACTGTGTGAACGGACTTCTCTCAGTACAGGAGCAGGACAGAATCAAATCGGACACTAGGGCAGGCCCAGTGCCCAAGGTGGCAGAAGTAGGGGTGAAAAACCACCTCTGGAACTCATAAGGCTTGTTGCTTAATGCTGACCAGCACGGAGTTTGTACCAGCAAGATGCTGCACACCCTCAATTCCCTTTTCCCCTCAGTGGAAGCTGAAGACATGCAGCAGCTCACCAGATCAGGCATGCTGGTGGTAGGGCTCCCCCTCCCCTGCCAACCACCAATGGGAAAACTAAGGGTGCTGATGATGCTGTGTCTTGAGGATGTTTATTTTAAACCCATCCCATTGAGGGCTATGGGAAAAGCTATTCAAACTGGTTATTTTGCAGGCCTGTCACCTACAGACCAGACATGCTCCCCTCCCCAGTCATTAAATCACATCTCTTAGCGTTGTTTGTGCATTAGGCAACCAAATTCTTCCAAGATCCTGCTCTGGAAACAAACTTGCACAAATTCCGAGTCCCTCTCTCCCGGAAAGATCTGTCCATTATTTGAGGCAGGCACTCGTGCCATGTGAAGGAGGAGAGAGTCTAGCAAGCACTGTGACAGCAGGTATTGTAGGTGAAACTCATTTCAGAGGCAGGCAACCCATGTGGGGAAACCTATTAGAAGAGACCAGCCATTTAGCCAGAGAGCAGACCAGGGGGTTTCAATGTCTTAGATGGACAAACATTCAAAGCACAGTAAGCAAGAGTTAAGCCTTGTACTGCCTCCAGTCTGGCAAGGCTTACTTAAACTAAGTTATATTAAGGATTGCTGGGGTAGAATCTAGCTACCCATCAAAGTTGTATACTTTGTCTAGTGAAAGTCCAATATGGCAGGTCACGAACAGTTGTACCTGATTTAACGGGAGCCCACAGTGTGCTTGGTGCTGTACAGATAATACCAACTAGCTCTTGGGGTAAGTAACTTCATTTTACAGATAAGGAAACAGCGGCATAGAGAAGTGAAGTGACTTGCCCAAAGGGGCTCAGAAGCAGAGTCAGAAACAGAACCAGGTCTCCCCAGTTGCAGCCAGTTCAGTGCCCTATCCAGAAACAGTCTTTGGGCAGTGATCATCTGTGCTGGTCAGCGAAAATATCCATTCTGTCCTATTCAGATTAGGTAGTGGGCTGTATTTTGTTTTTAAGTTGCCAGTCCTTCCCTTACAGCCAACTGGAGCCCTGTGAGCAGGCAGCGTGTGTGTGTGTGTGTGTGTGTGTGTGTGTGTGTGTTCAGTGCAAGCAACTCATGGCCCTCAGACACTAAGTAAGGGCTCTTGAGACCACAGAGTGGCTGAACTGGGGGAGCTAAAGGGAGATACAAAGATGAGACTTTCCGGGACACAGTAGAACAGTCCCACCTCCAGACCGACAGCCTCTGTGGTAATAAGGATGAAAGGAAGGAGAACATCAAGCTGGAACAGAGGGAAATGATCCCAGAACGGGGACCCTCCTTCCAGATGATGTCATGGTATCCTCTCACACTGTGGCTACCTCTCCAGGGCAGGGGACCCCTGTTATTAGGAAGAGACAGGTAACAGTAATAGGGGGAATTCTATTATTAGAAATGTACAGTTGGGTTTGCAATGACCAGGGAAACCGCATGGGGAATTGCCTGCTAGGTGCAAACATCTGAAGACATCTATGTAGACTTAAGTGCAGTTCCGAGAAGGAGATATTGGTTGTGGTATATATAGGTACAGGAAAGGTAGGAGACAGGTCCTGGAGACCAAATTTAGACTGCGAGGTAAGAGATTAAAGTCTAAGGCCTCCATGGTAGCATTCTCTGAAATGCTTCCATTTAGACAGGCAGAATTGCAGGGTCTCAATCCGTGGATGGCACAATGGAGAGGGAGGAGGGATTTAGATTTATTAGGCATTGAGGAACCTTTTTGGAAAGGAGGAGCCTATACAGGAAGGTTGGGCTCCACCTAAACCAAAGCAGAACCAAATTGCTGGCATGTAAAATTAAGACTTTGTAGGGGAGGTTTTTAAATTAAGGGCTGAGGAAAAGCCAACAGGTGCAGAGGAGCAAACAGGTCAGACAGAGGCATCCCTTAGGGCAGGAGTTCTCAAACTTTTTCTTTCTGAGACCCCCCTCAACAGGCTATAAAAACTCCAAGGCCCAAGGGGGGTGGGGGAGGGGACTCAGGGCTCCAGGCCAAGGGGTGGCCCCTTGGGCACAGGCATAGTTTGACTTCTATTTGGGGAGGGGCAGCTCCGCACAGCGGGGTCCAGGGAGGGAGCGCCACCTGCACCCCCGATTCACCTCAGCAGCCCACCCGGCCTGTATGGCTGTGGGGGGTATGCAACCAAAAAAATATAACTCAAAGGGGGGGGGACTCAGCTCAAAAAGTTTCAAAAAAACTGCTCAGGGTGCAGGCAGGGGGGTAGCTCAGGTTGCAGGGAGAAGGATAGTTAGGGGCTGTGTGCCAGGAGGGCTCCCCTCACAGTGGCTGCTCCCCGAGGGCTCTGCCGGCCCTGGAGCCGGGTCCCCCTGCCTGGGCGGCTCTTACCGACTGCGTGAGCAGTCAAAGAGGGCTGGGAGCCGAGGAGCAGCTGCAATCCCAGGCACCAGCAGCAGGTGGGGGAATGCCACAGCTGCCCACTCCATGGAACCACAGCTAGAGGAGCAGCTGCCCTGCACTGCCTGGCTCTGGCTTCTTAACCTACAACCTGGCCAGAGGCCTGGGCCTGAGGGAGAGCAGGAAGTGGGGGAGGATGGAGCTGTCCCCGGACTGCCCCACTCTGGGTAAGGCACTGCAATTTGGGGGGGAAATACCATTGTGCCCCCACAACTCTGCCCATGGGCTCGGGGCTTCTGCCCGCGCAGAGCGCTGGGGTTAGGGGATTCAGACCCATGCTGCTCCCAGATTCAGTGTGGGGGGGGGGGGGGGGGGGGGGGGCAGTGTTTGGGGCTCTTAGCTTTGGCAGAAGGGTGGCCACCAGCTTCAGCCCTGTGCTGCTCCTGGCTTCAGACGGGGCTGGGGGAGGGGGGAGGAGCTTCAGCCCTGCACCCGCTCCTGGCTTCAGACCCGGGGGAGTGGGGGGGGGGGGGGGCATATCGGCTTCAGCCCTGTGCCCACTCCTGGCTTCAGAACAAGGGGAGGGAGGGGGATGCTGGCTTCAGCCCTGCGGGGGTGTTTGGGGCTCAGAGCACTGGGTTTCAGACAGACCCCCGGTTGAGAACCGCTGCCTTAGGGGAAGATTTTATAAAAGGGATTCTTTATATCCTAGATAAGGAGAGGAGAGGATAGAAGTAGATAATGTAGAAACTGAAGAGAAATAGTCGAACAAAAATGAGCCCCATTCAGTTACATCACATGAAAGCAAACAAATTTTATAAGCGCTTGTATGCAAATGCTAGCAGTCTAAATACTAAGATGAGTGAATCTGAGTGCCTGGTATTAAGTGAGGGTATTGATATAGTAGGCATCCAGAAACTTGGTGGAGCTATGGTAATCAATGGGACAACAGGTACAAAATATATAAGGATAACAGAGTAGGTCATGCTGGTGGGGGAGTGGCACTATATGTGAAAGAAAGCAAAAAGTCAAATACAGTAAAAATCTTAAATGAATCAAATTATATCACAGAATCTCTACGGACAGAAATTCCATGCCTGAACAACAAGAGGAGCAGTAGGAATATACTACCGACCACCTGACTGGATGGTGACAGTGACTGTGAAATGATCAGCAAGATGAGAAAAGCTACAAAAACAGAAAACTCCAAGTATCCTTATAATGATTGGGTACAAATCACCTCTGAATGGGAAACAGAGATAAAATGTCTAGAGACCATTAATGACTCCTTCTTGGAGCAGCTAGTCCTGGAACCAACACAGGACATGGCAATCCTTGATTTAGTCCTAAGTGGTGCATAGGATCTGGTCCACGGAGATGAATATAGCTGAACCGCTCAGTAATAGTGACCATAAGGTAATACATTAACATCCTTGTAGGGGAGAAAATACCAAAGAAACCAACCACAGTAATATTTAACTTTAAAAAGAGGACTACACAACAATGAGGAAGCTATTTAAAATGGAAATTAAGAGGAACAGTCCCAAGAGCAAAATGCCTGGAAGCTGCATGGAAATTACATTTATACCACAAATAAAAAGCAAAATAGTAAGGGGACCAAAAAAATACCACCATGGCTAACCAAAGTAAAAGAGGCAATGAGAGACCAAAAGGCATCCTTTAAAAAACTGATGGTCAAATCCCACTCAGGAAAAGAGAAAGGAGGATAAACTGTGGCAAGTCAACTGTAAAAGTACATTTAGGCAGGCTAAAAAAGAATTTGAAGAAAAACTTGCAAAAGGCATAAAAACCTAACAGCAAAACAAAAATTTTAGTACACCAGCAGCAGGAAGCCTGCCACACAATCAATGGGGCCTCTGGACAATCTAGGTGCTAAAGGAGCACTCAAGGAAGACAGGGCCATTGTGGAGAAGCTAAACTAATTCTTTGCATTAGTCTTCACTGCAGAGGATGTGAGGGTGATTCCCACACCTGAGCCATTCTTTTTAGGTGACAAATTTGAGGAACTGTCCCAGATTGAGGTGTCAATAAAGGAGGTATTGGAAAAAATTGATATATTAAACAATAATAAGGCATCAGGACCATATAGTATTCACCAAAGAGTTCTGAAAGAATTCAAATATGAAATTGCAGAACTACTAACTGGTCTGTCACCTATCACTTAAATCAGTGTGTGTACCAGATGACTGGAGAATAGCTAATGTAAAAACCAGTGTGACTGGTACTACCAGAGAATTTGTTTACCCAATTTGTAGTTATTGTGTAATTTAATTTATTTACCAATTTGTTTTTTTCCTTGCCTTCATGTGGTTTGCTGTCGTTTGTTGATTTTTACCTGTGTGTTGGTTAAACAGTTTAGCAATGTTATGCACATTGTAAATGATGTTCAGCAATGATGCAGTAGCCAAGTTTAACTTAACAGTGGTTTCTAGCTCATTGCCAACTTAATTGTTCAAATAATTGGTAGATTGAGATTTATTTGAACAGTGGTTTTCTGTCATGTTAGATCGCAATTTCTACAGAGGACAGCTCGCTTACTTACCAGATCAGCGGTCATGGGTCACCAGTGTGGTTAGATGCTGATAGATGTTTGGCTGCGTGTGTTTTCCCTGTGTGCGCTGCCCCAGCACTGCGCAGACAGCTGGTCATGGCAGACCTCAAGCTAGCCACCCAATGACCACAAGATCCGTTAAGGGACGAAGGCACCCAGCCAGGTTTATTGTCAAGGAAGCACGGTATTAGTATCCCACAGACTTTACCAGACCACTAATACATGTATCCCTGTAACAATGGACCCCCTCAGTGAACTGCGGGACTTTCTGTTCCTCCTTAAACCAGACAAAGATACTCCCTCTGAAATACATCTTTATACCCTGATACAAACAAATTAGTACTGTCCCCCTGACATAGTTAGTTACTGTCCCCTGACGTGAGTATTATTACTCATTACCTTGAACATGGTTCAAACAGAACATCTTTATTACGTACTATTATCTTGACCTTATCTTTTAGGAGGGGTCAGTGTGTTCCTGTTATCCTTGAGGAATGTTTTTGTACCATCCTTGACACTGGGATGTTTTGGTACCACTTGGTATCAGGATGTGTTTGCGTGAGTACTTTGTGACTTGCACTTTTTAGGAATGTGTATTTCTGCAATATCAGCCCTGTTCTTGCCAGATTCTGTGAGCAGGTCCTGCCTCATATCAGGCCTCTGATACCAGGGCTTATGTCTTAGGGTCTCTTTCTACTACAGCATCTGGCACCAGCCATCATCTGAAGACAGGCTAGATGGACAATTGGTCTGACGCAGTATGGCCATTCTTATGAGTGAAGCATGTTATCCATTCTGCATGCTGATGCTACAGAAAGCCAAGAGGGACTTAATCAGCTGTTAGGGTACCCACACCTCTTGCCACCAAGGGAGCAGATCTCCTTGATGGAGTAAGGGCCCAAAGAACACCCTCCTACCCAGCAAGAATAGCTAGAAGGACTACAAGCTAAAGAATTTTTTTTTTAAAAAATTGATTTCCTTGTTCTCTCCCCCTCCCCCCACAAGCAGGGATTACATAAGTCACCGAGATGAGCAGGAATCTACAATCATATAAAATATTAACTGGATTGAAGGCAGCAGCAGAGAAATGAGTATTTTACCCAAGAATTGGTGCAATCTTGATTATTTTGTATTTCCAGAACAGTTCACAATTTTCTTTATAAAGCAGCTAGGTACTGAATAGTTATCTGTGTCTCATGAGAAACTCTGTTGAATTACTCAATAAATATGCAGACACACACCTTCATGAATATTTATTTACACCTTTCTGGATTAAAAAGGCCTTTAAAATGACTGTTTGCCAAGAGTTGCAATTACCCCTCTGCCATACACACAATCAAGTAAACAAGAGACCTAGGATTAATCCAGGTTGAAACCTTTGATAAAAGACACTTGGGTACTTTTGAAGTCTCTGCTTTCAGAGTATCTCACATGTGATTAATTAGCCAAAGGTAGCATAAATCTTAACCAGAACACACACGTACATAATGGGCTCTTTAAAACAGCTAAAACCCCACCACATCTGCAGTGAGGCAATTCAATCCCTTATCTTTCACAAAAATGCCTGGTGCTAACTCACCCTCCACAACAGCATTTGAGTTTCAGTTAACAGCCCTGTAAAAATAAACTGTTAAAAGGGGGCTGCAGTACAAAAGAAAGAGCTTCCAATCAGTGAATACAAATCACAGTCTCACAGTAAGGTGGTGTTTTGAAGTTGAATGGAAGCAACAAAGATTGTGTTTGTTGCAGCTTCATTGATTTATCTGCACTTTTTAACGTTGCATTTGTAATCTTAGAATCTGTTTTGCTAAAACAGAGAATCCTCACGTTTATGGCTGCAAGACTGACCCATCTGAATGCTAGCTTAGCTATACACAGACCTGTTTCTCCAGAACCGGACAAACCAGTCCTTCTCAGTATGTAGGTGTTGCATTTTAAGTTCTCAGGGCCAGAACCTCAGCTGGCACAAGTCGGCACTGAGCCATTAAAACACCTGTGGAACTAAATCAGATGCGAGCTTACAAAGTTTCCAGGTAATATGCACCATACTAGAACAGTTTAGAGCGTGGTACTTCACAGTTCCTCTCCATAGCATGAATTGGGGATATATAGAAATCTAGAGTAACATTTTCAGAGGCAAATGACTTAGGAACCCAAGTCTTGTTTTCAAAAGTGACAGGCATTTGGGACTTTAAGTCTCAGAAGCTTTTGAAAATATGTTATCCCCAATTTATTTATTTATTTTTAAACTGTTTCTCTCTCTAGGTTGATATTAAATACCCAATAAAGGGACGTCAACTTAAGTCATACATATTATATTTGTAAACTAAGATTGTGTTTAAACATCTAAAATTACTGTAATGGGAAGTGATGAGAGAAAAAATATTTCTCAGTTTACTTTGTGCATTTGACAGCACACTGTAGCCGGTCAATTTCACAGTTTCCCCTGTTCATTGCGGGTCTTTCACACAGTATGAAGGGAGAGAAAAGCCACTTTAAAATACAGGAAAATATGTTTGCAAATCCAAAAGACTGTCAGGATGCCTAAGGGGCAGGTGTTCTTCTTGAAACAGACTAGATTTCAAGTATAGTTAAAAGCAGTTTCATAATATAGTTTTGTCCCCCTTAGACCAAAACCAAACAGGTAATGGTAGAGTCAGTTCTGGGGAAAGATACGGGAGCCATGCTGCCACAGGAATTTTGGCCACAGTGTAGCTACCCTGGGGCAAACCATCAGTGCAGGTAGAATCTAGCACTGCGGCAGATATTCCTGATGAGGGACAGTACGGTAGCGCGTCTGCCAACCGGGAACACAGTGTCCCTGCCCAAGGAGTTACAACCTAACTACAAGACAAGAGACAAAGGGTGGATACAACAAACAGTCAAAGCAAGTGATCTGGCTTCAGGTCACAAGAGCAAGGCCTTGATCTAGATTTATACAAGTCCAAAGGAGGGGGACACAGGTACAAGAAAAAGAAACCTGGAACGAATAAAAAAAAAAAAAGTAAACATTAAGTTAATTACTGTAAGCAACAAACACTCAAAGGCACTCAAGAGCCCTATGACTATATAAAAAAGTCAAACATAAGTATTATAGCAACAATTATCACATAAATGAATACAGCTAAGAGTGGGGAAGGAGCTAAACCTTTCAGATAACTTTAGCTGTCCCTGTTGTAGAATCTGGATGAAATGCAACATGAACATGTACAGATGTATAGCACCATAGTCTGGTGGGTAAGAGACATGGGGCTGGAACTCTGGAGACTTGGGTTCTGGTCCCAGCTCTGCAACTAACCAGCTGTGTGACCTTGGGCAAGTCACTTTGCCTCTGTCCTGCACCCTTTGTCTTGTCTCTTTGGGGAAGGGACTCTTACCATGTGTTTGCTCAGTGCCAGCACAACGGATCCCGCATCTTAGCTGGGATTTCTAGGCCTGACTGTAATACAAACCAAAAAGTGATGGCAGACACCACGGAGCTAAACTAAACTGTGTATTCTTTGAGATGGCAGATGTATTTTATCCAGCTCCCCACTTGAAATAGTCAATGTGATACAAACAGCCACAAGCAAAGACAAAACACTTCCCATTGTGCCCCTTGCTACCCCCAGGGACCTGTTGGTGAAAACAATTCCCTATAGTAATAATTAGACTAACAAGAACACTGGAAGCATTCTTAGAAGACCTTCCTTGACATACTGATTCTGGGTAACTAGAAGTACAAGCTGGAGGCTTGTCTGGTTCTCCCACCTGTAGGCATTTGCTCTACCCAGACAGGCTAAAACAGAGTAAATATACATACTTTTCTCCTCCCACTACTATGCTGTAGCAGAACGGTCAGATAGATTCAAGTCAGGAAGTAGCCAGTGGAGCAGAGAGCAGACTGCGCTATGCAGAAGTCTCCATAGCTGAAGCAGATTCCCCACCAGCATTTCACTTCAATAGGTGGAGACAATACTCCCCTTAATAGCATGCAAATAGATTTTACTTCACCCCCACCTTCAACTCAAAACCAGAATGGTCAAAGACAGGTAAATACACTGGGCTTGATCAATGAAGTATTCCCATTAACGTCAATGGTTGCTTGAGCAGGCCCACTGAGTATCTAACTCCTTCAGCACCTGCCTACGGAGAACCACGTGGAGTGTTTCATAGAATATCAGGGTTGGAAGGGACCTCAGGCGGTCATCTAGTCCAACCCCTGCTCAAAGCAGAACCAATCCCCAATTTTTGCCCCAGATCCCTAAATGGCCCCCTCAAGGATTGAACTCACAATCCTGGGTTTAGCAGGCCAACGCTCAAACCACTGAGCTATCCCTCCCCCCCAGCCTGTCCCCAGCAGCTGGGCTCGCTTAGCCATCTTGCTGACTGGGGGCTCCCCCGCCAAACCCAGGATTCCCCTGCTCCACTTCCCCCAAACTTGGGGTTCCCCCATCCCACCCACCCCAATTCCCCTTACAACGTTGCTTTGTACAGCAAGTGTAAGAACATCAACTTGTCTTAGGAAGAAGGCAAGTCTGGTAAAATATAAGCCTACACTGCAAGGCCAGGACTTGGGAAAACTATTTTCCAGTCCATGGTCTAGGCTGGGATTAGGAAGCTTGGGAAAGAGACTCTTTCCATGCATATAACTCGTGGTGACACACTAACTTAACTTCCACTCAGCACAAGATAGAGAATATTTCTGGCTGGCTGTTGCTTTAACCATTACCACCTTGCACAGGTTACCCTGATCCAATCATGTTCTTCTGAACCTTTTTTTAAGTTAACCTAGCTGTAAGATACTGAATGAAGAAAATGGATCTTTTGTAAGATTACTGTCTCTAATTTCTCCCCTTTGCCCCGCAATTTCTCAGTGATCTAACAGTGACTAAATCAGAACGAACACTATAAAACAGACACACGCAAACACACACTCCCCAGCATATAAATGCATAGCTGCTCTCAGAAAGGCAAGACTCACAAGGCGTGCCTGTGTATTGTACATTGTGCATATCAAGCCCGATCTGTTCAATTGTTATTTCAAGGAAACTCAATCGCCCATCTATCTCCAGTTATTGTAGGCTGTGCCTACTTAAGTATCTGAAACGTGTCACCAGCTTGGAACTTGTACATCATTACCACGTGACTCAGGTGTTGTAGCATGAAGAAGCCAAGTTCAGAGCCACATACTAGGCAGTGGGGTGATTGTCATCATCCTAGCAAAGCTAACATTAAGTAATGTGAGAGGCTATTATGTCACCACGAGCAGGTGCCTTTCCCAGCTTGTTCTAAAGAGAAGTCTACACACTGCCTAGGGTCAAACACTCACCCCCCACCACCTTCTTGAGTGTTTGACCTCATGGTGTCAATTATTTTAAACAAAGCTCAGCTCCAGATTTCTCTCCAAGCTTGGTTGCACCTATTTTGGGTGCCTAGTCTGAGGTTCTTGAAAGGGACCTGATTTTCAGCACTTTCTGAAATCCAGGTCCTTTTAGTGGGGAACCTAAAATTTGAGGCACCCAAAAACCACTAGTCGTTTAAGAATCTTGAGTTAGTTTTTCCTCTCCCTCAAGAAGCCACTGCCACCTCCCTTCTATCAAGATGGGGGAGTGAGCCACCTACCTCAGTGACTCAGCAGAACCCAGCACAATCAATACCCGCTAAGAGGGTGGGGTGTTTCAAGCAAACACGGTCAGCCTGCTACAATCACCCATTGTGGAACTAACTACTCCCAAGAACATTTGGAACCAGGGCCAACAGGTTCCTGTAGGGCTAATCTTCACACACAAGTTTCAGGGAACCAGCAGAGACCCTTGTGTAGACACTGTTAAAAGGGTTTAGCTGCACCTGTAAGGTGATCCTGTCTACACACAAGCTTGCAGCGTATGGACACACTTGTATTGGCTTAGTTTGCCCTCATGATTTATAGAAGCAAGTTCAAGCAATATAAGCCAAGTTTAAACACAGATTGGAGGGTTCACAAAGTTGCATTCTTTTTAAAAAAAACCCAAAAAACCAAAAGATAATTATACAGGTACAGCCCCTAGCGTGCCCACAGTTCTACCAGTACATAATAGATGGTTTACATCATTAAAGCCTATTTTGTTTTCTGAACCAGCATAAGATATCCTTGTATAAATACTTTTATACTGGTAGAATTGCCTCTATGCTAGGGAAGGATTTCCACTAACTATGCTGCTATAGTTATGATGCAAAACTTCCTAGTGTAGACAAGCCCAGAGGCAATGGGGAAAATCAGAACAACAATGCAGAATAAAAATACCAAGAACAGCAGAAAAATGGAACTTAACGCTAAAAAGTGAACTCAGTCTGCTATCTGGTCATCTAAGGCCTTTGCATGTCACATCCGAGACTCTGAAGTTCATTGTGCTAAACCAAAAGGAGGCAGAACAGCATAATAACTGAAAGAGCACTGGGCACTGCATCCTCAGATCATTCAATCAAATACTGTGCTGGATCCATTGTGCCAGGTAGCCAGAGCCAATTGCCAGAAGATTTGGACACAACCAGCAAGTTCTGCAGTAGATTTTTCATATTGCAAGTTTTTTTACCCAAGCCATCTGCAGATATTTAGGAACATATACATTTCTTAGGACTTAGGAAGAGCTGTGGGTTGCTATTTGTCTGGAGATCTGGATTTAAATCTTCAGTCTGAACATACATGAACATTGTGTGTCCGTTCTGAACAACCACTCACTCCTCTTCCCCAGGCACAAGACATACAAGGGAAGCACAGGGCAGGACTGAAGTGTATTTACAGTTGGTAAGGAAGCCTCAATTCTCTCAGCCATGTTAAGCATGGGCTCAAGGCATCCAATTAGTAAGTAGGGCTAGTTTCACATAAATTTGTTAATAAGGGAGGAAAAAAGATTTTAGTAAAACCTACACTTACCCAAAAAAAAAAAAAAAAAAAAAAAAAAAAAAAAGGCAGCTGAAAGGTCAACAAGATATCATGCTCAGAGATAAGATAGGGGTTATTTTAAAGACATCCCAGAGGAGCCCATGATATCTGTGACAGAGAGAGCAGCACTGCAAAGCACAGTGAAGGATTCCTGGAATTCCAGCAGGCAAAAGGTCTTCAAATAAGTGAAATCTGAGGCCTCCCACCATGTCTTACAAAATTGCCCTGCACACTCCTGCCCTCTGGGAGTCATGCCTTTTCATTAATGGGATGAGAAACACTGCTACATAACCAGGGCAAGTGGGTTTGAGAGAGAACCTTCTACCCTCCATACCCTTCCAATAAAGCTTTCAAGATACACGCACACACAATTTCCATCCAGCCCCCATTTTCCTTGTACAAGTGACTGTGTGTAGCCTTCTTTAGGGACATCCCCAGTACCCCACTGAGGATTCCAAGTACAGTGACTTGAATTTTCCTGGAACAAGGAGGAAACATGAATGGAAGTGTGCACAACCCAGTGTTCCTCTGCTGACAGCTCAAGGTGTCAAGCCACTGCAAGTTATGACTGCACAAACAATTTTCTTCAGAGGTTACCACACTAGGACCACCAAAGTTCTCTTATCCCAGAGCTTACTGGCATCACAGAATCCTGTAGCATTCGTGCTAGGAGTCTGCTGTGTTATCAGAGGGAGTGGTGAAAGTTACATCTTGTCAGAGATGCCTCTTTGGATCATTTCCATGAACACATCAAAACCTTCAGTACATCCTTTCTCCCTCCCCAACTGTATCCATGCAGACTCATTTCTGATAAGTCCTTCCCACCCTTTTGGGACACGCTATCAATCACTCTCCTTCCCACCTCACTCCAAACAACACACTATAAGCTTGATTCTCGGAAGTGCCAGCACCCAAAATTCAAATGGCAGTTAAGGGAAGTGGAGTTCTCAGTGCCTTTGAGGATCAGATGCTCTAAGCAGGTCTACATTTCATCGACACCACTGTAGGGCTTTAATGAAGATGCTCTATGCCAACAGAAGAGAGCTCTCCGGTCAGTACAGTTAATCCACCTCCGCAAGAGGTGGTAGCTCTATCAGTGGGAGAAGCTCTTCTGGCGACAGAGTGCTGTCTACACCAGCGCTTAGATCAGTATAACTTTGTCACTTCGGAGAGTGGATCTTTTACCCCCCAAGCGACCTAGTTATACTGATTTAATTCTGTACTGTAGAACTGCCCTGTCTCTAACACTATTGTATGGACAATGAACCAGAGTTAAAACCAGCTACCCCTGCTCCCCAAACTGACCAGAGCAAGGATACTGGTGGTTACTTCTAGCAGGTGATAACTGAGCTTGTTTATACTGCTAAACACACTTACTTTGTTCCAATGAAGTGCTCAAGGCTAAGTGGCCTCCTCTATGTCCCTATAACAGTATCCTATCAAAGGGCAGCTCCTTCCCCCACCAGCCTACCGCTGTTTTTTGTAACTATAAGCAACAGTCACAAGGCAAGGGAAATTAAAAGGCAAGTTTATTCCTATTGAAACATGTTATGGACTAAGGATGAAAAAACATGATGAGCGTAATCATACTCTGCAGAAGGAAAGAATCGGAATGATGCAAACACGGACACTGGCCAATTTCTATTAAACTTCGCCCCCACTCAAGACTCTCTCTGGTCCCAAGAGCTCCTCCTAGGCAATGTGTACTTGAGAGATTTGGAGAAACCTCAATGCTTACACCTTTCCTTGAACCGGCAGTAACAGGAAAAGGATCATACAGAAGACACCAGCCTTTTTCTAGGGCTACTCCGGCCATGCCAGCTTCAGTTCATCCACCCACCCCGCCGAACATGCCTTCCACCAGCCAGCAAGCTCACCCTCTGCTCAACTCAGGGCGGCCCCCACAACAGCCCAGCCCGGCACCCAGCTCAAACAGGGAATTTTTCATCTGTTACTGTAGAGATGGAGATGCTGTACAGAGATCATTCCAGCACCCAGCTGGAACCCTCCTACATCAGAACTGACTCCACTCTGGTGCTCCAACTAAAGCCTCCAAGACAGACAAAAATACAGTGCTTCCACTTGAACTCATGTGCAATGTTTAAAGGATTTATCATTTATAATAGAATATCATCACTCAAGATGACACAGACAAACCTAAAATGATTTTTTATTCATCCCACATGCCTTTGCTGCTCCAATTCAAGTCCAGCTGCACCGGGGGCGGGGGGGTGGGGGGGGAGCCTAAGCTGGCTCATAACATTAAACAGCAGAAGGACAAGCACAAAGTAGCTTTTAGAGTAGCAGCCGTGTTGGTCTGTATCCGCAAAAAGAAAAGGAGGACTTGTGGCACCTTAGAGACTAACCAATTTATTTGAGCATAAGCTTTCGTGAGCTACAGTTCACTTCATCACTGCATTTTTGAGAGTAGCTTTTGCCACTGCTGTACAGATGGTAAATGGGCTTAGAACCTTGCCAATGCCAGGAGGGTCATGGCTAGGACAGTTTGCACAGCTCACCAAGTCGTTTTATCCTGAGCTGTCATTAAAAGATTTCAATTTTTATGGAAGCTGCATTACTGCGCCTGAAGCTGACAAACAAATCACGGGATCTCAGGATTTGGATCATTTCTTCCCTCTCCCCCCACCCCCCCCCTTTTTTTTTTTTTAAATAACACCAGTGAAGCTGGCCTCGCTAAGAGGTTATTTCACTTCAAAGGAAAAAAATAATGGCATTTGCGCATTTATACTCTGCCCACTTGAATTTTCAAATAAAATGAAAACTACCATTTCTCTGGAGGGACTGACTGCTCCCAGTTTATTTCTCAAGTGCCCAAGGCTAATCCCAGCAGGTGCCACCTATTTCTTATTTTCAGGGAAGTGCAATGCAGCGGGGACACAGAAACTAACTCACCTACTTCACATTCCTAAATTAAATTACAATGCAAGCTTTTTGGAGAGGACAGTGTTTTACTGCATGTTTGTACAGCACCTAGCACATCCTTATTGTTGCCACTGGGAACTACCACAGAATATTACACCTGCTTATCTACCAGTAAAGATTTATGATCAGTTTGAGTTTGTTTATTTATTTAAGACGAAAGACTGAAGGAAACATATAAAGATATTAATTTCATAAAGCAAAAGTATTTCTACTAGGATCTACACACATTAGTGACTATTATTAGGACCCTGCAGACTTACGTGCTTAGCTTTACAGAACGACTCAAGGTAGTACAGTTAAACACAGACGTAACCGTTTTCCAGGATCAGGGTTTTTGTGTTACGATAGTAATTAACCCCATTGTTCTACCTGCTGTACATAGTAAAAGACTGTCCCTGCCCCAAAGAATTTACAATCTAAATAGATCAGCCAGACAAAAAGAATGGAGAAAAGCAGCATTATTAGTCTGATTTTACATACGGTGGATCTGAGGCATAGACAGATTAAGCGTCTTGCTCAATGTCATACAGGGCATCTGTGGCAGAGCCAGCAATTAACCCAGATCTGCTGAGTCCCAATCTAGTACCATAACCACAAAGCTATTCTTCCTCCCCAAAAGCTTTTATAAGTGCCTAGCAGACCAACCACTTTAATACTCACTTTTGGACACCTGACATGTCAGGTCTTCATCTTAAGCATAAGGTATACCCATTAAATTGGCAATGGAAAGGCTTTAAAAAACACCCTCAATTATATCATAAACCACACCAAAATATGAACTTTTTCAAAACTGGGACAGATCTACTGAAACGTAGGTTATTTTTCAGACTAAGATCAGACAGTGTGATCATGGGTGTGGATAAAGGGTCTGGAGAGCCCATAGTCAGATGGATGATGAACAAAGCTTTTACATTTCTATAGCACCTTTCATCTGGGAAAATCAAGAGCACTTTACAAACGTTAATTAGAATCTAATTAGCAACCTGGGAAATAGCTCAGTATTATGCCCATTTGACAGACAAAGATTGAGGCAAAGAAGGTAGGACTATGGAAGTTCTTGTTCATATAAGTGACTTAAAAGTCTAAGCTCTTGTTATCAGGGATATCTTGTGGCACATTTACAGGGCAAGGAGTACCATTGGTTTCTATATTAAAATAATAATATTTGCAATTTTATTTTCTAGTCCATTTCTTCTGCAGTCTGACATTGTTTGATTTTTTTACTGCAACTGCATGCTAAACAGAAGTTCTCATTGAGTTGTCCACACTGACACCCTGGTTCTTCTCCTGAGGGGTTACAATTAATTTAGAATACAAGGTGCAGGAGTAATTCAGATTAGTCCTTCCACTGTGCTTTACTGTGTATTTGCCCACATACGTCAAAGGATTTGTCAACAGTCATAGAGCGAGTCAGCGTCAGAACTGGGAACAGAACCCAGGGGACTGCCTGGGACAATAAGGAGTAGAATAGAAGGGAATCAGGACAAGCCCCATAGCAGCAGCAAGGAAGACAGACTTGTAGAACAGGTACAATGGCATGCTGTAGTGTGGCTTAATGGAAAGAGCCATTAAAGAAGGTAAATGGATACAGCTTCAGGGGGCCATTTCACCTCTCACTGCAGATTTTACAGTACCTGTATTAGGCTGCACTGGTCTCACCTTCTCCCCAATATTTCTGCTATTACTGCTCTGTCTGGCATTGGAGTGAAATAGTAGTGGAAGGAAAAGAGATCTGTCGTTCACCAAAAACCACCAGAGGTCCACTTAAGGCACATAAGAAGTGTTTAAAGCCTCCATGCAGAAGTTATGTCATAAAACGGTATTGGTTTTAACTTAACAACTAGCTGTGAGACAACTGAAAATCCTGTTGCCCAAGAGAGGGTAAATACAATTACCTACACAACAAAAGCTAAACCTGCGGCAACCGGTGCCACTTGTACCCATTCCGGGGTGGCACAAAATCTCCTGAATGTCAGAGATAGTGACAATTGGCTGTCTTGGGGCACAGAGCCAGCTCATACAATGGAATTATTCATTTGTTAGGTCTGCCAATGGTACAATCTTCTATTCACGCATCAACCCTGAGTGATTGGCGGGAGGGGGGAGGGCGGGGGGAGCACACAGCTGGCTAGACAGCAAGTAAAAGGTTAAATATATGTGAGCCAAACACAAGGTGTAGCATGCATGTCTCTGAGCCGCAGCTGATTATGCCACATGCAAATCGCTTCAGACAGACAATCCACTGCATTAAATGTGGGTGGGTGGTTGTTGATGATGTCTTAATTCCCACCCTGGGCTTTAATTTCAACACTGATTGTATTTAAAAACTCTTCCTAGGCTAGGCTGAGAACTTTTTAGTACTTATAGAAGAATAAATGAATTTCCTCCTCCTCCACCCCACCCCCAAGCCGTGTCCCTCTCTCCTCTGCCTTAAGAAGAATAAACCAGAAACTCCAGATAATCTGATTTCACAGCAGGCTGCACTTCCATCTAAAAACAGCCCAGGAGATGAAAGGGGACTTAGACCTCAAAGACTGGCATGTGGGGAGCGGAATGAGCCGCACACAAGAAGGCAGGCCAGGTGAAAAGCCCACAGAGAAATTTTTTTTTTAAATACATAAAGTATTTTAAAGAAAGAGCTAAAGGAGGTTTCCTCCGGGGAGGAGAAAATAATGGAGCAGGTTGCCAGGGGGCCACAGGAGAAAGCAGAGGGGCAGTCATTGCACGAAGAGGCCGGGGGCAAAGGAGGGACGCTGGGTGGATGCGCCCTGGCGGGGGGGACAGGACAGGAAAGCAGGGAGGCGAGCGGGGGCACCGATCGCCGAGCAGCAGCTGCACCTACCTGGCTGAATTTCCTCTCCCAGAAGCCGGGACAGACGCAGCAAAGCAAATCCTCTTGGCAGAGCACCTCACCCAGCCCGCAGGAGCAGCGCCTCCTCCCCGCGCGCACACACACAGCTCAGGCGGCTGCGGCTGCTCCCGCTCCCCTTTGCAAACTTGTTTGCGGGGAGCTCGGGCCCGATCCTCTGCCGGCGCCTCCAAGCCGCGGTGGCGGGGGGCAGCGGCCCGACCCTCTCCCGACGCGCGTCAGCAGCGATCGCCGGAGCTCAGGCGGCGGCGGCGGCGGCGTCTCCAGCAACAACTCCCCACTGCCAAGGTCTGAGCAACCTGCAGCCTCCCTCTGCACGGCCCGGCCCCGCCCCCCGGCCCGGCCCGGCCCCGCCCCCTGCCCTGCCAGGGCTCGCAGGTGTGGGCAGGGATCTGTGTAAAGCCAGGGGCTTATGCTGCTGGCCCACGCTCCTCAGCCAGCCCCTCAGCTGAGCACCCCCCCCCCACACTCGCTGGGTCAAATTCCCACCCCACTCCAATTTTGGCCACATGCCCCTATCTTTAAAAGCCCCCTCCCACTCCCCAAAAAGCCACAGATCCAAGCCCTGGGGTGTTCCAAATCCAGATCCTGTTCCTTATCCTGTGGCTTAGTCCCCTCACTAAAAAAAGCCTGGGATTTTAAGGTCCCCTCCTGCACTTTTCAAATGTCTTACTTTTTTACACTCAAATCTGGGCGGGGGGGGCCTGATCTGCATTCCCCTCAAGTCAAGGGGTGCCTTCCATTGAGAAAGTCTCTTTCCCACCATTACCATTGTCACCCATGGCAAAATTTGCGGATGATACAAAATTACTCAAAATAGCTAAATCCAAAGCAAATTGCCAAGCGTTACAAAGGGATCTCACAAAACTGGGTGGCTGAGCAACAAAATGGCAGATGAAATTCAATGCTCGTAAGTGCATGTTGGAAAACATAATCCTAACTATACATACAAAATCATGGGGGTCTAAATCAACTGTTACCACTCAAGAAATAGATCTTGGAGGCACTGTGTGGACAGTTCTCTGCAAACATCTGCTACATGTGCCGTGACAGTCAAAAACCTCACAAGGTTAGGGACCATTAGAAAAATGATATATAATAAACAGTGTATCATGATGCCTCTATAATAATCCATGGGACAGCCACATATGAATCCTGAGTGCAGTTCTGGTTGTCCCATCTTGAATTGAATACAGAGAAGGGCAGCAAAAATTATTAGGGGGATGGAACATCTCCCATATGAGGAGAGATTTCCAAGTTGAAAATTCCCAATCTTTTAAAAGAGATGACTAAGGGGAGAGATGATAAAGGTCTTAAAAAATATGAATGGTGTAGAGAAAAAGTGTTATTTACTCCTTCTCATAACACAAGAACCATGGGTCACACAATAAAACGAATAAGCAGCAGGTTTAAAACAAAGATAAGGAAGTATTTCTTCACATAATATGCAGAGTCAACCTGTAAAACTCGTCGCCAGGGGATGTTGTGAAGGCCAAAAGTATAGCTGGGTTCAAAAAAGAACTAGATAAGTTCATGGAGGACTGGCCCAACAAAGGTTATTAGACAAAATGGTCAGGGACGCAACGCCATGCTCTGGGTGTCCCTAGCCTCTGACTGCTGAGCTAGATAGGTGGACCACTGGTCTGACCCACTGTGGCCATTTGTATGTTCTTATCAGAAATTCTGACCTGTCCCCTCCTCTCTGCCCACTTCCTTCTCTCCACATCTCGATCCCCCTCCTCTGAATTTTGCTTCTATTCTTTTGTTATCTTAATAATTTTTCTTTATAAACAAACTGTAAATTGTGTAATACAAATAACTGATTCATATCAAACTGGTCAAAATGATCTGGACAAACTGGAGAAACAGTGTGAAGTAAATAGGATGAAATTCAATAAGGACAAATACAAAGTCCTCCACTTAGGAAGGAACAATCCATTGCATACAGAAAAAATGGGAAATGACTACCTAGGAAAGAGTACTGTGGAAAGGGATCTGGGGGGCATAGTGGACCACAAGCTAAGTATGAGTCAATAGTGTGACTGTTGCTACAAAAAGCAAACATCCTTCTGGGATGTATGAGCAGGAGTGTTATAAGCAAGACATGAGAAGTAATTCTTCCACTCTACTCCACGCTGATTAGGCCTCAACAGTAGTAGTATGTCCAGTTCTGGGTGCCACATTTCAGGAAAGATGTGGGCAAATTGGAGAAAGTCCAGAGAAGAGCAACAGAAATGATTAAAGGTCTAGAAAACATGACCTCCAAGGGAAGATTGAAAAAATTGGGTTTGTTTAGTCTGGAGAAGAGAAGACTGAGAGGGGACATCATAAAAGTTTTCAAGTACATAAAAGCTTGTTACAAGGAGGATGGAGAAAAATTGTTCTCCTTAAACTCTGAAGATAGGACAAGAAGCAATGGGCTTAAATTGCAGCAAGAGCTGTCTAGGTTGGACATTAGGAAAAACTTCCTGTCCTGGAATAAATTTAGGGAGGTTGTGGAATCTCCATCATTGGAGATTTTTAAGAGCAGTCTAGACAAGGATGTCAAGGATGGTCTAAATCAGGGGTTGGTAACCTTTCAGAAGTGGTGTGCCAACTCTTCATTTATTCACTCTAATTTAAGGTTTCGTGTGCCAGTAATACATTTTAATGTTTTTAGAAGGTCTCTTTCTATAAGTCTATAATATATAACTAAACTATTTTTGTATGTAAAGTAAATAAGGTTTTTAAAATGTTTAAGAATGCAGAGCCCCCAGATTGGTGGCCAGGACCTGGGCAGTGTGAGTGCCACTGCAAATCAGCTTGCTTACCCCTGGTCTAAATAATACTTAGCCCTGCCGTGAGTGCAGGGGACTGGACTAGATGACCTCTCGAGGTCCCTTCAAGTCCTACACTAATATGATTTTAGCCATTCATATTATATATGTACTGAAATGTTTAATGTATAGCTAAGGTTAGCTAGCACATGGTTAATACATTATGAGAAGTTTATATACCATTTATAATGTTTGTTTTTCTGTGTATTTTAAAGTTTAATAAAAAGTTAATAGAAAAAATACTGACCTGTCATGGAAAGCGTTATTTATCCTACATATCTTCAATCACCTCCTGTTATTTGTTCATTGTAGGGCCTTTGTTCCACCTCATCTCCCACCTCAGGGGATGGGGGGGAGGGTTGAGAAGAGCTATGTGGAACCATAAAGAAATCCCAGACCAGCCCACATTCCCCTACTTCTGGGTTTCACTCCAAAACTGAAAATTCAGACTATGTTTGTGAACCACAGCAAACCTGGGCCACTTTACGGTTTCCAAGTACAAACTGACCATTCCAGTTTCCTGTCGCAGACAAAGCAGTTTGCCGTTGCACTACCAACTGCATCGTGAAGGCTTAAGAGAGCTCCATGTAAGCTCAAAAGCTTGTCTCTCTCACCAGAAGAAGTTGGTCCAATAAAAGATATTACCTCACCTACCTTGTCTCTCTAATATCTGGGACTGACAAGGCTACAACACTGCTTAAAACTTCCTCAGCTTCCAGGGCTGTAAAGCTAGCACCTTTTATGAGCACACCACATTTCAATTTAAAAAACAAATCCCTTTCTAGTCAAAGTTAACTGGCACACCAGCTCCTCCGTTAAAACAATACATAAAGAGCAATGTGAATACAATGCTGTTGTTCATTACAAAGTGCTGAAGGTTTATTTCACTTTTCAAAGTTAGTATTATAGACCAGTTGTTTTGGAACTAAAACCCAGCACCCACTTACAGCTAAGCATTATAGTTAAGTACAGAAATCAATTATGAGGCCACCTTCTTCTCCTCCAATGCTAAATCTATGCAGTGCTAGTATCAAGGGCCCAGTCCTGCAGTGTAACCATAAATCTCCTCGGTTAGCATTTCAAAGTCAAGAAATATTCTCTGATGTTTTACTCCTGGTGAATCTTCCTCTGCTTTCTATGTCACAGTATTGCTGGCCATCCACTTTCATTGACTAATAATAGTAACTTTTTAAAAGCCTAAAGAAATCCCACGGTTCAGATCCTTCAAGGCCATAAAAGGTTAATGGTTCTTTAAACAAAGCAGCTCTAGGACAATGGCAGAGATAATACACACACAGAGAACTCAAGCTCAGGGCCTCATTGGCAACCAGGTGACACAGTAATTGAAGCTGATATGACCACACAAGGGGGGAGTGCTCTGCTGTAATCCAAGCTGCACCTGTAAGAAAACAACCTGTTACACCATTTGAGCTGCTGCCAGCTAATCAGCTGGTACTTTCACCAAGTGCACCTGGAGTCCTTATGGGTCCAGTGCTGCTTACTTTTAAGTTAGTTGGAAGACTTCCAATATGAGCACAGGAATTGCCGTACAGGATTTGAATGACTCTATCTAGCCAAGTATTCTGTCTCTGCCAGTGGCCTGTACCAGCTGCTTCAGAGGAAAGTGTAAGAAACTCTCCAGTAGGTGGTTATAGCATAATCTGTCTTCAAACAAAGTTTTCTCCTAAACTCCATAGTTGAGGGGCTGGCTTGTGCCCATAAACTGACTGATTTATATCCCTCCCAAACTCTCTTTTTCAGCCTTGCTACTACAACTCTGGATGTTCTTTTTATCCATAAAAATATCCAATCCTTTTTGAAATCCTGTTACGCTCTTGGGAGCAATGAGATCTTATGACAATGAGTTCCACAGGCTATTTGCGTGGACAAAGCATTTCTTTGTCGATTTTAAAATTGCATTGACTTCAGTAGTGCAGAACCAGGCCATATATTTTTATTCAACTTCTTCCTTCATCCTCCCCTCCCTGTATCAAAGCAGTTTGTACTCAAAGATTGCAGGACTGGGCCCATGATCAGCTGAGAATTATCTCAATGTGAGAGTGAGCTAGTTTTAGATTGTTCAGACTCCACATGGCTCATGTAGACATATGGGAAAGTTTTCTATCAGCACTGTTCAGAGAAGCAGCTCAAATGTTCCATAAACCAGGGTTACAAAACGTCAGTCTGATCATATCACAGAGGCTTATAAGATTCCAGATTCCTTAATTACAGACTTTAGTCTGTGAATTTTAAGGGAAATCCCTACAGCATGTTGATTTGGATTATTACTGAGTAAAAAAGCCAACAGGGAGTTACTATCAAGCACAGCAAGATAAACTTGCTTCATAAAAATAATTAAAAGCCTGTGTTTTTCCAACGATAGGGCTGTGCCATAAAACTGTCACCTTTCTTCGCAGAGATCTACATGGGGTTTGAGAAAATAATCTCTGTTTAGAGAGGAACTGCCTGGAATGAAATGTGCCTACTTGATGTTTTCTAAACTCCAATCATCTGCCAAAGCCGTTAAGGATTAGAGCTTTAAAAGATCTGAGACCTGACTAAAGGACTGTGGGGCAGGCCCTTCATTTCAGGTATTTTGCAGTCTACCCACTACAAACTTAACAAACATGATACGAGGAGAAAAGGAGGTTTGGGAACATACAGGTGCCTCCCAGCATGGTGAAGGGCTATAGTAGTGTTTAGAAGGTCCCTGGTGCTGTGGGTGTTATAGTTTCTCCTCACCATTTTCTCACTCAGAAGACCCATTTCTTCCATGAGGCCCACAACATAAATATCAGTATCTACATAGAATATCTACCTACAATCTAAATATCTTCTCTGTGGGCCAGATTCTGAACTGCTTACTCCTGGGGATTCATACCTGATTCCACAAATCAATGGAGCTACTTGAGAGTAAGGTACTACTCAATGGGTGCAAGTGTATCAGACTCTGATCCTCTATGTATCTGTTAGGCCCTGATCCTGCCAAGGCTTATGTGCACATGCTTAGTATTAAGCATCTGAATCATCTCATCAAAGTCAGTGGTTTTGATGAGATTACTGTCACATGTTTAACATGAAGCATGACTAAGTCTTTGCAGCTTTGGGATCCAAGATTGTTAACTCTCCAGGAAAGGTACAGTGCCAAATTCATCATCTGATTTTAGCAAACAATAGATTACAAAAAATAATCCAAAACTCATCTCCCCCCACCCCGCGCCAAAGATACTTTGCATTTGATTCGCCACTAAATTACTTTATTTTGGTACAACTGCAATGGAATAACACCAGTATGACATTAGAGAAATGCAGGGATGGACCAGGCCCTTTGTTACTAAACAGCATGGGCTGGATTCTCTATTGTGGGCCAACAATTTGCTGCTGGGGAAGCGTCGGAGTTAATTGCCAGCACTCTGATTCTGTGCCACCATGCCAGCATTTGTTAGAGCAGCGAGCGGAGGACCAGCATAGCATT
The DNA here is from genome assembly GCF_015237465.2 of Chelonia mydas. Lineage (NCBI taxonomy): Eukaryota > Metazoa > Chordata > Testudines > Cheloniidae > Chelonia > Chelonia mydas. The sequence continues at coordinate 23,834,320 of NC_051246.2, read as the reverse complement.
ATGAAGCATCTCTGACACATCCTTCCCCTTCCCCATCCCTTGCTGGACAGTGGGGGGCAGCTACCTCAGGAGCTTTACAGCAGCAGGGGGAATTCCACAAGGGGAATTCTCCACTGGCTATTTACAACTGACAGAGGTTCCATCTGTGACACCTGAGAAGTGCAAAGGGCGTGGAGTTCAACAGAGAATCTGGGGTCGTGTGTCATTAACTGGAACATATACACTTTCTATGTGTTTTTCTATTCCCCAAAAGGTTTTTGTGGTGCGTTTCTATTTTGAGATTACTGGCGAAAGGATAGTATTCACGCTGAATCCTAGTTATTGTGGCGGTTGTTCTGTGACGGGTTACAGGACTGTTGGGCTGCATTACATTATTATACTTACATATGTATTACTTTATACTTGGCTAGAATAGATTGTATCCTGTTGGGTGAGCTGTGTCAGACTTACAGTGTCCCTTGGGGTTTGTAAGTGATGCAATAGGTTAGTATATTCCTGTCACCCAGCAGCTTTAATTGATTTTTTAAATTAATTTTGTTGTTGTTTTGGATTACTATTTATTATTATTCATTATTTGTTAAGAGCAGATAACGCATCTGTCACAGTATAAGACAGTCCACTGCCCTGGAGAGTTTACAATCTAGAAGAAACAGAAGTGTATCCGCCTCATCCGCCTCCCCCCGCACACAAAAAAGACTATTTTGATAAGATTTATATCTTGGTTTTTGTTTGGACTCACTTGGACGATTTTGATCAGAACTAAACTAAATGGTCTGAGGTATGGTAGACTTCTTCAATTAAAAAACAAAACAAAACAAACAAGAACCAAAAGAGATTTAAAATCTAAAGGAGGTCAGTGTGATACCTTATAGGATCCATAAAATAAAAACATACCAGTTTCAGGATCAAAATGGTCCTTTAGTCCCCAATCCTATGAACATTTATGCACATGAGTACCTCTACGCATATGAGCGATTCCACTGAACTTGGAAGCTGATGTGTTATTGAGACTATCCACTGAGATGGGTTTCAAATGTTAACTGTATTTACCACTGTCTTTATGTTCAACAAGTATTTTGGAGAGACAAGGTGGGTGAGGTCATATCTTTAATTGGACCAACTTCTGTTGGTGAGACAAGCTTTTGAGATAAGCAGAGCTCTTCCACAGGCCTGGGAAAGGTACTCAGGGCTTGTCCTCATGTACAGTGCTACAGTGGTGCAGCTGCACTGGTGCAACTGGTGAAACTCTCCCCTTGACATAGCGCTGTCTACCCAGGGGGCTAGGTTGGCATAACTACATCGCTCAGGGATGTGAATCTTTCACACCCCTGAGCTACGTAGTTATACCAACAGAGGTCTGTAGACATGGCCAGACTATATCTCCCATAATGCACCATGGCTAGGGACTCCCACGATGGACTGCCTCCCTTCTCCAACTGTGGAGACCACAGTGCATCATGGGAGATGTAGTCCAACAATGCGGGATCCCTGTCTATAAAGGAGAATGGGAGCTGGAGGCACCCGAACTACAGTCTCCATGAGTCACCACACCAGCATTTCCAAAGCAAATATTTTGGAATTTGAATTTCTGCCAAAATTGAAGTTTTCCATGGGGAAAAAAAACACTTCTCACCCAACTCTACAATTAAGCACTGTGGGTCCGATTTTCAGGATGTGCTAAGCAGCTTCAGCACCCTCTGATCGCAAGTGGTGCAGTGTATGCTCAGTACTTGTGAAAAATCAGGCTCTCTGCAGTGCCCGAAGTTTATCACTAAATGTGTCTATTGCCTCTTGACCAACCAACCAGTGCAGCCTGGTGAAGGAGCTGGAGCTTATATTTCAGTTTTGAGTAGGGTGCCCTGTTTATATAATGCACACTGCACTATACGTTCCTTGTTTCCTCTTATAGAGGATTTTTCCTTACCTTGGGAGTATACCTCTTGACCTGCTGATGCTCCTGGAGTTTCTGAGTCACAGTTCTTTCCTGACTCAGCAGCTATATTTCATGTACTGCAGAGAAATTACACAGCACACTGGCTTCCTGGCTCAGCACATGAAAGGGCATGTTCTCAAGAGGAGGTTTTCCCGCCCTAGAAAAGATAGGAAATACCAGAATCCAAGTGTTCCCAAAGAAGCATTTGCATCAACAGACAAAAAGAATCACTTTCTCAGCCTAAGAGGTCATGTGCTATGTTGGGGTGAAATTTTTCCATGAAGAGAAGCCCACCTAAGAGCTGTAACCTGACACCAGAAGTGAGGACGGGCGACCTTGGGTCTTGCAATAAATAAACCATACCATGTAAGTGTGTGACAGGCTGCCTTAAAGGCAGACAAGTGCAATCTGGGAAGTATAACCCAGGTAACCACAATGTTACACAGCTGCTCGGTACCCTCGAGGACGGATCCGTTTTGTTTCACTGTGGGCCATGCTGTGAATCCATGGTTAATGTCTTTATTTATAGGCTTTTCGGAGTCATTTGAGCATCACAGTATCTGAGGAATTGGCGCCTGACCTACTGAAGTCTCACCGTAAGCTCTGCCCAGTTTAAAAGTTTCAGTTCTGCTGACTTTGCTGGCGATCAGGGCCCTGATTGGCATCACTGGACAAGAAGTGGCAGGAATAACACACGCTGTTTTGTTTTTCAGAAAGTACTTTCTGATTGATAGACAACGCATCGTGCAGAATATTTCAGTAGTGCCATCATTCAATATCGGTAGCGCTCATCACCTACTGAGAGCCAGACTCACATTCACTGTGAAGGTGGAGAAAAAGGCGCTGTGTATGGTGAACAGAAGGCACCAACTGGTAGCTTTCAACGAGGCAATCCTGAAGGAAAACATTTCTAGGGAAGATTGGAGCCTCCTGGACGACTGCGATGACGATTATGAGAACTTCAGTAAGAGACTGAAACGTTGTGTGAAATCAGCTGAGCGTGAAAGACCAAGAAGAGCCAGCGGAAGAATCTTGGAGAATACAAAGACTTTATTGGAGAAGAGGAGGAAAATGAAAAGAAATGGCAGCGACAGGCTCGAGTACTCCCTTCTCTGCAAGCTCATACGAATGAAGTTGAAGGAAGACTTCGAGAAATTTCGAACCGAAAAGCTCCTAAAGGCTGCTGAAGATCGTAAAAGTCTCAAAAAATTCAAACAGGAACTCGCATTGTACAGGTCATCATTATCAGCTTTGGAGAACAGGGACGGAAAATCAATAACTGATCGAACAGAGATGGAGACAATCTGCAGGGATTTCTACACCCAGCTGTTTGCATCCCGTATAGATGTCCCAATGCCATCACTTCAACAAACCAATGAACACATACTCCCGGTTCTCATCAGCAAAGTCCGTCACGCAGTCCATCAAATGAAAGAGGGGAAGGCTCCAGGCCAGGACGGTCTGACAGCAGAAGTGCTTAAGGAGGGAGGTCAGAAAGTTTGGAAAGCTCTCGCCCAAAGGTTCAGCCAGAAGATACCGTCCAGTTGGAAAGAGTCCAATACCATCTTGCTGCATAAGAAAGGCGATCGAGAAAATCTAAAGAACTAGCGCCCGATCTGCCTGCTTTCGCATATCTATAAGTTGTTCACTAAAATAATAACAAATCAACTGTCGCGAAACCTGGATGAACAGCAACCTAGAGAGCAGGCCGGCTTTCGAAGGAATTACAGCAGAAGAGACCACATCTTCACTCTAAACCAACTACTAGAGCGTTCAAGGGAATACCAGTTCCCTTTGTGCATTGCCTTCGTGAATTATGAGAAGGCGTTCGACAGCGTAGAGGCTAACACTGTTCTTGAAGCTCTTTCAGAACAGGGCATCAGCGCAAAATATATCACATTACTAAAGGAAGCAAACTCTGGCTGCAGCACAGACATATTGCTGTTCGATACTCCCCTCCGAATCCCCATCGAGAAAGGTGTGAAACGAGGAGATACACTTTCACCAAAACTATTCACAGCCTGTCTTGAATTGGTTTTTCGACACGCAAACTTGAAAGGTGGGATTAATATCAACGGCGAGCAGCTAAACCATCTCAGGTTTGCAGATGATATTGTGCTGATAGCCAAAAATACAGCCCAGCTTGAGAGAATGCTTAAACAACTGAACGCGAAAAGTAGTCAAGTCGGATTAAAAATGAACCGGTCAAAAACAAAATACATGAGATCAGATGTTCTGCCAAGAACCCAAATAACTCTTGGAGGAGAGCAGATCCAAGAGGTTGATAAATACATTTATTTGGGCCAGGAAGTCAATATGCGCCACGATCAGAAAGGCAAATTGTCACGCAGAAAAAAAGCTGGATGGTGCGCATTCAATGACATCAAGGACATCCTCCAAGGAAAGATCAGCAAAACAACTTGTGCAAATCTTTTTAACTCGACCGTGCTTCCAGCAATGTTATATGGCAGCGAAACATGGTCGCTGACAAAGATTGAAGAACATCAACTGTTTGTCACACAGAGGGCGATGGAACGAATATTTTTGGGCATTTCGCTCCGCAATCACATCCCCAATGAAATAATTAGGCAGCAGTCTGGAGTGCGAGACGTTGTTGTTGAAAGCAGGCTCAGCAAAATGCGGTGGGTGGGACATGTGGCCCGACTCCGGGACAACAGATGGACCGCAGCTATATCCGAGTGGTATCTGCGAGAACAGAAACGGCCATGCCGTCGGCCTCCAAAAAGGTGGGATGACTTCCTAACAAGGAGATATGGACAAGCATGGTGAAGGATGGCCAGAGCGAGAGAAGATTGGAAGACGTGTTGTGATCGGCTCAGTCTCAACTGATGAAAGACCGACAGTCTAAGCAGTTTTGTTTTTCATTAGGACAGATGGGCTCTTACATTTTCCCAATTATTCCCCACACTGAAAGGCCATGCAGTGAGCTGACTCGTCTTTCTATATGAGGAGAACTGGATATGCCTTCTTCTGTAACACAACCCTGCTACCCCTGGGTTCTTTGTCAGCAGTGTCAGACACCTCCTACTGCTCTCAGTGGAGGCTGAGCATCCTGCCACCACACCGCGCACAGCCCGTGGCATGAAGGATTGACCACATGGCCCAAATTCTGATTCACGCACCACCCAGCTAGCGACCAGGTCAGAAACAGAGTGGCTTTTCTGTTTAAACCTGTACATTAATCAAACAAGCTCCTAGTCATCTGTAAAGTGCCGCTCTACTATAATTTTCCCCACATTGATCTGAATTACGTTATTTCCACAGAGAAGCTACACCAGTTAGGATGTTAATCGTGCAGTTTAAAAACCAGTGCTCTACAGATGTGCAATAAAGGTCTTGTAATTTTGATTGACTTAACTGAGGATCCAGTGACCACAAAAAAGTCATATTTCTGCACAAGACAAAACCTGGTGCCACTGACGTCATTCTCATTATTATTAGCATTGCAGTATCACCTAGAGAGGCTCCAACCAAGATCAGGGCCCCATTGTACGAGGTGCTATACTTTCATAAAGCAAGACAGTCCCTGCTCCAAAGAGTTTACAACCTAAATAGGCTAGACAGATATTATCATCCCCACTTTACATACGATGTACAGCGAGATTAAATGGCACGCTTAAGGTTATACAAGAAATCTGTGGCAGAGCCAGGAACTTAAACCTGAACTCCCAAGAACCACTCCAGTTCCTCAGCCATCCTTCCTAAGTCCTTAACAAAACTCCCATTGCCTTCAACGAAACAAGGATTTGGCTTCCTTTCCTCCTTCAAACCAATTTGTTTCACCTGCCTTCCAATACTAACCTCCTTCACCTTGCCCTATAATTGGATAGAGAGGACTCATTGAGGACTTAGGCTTCATGGAATTGTTAGAACTTTTGGAAAGTTTGAAGTCTGGTGACATTTTTCATGTTTCTCAAAACCAGCTCTCCCCCTAAATGAAAACTGTTCTCCCCTCCCCGAAGAGAAATTTAATTTAAAACCATTATGTTTTGTTTAACTAAGCAGCAGCGTGTGCTGTGAAAGATGCCACCTTGAAAGTAAGTGATCTTGTTTAAAAGTATTTCTTGCTCAGTTTCCAGGACAACCAGAGGAATGAAAAATAAAAAGTAATACAACATCAAAGCAGCTGGGAAGCTGTAATTTGTCAGAGCCAAACAGAGGTCAGGTCTCAGAGTCAAAGATTTTAAGACCAGAAGGGACCAGAATGATCAGCTAATCTGATCTCCTGAACAACACAGACCAGAGAATTTCACCCTGTGACCCTTGTATTGAGCCCAATAACTTGTGTTTGGCAGAAGCCCATCTTCCAGAGAATCATCCAGTCTTGATATGAAGACTTCAACAGATGGAGAATTCACCACATCTCCAGGTCATTTGTTCCAATGGTCAATCACCTTCCCTATTAAAAACTTTGTGCATTATTTCTAACTTGAATTTGCCTGGCCTTAACTCCCAGCCTTTGGTTCTAGTTTTGCCTTTCTCCACCAGGTTATGTTCTTGTCTAAGGACAGAATTTCAAGATTCTAAAGCTGTGTGAGTTCTCCCATCCCTCGGGGGTACTTCAGGGCAGCCTGAGCATTTCATGTGACTTGAATGTGAACTGAGGGAGCTCAGCAGCACCTTGTAGGATCAGATCTTTACAGTGTAAGAGGCCTCTGATATTGAGACCCTGATCTTCTTATGTGTTTGTACAGCATCTTGTACCTATGGAGCTGTATCAATAATAACAACAGCTGACATTGCCATATGTAGCTGTCTTCCCCCTCCACTCCTATCATGTTGTTAATATTTATTGCATTACACCACTACCTGGGGCCCCAGCCAAGGATCATTGGCTCAATTGCACCAAGTGCTTTACAAACAGTCCCTGACACACAGAGCTCAAAATCAAGACCCAGTAGATAAATGAAACAGAGTAAAGGGAACTGGAGAAGAGGGAACAGTATGACCCCATTTTTGTGTAATAAGTAGCACTCTGAGATTGCCACTGGTTTAATCATCTACTAATCCATTGCATCAACTATTTACCTGAAATACCAGTAAGGGGACGGACCTGAGCGGCCAAATCCTAAACATATTGTGAATAAACACCTCAGAAGTTTGGATCAGCTTTGGTTCATCCCATTACAAGGAAAGGAGACAGCAAATACTAATAATAATATTTAATAAAAAATTAGATCTAGGTTTCAGGACTTCCCACCTGCAAAGTTTGCAGGTGAGGCGGTTATTTGGATTTAGAGTTTTGATTCAGGCTCTTGTCTATCTTTATTAGAACTCCCCACTGATGTCCCAGTCCCACCACCAGCAGTGAACTGAGCTGTGCGACATAGGGCAGAGTAGAGGTAGAAGAGGGCAAAAGGAGAGATAGTGGAAAAGGAGGTGAGATGAAGAAGCGAAGGTGAAGGGAAAGAAAAAAAGGAAGGAGCAGAGAAGGGGATATCAGACGAAACTCCAAATACCACCAATGTTTATTTTTCACATGTATTGGCTACTATTTTATATATACAGTATATAATCGTCCCAGGAAGTAGCACCATTACTTATGTCGCTGGGTATGGGAATGCAAACAGTTATCGGTGTCTCTGCTTATAGGGAAGCCTGTGACCTGAGCCATCTGGATTTCTCAAGCATTTAGCAAATGCAGTCACGCTAATTTAGTTAAGGTTTTCAAAGGATTCCAGGAAAAAGTTCTCTCCTTCCCAGGGGCACTGAAGCAGTGACCTCCTGACCCATCCTTTACTGTTAGGTTTAAAAGCAGCACTGCAGCTGTTAAAGTTTTTCTTACCACCTCAGTGATTCTGTGATGGGGACTAAAGCTACTGGGACCACGTACTGTTTATCTAGACCTGACCTTTCTCCTTTGAACATGGAGAAGCCTCTTCACTGCAGCACCACACAAGCCCAACCTTAGATACAGTCACTGACTGGCGCTCACTCCTTCCAAGTGTGTAAATATACCAGTGGCGTTGCTAATCTGTCCCCCACTGGGGGTCGGGCTTCCCAAGGGTGATCTGGTTTGTCTATCTTTCTGCAGAAGTAAAGGCATTTAACCTGCCATGGCTTGTCTATGAAACCTAACCCTCTATTCTCCTACTTTGATCTGGGGCTTCACTCAGCCTCCAGAAACAAACCTTTCACTTTTGAAAATATAACAGGCTAACAGGTTATCATCATCAGTCCCCCAACACAGGGTCCTTATGCCATGTAAATGTCCCGTCCCCCAGCCTCCAGCTTTTTAGCAATTTTAACTTTAGAGGAGGTGGGCTGAGTGTGGTTAGTGCACATCATTGCCTGGCAATCGCTGGTGGAGGCAATTTGAGATACCTCTCCTCATGGACCGAGGCCCCAATCCAGCAAAAGCACCTAAGCTTGTGTGTAACTTTAAGACTTAACTCCCATGTTGTGCCATGGCGGGACGACTTACACTTACGTGCTTAAAGTTAGATATGTGCTTGAGGCCTGAGTGTGGGAACTAATATATTCCTTGATTCTCCAAGGATGTAATTTTTGTATTTATTTACAGTGCAAAGTGCTACCAGTCAGAATTCTCCATCACACTAGGGGTTGTTTCACACACACTTCACACAAGTATGAAGGACAACCCACAGTGGAGAGTGGGGCCTGGGTGCCCAGAAAGAACCCCCATGGAGTGGAAAGAAGGGAAAAGGTAGGATAGATGTGTCCAGGTGTGAACTCCCATTGCTAGGTGGTATGATTAGGATCAGCCACCAGTACTGACAAAGGAGAGTTTAATGAAACACAACTGCAGGTTGGGTCGTTAAAGTACTTTATAATAAAGGAAGAATTCAGGCCTGGAGAATGGCTGGTGCTCCACAGTGGTACCTGGGCTGGGAAACACCAGGTAGATTCCCAGCCCTTAGCTTCCCAACTGTGCTGGCATGGGGGAGTAGCATGCTCAGGTCTTGAGGGAGAGCCTTGCGCTCATTCAGGATAATTGAAGAGTGCCACTGACAGGCTCTGAAGATCATCCTTAAAGGGGATAGCTGTATCTGGCAGGGCAACCAACTGCAAGGCAAAGCTAACCCCTTAGGCCTGCACATAGTATCTGTCACATTTTGAATACCATAGCCAAGTATTCAGGGGTGGGGTGATAAACATGGAAAGGCTTTTGTGATGGGAATGTGTGGGACCCCAGGGTGTGGGAGGGGGAGAGAAACAGCAGGAATCTGAGTGGCCAATTAAATGTAGATCTGGGAGTAACTGTACACCTTGATGCATTGTTTCCCTATGATTAATTAGCTTTACCTATGTTTACACTTTATCATTGTTCAAGGTTACATTTCACACATTTCTATAGCACAATCTCATTGTGGAAGACTTGGAGCAACACGCCCCTGGCAGTATTTTATTGCACTGGCAAACTTCTCCAGTAATGCTTACCCTTTTCACAGTGCTTTTACACCTTCATGATCTCAAACAGCTTCTACAAAGGAAGGGCAGTCTTATCCCCATTTTTACTGAGGGGGAACTGAAGGCACATAAAGGTAACAGAGCAAGTCTCTGGCAGAATTGGGGATAGAACCCAGGCCTCCCAAGCCTGAAATCTAGCCACTGGACCACACTGCCCTCTCCTGCAAGACTCCATTCTATGCTTTAGGTCAAACACAGGTTTACTCCACACACTAGGAGAATGAGGAACCTACTACTGAAAAGAGACATTTCTTTTGTATTTTGCATGAACAACTCCAATTATCTATTTTAAAACATTACATTTTCCCCCTTATATGACATCAGTAGGCATGCCCCAGCGAGCCACATTAATGAGCCCCCTCCCCTGTTCTTTATACTTTAGAAGTGTGGGTACTCTAGAAGTTGGAGCAGGGATCTGGCTGTCAGAACTACTGTGTTCGCTTTCCCTACTCTGCCACCATCTGACATGGTGAGCTTCGTTTTCCCATCAGCAAGGGGTGGGTAGGGAGAATTAATTAACATTTGTAATGATGTTTAAGCTCCTTGAATGAAAGGGCAACGTAAGAATCAGGGATTTATGATTTAAGGGCAGAGGGTTACTATTAAAGAGCAAATGATTATTAACAACCTAGCAGGTAGAGTAGTCTGAGTCCGGAGCCATCTGATTGCTACATCTCTTGTTAGTTTTCCTTCCCTTCTTCCCCTCAAGTGGAAAGCTTTCCCACGCCAGCTGCTACACCCACTTGCCGGCAAAAGTCCAACTGGAATCTTTCAGCCGTGGGAGCTTGATGCCTTGTCCTTTACACAGACAACACTGGTTTGTCAACAGCATCAGCCAGCAAGGGAAGGAGCCAGGCAGGAAAACAATATAAAGGGAGTATCAGGGGGTAGCCATGTTAGTCTTTATCTGAAGAAGTGGGTTTTTTACTCACAAAAGCTCATGCCCAAATAAATCTGTTAGTCTTTAAGGTGCCACCAGACTCCTGTTGTTTTAATATAAAGGGGGGAGGACGCATATGGCCTTTCCACAACTTATGGGCAGGGATGAAGGAGAGGATTTTGTAGTCAGTGTCAGGCTTCAGACTTGCTCCATGAGAGGAAACAGATCTCTGAACACATCAGGGCAGATTCACCCCTCCCAAGCTCTGCAGGGAAAGCGGAGCAACAGATAGTTGCGGCTTCTTGATCTCGAACTGCCAGGCCCTGGTGTAAATTAAAGTTGCAGAGGAGAAGCTCTAACTTATGCCACCAACTTAAAGCCGTTGGTGGCTCATAGTCATCCTGTGATCAACCACTACACCAGGTCTTTCTCCTCCTCTGTCACTTCCCACTGATACGTCCCCAGTTTATAGCAAAAATTCTTGTTGTTTGTCCCTAAATGTATGACTGTGTATTTTGCACTATTTAATTTCATCCCATTTCTATTACTCCAGTTTACAAGGTTGCCCAGATCTTCTTGTAGGATATTCCTATCCTCCTCTGTACTGGTAATATCGCCCAACTTTGTGCCATCTGCAAATCTGATTAGCACACTCCCACTTTTTGTGCCAAGATCAGTAATAAAAATGTTAAATAAGGTTAGTCCCAAGATCGATCCAGGAATGCCACTAATAACCTCCCTCCAGCCTAACAATTCACCTTTCAGTATGACCCATTGTAGTCTCCTCTTTAACCAGTTCCTTAATTCTCTCATATTAATCCACATCTTCTCCATTTTAACTAACAATTTCCCATGTGGAACTGAATCAAATGCCTTACTGACATCCAGGTAGATTACATCTACTGCATGTCCTTTGTCTAAAAAATCAGTTATCTTCTCAAACAAGGAGATCAGGTTGGTCTGGCACAATCTACCTTTTTAGAACCATGTTTTTTTTATCCCGATTACCATTAATCTCTATGTCCTTAACTACTTTCTCTTTCAAAGTTTGTTCCAAAACCTGACATACAACTGAGGTTGAACTAACAGGCCTGTATTTCCCTGGATCACTTCCCCCCGCCCCCCACCTTTTTTTAAAAAACAAGAACTATATTAGCAATTCTCCAATCACAGGGTACAACCCCCAAGTTTACAGATTCATTAAAAATCCTTGCTACTGAGTTTGCAATTTCATGTGCTAATTCCTTTAACATTCTTGGATGGAGATTATCTGCTATGCCCCCTCCCACCCCATTTTTTGAGTCCCATTAAACTGTCTGAGTTTGACTTCCACCTCGGATGTGGTAATTTATACCTCCTCCTTCCTATTATCCACCCTGCCACTACTCCAAGCTCTTCCTTAGTCTCATTAACAACTGAGGCAAAGTATTTGTTTAGGTTTTGGGTCATGCCTAGATTACCTTTAAACTCCACCCCATTCTCAGTGTTTAGTGGTCTGTATCTCATACTGCAGGGTAATATTTGAGCAGTTGTATTGTTAGCCTCTATGTCTGGCTAAGTCACCAAGCAGGAGAGAGACAAATTAGTGTGAAGGGTTGATCTTCACCAGAAGGTGTTACACACCCATCCCAAAAAGAAAGATCCACCCATACCAGAGGGACAATTGTGGGAAATTGCAACTGGAATTTTCTTACTTACTATCAATAAGAGGACAAATGACTTTCCTTGTTATTCTTTCCCCCCCCCCGCCCCCCTCGAAAGATGAGTCATGCAGTGGGTTCCTTATCAACTGAGCTTTGCAGTCAAAAGCATGTGGGAAGAAAAGAATAAAATCCCTACCAAGAAGGAACGGATTATCTCTACGCTACTCGGCCTCTGGAGGGGCAAGATGTTTCTTGGCATAAGCAAGAGATCCTCAACTACTTAGCCTGGGCTAGCTTTGTAGGACACAAAGAGCTTGCTGATTATAGAAGTGTATCACCTTTTGAAATTTAAGATTGTAACTCATTTGTTTATCTACTTTAACCTTGTAAGTAACTCTAGTTTCCGTTGCCTAATAAATCTTTATATAGTTTGCTATAGGATTGGCTACACGCATTGTCTTTAGTGTGAGAGGTAAGGTGCAATTGACCTGAGATACCTTTGGGACTTGGAGTAACTTGGATGGTGCCACATATCAGGGGGTAGCCGTGTTAGTCTGTATCCACAAAAACAACGAGGAGTCCAGTGGCACCTTAAAGACTAACAGATTTATTTGGGCATATGCTTTTGTGGGTAAAAAACCCACTTCTTCAGATGTTGCCATGATTCTTGGTATAAGGGACCATCTATCAGAAAGATACACACACTTGAGACAGACAGTCCCCTTGGGCACTCTGCTCTATGACTCCATGTTTAGGTTGGTGTAGTGCCTGAGGAGTTTACACTTGATAATTGGTTGGTGAAATCTAAGTGTAGAACTCAAAACCCATTTGGGGTTGTGCCCTGGTTCTTAATCAAATGATAGATAGCTTCACTGGGCCTAAAATGACTACACAATCCAATGCGAAAACCAGTGGTGAGGAAAGGCTGCTGGGACTTTACTTCAGCATTGCTATGGCTGGTGTTGAAGTTTGTTCTCATGAAAGTTGAGCTGCAGCTGGAATTAGCAAACCGTGAGCAGGGGGTACTGAATGCCCCCTCTAGTCCGAGTCAGGTTAATAAGCAGCACTGACTACCTTAATGGCAATTCCCCTTTATTTGGGCTCTTGCCAGCCAACCCCCTGGCAGCCTCCTGCTCCAATGGGATGCTCTAGCACTCACTGTCTGTGATAACTCAGCTATCATGGATCCTCAGTAGAACATGCTTCAGGGTGAGGTAGGATGGGGCTTTTGGCTACGGCACTGGGATAGAACTCCTGAGAAGATCTGGGTACAATTTCCAGCTGTGCCACAGACTGCCTGTATGACCTCAGGCAAGTTGCTTACATCAGTCCCCCATCTATGCAGTGGGGATAATATTACTGCCTTTCTCCCAACCTTTGTCTATTTAGACAAAGTTTTACAGAGCCGAGTTTGTCTCTTGGTAGATATATTTACAGGGCCTAGAACAATGATACTACAGTTGGGGGCCCTCCATGCTACTGGAACAGAGAATAACTATTATAGACACGCTATAGAGGAGCAGGGATTTATTTTCTGTTTTGCAATTTCTTTTATTATAACAACATCACTGCCCTCAGGGGTTTTAAATCAACAGCAAATAGGTCAAAACATTAATGTGTCTTATTTACTTTCCCTGTCAGGAATGCAGTGCTAGGTTAGGCCACAGGACCATGTCTCAGGCAACTGGAACAGTTGGAAATGCAATGATATATTAAAAATGTGTTACCTAGAGAGAAAACAGTTTAGTCTAAGATCTACCCTGTAAGGTTGTATTCTTAATTAAGGGTTCTCTAGTGACTACAGAAATCATAAAACCCAAATATGGTTTCATTTGTACATGACACAAACACTGCGGAGATAGAAATACTGCCTCCATGCACACTCAGGCATGTACTTCATTTTTGGTTGTAATGCTTAGGCAAAAAATAAAAAATAAAAAAGCAGTTACCTCTAAATACATCAAGTACTTAAAGCCCTCATACACATAGTACCTGAGTGCCTCACAACCTTTAATGTATTCACCCTCACAACACCCCAGTGAGATACCATTTCCCTATTATCCCCATTTTACAGATGGGGAACGGAGCCAGACAGTCTAAGGCTACGTCTATACTAGAGCTGACCAGGGCGCCACTGTAAGATCTCAAGTCTACAGGAGACAGCTCTCCCATCGACATAATGAATCCACCCCAACGAGAGGCGGTAGCGCTGTCCACACTGGCACGTCTGTCAGTGTAACTGATGTCACTCAGGGGGTGTTTTATTCATACCCCTGAGCGACATTAGTTATACAGACATAAGTGGTGGGGTAGACATAGCCCAAGTGACTTGCCCACAGTGTCCAACAGAGCATAAAACTGAACCTGTGTAATTGACTAGTGATTCTTGAGACAACTTAGAGGGCCCTGATTTTCAAAGGGCAAGTGCTCAGAATTTAAGATGAGCCCAGAAAATGGAGGTACCCAAAAATCCCTAGGCACTTTTCAGAAGTTAGGCCATTTGTTTTTTAAGTAGCAAAATAAAGACTTTCAAGGACCAATGGGGAGAACCTTCCACTTTAGGACGGCAGCAGTTGGGAGCAGGTACTTAGAATTGATTAAAAGTTACCCTCAGGCCAACTTACAGCAGTGGGTAAAGATCATGTTTTATCTGCCTATCCTGAAGGTCTTCCATTGCTGCTCCCCCTCCCCTCCCCCGCAACCACAATTGTCTAAGTAATGTTGCCATACCCAAAACACACATTCCAACAACATGACTGGAAATTATCCCCATTCCCAGCTGATCAGGAGGAGGAGGAGAGGAATCCAAGGAAGGAGGTGTTTCTAGAGCAGGGGTGGGCAAAATACAGCCTGCAGGCCAGATCTGGCCCATCTAACATTTCTGTGCGACCCGCCAGGCTCATTGGCTGCCCCAGGCTGCTAAAAGTCCCATGTCACAGCAGAGTGCTCAGGCAGGCTGCCTGCCTGCTGCAGCCCCACGCTGCTCCTGGAAGCGGCCAGCTGCTGCTGGAATGTCTCTGCGCGCCTCTGGTGTGGGGGAGAGGCAGCTCCATGCACTGCCCCGACCCCCCGCACTGTCCTCACAGCTCCCATTGGCTGGCCGGGGTGGTGCTTGCGGGCGCAGGCAGCACACAGAGACCTGCTGCTCCCCTCCCCACAAGGGGCGCGCGGAGATGTGCCATGGTGCCAGGAGCTGGCCGATTCCAGGAGCGGCATGGGGCCACGGCATGCAGGCAGCCTGCCTGAGCGCCCCACTGCGCTGCCAGACAGGAGCCACCTGTGGTAAGTGCCTCCCGGGCAGAGCCTGCACCTCACACTCCCTCCCACATCCCAACCCTCTGCCCCAGGTCAGAACCCCCTCCTGAACCCAAACTCCCTCCCAGACCCTGCACCCCAATTCTCTGCCCCAGCCCAGAGCCTCCTCCTGTACCAAACTCCCTCCCAGACCCCACACCCGTCACTCTCTCCTGCACCCCAACACTGTGCACCAGGCCAGAGCTCCCTCCTGCACCCCAACTCCCTCCCAGACCCCGCACCCACTCCATTAAATATAGTAGAAATGTGGGGCCAGAGACAAATTACCAAAATTTGTGGAGTGGGCCCCTGTGAAAATTATCGCCCACCCCTCTTCTAGAGGATAGTCACCCTCACACTTTTAAAGCCCTTAAGGAATATAGCTGTGCCATGGTAGCATAGCAGGCACCAGTGGTGATTCCACAGTGACTGGCACAGCGCACTGCCCCAGGGAAAGCCCAGAGGAAACTGATTCCTGCACCTGCATCAGTGCAATCTCTTCTTTAGTAATACAAGGCCTGTTCCAAACCCCACTGAAGATTTCAGTGGGGTTTGGATCAGGCCCATAGAGGGAAGCAGAGAGATGGCAGTAAATAAACTCATTTCACTTACCTCTCTCCTTTACTCCCACTGTATATGGAGTATTGGTCCATCAGTACTATGGGCCACTGCTTAGGAGGAAGTAAATTCCTAGCTGTCTATGGACCTGCAAATAGCTGAACAAGAGATAAAACTGCAAGGAAAGTTGCTTGAAATCACATCAAAGCTAAAACAGAGGGGCCCAGCTGGGAATCCATTTTAAACAGCTTCTTAATCCAAAAGCTGATACATCAGTTGCTGATTTAAACATCTGCCTGACAGGCAGGGTGGGCAGGGCCAATGATCTTCCAGCCTGTTGCACATAGATCATGGGAGAAAGCATGTGGTAAACACACTAACTCATGAGGCTCCCCAGGGAAGAGCAGGCTCTTGTGCCTGTTCTGAACTGGTACCACTCACTCTGCTGAGTTAGAGGCAGGGGGAACCACCAGACGGCACAATTATTCCCCTTCTCCTGCCCCAATCAACTCACAATTTTTTTGGTGTTTTTCTTAAAGCCCTAGCTCCAGGTGGCATGTTATTACATAGGAATCTTACCTTTCACTGGAAAAAAAAAAAAGGCTTTTAACATGCATAGTAATGGAGAAAGGTCTTGTTGTCTTGACCTGAGTGTATTCCAAAGGCTCAAAAAAAAAAAAAAAACGCAACTAGAGGGCAAATAAGAAAAACCCATATTTTTAAAAACACAGCATGATTTTGGGAGGCTGGACTCATTATTTCTAAAGGTTTCAGAGTAACAGCCGTGTTAGTCTGTATTCGCAAAAAGAAAAGGAGGACTTGTGGCACCTTAGAGACTAACCAATTTATTTGAGCATAAGCTTTCGTGAGCTACAGCTCACTTCATCGGATGCATACGATGAAGTGAGCTGTAGCTCACGAAAGCTCATGCTCAAATAAATTGGTTAGTCTCTAAGGTGCCACAAGTACTCCTTTTCTTATTTCTAAAGGCTTGGGGGTTGGTGATCCTGCTTCCTTTTATTCTATATTATTTTGAGAGTAAATGTCTTGTGAATATCTACATAGCTGACAACCAGGTTGGGGACTTGTCCACATGACCTTCAGGAGACAGGCCTGGGAACGTAAATTCAAAACTCTGCTAGAAACTAAAAATCATGTTCTCACCTACTAACCCTCTTTTGTCCTCCGACTGCAGTGGTGTTAAGTGCCCACTTCATTTAAGTGGTTTTTTTTACAACATGTGTTAATCCTTTATGTTTAACAATCTGTCCCACCTTGTATTTAGATTGGACACCCAGGGCTTGGCTACACTTAGAGTTGCAGCAGTGCATGCAGATGCACTGCTGCACTATAGCTCTTCAGTGAAGATGCTCACTATTTATGCTGACCGGAGAGCTTCTCCCATGATGTAGGTACTCCACCCACCTCCCTAAGAGGCAATAAGTAGGTCGACAGGAGAATCCTCCCATTCACCTAATGCTGTCTACACCAGGTGTTAGGTTGGTTTAACTGGGTTGTTTGGGGGAGGAGGGAGTGGATTTTTCAAACCCCTGAATGACAGAGTTATACTGACTTAATTTCCTAGTGTAGAGCAGGCCTCAGAGGAGTAAGTTTCCCAGACCTGAAGAAGAGCTTCTTCCACCAACAGAAGCTGGTCCAAAATGAAAAATATTACCTCACCCACCTTGTCTCTCATATGCACACCGCACGTCTCTGTCAAGACTGTGAGAATGGGTGCCCCTGGGCTGGGCAGTAACAAATGACACTGGGTCAGAACTGAGGTGCATTATGCGTGCTATGGGCTCAGGACTAGAGTAGCAGGAGGTGATGTAGGTC
Organism: Chelonia mydas; assembly: GCF_015237465.2. NCBI lineage: Eukaryota > Metazoa > Chordata > Testudines > Cheloniidae > Chelonia > Chelonia mydas. The sequence goes on along the minus strand of NC_051246.2, from coordinate 23,816,724 downwards.
CAGATGGAGATGCATTGGCAGAGCTGGTGGGGAACCCGGCACAAGAACAGCAAGGCATGCCACAGATCCGGATTGAGGTGCATTGGAAAAAGGACCCGACACTGCACCTTCCTGCATATACACGGTTCACCTCCTGTAAGCCTGCCTTCCAGGTCCTGCAATATTCAGGACAAGTAGCAACTTTTAGTCTGGGTCTCCCATTTGTCTATATGGCAATCTCACCCGAGAGCGTTTGTCCCTGGGGCCACCCGCTCAGGTCTGTTTTGATGCCAGCTGAGGGGGACGTACCAGGAAGAATCTCTGCATCTTGACAGCTTCATCACAGCAGGGAACTATTCATGCCAGACTGACCCACTTGCAACGCTGCCTGGGACCAGGGAAAGCTTCTGGGTTTGCCCTATGTGTTGAGGGGCATAAAGTTTAGGATACCGAGAGGACAGTTGAGTCTAAATTTATTTCAGGCCAGATCCAAGTGCAAGCACCCACTGGAGTCCTCTGAAAAGCTATTTCCTACTAAATATGTTGCTTCAGTTCATTTGGCTGACGAGCTTTTCTCCAGCTACCTCTGCCAGTTTGTTACAATGTCATTCACTACACATCCAGGAGGATACAGCGCACTGAAGGGATAATTGAGACAATCTCTTAATTAAGGGATAGATGCAACACCCCTGGTTAAAGCAGCCTCTTTGCTCCGTTAGTCATAGTCTGTGAGATACACAGACTAACACGGCTGTTACTCTGAAAACAGCTAAGTTTGTTTGTACCATATATGTTACTTACCATATGTCTACTGCTTTTCATCTTCAAAGCAGTCTGAAACATTTAACTAACTTATTTTCTACCCTCCTGTCATGCGGGAATTAGTATCCCCACATTACACCTGGGGGGGAAATGAGGAATAGAAAAGTTAAATGACTTGCCTGATGCCAGAGAGGGAGTCATAATAATGCCAGGAATTAAAAACAAAAAAACAAAAAACCACTCAGTAGTTCCTGGCTTCCAGTCTTGTGCTCAGACTAGTAGGCCATCCCACTTTATGGCAAGGTATAGAATAATAATACCTAGCTCTCAGATAGTGCTTTTCCTCTGTGGATCTCAAAGTGCTTTACAAAAGGCACAGAAGGGTGAAGTGACTTGCCCAAAGTCACTCAGCAGCAAAGCTGGGAATAGAACCCAGGTCAGAGCCCCAGTCCAGGAGTCTATCCATTAGGCTGCACTGCTGCTAGAATAATCTCCTTTATCTTGTGCACATGAGGAAGTCAGTTACGTACTCCAATAAGTGAGCTGCATATAACACAGGGAGCAAAAAGACCAGGCGGTAAGTAGCAGAGATGGGTGAATAGTATTTATGAACATGTGTTTGATTAAGAGCTGCAAATTCACTCCTGTGGTACTTGTGGCCCATCTAACCAGTTTCCACTAACATATATACGAGCTAAATTCCGTTTACAAGAAAGTTCACAAAAAGAGAAAGAGTTGCAAATACGCTGTGCATGGAACCTTAAACTCCTCTCAGCATCACTGCTTTTTTACACCGGGGTAATTCCACAGGCTTCAAGGGTACTGTTCTTGATTTACACTGGTGTAAGTGAGAGCAGATTCAGGTCCTGTGTGTCTACTGATTTATCTACATCAATTAAAAAAAAAAAATCTACATAGTTAAACTAGTCATCGATCATCATGTTCCTATTATGCCTCTGGCGTGTAGGGCAGTGAGGAAGCTCCTCCACGCCTGTCTGGTTCTGGCAAGTCTTTAAATGGCTCCCTGGCTGTGCCCCAGGTTTTTCAGTTTGGCTTCCACCACTCTTAACCAGGTTGTATTCGGGCAACCTCGTTTTCGTTTGCCTTTAGGTGTCCATCTTATGGCTACTCTGGTGATGGAATCAGTTTCCATCCGAAGCACATGACCGATCCAGCTCCAGCGCCTCCTGGCAATGATGGTGCTCAGAGCCTCCACTGTGTCAATAGATCTTGGTTTGAGATTGTTCTAGGCCAAAAGATACGGAGGATTTTTCTGAGGCAGGTGGTGTGGAATGAAGACAGTTTGGACATGTCATACTTTCTCATTCCCCAGCATTCTGCACTATAAAGTACTGTTGAAAGTACACAGCTCTGATAAATCTTGAGTTTGGTTTTGGTGTTGTATTTTGATGATTTCCAGACTGTGTTTAAGCTCCTGAAGGTATTCCTGGCTTTACTGATTTTGTTCCGGATGTCCTGGCTTGTTCCACCATCCTGGCTGATGGTGCTGCCCAAGTACGTGAATGTTTCTACATTGGTAAGAACATAATCCTCTATCCCAGGGGTGGGCAAACTTTTTGGGCCGAGGGCCCATTTTGGGTGGGGAAATTGTATGCAGGGCCGGGGCAGGGGGTTGGGGTGCGGAAGGGGGTGTGGGATGTTTGAGGCGGCTCAGGTGCAGGAGGGGTGCGGACTGCGGGAGGGAGCTCAGGGCAGGGGGTTGGGGAGCAGGTCGGTGTGGGGTGTGGCAGGGGGCTCAGGGCAGGGGGTTGGGGAGCAGGAGGAGTGCAGCTGAGGCTCAGGGCAGGGGGTTGGGGAGCAGGAGGGGTGCGAGGTGCAGGCAAGGGGCCCAGGGGAGCGAGGGAGTTAGGGTGTGAGGTGTAGGCAAGGAGTTGGGGGGCGGCGTGCAGAAGGGGTTTGGGCTCTGGGGTGACAGTGGTGCGCACCAGGGCCAGGGCAGGCTCCCCGCATGCCTGCCCTGGCCCCATGCCACACCGCTGCGGGAAGCGGCCGGAACCATGCCCCTGCGCAGCCCCACATCCCTGTGCTCCCCAACCCCCTGTACAGAGCTCCACACGCTGCCCTTGCCACACCTCCAGGTACCTCCCCTGAAGCTCCCATTGGCCACGGTTCCCCATTCCCGGCCAATGGGAGCTGCGGGGGGCGGTGCCTGGAGGCAAGGGCAACGCACGGAGCCCTCCGCCCCCCCGCCTCCCACCCCGGGGTCCCAGGGACGTGGTGCCGGCTGCTTCTGAGAGCGGCGCGGGGCCTGCGGCACCACGGCGGGAAATCCCGTGGGCTGGATCCAAAGCCCTGATGGCCCGGATCTGGCCCACGGGCTGTAGTTTGCCCACCCCTGCTCTATCCATACTGGTGATGGTGAGGCAATATTAAAGGTCATGATATCTGTCTTATTTCGATTGATTTGCAGTCCAATTTTCTGGCTGAATGCATTGAGTCGAGTTGTTTTTTCTTATATATGGTGTTGGGTATGTGATAGGGGAGCGACATCATCTGCGAAGTCCAGGTCTTCAAGGGATGAGAAGAGTGTCCATTTGATGCCTCTTGGCATGTCTTCTGTTGTACGCCGCACTACCCAGTCGATGACAATGTTGAAGAGGATTTCCTATGTGACACACCCCTGACATACTCCTGTTTTGACTTCAAAACTGAGCTCACTGTGATCAACACTGCATGTAAAGCTGAAACAGAAGCTTTTGATGACGTTGATTATACGGAAAGGAATTCCATGTGCCCGCAGAATGCGCCATAGGCTGGTCCTGTGAATGCTATCAAAACCCTTCTCAAAGTCTATGAAATGTATGTAGAGTTGCCGTTGCCATTCTAAGTACAGTTCTATTATATTTCGTAGAGTGAAGATCTGGCCTGTGCATCCACGCCCTTTCCGAAAACCAGCCTGCTCTTTTCTGAGAACGCTATCAACTGCCTCTGATATATGCGGGACTATGATCTTACACAATACTTTGGTTGGCACAGATAAAAGTGTGATACCACGCCAGTTATTACAATCACTGAGAGTTCCTTTCTTTCGTATCTTCACTATAACCCCATTGGTCCACTCATCTGGCACTTTTTCCCTTTCCCAGACTGATGTAAATAGAGGGGCCAGGGTAGATGCTGCTAATTTAGGATTTACCTTGAACAGTTCTGCATTCAAGTTATCCTTGCCAGGAGCTTTCCCATTTTTTAACGATCTGATGGCTTGAATGATCTCTTCCTTAGTTGGGGTGTCTGTGTTGATATCAAGATCTTCTTCTGCTTCCTGGATTTTCTTCCTCTTTAGGTGGCTCCCTGTTCAGCAATTCTTTGAAATGCTCTGTCCAGCGCATTTCTTGTTCTTTTTCGGTTGTTAGTAGGTGTCCTTGTTTGTTCCTGATGAGACTGTTTGTTGGTGTCTGCCGTTTACCACTGATAAACTGTGTCATTTTGTAGACGGTTCCTTGCTCACCATGAGCAGCTGCATCTTCTGCTTGTGTGCCAGATTATCAATATAATGCCGTTCGTCCGCTCTCACAAGGCGTTTGACCTCCCGGTGTGCCTTGCTATACGGCTTGTGCTTTAGCTTCTCGGATTTTGTGTCAAACTTTTTTCTTCAGGGCTCATCTGGTTTCTATGGCGTTCCATGTGCTGGGTGTAATTCACCCCTTCCTTCTCTTCTGCCTGTAGCCTAGACAGGCTTCTCTGCTCTATTTATAAATTGCTGGTTTCAGAGTAGTAGCCATGTTAGTCTGTATCTGCAAAAAGAACAGGAGTATTTGTGGCACCTTAGAGACTAACAAATTTATGCATCTGATGAAGTGGGCTGTAGCCCACGAAAGCTTATGCTCAAATAAATTTGTAGTCTCTAAGGTGCCACAAGTACTCCTGTTCTTTTTATAAATTGCTGTTACTTTGTCCCACTTCTTGTTGATCTCATCTGCATTCCCCTCCTCTTCATCAAGGTCTGCAAGTGCTTGCAACCTATTCTTTAACTGCAGAACAAAGGCTTTCTGTATTTCAAGGGACTTTAGCTTGTCAATATCATAACATCTATGTCCCTTGTCCGCTGGACCCACACTTCTCAGTTTTAGCTTGATGGAGGCTGTCACAAGGTGGTGGTAGCTGCCAACATCTGCACTGCTTTCCCTTCAGCTGGAGAGAATTTCAGAAGGAAAACCCGCCTAGAAGTACGGTATGCAGTCTTGTTGTAGCTGTGTTGGTCCCAGAATATTAGAGCGAAACTCATCCATTTCATCCTCACCCATAACAACGTTATTTTGTTCAACCTTGGAAACAGCCATGGGTACTAGGATGGTTCCCCAATATGCTAACAGATCTTTAAGGTGGCATTGCAAGACTTCAGCCCCCTTGCGGATTCCACCCTTAGTCACATGAATAGGACCAGGCTCTTTGCTTCAGGAAAAAATACGTACGGCCATAGGCATCAAAAAACCTAGGAAGACAATCTCCTAGTGTAGAGATGTATTTTGTGTGTAATTTTGTCCATGTGCCAGAGGAAGAGTTGTTAAAAAGGAGAGAGAAACACTCCTTTTCTTTGCCTTTTAATCAGGAAAATTGGAAAGGGCCCTGGCAGACAACTGTAAATAATGAGTCAATTTAACAGAGCAATCACAGAGTGTCAGATCCACCTGATTAGCTGCTGTACTGACAGAGTGGAGGTGGCAGTTGTAACAGCCCCTTGGCTATCTTCAGTTAACACTTTCCCTTCTTCACACCATCTCAAATGGCCCCAATCTTAGCCAGCCAGTTGCTCCTGTCTATAAAGTGTGCTTCAAGATTTGCCCATGTTGTAGGCTCCCCACTGCCACCCTCACCTCAGCTTCCATGTCTATAAAATGGGACTGATAATGACCACCACTGCAGAGCACTGAGATTTTGCTGATGAAAAGCACCACATAAGAGGTAGCCATGTGGAGGAGATGGTCCCAGCCTTAGAAGGTGGAATAGGGTGCAGCAGGCAATGGAGGGCTTGCTTCCCTCCTGGCACCTACTCAGACTGAAAACATACAAATAGTAGGAGAGAATGACTGCCTTGCTAGTGCAGTTGCTGCAATGAATACAAGCACCGGGGGTGTGGAGGCGGGGGAGAGAGAGAGACAGCCCTAAAACCCAAGGGCTGGGTGAAAACTCTGGGCTCTCCTGTACACTCAGGCTAGGTAGTATCTTGAGTGGCCATTCTGTATAGCTTGTATTAGCCTATTTAGATTGGGGAACCCCAAATTCTGGTATCTATCAGTGCTTGAAAGATTCATGCACCCAAGGCAAGCAGGAATCTTTCCTGAGGAATGTCAGGAACATATGCATTTCATTAAAAAAAAAAAAAAAAGAATTACTTGTGGCACCTTAGAGACTAACCAATTTATTTGAGCATAAGCTTTCGTATGAAGTGAGCTGTAGCTCACGAAAACTTATGCTCAAATAAATTGGTTAGTCGCTAAGGTGCCACAAGTACTCCTTTTCTTTTTGCAAATACAGACTAACACGGCTGCTACTCTGAAACCTGTCATTAAAAAAAAAAGTCTCTAGCCTTTCTGGTTGCCCAGCTCACCTTCCAAATGGCTATTGCCACAACATATCAGCAATATCAAACAAGGCAAAAAATCATTCCTGATACATGGTTACCGTTAGAATTACATTTCTAATGACTACACACCTCTTTAGATAATGTGCATTAACCAGGACTTCTCCAGTCCACTAGCTCCTCATTAGCACTTCATCATCTTGTGACAAATCATTCCACCTTAATTACCAATGCTACAAACTGACAAGTGTCAGCTCCTCCAATCAATAGCATACATCGGCATTAAACCTTCTTGGAGTGAATTTACTATTAGCCACAGTCTTGTTCCAGTAATTATTTGCTAGAGATATTTACCTCAGGCGCAAACAGCACAGGGAACATTATAAAACATAATCCCACCCTAATTAAATCAAACTTTCTTTGTGAGAGACAGTGCGTGTTTATTCCATTTAAAAAAAAAAAAACAGAAAAGACAAATTATTTAGTGATTCTCTGGGATGGCCTTTCTTCACTAATACTAGCTTCCCCTGTTAAAAAGAACAGAACAGCCAAATACAGAGCTGAAATTCCTGCTTACTGCCTGGAATGGATTTGTAGCTTGTTCTTAGATTACTTTACAACACTGTCCAGAGCTTGAAATCTGGCAGATTTTACCTGTTTGACCCACCAGGAAGACAAAGTAGATCATAATTGGATAAAGTGATCAGGGTCTGTCTTGGTTTGGACGTGAACAGTATTGCCAACCTCAAACATTAAACACACTAAATCAGGCCAACAATCATGGAATTTAAAACACACACACACACACGTTGGGCTCAGTTCATTAATCATCGGGTTTCTGAGTCTTCGAGGTCCACTTGAGTCACATTCTGAAGCTCTTCTCTTGAACCAGGAGGGCTATTAAGTTAATATCAGCTTTTATTTAAAAAACAAAAAACAAAAAAAAAGCCTCACATAATCACAAAACCCCAGCTCCTGGGTTCCTAAGAAATGTATCAAATATCATGAGACCTGTAATAAAAATATGTGCATTGGCAACACTGTGTAAAGCACTTTTCTTTTGCTAAAAATGCCTGGCAAATTCCCCTGAGGAGAAGAAGCTATTTAAAACAGGTGATAAATTATCCATTTAGAAGCAATGAAAAGGGATAAGAGGGCTTAAGGAATTGGTCATGGGCTTCTATTTCTTGATCATTAGTTCAAATCCAGGCCAATGGTAACCAAAAGTTGTTTTTCTAAAATGGCTGCTCAATGAGCTATTGTGAAGTACATTTGAGGACTCAATTCACTTGACAGATGTCCCCCCACAAAAAATCACCCCAAATGGCCTACTTCTCAACAATATCCTCACATAGTCTGTTCAATTCTTGGCCTATTCCACCACTGGTGTGGCAAGTTTTCTTATAGCTCTTTCCCAGACCTCCAAACTTTCCATGTCATCAGGACTCTTTGACGGCCTGTGAACAACAGAATTTGTGGGCTGGAACATGGGCTGCTGGAATCCCACGTATTCTGTGACAGCAGAATTTGTTGTAGAATCCAACCTTTGCTGCAGAACCTCAGCTCTCTTCCTTCCTTCCGTCGCTCTTATGCTTGCAAAAAACACCTTGAAAATGTGAACCAAGTATAAATGAATGCTGTGATGTCTCCTTGGATTGGAAGACAACCGGAACAAAATAGCACTAAATGGGGCTGAACTGGTCAATCAATCCCAGTGGATTGTTAATTCTGGGCCTAAAAATAATTTGTCAACATTGTTAACTATTTCACTGCTAACCAATTTATTTGAGCATAAGCTTTCGTGAGCTACAGCTCACTTCATCGGATGCATACTGTGGAAAAGTATGTATGGAAAAATACTTTTCCACAGTATGCATCCAATGAAGTGGTCTGTAGCTCACGAAAGCTTATGCTCAAATAAATTGGTTAGTCTCTAAGGTGCCACAAGTACTCCTTTTCTTTTTGCGAATACAGACTAACACGGCTGTTACTCTGAAATATTTCACTGCTGATTATATTATCAGAAACATCCAGCTAATGTGTCCTCCTACAATTCCCAACTGCCTACCTACATTTCCTAATGCCACAAATGTTCCCTGCTTGACTGCCACAACTTGACGCTTCCTCCTGACAATTTATTTGTAGAAATCATGTTACCCATGCTTACTTTCTGGTATATCAAAAGCTGGAGACCACATAAAACTGAATATACTATTAGAATAAATACAGGGCAACTGTACTGCTATTCAATTTCATTCATTATTTATTATTGCATTGCAGTAGTGCCTAGCAGACCCAATCATACACCACTGTGCTAATCACTGTACATACACTGAACAGAAAGACAGTCCCCACCCTGAAGAGACAACAGGTGGATACAGACAGATGGAATGAAAACAGGGAAACAATGAGACAATATCAGTCAGAATGATAGGCAGTAGTCTCAGTACACCAGCTGCCTAATCTTTAAAACCATTAAAGACCTATATTTTATATGTAAATTAAACTACCGCATATTTCCAGTCTGGTGCATGAGTGTGTCACAGAATGAAGGAATCCTTCCATAGTGTACATGAGAACGCGCTTATAGAGTACAAGTTTGCCTCCAAGCTTAGAGCTGCTTGGGGTGGATATTATCAGCTACAAGGAAACTGTGATCTTCTGTGATCCTTAACTGACCAAGGAAGGAAGCATGGTCTTGTGGTTAAGGCACCGAACTAGCACTCAGGAGACCACGGACTCCCTGTGTGACGCTGGGGAAATCTTGTGCCTGAGCTCCACATCTGTAAAATGTGGAATAATAATACTGCCTCTGTTTTGTCTATCTACAAGTTATTTGGGGGCAAGGACTATCTCTGACTAAGTGTATGTACAGCACCTAGCACAATGGGAGCTGGGTCTCAAGGTGCTACTGCAATATAAGTAATAAGCTGCAAACAGAAAGATCTTTGCATTGTGACAGTGTCATCACATAGTGACGCAACATGTTATGACACTGCATTACGATGTCACATCATACATTCAGGACTGTATCCGTCCTCTTTCACAAGCCAGGCCTGCAGAACACCCCCTCAGCACAAACTGGGGCTCTTCTGGGGTGGAAGGCAACCCTAAGAGAGGATTTATAACTCCAAGAGCCTTACATGATGACACTGTTAATTTGCTTGCTCATATTTTCACAAATGCTGCTCTATGATTTTTTGCCTTTGCACAACACCTTGCAATTCTTGCTGATAAGAGCCCTTCCCCCACAAAGGATGATTGGACTCACCCTCTGTTTCTGCACTCTGCATGCCAGATTTCTCAGACAGCCCCTTCTTTACAATGCACTCTTCACAATCCACAGCAGCTTCCCTAGATTTAACTGAGCCCTTCCTTTCTCACCCCTCCTCCAGGCTGCAGAGGAACAGAACATAAGACAGGTTTTTCTCTGTTTGTGCTAAAGCAAAGTGATCATTTTCAAGAGAAGCTCTCTCAGCAAGACAGCCCAAATCCACCTTCTCTGAAGCACAATATATCCAGTATAACTGCAAGTCCTGGAGGTCCTGATGGATTTTGATCAATCAGTGAAACCAAAACCAACCTGACATCACTTGCTAGTACTAATTTTTCACCTTACCAAAAAAAAAACACACAAAAAAAACCAAAAAAAACCCTGAAGCCCCTAAAATAATTTTGTATTTTTTTAAGCCTTTTTCAGTGGACACGTCTTGAGATATCCTTCTGTCCCACAGTCAAACCTGCAGTAAAGATCATTTCTAGTAAGCATACATTCTAGATCCTCAGCTGGTGTGGCTGCACTGAAATCAGTGAGGCTGTGCTGATTTAGACCAATTTATACCTGCTGAGGATCTGGCCCTGAGTCCTCTCTTACTCAACCATTGTAAAGTTTTGACTACAATTCTGTCTGACTTGTAGTTGCACACCAGTCTGAGGCGATGGATTTCTTTAATGGCCTCTTGCAACAGGTTCCCCTGTACATGTACCGATTTGGGGTGGCCTGAGCGCACTCTCCTGGGAATAGGAGACAGATGGGTGATGTGACAAGCGAGTTAACACAAATAGTGACCCCCGAATGCACACATGCACACCGCAATAGACACAAAGCTAACTGCAACTCAAACATGTGAGCAAAAAAGAAGAGGACGGCTGGGAATTAACACAAGCAGGTACCTGGAGAAGGCCTGGTGACCCACTTGATGCTTCTTGATGCGTGCCGCCTGCCTTTCTTCAGCGCCCGGGGCACTTCTCTGGGGGCCAGGAAAGCATGGCTGGCCTGCTTCTCGTTGCCACGGCCACCTAGGCTTTCAAACAGGAGCTGGTGACCAATCAGACCTCGGGCTGGAGCACACTCAGCCTTGGGTCATGTGATGCCAGCGTTTGTGTGAGTGAAAAGGATGACAGTGTCCAGAGAACCAGGGGGAGCTGCCTTTGAATGGGCAATTCCATCCCCCTCCCCTTCACCCCCTCATTACTGGAAAAGCCCATTCTATTGAGCTACAGCCCCTGAGGGAGGGAGAAAAGAAAGCCCCCTGCTAGAGAGAATAGAAAGGGCTGAGCCAGTGCACTAAAGCCTGCCCCATGCCTACCAAAATTGGATTCAAAAGCTTGGGCCTTTCTACTCATCCTCTTCACATCCCCATTTTATTCCACCCCAAGATCCACCAGCTGCTTCCCTGGAGAACGAATGACTCAGCCAGCCGGACTGCGAATGAAGAGAGTTTTCTCTCACCAGGCCCTGGTGGTGAGTTCTTTTGGAAACTGATGTGATCTGGACTTTTCTCACCATCCCCAGGACCATCCCTCTGCCTGCACTGCTCCTGCACAACCACCTGCAGCTCCTCTGGGTCCTGTATCTGCCCCACAGATACAAAGGCAGACACATGCACTCAGCAGTACTGCTTTCTGGGTCTGGTGCAGAGCTGTGCCTCTCCCCCTTGGGACACAGGAGCAGCGGCAGCATGTGTGTGTTCTGACATGATTCCTGTAACCACACCGTTGTCCTTCTGTTCAGTTCATACACCCCATAATATGCTTTCTGAACAATCCACAGCAGTGATACCAAATCCCTCCTCAGGCAGGTGATGTTGAGGAACACAATTCAGCTACAGACCCCTTCATACCATTCTGTTCCCATTCAAATGCATGGGGTGTTCACACTGAAAATTAAAGAAAGCACTCTCCCCTTCTGCTCGTGGGCTAGTGGCGGTGGGGCTTAGCTCACTGTTGTTCTATGCGGGAAGTTTGAACCTTCCATAGCTGGTGACTGTAATAGGCTGGCAGTGTTTACCTGAAATACGCCACCCAGTTAGCTGGTATTGATCCCAGGGTTAAATAGGTTCTGCTGGCTCACTAATGCACCGGACTTATTACCCGCCCTGAATAGAAGGGAGGTGAAGGTGGCTCTCTCGCAGGAAGAGAGGATCTAGGGTGTGGGCTCAGCAGTCTGGAGGGAAGATCCGTAGAAACAGCCTGGGGAGAAGATTTGAGATGAGTTATGTTATTTTATTGTTTTCTTCATGAATAAATCCAAACCTCGGGGAAGGGGTGAGTTTGGCTTCTATGTACAATGCAGAATGGTCTATGTGCCTGATTCTCCACTCCATTACCTTAGCTACTGTATCCTAGTGTAATTCCACTGATTTACTAGTGTATAGTGGAGAAGTGAGGCATACAAACACATACCTCAGCACAGTGTGTTATTGAGAATGATATGCTGCTCACTGGTTCCTCATTGTTAGTTCCAGAATGCAAGAAAACAAAGAGCTCTGTGTCTGCTATTAAAACAATTAACAAAACAATGAGGGTGAATCATCCAGTCCAGTCAGAGAAATGGACAAATGAGTTTTACTGGCTGTTCAGAAACAGGCCTTTTCCTGCTGGACTTGTTTTCCTACCTGTACAGTACCCAATGTCCATACCCCCATCCTGGCCTCTGGGCTCAGCAAAACCATGGACGTTAGGGTCTACTGAAACCAACAGGGATGGATATGTTCCGGGGGTAAGAATTCATGCTCCGATTCTTTTTAATCACGCTGTTTAACTTGAGTGGGTGTGAAGCTTTGGCACGGCAACAGCTCGAGCACCCTGCAATGTCAGGCCCAGCCTTTGTTTCCCTTGTTTGTCCGCCCATGAAAGGAACATTCTCTCACTGACCGATACAAAGCCCTTCTCTTGGCCTAGTGTGTTCATATACACCAGTGCATTAGTTCCCCAAAAGCCTTGTAATAAAAGTACTCTCTAATTCCCACAGTAAACATACGGGGGGGGTGGGGGGGTGTTTCCATTCCCATCTCCAGGGGCCTCACCTCCAAGTCACCCACCTGAGAGTCAACAGCCGCACTCTTCGTCCTCCTCCTCCCCCACCCCGTTCCTTTTACCCCTGATCCAGGGCTCCAATTTCCAGACTTCCCTGCCTGAGAGTGGCCAGTCTTCCCACAGCCCTTCACCCAGAGGGCTTCCCCCTTCCTACAGTGTTCCACTCTTCTGGGTATCCCTACCTGCAAGTCCTACCCCTGCTCAGCAGGGTCCATCCTCCCACACCAGCTGTCTTGCTTCCTAGCACAGCAACCCTGAGGAGCTGGATCTTTCCCTTTTTCATAGAGGTCACTGCCCAAACTCTCCTCTAATGCAGCAAGGGCTCCTCAGCTCTGGCCATGGCCAGTGCTCACCAACAATCTTCCTCTGAGCTCATCACCAGCAGCTCACATATATACTGTCCTCCTTCAGGTCTCCTGCAGCCCTTTCCCTCTGACAACTCTCTCTACTGCGCCTTCTGTCTCTCCTCTGGTCTCAGGCAGCTCACCTGCCCTACTTCTCTCAGGCTCTGACTCACCCAGTCTCCCATTTATACGGCCCAGGGGCCTTCTCTTGAGCTCAACTGGGAGGCAGCTGACTAGTAGTCACAGGTGTCCTGGACCCCGCTCCTTCTTAAAGGGGCCAGTCAACCTGTTACAGGAATAAAACCACTGTAGCACCTAAGGGGAATGGTAATAATGCCAGCAGCCCCATTAGTGACCCCACAGGTGGGATGATAGCAGACCAGAGTGATAAAACAAGGGCATGTCTGAGGAACTTCCTACGGGCAGCTGAGAAGGAAACAAGGGAACTGCCTTTCCATCAGAGTCAAGCCAGTCAGACATTAAAGAACAGCAGCAGTGTTATTAATACTATTATAGATATAGCTATATAAACACCGCCTCCCAGCTTATAATTATATGGTTACATAAAATGGCACAGCAGGCTGGGCATTATTGCATAGTAACCCCACACCACAATGAGTTGCATCATTAAGCATGAATGATGAAAGATAAATCACCACCGGCCATCAATGAGGAGTGTTGGTTATTAGACCGCAACTTACACCTGGGGATGTTTTATCATTCCAGCTACTAAATGGCCACACTAATGAAGAAAATAAAATGTCCAGTGTTTCAAACACGATAGGAATAGTGCCTGTATGCGCTAAGCCACTGTTCCACTATGCCGTTTTAACTGACACTGCTTGGGCCAACAGCAGGGCTGGAATCGGAAACCTCAGCGTGAAAGCATGAACCGTTACTGTTCCAGCTAAAGCAATAGTAGCGTGGCTCATAAACCTCTTTAAACCGGAAGTAATAGTCGTAGACTCATAAACCTCGTATGTGGAGCAGCCCCTAGAGGGAGACAAATATCCACATGCTCCTTGCAGGTTACACTGTCACCACAGGGGTCTCTAGAGCAGCCTGCTGAGCTCAGTTCCAATCTGTCAGTGCAGCAGGTTCCAGGGATGTGACTAATGTGACATATTTGACAACGGGGAGGGAGGGAGTATCCCACTCGACTTTGGAGCAGCTTCCTGGGGATGAGACGGGGTGGAGCTGATGTGCTCCAGAAGCAGTTCCATTCAGCCAGAAGGATGGGGCCATCAGATGAGACATGCCTTGTAGCAGAGGATTAAATAGATCAAATGGACGGGGATCCCAGACGACACCTCCTCGTTCCCAACAATTACAATATTACTATGCAAAAGGCCAAAGGATAATAACGAAACATTAGACAGGTTTAACGATGGGAAAATAACCCGTTTAATAATCCATGTCTGAAAGTAAGTAGTGTTTTCCAGGCTCTGTTGGTTTGTTTCGTGACTAGCATTGCTGCTCCTGTTCAATATCTCCTTGGGACTGGCACAGGAAAGCCAATGATTAATATGGTGTGCTAATGCCCCATCAACATGACGGTGCAGCTTCACAATGCTTTCATGCACTGACTCAGTGCTGCAACGTGAAGATTCAACATCAAGATGCAGCATCACAATGTGATTTTCGTTAAGGGGCCAACCCCTCTGGGAACCCCCCAAAATGCAATATGAAACCACTAGTAGGGCTTGTCAACACTAGTGAGCTTACAGTGGCACAGCTGTACCGCTGCAGCTATGCTGCTGTAAGATCACTCGTGTAGCTGCTCTATGCCGAAGGGAGACATAATAGATGGGAGCTTTCCCATCGACATAATAGAACCACCTCCACAAGGGGTGGGAGCTAGGTCAGTGGGAGAAACTCTCCTGCTGATGTAGTGCTGTCCATACCCGTGCTTTTGTCGGTGTAATTTATGTCGCTCAGGGAAGTGGTTTTTTCACAGCCCTGAGTGACATAAGTGATACCGACAAAAGTGGTAGTGTAGACAAGTCCTTAGAGATAGAGACAGGCTGACACAAATAAAACCCAACCCTAAGTAGAGTGCCTTCTCCACTTCCGGATCTGGAAGAAGGCCCAGAAAGTATTGATTTAATTCTTAATTGAATGCATGTTTATGTGAAGTAATTCAGAATTATTCCATCAATGCAAACTTGTCTAATAATATTATCCACACAACCCAAGAGCTTCGTCAGCCTTTCACAAAAGATCCATTATTCTAGGCCAATTTATTACAAACAATGATAGAATCATCAGATCCCAAACTGATACACCAGGAGGCTAGCACTGAGGTTGTTTTTCTGAACAACAGAACTAACTAACTACGTGGGAGCAGATAAAGGGACAAACTCACAGAGACTAAGTGACTTGCCCAAGAAAATCTGTAGTGGAGAAGGGAATTGAACTCAGATCCCCCCAAGCACCAGACTAGTAGCCTAACCACTAGACCATCTTTTCTCAAAAACACTGTGGTTTGAACCTCTACTGGTATAAATCATTATAGTCACTGGTCCTTGAACTAATCTCAGAGCCACCTACAAACTGGCTAAGGAAAGTTGAAGGAAGTTCCCCCTTGGTGTTTATCAGCATCAATCTTTGATTAGCCAGCAACACAATGTCGTGTCTCTCCCTCAGGGTCTGAGCATGCTGCTGTGGCAGCTTTACCTGCACCTGGTAACCTGGGGAGGCAGGACCAGGAATCTTACTTGGGAGTCCATGGTAATGCAGAGCACTGTTACCAGGCCAACCTTTTGGTGAGCTATATGCATGTCTTCTAAGTGGGTTGTAGTTGATTCCCTGGCACCTGCAGCTTTTCATTATTCCTTTGGTACATCCTTCTCTGCAGTACCTGAAGGAGGAACCAGGTGAGCATCAGAGAATTGGGGATCACTTTGAAGGAACAGGAACTGCAGGTTTTGGTGCATTTCTGAAGCTGAGCTGTGCATCACTGACCCTTTCATGCTAACAATTGTAGGAGGGTTTAGCAACGGCACGCGTAGAGTGAGTTCCCTGTCAGAGAGCATTGACAACCTCGTTCAATATTAATGGGAGATGGTTGTGCTTTCATGGGCTCTCCATCTTTAAAGGTCTCAGTCTCTGTCAGAGCTATATCAGATCCTATATCTGCTGATGTAAAATTAGCAGCAGAGTTTGAAATCTAAGAAGAAACATCCCTGTTTTATGGGAAGTGAGACCTGTCATTTAAGCACTGAGGGATCCAACTCATCTCCCATTCCCTTCTGTGGAGTTACTGCAGGGTTGAATTTGGTTTCCAGGGTGGAGTGAGCCAGAAGCTGAGTTTCCAAGACAGGTGTCACAATTTTTAAAACCCTATCTTTTTTGGGGTGTGTGCTAAGGACTGGCTTTCAGTCACGTAGTCCTGTGAGTAAGCCTAACCTCTAACTCTACTCCTCACTCAGGAACTTCAACCTGGATCTTTTCAGCCAGCCACAGCACTGCTTAGCAGCTCTACTGAGACCTTGCATTTCCAAGCAATGTTCAGAAGTTTCAATACAGCTTTGATCAACACATGCTGCAGGCAGAGCACAAATAGTAGTGTTATTAGGAATTTCGAGATCTGAGGCAAGGTTAATGTTGGGGAACAACACCCTCATCCCAAGATGATAATCATCAGTATATGCAAATTGCCATGGTGCCTCCGTCTTCATAGCCAAGACTCACAAGGTGATAATGGAACTTTGCAACTCATCTGTCCTTGCTGCTGTTGGGGGAAGAGGTCCAAAAAAAAAAAAAATGAAGTTACAAGTTGGGGTATATGGACACATGACATATAGGAGAAGGGGGAGGAGGCACCTAAAGAAGAGGCTACTGCCAGGCAGTGTGGCGGGGAAGCAAAGGGAAAGGTGGAAAAGAGGCTGGGCCACAAAGCAGAACAGCAGCCAACAATTGTAAGCCCTAGCAACGCCTGCTCCTTATCCCCTCACAAATCCGGATGGCACAAGGCAAGAGCATCAACATGCACAGCGTCTGTCCCTCTCCCAAGGAGCCAGTTTACACGTGGACCCCCAACGTGGGAAGAAACCAAATGTGCAGTGGGTTCATAACCATGTAGCCGCTCAAGAGACCCATTTCCTCTTAAGATGCTAGTTTTGTTACATGGCAACCAGCCAAAGCCTGGGATTCTCCCTGACTCCCAATTAAATCAGAGAAGGATGAGCCTAGTATTGAGATCTGAGACCTGGAGTAAGATGAGGAAAGCATCGACTGCTGCAAGGTACGTTGCTTTATTAGAGACAGACAGCCATGCTAAACACGGACTGCCTGATACAGAGAGCACTACCAGCTATACTTGTAGTCCAAGTACCACAGCCGATGCCTAGGGCTACACAGGACAGCAGGACCCTCTGTCAGCCCAGAATGCAGTATGCTTTCTCCTACCTATATGCCACATGTAGCATGTCTAGTGAAGAGAAAGATAGAGACACAAGGAGACAGGAGGCAGTAGGGGTTCGGTGGGCAGAGGATCCATCTATACTATAAAAGAGGGTCATTTGTAAAAGTACTTGCAGCTAACAATTTTTACCCCCAGTCTGGGTGAGGCAAGAGGTACTCTCTGTGGCCCTCTCTGCTCTGTCCTATCCAGGCTGACAGGACAATGGGAAGGGAGAGGCTAGGAGTGGAAATAAGTTGTTGGTGAGCAAAAAATAGAATGAAGAAAACCAGTCCATTGTCAGCTGGTGATGCACCCTGTACTTCCTGGAGTGTGAATCTGACCTTCCAAGCTGGGGTACAAGCACTGGGAACCAACTACTTAGTACCAAAGGATGAGGCTGTCATCATGGCAGCAGAGCGGGCACTCACGCAGTAAAACAACCGAGGTGGGACTGTGACTGACTGTCTCGTTTTTGGAAAACAATTGTGGTCCAGGCCAGCAGCAGCCTTGAGATGTGCAGCTTCCATTAAATGGAACTCAGATAACAAAAGGACTAAAGATGTCTGAGACGAATTCCTCCTTCCATCCTCCCCAGCCGTTCTTGGTAATACTCATCTCCTCAAGTTTCCTCTGTGGCAAATCATGACCCAAAAGAAGCTCCCTACAATCCACATTGATATCATATGCAAACGGACACCCAGGAAAGTATAGGGCTGAGAGCAAGGTTTTGCAGTCATTGCTAAATGTGATCTATGGAGGGATGATGTGCAGGTCAGAACATATGACCCCCACCTATACAGACACTCCATACACATCCTTCCCCCTCCCATGAAGCCAGTCTGGGTTTGAACATGTGCCCATCCCAGTTAAATCAAAACCAGCTCTCTCTCACACACCACCAACCAGCCACCCACACTCAAATTGACCCTTCCTCCATATATTTTTTTTGCTCATCACTCTCTTCTCCAGACTAGGCCTTCTGTGACAGCTCTTTCCCCCCCGCACCTGCCTCTGTAGTAGGGTCTCTTTCCCAGGGATTTTTTTCCCCAGTGTAAATAAAACTGAACAGTGGGAAAGTGCTCAGTGCAAACACACACATATATATCTCCAGTTACAGGTAAGATGTAAACACTGCTGTGAATCACAGCCTTAGCCATAGCAACACATATCAGTGCTATAGAGACAAAGGCTTTGAGATCACAAAGTAGCTGGAAAGGCACAAAAAGAAGGAGATGGGCCAATCAAGGCCTAGGGAGTGGCTGGCTGGTTGCAGGAGGCAATGGCGCAGAAAGATGAAAAGCCAGGGATAGTAAGAAATGGATCACGTGTCTCTGGATTTGAACACTGGTTATGTCTGACTCTTTCTCCCCATGTTTCACACTCACTCTGGCTGTTCAGTGAGACAAGGGCTTGTGTTCCGACTTAAACTGCTACCACCAGCACCCCTCTGAATATAAACATGCTGCCTTGGCCAACACACAGAATAAAGCATGCTTATCATTCCATGGTGCCCGAATAAAGACATGCCACAAACAAAGAACCAGATTGTCTAAAAATAATGGCGCTGCGTCAGTGTGGGGGCTGTGAAACAAAATGATATGAAGTGTTTGTCTCAGCTGCTTTATCCCTCTATTGTAAGGCAGGCTGGGTGATTAGAGCACCAGGAACCAATGGTCATTCATCCAATGGCTGGATTTCCACATTCCTTCCAAGTGAGACTGTATTCCATTAACAGGCACTCTGGGCCTGGGGGCGGGAAGACAGATACCACAGGTGCCACATCACCGCCAGTTCTGCAGCACACAGAGTGCAGACAACTTGGGCCATAACCTCAGCTGGTGTACGTCAGCCTGGCTCCACTGATTTCCACGGAGCGACACTGATTTACACCAACGGAGGATCTGGCCCATCATTTATCACTGTACAGTTAGCCCTGAGGTGGTGCTGAAGGGACAGCCCTGGGAACTGAACTCTTGCTTTATCCAGAGAAGAGATACTGCACGGTACAGCAGTGCCATGAGGCCCCGACTGAGATCAGGACCCCACCCCACCACGTGCTAAACAAACACACTGTCAGTCCCTGTCAGGACTCAGGGGAGCTGGGTTCTATCTAGTCTCAGCTTGGCCACTGGCCTACTGAGTGTCCTTGGGTAAGTCCCATCCCTGCTCCGTGCCTCAGTTTTCCTATCTGTAAAATGAGGATAAGGCTACTGATCTCCTTTGTAAAACGTTTTTAGATCTATGAATGACAAGTGCTATATAAGAGCTGGGTATTACTATCATACATACAGTATTATTATTTTACAGAGAGGGAACTAAGGCACAGTGAGACTTGCCTCAATGCAGAGGCAGGATTGGAACCCAGACCGCTCTGTAGTTTTTCATTTGACTAAAATCAATTATTTTTTTCTTGGCGTAAAGGTTCAGTTCCAGACTTTTAAGGATGACCTGGATGTCTAGCAATTAACAATCTGTAATGCACCCCAGGAAATTAGGGATTGGTTTCTGGTCTTGATCGTTTGCTCTCTCACGCAGCCTGGGGCATGGATCCCAACACAGGACAAAACAGAGGGATAGCCTTTAATTGCTCAAAGCCAAGATTTTCAAAAGCAACTAGTGATTTTGGGTGCCTCTGTTTTTAGGTGCTCAACTTAAGATACCTAAAAGGGGCCCAGTTTTCAGAAACTGCATCGCATTTGTCCTCTGAAAATCAGACCTCTTTAAGGTGCCTCCCACTGGACACCCAAAAATCAGTAGGCACCACTGGAAATCTTGGCCCAAACCTGACTCCTCTTGCAGATCACACTGTCTGGTGCAGAAGGGATTTCTGGCTAGTGCTCATAAGCTCAGAGTGGCTGCAAGATGGGGCATACAAGGGTGGAAAAACAGAGAGAGGCTGAGGAATTCTTAGGGTTCCTGTAAGAAATCAGATCACCCCAAGTCCTCTATAGGGAAAAAATAAAGAGTCTCAGCTTTCTTAACCTCTTCCCAAAATCTCTCCAGGAGCATTGTGACCCTTTTGGCTCTTGCAGAGAACTAAAATCTCTGGGCAATGTCCTCTTGAAAAATGTGGGGTTTTTTAAACCAATTTGATCTTTGTCATGCTGCACCATCCAAAAATAGAAAAAGAGATTACAATAAATCAGCCATCGTGTACAAAGAAAATGAGATTAGAGACGGTGATACAGGTTCAGAAGTCTTCTCTGGACAGCTTACAAAAAGGAGCCATGCAAAACAAGATCAAACCTAAGCATGATTATTTGGAGAGAAGGGAGGGAACTTGAAAGACACTGTTTGGAGAAATCCAAATTGGAGCTGTAGGCATGTGTTGAGGAGGGCACAGGAGGGTAACTAGGTTGGGAAGCAGAGATGAAAGGGTGTTGAAGGGTTAAAGGGCTATATTGAGCACACAGAGGAGACTAAATAGATTGGAGGGTAAAAATCCAATAAGGAGATCTAACAGTAGGAAGCCAGGCCCTGAAACAAGGAGGGTGATAATGTTAGCAGCCAAGGAAAGGATTAGAGTGGAGAGGTAAGAGCAGATTTACAGCTGGGCAAGAGGAAGATGCCAAGATTTTAATGAAAAATAAATAAAAGAGGAATTTTACCTGGAGAGGAGTTCAAACTAAAATGTTAGCTTTGGCAACGTTCAAAATCCAAATATCGCAGCTGGCCCCTAGCTCTTTAGTAGCCCAAATAGCTTCAAACTTCAGGGAAGTTTGAAACTAGATCCAAACTTTCCAGAATGGGTCCCCCCTCCTCTAGTATAATGAAAAGGAATAAACCAGGAAAGAATGTGTTATTATGTTGGGGTTTTCCCCCCTATCTTTTAAATATCCACCCACGGTAAAATAAAAACTGAAAAGGAAAGGACCTGTTATGTCATCTAGTCTATTCCCCTCAACTCCCAGTCAAGGCAGGATTGGGCTCTAGAGTCAGTTCTCTAGTGTTTGCAGTGGAATGTCTATAGAGAAAAACAAAATGGATTTAATGATGGGAAGAGTGTGTTACTGCAGTCAGGACATGGCAAAATACCTAGACAGCTCACAAAAACAGGCAACATCATTATCTCTTTAGAAGAGAAAGGGAGAACTGTATACAAATTATGAAGAGAAAAAAATAAGCCGATTACCCACGGTATGCAGTGCCAATTACTTAAGCAAACAGGATCAGGAAAGCTGGCACAGCTAGAGACTGTGAAACAGAGAGGCTGGGCAGAGGGGAAGGCTACAAGGCCGGTAATCTGACCGACTGACCACAGTTGTCAGTGCCCCGAATACAACCCTTCCCCATGGCATCAAAAGATAGTTAGTTGCATGTAGCTAATCGAAAACAACTTACCCAAAAGTAAAGATGGGCAAGAGAGGCAAAGTGTGGGTCTGAATCCAAACAGATTACAGGTTTTCATTCAGACCCATTAGAGAGACCTGGATTAGAACTTCCCCAAAGTTCTGCAGTGGAGGAGGGAGTATCTATACATGGGTTTCTGGTGCAGGCCCATTTCTCTATGTGATGATTGTTCTGACGCGAGAGTGTTAGAAAGCCGCATTCTAGTGTCTTTGATCCTGCATGACGCTGGGATCACAATGATCCAGGCACATGATCCTGTCATCACTAAACTGTTAGTGTGTGTCGAGGGGGCGTAACAGCCTCCTTAACTAGATGTTACGATACAATGCACATGGTTCATCCTCAGAGCCAGAATAGCATGGGAAACGGCAGAATAAGATTCTCCTCATACTGTCCCACCACACCTGGCAGACAGGGACCACCCCTACGGCCAAAGGAGTGTTCAGTCTTCATGCTCATTCAGTCTTCTTCTTCTGTGTTTACCAACAAGGAGGCCATGTAATGCTCCTTTGGGGAAGGTGGACACTTGTCCACTGGGAACCAAACCAACAGCGTCAAGCTCATTTCATGCCATTCAGTGGTCATCAGATCGAATCAACTTTTAGTCGCTACGAGTTCTTGAATCTCCAGCTGAGAGGTAAAATAGTCTATAACCAATTACCAAGCTCCTGGGGCATCCAGTCTCCCTGCCAAGAATTAAAGCTCACTAGCTCTAGTGGGGAAGGGTACAGTGATCACAAGGCGGAGTTATGTGGCCGCAGCTTTAACTCCACTATAAAGTGACTTATAAGAGCACTCCATTCCTAGGGCCAAGTTCACCCTCGGCTGATCCCATGTCACTAAGGCGTACATGTACCCAGCATAAATGAGAGCAGAATTTGCTTCCTAGACACCAAAAAGCTATAGAGAGGCCAGCGTCTTGTCTCCCTCTCCTCCCACTGTCTTCCCTTGTCTCCCTCTCCTCCCACTTCATTTCTACTGGCTGAGTGGTTAAAGCACTCAGCTACCATCCTGAAGGGCATGAGTTGGAGTCAATCTCAGGCTGAAAGGCCACCTTCAGTTCACCCAGCTGCAAAATAGGTACTTGCTCCATCAAGTTAGGGCAGTCAAAGGCAGTCAAATGTGATGCTGGCCACATCAGGCCTCTGTGGACCGCTGGCTGTGAAATTGACGTGCCTTAACCTGCATCAGCCCAATGAGCCATTGGCTTGGGGGAACTTTGACTAAATTTCCTTCCCTCCTTCTAGGTCAGCCTTTAGTGAGACCACCAATGGCCAGTCAGGTACTATGGCCTCATTTGTAAAGCTGCTCAGGATCCATAACTCCAACTGAAGTCAGTGGGAATTGCAGCTGTCCAGCACCTCTGGAAATCAGGCCCTATCAGTCCATCTCTCATCTACATCATCGTGGGGATCCTGTTTTGGCCAAAAGATGGAGCATACAGCCTCAAAGGTCTTTTCCAGCTTTCATTCCTATAAGATCTACCCTTCTCTCCCCCTACCTCATCCCTCCCCCCAATGACCAACACTTGGCTTTTATTTTGCTACTAAATAATCTGACAGATATACAGCTCAGTAGCATTACATTTTGTATGTGTTATTGGCTAGGAATTAGATATACTGGCTAGGACATAATGAAGGCCAGTGACAGCCCAGGCTAGAACACGAGCAAGCGAAAGCACCATTTAAATTTCAGTTGCTGCAAACACAAAGAAGGATAAAATCTTGCCCAAGCCTAATGTTAATTAGATGGCACAGTCTCTGGGTAGGCTTTGTACCTTCTCCCTTTGGGATTAAGGAGAGGGGTGTGAGGATCAGCAAACTGAATGGCTGACAGTTGAAGGTTAACATTGGGTCAACAAGCCCTTTTCTCTGCCTTTCAGTTCTGAGACCTGGCAGGGGGTATAACCAAGGGCTTGCAGGGACCACATTTAACAAAGGGAATTCTCCTTTCTTTTCAGCCTCTTCTCCTCCATCGGAGATGAACGGTCTTTCCCTCCTCATTTTTAGAGTTGGAAAAACTCCCCCAGTCTGCCAAATTGATTCTAATTTATAACGGCTCTGCTGATTTATCAGCCTGATGCATTTGCTTTCCAGACCCAGCTAACACCTGGGTCTGGCCTGGGAACCCAGCCCAGATCCCTTGGATGAAGGATGCAAGAGGAAAAAGCCAAGCGATTATTTTCCTCCCCTTCAAAGCTGACTAGTCTCTCTTATGGAATAGCACAGCCTCCCCTTTGCATCTCTGACTGGTGATGTAGCCAATCTGCTTGTATGTTGACATTATAATTTGCATGGACCCAAACTTCTGGAAGGGTTTATCACTGGATTAGGACTCAGAGCACTGGGTACAATTCCTGGCTGCAACACAGGCTTCCTATCCTATGTGACTTTAGGAAAGCCTGATTCTCAGTTACACTAATACCCCTTTACACTGCCAGAGTGGTGGAAAGAGGCCACTGTATAATTATACTGGATTCATAATGCCTGTAAATGTCCCTGTGTAGACAAGCCCTAAGACAGCCTCCAACCTTGGAAATAAATCCTTGAAAGTTTGGAAGAGATGTTTGGATCGGGGGTTTTGGTTTGTGCCCATGCCTATGATTTCCCATGTCTATTAATAACATGTAGACGGCTTCACCTAAACAAAGGAAGAGAGCTGCAAAAAATAAAAGGTTCTGAAAACCGTTGTCCTAAAATAAATGAAAATAAACTGAAGCCTGAGCACTTAAGATCCATCCATTAAATAGAAATTGTTTGTCCGGCTTTGGAGCCACTGATCTCAGAGCTGCACGCCCCAGTCGCTGTCGTAACCAACCATGAATTAGGAAGCATCACCCACCTCCCTCTGTATTTTTAAGTGAAAGGACCTTGCAAAGTCTCATTGCCAGAGTGTTACCTGGGTGAGACAGACGTGAATTCTGACTCCCAGAAAATAAATGCTTCCTGGATTTTGTCCAGTCCTGGGTAAATCTGCTCCTTTAACTGAAGACGGCCAGTAGTGCCAACATTTTCAAAGGTCCAAGGTGGACACGGTAGTTCTCTCACTATGGTCTACCAGAATAGACAGACTGCCCTGTGGAAGGTACCGGGGGGGCGGGGGGTTGTGAGAGGAAGTGACCCAGGATAGGAGCTTTCTGTTATGAGACGATCGGCATGAGATAAAAAATAAGAGAGAACCAGCAACACAAGTGTAACACTCTGCATGCAGCATTCAGTACTTACGGTCTTTCTCCTGCATCCCTTTTCTCCTGCCAGCTTATCTGAGTCTGCCAGTTCCAGGGCCTGCTGGATTTTTCTGGAAGATAGAGATTTTGTCTGTTTATGATGTTATTCCGAGGCCTATTAAGTTCTTTCCCTCCCCAGGTTTGTTTAGCCATCATCATGTTTAGCCTGTGATATCAGGAGCCAATGCAGCCATGTCACAATGTCCCACTGCAGTGTACTATGAGATGGCTGCGACTCCAGATATTATGGACATGGATGCCAGCTCCCTTGGCATGTGCTGCTACAAAGCTGGCATAACAGCAGCCACTGGGTTAACCCACCCCATCACCTTCAGCTGAAAGAGAAACCTGGGTCCAGTCCAGTCACCTTGCCACTCCCAGGACTAGTTCCTCCACTGATCTCTCTCCTGCACACAGTGAAAGCGGATCACCCACGCCTGCCCCATCTGACCTAGACTGACTTTGCTTTACACTCTCCAAACATGGCTCTTTCCTGCTACTCTGCCTGTCAGCAACAGGTCTCAGTGGTCTGCCCCTCCCTTTAGCACGGTTACTATGGTGACATCAACAGAGACCTAAGTAGGCCCCAGGGACAGAGACATGCAGCCAGTATGATTATGATCACAAAGCCCACAGAGGAGCAGGAGCTGGCAGCTGGTGAGTTATAGGGACATAACTGTGTGGGGCAGGCACCTGCGCAGTTCCATCTACTTGTATTGGGAACATTTACAATCCAGCCTGAGCTAGTCAAGCTGTATTCAGATGCAGCCCTTAGGGAAAAAAAATCTTACAGAATGTAATCACAATTACTAATTTTTCTATAGACTTTTGGGCCATCCGGTGCCATTTAATTGTATCCCCGCTATAGGATAATGTAAAAAACAAAAAACAAAACAAAACAAAAACCAAACCAACCCTACAGAAAAGTTACCATTTTCTCTTCACTGCTATAGTTTATTTTGGAATACAGTAATTGCTACAGAACTCCACTACATTTCCATACAACCCTGTTACATTCTATAATCTGTTTCCCTAAGGGAGTTTGCATTAGTAATGACTATGTTAATACTTAGCACTTACATAGTGCCTTCCATCCAAGGATCTCCAAGCACTTCACAGAGGTGATTAAGCATACTTATCACTGTTTTACAAATGGGGAAATTGAGGCACAGAGATTAAGGCCACTGATTTCGAATACCTCCGTTTTTGGATGTCCAACTTGAGACACTTTCATCCCAATTTTGCCAAGTGTTGAGAACCCACAACTCCAACTGCCACCAACAGGACCTGTGGGTGCAGAGCAGCTCTGTAACTTGGGCACAGAGTGCTTTGAGATGGACACCCAGAAATTAAGGCACCCAAAAATCAGTGGCTGAGCTTAAAAACATAGCTGACAATGATTTCTCCAAGACACTCAGCAAGTCTCCAGCACAGATGGAATTAGGAACCCGGTCTCCTGTCACCCACTCCTATGCCTCCCACAATCATGCTCATAAAACCTCAAGAAGCACAGTAAATGTGGAAAAACCTTTCAGCAGATCATTGTGGAGCAGACAGGTGGAGAAGAGGGCCTCCATGCAGAGCTCAGAAGAGAGACTGTGGTAGGGAAGTTGTTCAACAGGGGAGAAATCAGTGACTTCACAGAGATCTGTCTGTGACATGTGAACCAATCAAGAGCCGTTCTAAGCCAAATCTCTGCCACGCAACAAGCTAAAGTAACCTGCAAGCCATCCATATACCTACCGAGAGCTTCTCCCCCTTATTATTTTCTCTACACTCTGTTGCTTCTATTATGGTAACGCTGCTCTAGATCCATAGGTTATAAGGTCAGAAGGGACCACTACAATCTAGCACAGCGATACTCAATTAGATCTACCCGCGGGCCAATTTGAGAATGTTATGACAAGAGGCGGGCCATTTGCGCAGAAGGCTGACAAAATAATTATTAAAAAAAAACCCACTTCAGCTGCCAATAAATAAAGACCTTGATTACAACATAAGTATTAGTGTTTCTATCTTTTAACAAAGTTTATAAATCAACAATATGACCTCTGTTTGTGGCAATCTCTAATGGGAGAGGTGACATTGACGATCTCTGGCAAGCTTTGTGAAGAGTGATTTATAGGGGGTGAGGGCAAGGCACATGCACTGGTGAAGATTCTCATCTGTCAGGCAGTTGCAGACTGGTGTTGCTGTTTTATAATGTTCATGGTAGAAAACCCAGATTTGCAGAGCTACGTTGATCTGAACCTCGTTAAAAGATAGATGGCTAGATTCTGGCTATTCTGAAATTGGTCAGCGCACTGAGTCCAGAAATCACAAAGTCCCACTTCTCTGAAATTTGCCTTCAAGGCATCTGAGCTCTGGGGCCTTACAATTTCTAATTGAAAGGCACTTTCATCAATTGAGTCAAGACTGTTCTTTGCTTCAGAAGGGCACGGTCCATCAGCAGAAGAGACAACAAACGGATCATGAACAAATCAAAGCAAATCCTTTGGAATTTTAAAACTCTTAAATAGCATTTTTAAATTTTCGATCAGATTGTTTAGGAATTCTTGCATCGCTTTCATCAAGCTTTATCTGTATCAACAACACGCAATGTGGGAAAGTACAACATCTGTCCTGTTACATCTTTCTGAAAGATGTCAAGATTCCTCTGAAAGGCTCACACTTTTTCAAACAGATCCTCAGCACTGCTTGCATGGCCTTGAAGCTGCAGGTTGAGGGAATTCAAGTGACCAGTAATATCACACAGAAAAGCTACCTATGACATTGGGGGGTGACATCATTCATAAATTTCAGGAACTCACAAGCCTTGTTGGTCTTGTGGTCTGAAAGAAATTCTATTATTTCTTTTTGAAGCGCACAAAACCTCTCTAACACGTGCCCCCTACTTTACCAGCCATCCTTGTGCTGCAACAGGTCACTGTATTCCACTGACACATCTTATAAAAGAGCTTTAAAAAGACGATGCTGCAAGCTGGAAGTTGAGTGTATGCAGTTCACTAATCTCATCACAACACCTATTGTTTTTTTTCAAGTCCCCAGAGAACTTATTGCACAGGACAGTCTGGTGAATGATGCAATGAAGTGTATTTAATGAAGGATGTATCACTGCCAAACATGAAGCAAAGTCCTTCTCTTTCCCTGTCATGGAGGGACCTCTGTCTGTAACAAGCAAGCCTTTTACCATTTCAAAAATGATCTCTCCCATGGTGTAGGTTTCTAATGGAATTAAGCACAAAAATTCTTCCTTAAAAATTTCACCATCATAAACTAACAAACAGCGATAGCTGGGCAGAGTTATTTAAATTGCTTGATTTGTCCATTGCAAGAGACATGTGTTTGGCGTTTTTTAAATCGGAAAGCAGTGCTGACAAACAATCCTCATATATTACCTCGTCTTCGCACTGCCATGGACTCAGACAGGGAAGCTTGCTTCATTCACATGGTTCCCAATTCCTGTATAACCGCTGATGTTGTGAGAATGACATTTGAATATTATGTGAAGACGTACGATTTTCAATTTTGTCACATTGTGCAACACTGCCAGGAGGATAGGCTGCATTGAAGTTACTGTACTTTGATTCAAAGTTGTACCTCACACTGATGACCTTAAAGATGGATACAGTGGTCTGGCAGATGAAACACAATGGTTTTGTGTTTAAATGAAGTGGCATAATAAAAAGAAAATCCACTGTCCAGTTTGGTTTAAAAGCTCAGTTTTTACTGTCAACTTTGCAACATTTCCTCCGGTTCACATTCATTTTTTGGCTCCGTTTCCATCACTAATGAAAAAATGGGTGGGTTCATAGCTCCATTGTAACCGATGCTATCGCACAAACTTAAGATCCAGTAAGCAGGGCTTAATTTGTGCTGGGCTAGCTGGGGCTGAGCCCCAGCACCTCAAGGCTTGGCAGTTCATAACCCCAGTACCTCTGGGCTCCTTGCCAGCAGCCACCGCTTTCCAGGTGCCCAGCTCTGAAAGCAGCACCGCCGCCAGCAGCAGCGCAGAAGTAAGGGTGGCCATACCATTCAGCTTCTTTGCCTGTCTACACTAGGGGCTTACACTGGTGCAACTATACCAGTGGCTGCCCACTGATGGCTGTGATGACAAAGGCAAGATCTTAGGTCAGGTCTATGCTATAGACCTATATCAGCATAACTACGTTGCTTAGGGGTGTGAAAAATCCCCATCCCTGAGCAATGTAGTTATACCAACTTAGCACTGTCTATCTGGAGGGTTATGTCAAGGGGAGAACTTTTCCTGTTGACATAATCCACACCCCAAGAGACAGTAGCTAAGTCTGCCGACAGGAGAAGCTCTCCCATCGGTGTAGTAGCGTCTTCTCTAAAGTCAGAAAATACAGGGAATCATGAAATACACCCTTTCCTACTCCCACAAGTACAAGAGACAACGTTCCTTCATTAATTAAATGAGATGTCCTGGATCTGAAAAGGAAGTTTCATCACCTCTTCCCTCAAGAGTTACCCTGACAAACCTGCAGGCCACGAACAGGCCAAGTACATTATGGGGAGAAGAGTCATCTTTTCTGAAGTAACCGGAGCAGACAGACTAATTGCCTTCTCCAATAGGGCAACCCAGCTGTTCTCAATTATCACAGCTCAGTCACTTCATGCCCCAGCCCCCTTACTTCCCTGTAACTTACCAGAGTAAATTGCACCAGTTCAGCACATCTACCGTAGGCATTTGGACCAGGTTAGTAGCTACATCAGTGCAAACTTCTCGTGTAGACAGAGAATTTGCCTCCTCAAGGGTATGTCTACACAACAACTAGATACTTGTAGCTAGCCTGTGCCAGATGACTCAGGCTCACAGGACTTGGGCTGTGGGGCTGTTTCATTGCTATGTTGACTTCCCAGCTCAGGCTGGGACCCAGGTTGTAGGACCCTGTGAGGTGGGAGGGCAGCAGCCTGAGCCTAGAAGTCTACGCAGTAATGAAACAGCCCCACAACCCGAGCCCCGCAAGCTCAAATCCAGGGCAGCCACAGGTTTTTCTTTACTGTGTAGCCATACCCCAAGAGGCTTTCAATTGTAGGGTTTCACTTGGCGGGTCATTCCATGATCTAATTGACTTCACTGAGGTAATATGGTTCCTACCTGCTAACAAAGATTTCTTCTCTTCTTAATTCCAGATCAACCTATAGCATTAACTCTTTGGAGCTGGTGTGAAGAGCCAGATAAAGAATGGATGGGTAAGTACAGAGGCACAAAGTGATAACAATGGGGGGCGGAGGGTATGCAGGACAGGAAATTAACTCCTTTTCCTTGTCTCACCCCTGTAGGATACACCTGTCTGCAAGGTCACACATAGACAGCAGAGGTGTTCACAGGCCACTTCACCTTGAATGGTCCCTTGAACTATGTGCTAATTATTTATGTTGAACAATCTGTTCCATCTTGTAGTTAGCTGTGATACACTGAGTTCCTTTCCCAGACTGGAATAAGAGCTCTGTGTAGCTCAAAGCTTCTCCCTCTTCCACCAACAGAAGTTGGTCCAATAAAATTTTATTAAAGCTAATATTAAAAAAAGTATATAATACATAGGTTGGGAAAAGAGTGTCTGTACATCTGGGTATAGTGCTTAGATTATCTACAAATACAAAGTTAGGTTTTTAAAAGTCATACGATACATAGAGTATATAATCAGCAATAACCCAAATTTAGGTGGATAGATTTAACAATACAAATACTCAGGTACATCACTCATGAAAAGTTGTACAGAGATTTGGTTGTGGAAAGCAAAATATATCAATGAGTAGAGATTGTCCCTCAGTAATTGAGAATGAGGTTGCTTGTCCATTTAGAAAATACAATCCATGAGGAAAGCATTTGTTACTTTCCTGACTGCGCTTCACATCGGCACTCCAGCTCCTGGTATTACCTTGTATTGTATTGTCCTTGTAGTAGTTGGACAGGCCTAACAAAGAAAACAACAGAACGCCACTAGCCATCACCTTCAGCCCCCAACTGAAACCTGTCCAACACATCATCAGGGATCTACAACCTAACCTGAAGGATGACCCATCACTCTCACAGATCTTGGGAGACAGGCCAGTCCTTGCTTACAGACAGCCCCCCAGCCTGAAGCAAATACTCCCCAGCAACCACACAACAAAAACACTAACCCAGGAACTTGTCCTTGCAACAAAGCCCGTTGCCAACTGTGTCCACATATCTATTCAGGGGACACCATCATAGGGCCTAATCACATCAGCCACACAGTCAGAGACTCGTTCACCTGCACATCTACAGATGTGATATATGCCATCATGTGCCAGCAATGCCCCTCTGCCATGTACATTGGCCAAACCAGAGAGTCTCTACGTAAAAGAATAAATGGACACAAATCAGATGTCAGGAATTATAAACATTCAAAAACCAGTTGGAGAACACTTCACTCTCTCTGGTCACTCAATTACAGACCTAAAAGTCACAATTCTTCAACAAATAAACTTCAAAAACAGACTCCAATGAGAGACTGCTGAATTGGAATTAATTTGCAAACTGGACACCATTACATTAGGCTTGAATAAAGCCTGGGAGTGGATGTGTCATTACACAAAGTAAAACTATTTCCCATGTTTATTTCCCCCCACACACACTATTCCTCACACATTCTTGTCAACTGCTGGAAATGGCCAACCTTGATTATCACTACAAAAGGTTCTTTTTCTCTCCTGCTGGTAATAGCTCACCTTACCTGATCACTCTCATTACAGTGTGTATGGTAACACCCATTGTTTCATGTTCTCTGTGTATATAAAATCTCCCCACTGTATTTTCCACTGCATGCTTCCGATGAAGTGAGCTGTAGCTCACAAAAGCTTATGCTCAAATAAATTTGTTAGTCTCTAAGGTGCCACAAGTCCTCCTTTTCTTTTTATGGTAGGGGACAGTGGACTAATCCAATTAAAAATGCAATAGCTGATGTAATTCTGATGTTGATTTAGTGGAGCCCAGGAAAATTATCCCAAGGAAAGTGAAGAACAGGAACATCAGACTCTCAAAATAAGCCTTACTCCATAAGGGCCAGCAGTTAAAACTTCTCAAATTCCAAAATACAACAAAGCCACACGAAGGGGTCAAGCAACAGACACTTCTTCATCTATTTCTCTCCCATACCAAATGGCTCAAGTCTCAAGTGCTGACGTCAACAGAGCTACTCCTGATTTACACTAGTGTAAGTGAAAAGGAAATCGGACGCACAGAATTAGGAGACTTGGGGTCTTTTGCTGACTAACTTGCCGTGTTATTTTGCACAAGTCACCTGCCTCCAAATTTTCAGAAGTCATCAATAATTTGAGATACCTTCAGTTTTGGGGCAAAAATCAGCGGCCCTTTAGAAAATGTTGACCTTCATGGCTCCATGCCTCAGTTTCTCCAATTGTGAAATGGGAGTAAGAACCCTTGCAACTCTTTGTAAAGCATTTTTAAGATCCCAAGAATGATTATAAATCAGTGCTTCAGAGGGCATGCACAAATCTCAGAGCAATTAAGCCACTTAGCATACCCCACATCACAGTGATACAAAGAGTGGATTACACAGGGCTCTTTCAGACCTCCCTAGCTCAGTGCAACTAAATCCTTACCCTTTTCTTTAAACTAGACAATGAAATAACTATATGAGGCCAGTATCGGTACACAACAGAGGTGAGCAAACAGTGATAAAACATCAGAGAGTCCATTATGAGTTTATCTTAAGATCAGGGACTGCCTGATGGGTACATCTACACTGACAATTTTAGGGAGATCTCCTATCTTTCCCCTAACAATGGTATTTGGGAGGGTGAGAGTGCTAGCACATGGACCAGGGCACATTGGTGCTACCACAATACAAATAAAGAGATCAATAACAATAATAGTGTAGTCTTGATGCAGGGATTTTTATCTCCATGTTGTCTTGCACAGATCAGGTCTAGATAACATGATGGTAAAAAGGACAGTGGCTTGTCACTCTCCCACTCTTAATCCCAGTGGTAGGAGATTTCCCTAAAATTGCTGCTGTAGACAAGGCCATAAAATAATTCCCATCCTTTGATGCCAAAGGCACAGGGCAAAACATCTCATTCCTAGTTTCTACACATATCTGTCTTTTAAAGGTCAGGCTAATTGTGGTTTAGCCCCTTCACACGTGCTCCCAAGGGAAGAGATTGGAACAAAGAACCCCATTATCACCTAAGGCTTTGTCTTCACTGCTACAAAAAGGTGTGCTTTTATCACAGGTTAAGTCAGGCCTTGTCTACACTGCCACTTTACCGCAGTGCAACTTTCTTGCTCAGGGGTGTGAAAAAACACCCCCCTGCGCGCTGCAAGTTTCAGTGCTGTAAAGTGGCAGTGTAGACAGTGCACTAGCACTGGGAGCTGCACTCCCAGCCCTGGTAGCTACACCCCTCATGGGGGTGGTTTCTCCCAGCGCTGGTGCTGCGATTACACAGTACGTGCTTTAACGTTGCTAGTGAAGACATACCCTTAACAGGCAAAAACCCAGTGGGGATGAGGAACTGTAGTGTTACTATGAGGTAGATTAGGTGAGGTCAACCCAGGTAGGGGTGTAGTGCTGACCTCGCTTAGCTATCTTGTGGTAAACACGACAGGTGCCTGTCTCCACTAAGATTTTACAGCAAGGAAACTGTTTATCCCACTCCAAAAAACTCACCTTTTTGGCAGTGAAAGCATAACCTTAGTTGACCAAAGATGAGTGCAGGTGCAAAGGAATCTGCAATGTGACAAAAGCTCATGACAGCTCTGTGTGTACTTATGTATTTACGCACTAGCCCACAAAGCATGGCCCTGCCCTGGGTCTGGCTGTGGAGACCGTAAAGTATTCAGCAAAAGTGGCTGATTCCATTTTTATCTTTTTACCTTTTCAATTAAATGTTACTGACTTTAATGGGATGGCAAGGTACCCTATACCGTTTACTCTTGTATAAGCCATAAGCTAACCCTTCTACTTTGTAGGGGTAGGGCTCAGTTCCTCAAAATAGGGTCTCATGTTCTTTGTAAGGGGCTTTGTTGTCTTCCAGAGGGGGAAAAAGCTGCCCACCAGCCCCTACTTCTTCCCTCCCTACACCCACAATCCTACAGGTTCCAGCTGATTGGCCGGAGCCTTTCTCCAAAAACCTCCACTAAAGCAGAGCCTGGTGGAGTCTGCCAACTTGTGTGGACCCTGTTGTAATAATTACAGTCCAGCAGAGGCTCTTCACAGCTTTAATGCTAAGCAAGCAGAAGGTGCACTGCGCAGAGCATTTCGGATCCTAACCAAAGAGCAAAGGGACACAAGCCTCGAGGCTTCCCGCCCCCTCCCTGTGTCTTCTCACTGGGCAACAAACACCGTGCACATAGCATACCACGCAGCCAGGATCCTGAGCAGCGATGCTCGCTCTCACCCTCCCGCACTGGCTGTGCCAACAGAGCTCCACAGCAGAGCTTGTTTGATCTTCAGTCACAGGCAATGACCTGGCACGGCATTGCTTTGAACCGGTAATGAGTTCTTCCACGAACGCCCAGACTGGAAAGTGTAATGTCCCAGAAAGATCCGACCACCACCACCTGCCCACTCTGTATTCCTGACCGAGAGAGGCCGACTCTCCTTCCCCCTCAAGAAGAATCCATCCCAGGCTTTCCACAAGATCCAGTGCACACGGGGACAAAACTTTGGGAGTGTTAGTTACTGCCACCTACACATGGAGCTGGAGAGTGGGTGTGTTTCAATTAAAATGACAGGCCGAAGAGGAAAGGCATATTGAGGGTCACATGCTGCCTGGGAGATGATGACAGCTTGATGTCGGCTCTCCTCAAGTGAAATTTGATCTTATTATTCATCAGTGTTTTCATATCTCATTAACTACAATGAGACAAACTCACCATCCCAGAGCGCCCTCTCACAGTGAGGCCCAGCATGGCAACACTTCCACCTCCCCTGGACTCCTATGGCCTAGCGTGGTGATATGGCCCTCAGGCCAGGTCACGCTACCATCCAGCCCTTCCGGAGTATCAGTGCCCTGCACTGCACTAGTCACCAACACAGGTTCCATCCCCTCCAGGGCTCTTTCAGAACAGGGGATTCCCAGACCACTCCCTGGGGCTCACCTTCAGAAAAGCCCCAAACAGAACCACACATGACGTAAGCCACTCTGACCATCCTACGCTTCAGCTTTCAGTCTCTCTGGCTTCTCCCCAGCTCCGTGCTCCTCTTCCAGAGCACCAACCCACAGGGCTACCTGCCTGGGGTCTTGCTCCTTGGTCAAGACCCGCCACAGGGACTCAGGCCACTCCTGTTGCTTCTTAGTGTCTCTGTCGTCCCTGGCCCTTTGGCAGAGCTCCCTTCTCAGGAGAGGCTCCCAAGGCCTTCTTGCCCTCGCTGCTTTGAGTGCTTCCTTTTATGGGATGACCCAGCTCCTACCCAGCTGGGTCTGCTAAACAAACTGTACCTAATGCACCCTCCAGGTGCCACCAGTGAGCTAGCTGAGCCTTTGGGCTCCCAGTAACCTTTTTGCTGTCCACGTGAGGTGTATACACCCCATCAATCACAAAAATTCAAAAAGTTAAAAAAAAGCATACCAGAAAACACTGCCCAGATACTTCTTGGATTGCCACAGATGGATTCAGATGGCTAAATACATAAGAGGCCAAAGACTCACTTGCTTAAGCAATCTCCTCCTCCCTAGGACAGTGGGATGCAGAGCTTAGTACAGGAGATAGCAGCTGAGAGAAAAAAAACAGGCATTTTAATAGACACACATTCCCTCAGAGTTGAGGGCTCTCATGTTAAATCCCAAATGTCTTACTTAGAAAATGAGCTACAAAAAGTAGTCGGTGATACAAGTGGCATAAAGGGGGATTTGTCTTCCCTGATCTGAGGGGATGAGCAGCTCTGAGGAGAAATTGGATGACCTGGAAAACAGGCCAAGGGAAACAATCTCCATATTCTGGGCATTTCAGGTTTAGAAGGGAAAGATGCCATTACATACCTTCAGAAAAGCCTCCAGGCCTCCTCTGGTTAGACGCACAGCTCTCTCGTTCTGAAAAAGAGAGGGCGCACAGTGAAAAACAGGTGGGAAAACATGAAGCCCAGGGAAGGGAAAGTCATTTATAAGCTCCTAATGTGGGATGGGACTAGGAAATGGAGCGAGTTGAGCAAAAGTTGAGAGACAAGGAGCAGGAGCTTTATATCTTTGTTGAGCTTTTCAGCAGAGCTCAGCAAGAAAAGAGCAGCATTTAATGAATGGGTGCAGGTTCCCAGGTGAACTGGCCGTGAGATACGGTCTCACATACACTGTTATCTCCACCATCCATTTGGCGGCTTTGACCAAATTCTTTTAAGACTTCATTGAAGGGTATGGCTACACTACGAAGCTTTCAGTGACACCGGTGTCCTGCTACAGCCATGCCGCTAAAAGCCACGCAGCGTAGCTGCTGTTTGTCAGCGGGCGAGCGCTCCTGCCCACAAAGCGCTGTTCACACCGGCGCTTTTCGTCAGTAAAACTTTTGTCGTTCGGGGTGGGTGTGTTTTTTAAACACCCCTAAACGACAAAAGTTTTGCCGACAAAGTGCCAGTGTAGACAAAGCCTAAGGCAAGACAAAACCTCCAGACACACAGCTCTGAACTGACTGGAAAGAGGCCTATGTATCAACGGGGTCCGTTCCTCTACAAGGTCAGGATATAGATCCCCAATAAAGGAGCATCAGCACAACTCAAGTCTTAGGTCTTGTCTGTATTAGAAAGGGTTTGGCAGTACAGCTATACTGGTACAGCTATCCAGGCAAAAACTCCTAGTGGAGATGCAGCTTATTTTAGCAAGAGTTCTTTTGCCAGTATCGCTTATCCCAGTTCCCCGAACAAAATAAGCTACACCAGCAAAAGGACTGTTTTGCTGGTATAACTGTGTCCCGACTAGGACTATGTCTACACTTACAGAGTTTTTGCGGTGTGAATTTCACCGGTGATAGAGAACCGGCGAAAGTAAAGCGCTGGTTTGTGTACCCACTCAACTCCTCCGGAGTCAGAGTGTTTTCACCAGCAGCACTTCCATCGCTGATGAGAGCAGCGCTGTAGGGCAGCTATCCCACAGTGCAGCTCTCTCGATAAGTCTTGTGGGAAGGGGGGGGTGAGAGGAAGGCATTCTGGGTCCCTGCTCAGTGCCCCTTGCTGCCCTGCTTCATGTCCCAGCAGCCCTATTACTTCCTGGTTTCTTCCATGGCATTTTGTAAAAAACCGCCTGCTGTCTGGCTGCTTTCCCTGCCACATCTACAAGCAAACGGAAAGTAGGGTGACCAGATAGCAAGTGTTAAAAAATCGGGATAGGAGGTGGGGGAGTAATAGGTGCCTATATAAGAAAAAGCCCCCAAAATCGGGACTGTCCCTATAAAATCGGGACATCTGGTCACCCTAACGGAAAGGGAGTTTCAAACTTCTCGGGGCTTACAGGGGGAGGGGCGGACCTCCGTGCAGCAGAGCAGCAGAGATGCTGGCCAGAGTGGCCACTTTTGGAACTGTGGGATATCCTTCAGAGGCCAAAGGGGGTTTACGCTGGTAGAACGTGTCTTCACTTTCACAGCAGCACAAAAAGAACAGCGGTAAGAGCTATATGCCTCTTGTGAAGGTGGTTTTCTTTTTGCGATGAAACTTCTCAGTTTCACCGCAAAAAGTCATTAACAAGTGTAGACACTCCCGCAGTTTTAGTGTAAAAAAGGGACTTTTTGCGCTTTAAATGGTAAGCGTAGACATACCCTAAGGCTCTTGTGGACAGGGGTGTGAGTTTTTTCACATTCCTACCCGACATAGCTATGCCAGCAAAACTTTTAAGGGTAGACCAGGTCTTGGTGTCATTAATCCCAGACTCTTAGAGGTCTGATGTACAACAGAGAGGTAGAAAACCATAGGTTGCACCTGTTCCATCTGCTGCCATACATGCAGGGACTGACCTATTTTAGAACACAGACCTCTCTGGAGACATTATGAGCCTGATCTAAGAAGCAGCCTCTATTTTTATAGGCCCAATTTTTCACCCACTATTAATTACAGACACAAATCATAGCACTTAGACATCTAAGGCCTCACCTACATTCAGTTTATTCACTGATTAATTAAATCAGGGCAGCCCCCTAGCAGAAATGCAGTTATGTCGACAGAGAAGTGTTTACTCTGAAACCTAATCAAAACAAGTTATACTGAAATAACCATGTTTCTATTGATATAACTGAATGCACACTAGGGGACTGCATCAATTTAACTAAATTGTTTTTTCTATAGACCAGGTCCAAATGCTATGGATTGTGTCCACAAAATTGGAAGCGCTATCCACACAATAGGAGCTCTCTTCTTCCTTGTGTGTACTAGATCCACTTACCTATGTATTTTGTACTCATCAACCATCTTTCCCTCCCGTGTTTCTGACCCTCGTCTCAACCCAACCTTGCCCCTAGTTTGGGCAGTTTAATTTCTCTGTTGGGTGGCCCATATGTGAAATCAGTCTGATATTGTCAGTCCAATTCCTAGTGGACAGGTGTCCACATCACAAACGGAAGTCAGTTAGCACCCTGGCTGGCAGTCTCAGCAGGGAGGCTGGGGACTGAATGAGCCATGGACACTTACAAGAGGTTTCCCACATCAGAGCTGAGGCCTGTTAACAGAGCAGCGTGGGGAAGGTTTGCACTCTCATTGTCCATGCCTAGGGTGACCAGCTAGCAACTGTGAAAAAACGGGACAGGGGGTGGGGGTAATAGGTGCCTATATAAGAAAAAGTCCCAAAAAACGGGACTGTCCCTATAAAAACAGGACATCTGGTCACCCTATCCACACCGCATCTGTTCTGTGGACAGAGGACTTCAGTCTCCAATACCTTTCATAAGCACTTTATTTGCACACACAGCGTGTGATCCAATGTGGCATGACTTCAGCGTCACATCGCTTCTATTGGGGAAAATGCTAGTGTAAAACTGGAGTAATGCACTGTTGAATCACATGCACAATTATCGATGACATCAAACACCGCACATACAATAAGGCGGAAACTGTTAATCTTTTATTGGGCCTATACAACGTGTTTGTATATATAATTATCATTAATAGAATAAGAGAATGGGGAACGCTGGGTATTCTAGTTTCTTATACTCCTGATTTTTAGTAACAAGTACAATAGAGGCAAATAAGCACCCCCCTCAGCCTTTACACTGAGGGCTGGACTGTGACTTGGGCCTGGTCTTCATTAGGAAATGAGGTTGGTATAACTACTTTGCTCAGGGCTGTGAAAAATCCACACCCCTGGATGATGCAGTTAAACCAGCCTAACCCCCCCCCCTGTAGACAGCACTAGGGCAATGGATGAATTCTCTCATCAACCTAGCTCCTGCCTCTGCAGGAGCTGGAGTACCTACGCTGTGGGAAGAAGCCCTCCTGTGAGCATAGGCAGTGTCTTTACTGAAGCACTACAGTGGCGCCGCGGCAGCGTTTTAAGTGCAGGCAAGCCCTTGGACTACAGACCCATGCAGGGGAGTAAAAAGACTAAGGTGTCCCTCTGGGGCACCTGGCACTGGCCACTGTCGGAAGACAGAATACTGGGCTAGATGGACCTTTGGTCTGACCCAGTAGGGCCATTCTTATGTTCTTACCCCTCCCCACCCCCATAAATCCTTGTGTGGGCTACATGGGTGCCCGGGAGCAAACAGGCACGCAGCTCCCACTTTACTTCACATTAGAGCCCTGCCCAGGACAAGTGTAGAGCCCTGCAGTGGGACCAGGATCCCGTGGGGCCCGCAGGACCCGCTGCCATAATAGTGGGAGTGGGATGGGAGAAGAATTTAAAATAGTCCAGCACTGGGCTCTACTTCCCATCTAGAGCAGGGGAGCAGGGAGCATGCAGGAAGGGGCAAGGAATGGGAGTCCCCCCACCAAATGCACCAACTAGTGGAGCTGAGCCGGAAAGGGGGTGTTGAAGTTTGTGGCTGAAGCCCACTCCTCACCCCTCTTTCTCCTGGAGCAAGGAATTATGTCTCAGGAATGATGCCGCCTGGGGTTATTCTTGGTTGGGGTAGCTTATGCAGCGCTCCTTGTTTGGGGCTGTGCTTAAAGACACAATCTATCCCAGTGGAATTACTTATAAAGTCTTACTCCTCATGACTAAGGCCCTGTGGTAAGCAAGTGGTAACAGGTGGGGCTAATAATAATGTACATCAGTGGAGGTGAGAGCTGGAGGGTCAATTTCTGATGTCGGAGAGGTCCCTGATGAGAGGGAGAGAAGGAAGGGCATCATATTGGCTTGCTTGGGAGGAACAGACACTCTCTATATGCAAAAACAATGACGAGTCCTTGTGGCACCTTAGAGACTAACAAATTTATTTGGGCATAAGCTTTCGTGGGCTAAAACCCACTTCATTACAATTATTTCTCCTTTCCCAGGAGGGCTCCA
The DNA here is from genome assembly GCF_015237465.2 of Chelonia mydas. Taxonomy (NCBI): domain Eukaryota; kingdom Metazoa; phylum Chordata; order Testudines; family Cheloniidae; genus Chelonia; species Chelonia mydas. The sequence continues at coordinate 23,776,366 of NC_051246.2, read as the reverse complement.
GAGAATTTGCCTTTGCTGCCTGGAGATGATCCTAGAGCCACAGGAGAAACACAGAAAGAGGACAACCTGCACAGACATCACTCCAATAGGAGTGAGGGTCTGGGAGAAGACACCATCTGCAACCAGGCTCCTCCTGTAGACACTGACAGCAGCATGCAGCCTGCCAGAGAGGGTGTGGGCCAGGGAGAAGATGGCACCAGCTGCTATGGGATTCTTTCTGTAGCCCCCGAGCAACAGCCCAAGTACGTATCAATGCACTCACTTTGCGGCTAAGTTTTCAAGTGTGCCATCAGCATAACACCCCCTTTGTATAGCATCCTCTGAAGAGCTGAAAGCCCTTTACATCCATCGATTAATGCAGCTTCACAAATCTTGTGTGGGAAGTAAGTATTGTCCCTATTTTAGAGGGGCTAAATTGACACACTGAGAGGTGAAAGGACATACCAAAGACTGCTCAAAACTCTGAGGCAGAGAAAAGAATAGAATCCAGATTTTCTTGAGTCCCAATACCATGTCCTACCACAAAAACCTCTCTCTTCTCATGGCTCTCATTTCCTATCACTTGCCCATTCTATTTAACACATGGAATACAATTTTCAAAATTGGGGCGTTACTAGGACTGGCAATCCTGCATTCAGATATGCAGCATGCAGGTAAGTCCCCTTGTTACACAGCTGGTGGCAAGCACCAATTAGAATCCTCTAATCCATCCCATATCTAATGTGGGATGTAGGTGCTCTCTCAAGCCCCTGGTGTGAAAATTGGGCCCAGGGGATTGCTATTAAAATAAATTGCTGGTCACTGTTAGCAAACTCCACCTTGTTACCTTGTAGCAAGGCATGTAAATGAGAACCAATGTAGTGGATTTATATGCCTGAGTTTATTTCCACTATTAATTTGAAGGCGTGGTTTCTGGAGAGTTTTGAAAAGCGGGCAAGCTCGCTGGCATTTCCCTCCAGATGCAGAATGTTAGCAAGTCATTTGCATAAGAGTACCCATAATGTGCAGCACCTTCCGTAAGAGAGAACTCTACCTGGTCTGTGTGAAAGTAAGGAAACCTGGACATCACATGATTTCAGATGGCACCGCTACAAAGGCCCTTTATCACTTCCTGGGCCATACACCTAACACAGCTCTAGTCTAGCTGAGAGCAAGGGTGGAGTCTAAAGGGAACAATGATGCGGCCACTAATTAGCCAGCAGGAGCGTCATTGAACAATGGTTAACCCTCACAAGATATTTCTGATAGCTTTCCACTCTCAAATGGCTCAGAGAACATGTGACCCTGTCTAGCATCCATACCTGAATAGCACATGGTGCTAAAACTAAGAGAATAATTACTGCTAAAAATTTACATTGTATGTTACATTCCCAAAGCACTGTACACATATCAGCCAGCTCCTCCTCTCAATACATTTGCAAAGTATTATCTCCAGAGATGTTGCACAAATCACTTTAGACAGCATAATGACTCAATGGCAGAGGCAGGGCTGGAACTCCGAAGTGCTTGGTTCTTGGTCGATGCTCGAGCCACTCAACCTTGCTACCTCTTGGATCTAGTAGCACCAAGCTGGCCTTTCTAGTTTGTACATCTATAATGTTAACTCTCAAAGGAGATCCCTTTGCATAGAAAGTGCATCAGGGTATCTCCCACACAGGTGCAAACTGCTTCAAGCCACAACATAAGCCAAATGGAGCTCATCTCCATATCATTGCAAGTTTGTACAGAAATCCTTATGCAACAATGCCCCTGTCTCCCTCTCTTTTCTCGAGGAATAGCAAAGTAGGCAGGGATCTCATTCACATTTATGCCCCAATAGCTCCTGGAACTAGAACTGCTCACATGGTTTTCTCATACCCATCTTTGAATTAGGCAAATGGACTGCTGCAAGCTTCACTCTTAAATCTGATTTTCTGTTTCAGGGTCTCTAGTAGGGCAGTTTTGTAACCTTGTGCTGGCTTAGGCTGGGGTGAGGTGGACAGCAATACGCACAAAGGGAAGTCAGCTGATGACCATTAAATAATTGATTTGTAACCCAAAATGTCATCAATAATAGTGAATTTTGTAACCACTCAGGAAGGAAAAATCAAATGCACAAATAACTGGCTAGGTAGCAAATGCTGCCGAAAAGGATCTTGGGATTAGAGTGGATCACAGATTGCACATGAGTCAGCAATGAGATGCACTTGTGAAAAAGGCTAATATAATTCTGGGGTGTATTAACAGGAATGTTGTTAATACAGGATGTAATTATCCCACTCTACTTGGCACTGGTGAGACCTCAGCTGGAGCACTGTGTCCAGTTCTGGGCGGCACACTTTAGGAAAGATGTGGACAAGTTGGAGAGAGTCCAGAGGACAGCAACAAAAATATTAAGAGGTGTAGAAAACCTGACCCATGAGGAAAGGTTAAAAATACTGGATTCGTTTAGTTCTGAGAAAAGAAGACAGGGAGGACCTGCTAACAATTTTCAAATATTTTAAAGGCTGTTAGAAAGAAGACGGCAATCAATGGTTCTCCATGTCTAGGAAGGTAGGAGAAGAGGAAATCAGCTTAATCTGCAGCAAGGGAGATTTAGGTTAGATATTAGGAAAAACTACCCTTAGAGTTAAAAAGTTAAGCACTGGAATAGGCTTCCAAGGGAGGTTGTGGAAACCCCATCATTGGAGGTTTTTAAGAACAGGTTGGACACCTGTCAGGGATGATCTACATTTATTTGGTCCTGCTTCAGCACAGGGGGAAGGACTAGATGATCTCTCAAGGTCCCTTCCAGGCCTACATTTCTAAGGGCTTGTCTACACTACAGGTTATGTCAGTATAATTTATGTCACTCAGAGGTGTGAACAAGCCACCCCACTGAGCAACGTAAGTTACACCGACCTAAGCACCAGTGTGGACAGCGGGAGAGCTCCTCCCGCCGACCTAGCTACCGCCTCTTGCAGAGGTGGTTTTATTATGCTCTCCCGTCGGCATAGAGCATCGTCACCAGCTGCGGGGCAGCTGCGCCGCTGTAGCACTTCTCATGTAGACGAGCCCAAGATTCTGTGATGGCCTGGAGGGGAGTAAATGAGGGATTCTAGAAGATCCCCTCAAAAGAGAATATGTTTACCAGTGATTGTGCTCCTTTCTGTGCCGCAAACGACCAGCTCCCTGAATGTCCTTTGGGACAATGTTCCCAAGGTGGTGGATTCCTGAAATGACCCACCTACTGGTGGGAGAGTAGCTCCTGACACTTGATTCCTGGGATGGTCTTAGCATGAGTTTCTGAGAGTGGAGCAATAGCAGCTGCGTACTAGGCCAAGGTGGCTCAGGGGCTCCATGGGGGAAAGAGACTGGATAACAAAGGAATGTCATCATCTTGTCAGCAATTGTGTTTGGATTGGGTCAGTCTGGGGGTACTGATGGGGATTCCCCACTAGAATGCCAGGGGCACACGGCTTTAGACTGTTTTGACCTGCTTGTTTGAAATCTCTAACGACAGGTCAAGAAAGTGAGGTGCAAGGCCCAGGAGACAGCTCCCAATCAGAATCACTCCTGGTATCGTACACCTGTCATGGGATTATTGCTCGGCCCTCAGTTATCATCACTGATGCTGAAGGACACTGATGCCAACGGGGGAAAAAAATACCCTTCACTATCTCTTTTTGTGGCCTCCTAGCAAGGGGAGTCACATTCCTTTGCTATTTCAGTCTTTTCCATGGCAACAGATGGATGTCACAATCACAAAATCACCACTTTGCCGTATGGCGAGAGGGAGGGAGGGAGAGGGGAAGACAGATGGTGTTTGAGGAAAAGCTCCGATTCTTAGGGGTCTAAGAAATCACAGGAATCCCTGATTGCTGGAGCCAAAAAGCTGACCCAGAGCTGTGGGAGGGAGGGAAGGAAGAGGCGGGCGGCTCTGCTGAGCCCAGAATAGCCGACCAGCTGTTAACTTATCACTTGTAATTATTATAACATATGGGGAGTAAAGAATGGCTCTGAAGGGAAAAACAAGTAGATAAATAAATAAGCCAACAAGTAATCCAGGCTGCTGCAAAGCTGGTTCTGTGTGGACAAGAGAGACAACCGGTACCTGCAAGTAGGGAGGGGACCTTAGTGAGGTACCATGTATATAGGCAATTCCAGCCTATATACATGGAAAGTGGAAAGTGGTCTGTGGAACAGAGAGAGGCACATGAGAGCGAAATGTTACAGAGCCACTGGGTGAACGGGTACTGCCAGCCAAGGGGGTCAGGGTCTGGGCAGTAGGGAGGGGACATTGCAGAGGCACTAGGTTCATAGGCACTGCCATAGGAAAAGGGCCTGTGACCAGATACATGTGCGTGAGGAAGAGACGTTACAGAATCAGAGGGGTGAAGAGGCCTGTACAACAGGTACCTGTGTAGTAGTAGCCCCATCACCGGTTTCCAGCAGAGTTTAAACCCAGGACCTTCGGCTCAGGCCTCTACTCCTTGAACTAAAAGATGAATCCCCCTAGCCAGGAGCGGTGGCAGGTGATTAAACTCTGTGGATCAGACACAGAGAGAGGACACATGACACACCCAGAGTGGTGGGTTACACCTGAATGTAGGGAGGAAACCTTACAGAGGCGCCGGATGCCTGGACACCTCTAGGGGAAAGGGCCCTGTGCATCAGATACTGTCAGTGAGGTGGTGACATTAGAGATGCATGGGCACTGCATGCCGATGGGCAAGGGGGAAGAGTGTGGGAAGTCGGGTACCACAGGAGGACGTTTTCCTGTCGTTTTTGCAGAAAGTGAGGATCACCAGGAAAACAGAGTTTTATTGTATTGCCTGGTCAAGGTGATTCTAGGAAAATATTCCAAGAGGCAGGGAGTGAGGAGGAAAATCCACCCCACACATTACATTTTCCCCTTGCTGTTTATTACTGTTTATTTTCTGGGGCTGCCTTCGTGACCTTCAGCATCATATCCCCAGAGCTCCTGAGCCCCTTTATTTTCCAGCTGTTGCCTGTCCACCTAAAGCAGCACTAATGTGTCTCAAAAGGTTTGTCTCCTGGTAAACTGCAACAGTGAATAGTAAGAGGTAGTGATGGGCAAACTTCAGGAAGGTTCCAGGCAGCAGTGTCAGATAGACAGTCCCCACACTGTGTTTATATAGTTTGCAGGACACTCAGATAATCTAAAAAGTTTCTAGCCTTCATAGCTGCAAAGGTAATTGTGCAAGTGTATCCTGAGTGCAGGTGATGCCGGGATGGCCGCCTGAATCTGCAGATAGCCTGAAACAATGACTCAGCTGTGTGAATTCCCTAGTTACCTATTAATCTAATCGGAGTATCCGTGTAAAACCCAAATGTTGATGTTTCAGTTTCCACACAAACTATTGAATCACTGTTAATTTTAGTGCCCTGAAATGGGAGTTGGAGGGTGTGGCGGGAGGGAAGCCCACAGGAGGAAATGGGGAGTTGCTTCAAGGGAAGGAAATGCAGAGAAAAGAGCAGAGGAAGTTTAATAAGACCAGGAAGAGGGAGATAAACAGAAGGAGGAGGATGGGGAAGGAAGAGACACAAAGGACAGAAGTAGCAGTGGGAGCAGATCGTCTCATTCAGTGATGAATGGGATGATAAGGCACTAAACAAATGATAAATAAGCACTAACGGTTTAGTTACTACACAGAGGCCATATTCTCTGCTTGATCACTGTGAAAAGCTCCTACTGACACCCATGGGCATGCATTCCACTGTGCACTGTGGGAAGTATACCAGTCCTGAATTTACACCCTGGCCCAATGGACTATAATGAAACATAGAATCCAGCCCTCTCACCCTTCATCCAGAGATTTCACTCAGATGCTGATAGGGCACCAGACTGAAAGGAACTTGCATTCTATTTCCTGCTCTGCCACTGACTTACTGTGTGATCTTGGGCTTGTCACTTCACCTCTCTTTGCCCCTGTTTCATCCTCTATAAAACTGGGTGATAATGTTTACCCATCCCATCCTTTGTTCAATTCAATATGCATGAAAAGTACCATGGCCAAGCTTTTCAAAACCAGATGACTAAAGTTAGATTCCTAAATCCTTAATGAGCCACTTGAATAAGTGGCCCGTATTCTAGAGATGCACAGAATGTTTGAACCTCCCCATGATCTGAGCATGGGTTTGGATCGTTATCATTTTAATGGAATATATATCCTTTGGTTCCATTGCAGAGCCCCTCCTGTGCAGCCGAAGGTCCTGCAGAAGAAGGACGACACCCATGTCCTGCGCTTGTTGCTGCATCAGAGGGACCTGGAAATCCAGGGGCTGAGATGCTCCGCTCAGAAGGAGCCAACTTCCCGACTCTCCTTCATTTTGCAGGAGCTAGTGAGCACGAGGCAGAGAGTGAGTGCAACCCCGACGAGGTGAGCAGCAGAAAACAAGGGGTTGAGGTCAGACACTGGTGGGAAATGTGACAAAGTCCCACTGAGCGACAACACAAAGACTGGCAAAAGGAGGGGAATCTGCCTGTGTGAAAAGGCCCATCTCACCATTATATAGCTACATTGCCTCCATAAAAACGACAGTCAAACAACATTATTAAGGTTGCAAAGTCCGGCGCTCAAAAGTTAGGATACACCCCTCTTGTGTGTGTATGCGTTATACTACAATCTTCAATGCATGATCACAGACTACTTTTGCCACAGGACACCTGCCTCAAAATGTATTGGTATTATTTTACACTCATGATTTTGAAGTGAATCTCATGATTTTCTGGGCCCTGATTTACAATGGTCACAAGTGCGTTGAGGCTCACGCTCTAGGCCCGGTCTCTAGAATCAGGGCGCACACTGTAGGGTGGAGAGAGTATAAGGAAACATGAGTGATGGAGAGGGTTGCCATAGATTGCAGGGGGCTGCGGGAAAGCAGAAATGAGGGAAGAGGGTCAAAGAGAGCGGCACAGGGGAGAATTCAAGGGAGCAAATCTTTGGGGAAGGAGGGAGAACAGAGAATTTATGCAAATGATATCATGCATATTTGTCAAATTAGGACACTGCCTTATTTCCATGGCACCTCCAGATTTCAGGCCCTACCTCCTTAATTGGTGATGACACAGCTACTTGGACTAGCTACTTCAGTTTCTGCAGCCCAGGAAAAGAGTAAAGTCACTCTAACATAGATAGAGAGTCTCTTCCAGTGAGGATGAGAAAGCTTAGCCCAGCTTCTGTTGGCTCCCCAAGTACAGCAGCTGTCTTCGGATGATGAGCCATGGTAACATGCAGAATACGTACACCCAGGCACTGATTTTCAGAGGTGTTGAGCACCCACACCTCCTACTGAAGCCAAGTGGAGCCATAGATGCTCGGCAGCTCTGAAAATCAAACCCTTGAAGCAAATCCAGCTGCCAGATGGATGCAAGGCTCTGCAAACTGGTGCTAATGTGTGTCAAGGTCTCACACCTGATCTTGCTTCCGTTAAAGTCAATAGAAGCAGGAGCAGGCTGGTGGGGACAGATTTCCAGGATGTCAGCACCCACAATTAGGGTCCAATTTTCAAAAGAGCTCAGCACCCAGCATCTCCCATTGCTTGCCCTGCATGCTGAGCCCTTTTGACAATCTGGTCCTGATTTTGGGTGCTGAGCACTTTTGAAAGTCTGGCCTTTAATGCTGAAGAGTTTAGCCAAGAATCATCTCACTGGGATATAGACCAGAGTGAAAGAAAGTGATGTGACTGCGGAAAGGAACAGCACCAGCCCAAAACAAGACTAGAACAAAAGCAAAGGCTCTTTGCTCAAATAGACACAATCCCTAGGGGGAAAAAAGCCGGGCAGCTCTGAGATTTCTCTGCAAGATAAACACAAAATGGAACTTTGGTTTTGGTGCAGCCTGCAATGGGAAGATGAAAGATTTTTGGGAAACCCACTGAAAAGAGGATCCCACTCCTGTTGGTGCCACTGATTTGAAAGCCTGCTCTCTGGCGCAAAGTTCATGCCACCGGGAAATCTGATGAGCTCAGGGCACGGGAGGGAGTGTTCTACATCATGGCTCTGCCTATGAATCACAGTGCAAACAAGGCTGCGCTCCTTCTGAAAGGGAGGCAGTGGAAATATAAACAGCCATTCAAGCTTCATGATCCAGAACATGAATAAATTGTATGTGGCAGAGAACAGCCACCATGCCTATTAAAAAAAAAAGTCCTCCCTGTATCCTAGGAATCCGTAAGTATACATTATACGACACACCTATATGGGCCAGCTCCTCAGCCAGTGTGTATAGTCCTAGCTCCACTGAAATCAAGGAAGCTATGACAATTGACATCAGCTGAGGATCTGGCCTTATATATCCTAAATCACTTAGGGCTCCAGAGAAGGGCCTATGGGATCATTCTAGTTAGGCCAGGGGAGCAATGACCATACTGCAGCGAGCAAGGAGCAATGTTGGTGGTACAGTCACTGCTGTCCTTAGATCACTGCTCATCCCAGAAAAGTTCTTGCATGAATGTCCAGAATTCAACTTCATAGCATAGCTGCATGAGCTGTTCTGTGTTATAAAATGGCCTTTGACATAAGTCACATGTGTTCCTGCTTGCCTGAAGTAGTGCTGACAAGTGATGGTTGTGGGTATAGTTCTCACGCTCTGGGGCTGCTTTTTAACTGGAGCCGCATCACCAGGTGCTCAGATACTGCAGGGATGAACACGGTACAAACACCTCAACAGAACAAGGCACATTTAGGGTCAGATTCACCTTTGTAAAGCCCCTTAGTCCTAATTCTCCCCTGTCTTGCACCTTGTGTAGTCATTGACACCTGCTCCAAGTGGGTGTGTTGTGTTACCTTTCAGATTTGCTTGTGCTTTTATACCCACTTTGCACTCACTCTGAACATATGTAAATGACTGCATGGGGCAAGTTAAATCGAGTCTCTGGTGCCTGCAAAAGAAATTGAAGGGAGGGAGATTAGCACAGACTTTCTGCTGCTGTTTGCTGTGTTATTACAATGATCTCTAAGCCTGGCTGTGGGAGACAAGAGCCTGCAAAGAGCTTCCCTCTTTGAAGCAGATTTGGTGAACCTTTTGTGCATTCCAGTTCAGCTCCTGGAGTTGGCAAAGGCTGAGTCGGACCTGACTGGGGTCCTGTTGGCTGAACCTCAATCTGATGTACTTCCACTCACCTTGTCATTCTTGGATTACAGCTTGCACTTGGATGGTCTGTGTTGCCAGAGTATTTCCTCAGAGGGATGCCTGCAGCTTCAACAGGCGCGTGCGCACACGCACACACAAGGGAAGACTCACACACACACACACTCTTGTGGTTTTGGCTTTGCTTCCAAATGCTGACTTGACCCCTCAGATCCTTTTGGTTTCCTGTCTCTCCTCTGACAACTCTGGGTTTCCTGCATTTAAAGAACATACCACAGAAAAACCCGTGTTGAATCACATGCTCACTGCACTCAAAGCCAAGAACGAGCACATCCTGCCTGGGAGCAATGTTCCCATTGGAAAGGCAAGCTGTCTGACCAGTCGCGACATCAACACATCAGAGGTGATGTCAAGAAGACACAAGTCACAACCAGCAAGGGGCGGAAGCCCTGTGTGGCTCCCAGCCTTCCCAGAGGAGATAGTGCTCAGGCTTCATCTCCTGTTAACATGGCAAGCTTCCTGGTACCTGAGCAGAGAGTTCACAGGCAGCCCTTCCACCTCAGCTTCATGGGCCATCAGCGACAATGTCTATATACCCAGGCACATCACTCACAGTAAGAGCCTATCACTTAACTGCTAATCGGGAGCCCTGATCTGGCCCCATCTGACTGCATGTGTTGATGCTCCAGTTAACTGCATACTAGTTACTTGCATAACACGGATTGGAGGTCCAGATCCTGTGTGCTCAGAATGGGATGGGGGTGGTGGTGGCAAAAAGAGCCAGTCAGAGTGCATAGCCTCTCCACGATCACTCATCTTGCTTTGAGAGGGCATCTGGATTTGAAGCTGGATCTGCAGTTAAATGCTCTGCCACTGAGGTGGTTCTCAACCTTTCCAAACTACTGTGCCCCTTTCAGGAGTCTGATTTGTCTTGTGTACCCCAAGTTTTACCTCACTTAAAAACTACTAGTTTACAAAATCTGACATAAAAATACAAAAGTGTCCCAGCACACTAGAACTGAAAAACGGCATACTTTGTCTGTATGAAATTTTAGTTTGTACTGACTTCACTAGTGCTTTTTCTGTAGCCTCTTGTAAAACTAGGCAAATATCTAGATGAGTTGATGTACCCCCTGGAAGACCTCTGCGTACCCCAGGGGTACGCTCACCCCGGTTGAGAACCACTGTGCTATATCTCTCATCCTCCTGCTGCAATGTAACATTTTAAATGGGGAAAAGTTGAAAAGAAAATGGGTGTTCCTGTAAACGATAAACAGCAGCATAACTATAATAAAACTCCTCCCAAATCCACTATATTAATAATTAGAGACAGACTATCCGCCTCAGCCTCTGCACACAAGTTGCCTCAGGTACATAAGTTTTGAAGATTCTTGCTCCTCCCTTTCTGGGTGGCCTTTTTTATGCTGGGCCCTCCTGAGCTTCTGTTATTGCTCCAGAGTTTTCAAAATAAGGACACCAGGCATTTAAATTGGCTTGGCATAACTTGGTTAATGTGTCACAAAACTAGTTTGGAGGGACGGCGGTTTCAGTCCCCAGTGATTCCACCCCCATCAGGAAAAGTTCACATACAATTGGTACAAACTGCTTTACGGCTACGAGTGGAAGAGGATGGGGGAGCTGGAAGGGGTTCAGGAGTGTAATGAACATATTGATCATATTGCTGATGTAAAGATCATAGTACTAACCCACGAGCAATGCTGATGCATTCGAAAGGGAGTCCCTATCCAGTCTTGCCCAGGGGATGGAAAGGCAGTGTAGGTAGAAACTGAAAAGAAGACAGTGATGGTAATTCTTGTGACCTCATTTCATTCATCCTCTGGCAATAAGGCAAGCAGAAACACACACACACAAACACACACGGAAACACAGGAAATTAGGGTTAGCTGTCTGTCTAGGCATTTATAAGGCACCAAGCACTGTGGTTGTCTCTAAAATGTCTGAAACATGTCTATTGTATTGAGATATCTCTGAACATGGTTTGAAATTGGACAGAGAAGTGTAATGATCTTGTGGGTTTCTGTAGGTACCAAACCAAAAGAGACCAGCCAGAGCATCTCCAAAAGGAAATAGACAGACTGAGCTCTGAACTGCAGGCTGAAAAGGAGCTCCATATGAGGGTAAGTCACTGAAACCCAGCAAGGGGGGAGGATCTCGGACCCTGGACATCACCCAGAGCGGGAACTTCCACATTGCTATTTTTAGCCCGGCACTCCAAACCCTGCCAGACCAGTCAGTTGACCCAGGCAGGCTCTGAGGCTTGGTGCCACAGGCAATTTTTGCAGTGTAGACACACCCGGACAGACCAGGCTAGCCAGGGCTTGGGCACCCCACAAGCAATGGAGGTAGTGAAAGATCTGTGGAGCTGGATAACAGAACAAAATCGCCTGTGATTCTCAGGGCTAAGGCTATGTCTACACTAGAAACACCGCAGTGGCACAGCTGCAGCACAGCAACCGTGCTGCTGTAGTGTAGACGCTTACTCCAGCGAGGGAGGGCTTCTTCTGTCTGTAGTAAATCCACCTCGCCGTGAAGTTGATGGAAGAATTCTTCTGTTAGCCTAGCGCTGTCTACATTGGGGTTTAGGTCAGATTAACCATGTCTGAATTTTTCATACCCCCGAGCAACGTAAATAGGTGTTGACCTAAGTTTTAGGTGCAGACTAGACAGGCCTAAGTAGCATGCAGACGTACCCTGTACAAATGTTTTATAAGGGAGAACAGAGAGATCAGTTCTGAAAGAGGCAGGCGTGGGCATTTAATGGGCAAAATGAGGTCCAGTGACATCTGCAGGCTGCTGAGCGGCTGACAGGCCAATATTCACCGATAAGAACTACAAACAAACACAGAGTCAGTCCAGCAGAAACTGGCTCCGCCACACGAATACATTTAAACAACAACCACGTCAGTGCACCGACTGTCCAGTGTAAGTAGCTGTTGTCATGGTTAACAACAGGGCCCATGCAATGCTCTGCACTGAGGCCATTACAGCTATTATAGACTGAACGTAAGAAAATATGTAAGGAGCCGTGACAAGATGGACTGTGCCCTGGATGTTCAGTCTAATCCAAGACCCTCAGGTGAGTGGGATGCGGAGGTTCTTACCGGCAGCCTGGCTAGTGTGAACTGATGGATGGGTGTACTGATTACTGCTTAACCTCTCAGACTGCATTGGTTAAAGATTCAGTCTCCTGAGGGCTACAACATCAGGAATATTATTAGTATTAAGAGACCCTAGGAGCGCACTGCTGCAGTCTAAGAGATTAATCAGTAATCAATACACCCATCCACCACTAAGGCGACCCGTGGAACACAGACTATGTCTTTTGGGACTGACCTTTCATTGGCCAAACCACTTGTCCATCTCCTTTCTCCTTCTGAGTGAGCTGCAGGAGAGTGTGTGTGTGGTAGAGGCTCGGGCTTTGGAGGTAGTAAGTTCAACCCCTGCTGACAGCCCAGCCCGGGGGCGGGTGTCATTACAGGCCTGAGGCCAATTTGACCGCCACCATCCAGGCTCATTCCAACAGCTGGGAAACGGCGCAAATATCGACGGTGAGGGAGTGAAGTGTCCCAGGATAAAAATGAGAGTCACACAGCAGCATAGGTGCTGAAACTAGGGCTGCTGGGGGTGCTGCCAGCAGGGAATATGGCCCCAAGTGGTTGGCTTTGGCATTTACAGGTTTCCTTTTTTAAAAGGAGATGCAAGTCTTGAAGGAGAGACTCTGCAAATCAGAGCTGTTGGTGCAGCACCTGTACAAAGAGATCGTGAGGCTGAAGAAGTCACAGCCTGGGAGACCCGCCCAAGGCCGCAGAGAGCCACAGGAAACAGAGACCAGTGTGAAGGGGGGTGAAGAGCCAGAAACAGAGAGTTTCGAGGTAGGAACTAAAGCTTTAGAGAGCCGAGAGCAAGCGAGTGAGAGCAAAGAAACAGAGGGAGAAAGTGGGGGAGGGGGCTGGAAAGGCACTACGGGTCAGAGATGAAGGCTGCACAGTCTCCAGGCATCAGGACTAGAATGAGATTAAATTGCAAGCTCTACAGACAAATCCACTGGCCCATGATTTAACCGCCCAATCAGCAGGGAGAGAAGGATACTGGCACTGTCAAAGCATCCTCTCGAAATGAACACACACACCACCCCAGAGACAGAAACCCCACCCACTCTGTAAAGGGGTGGCCACTATCCTACAAGCTCTCCCCTCTTCCCCCCAAGCTGTCCCCATCCACACACCCCCGGGCCCCGATTCTAGTCACTCACCACCCTGATATCCAGCCTTGCTTCCCTGCAAACTCTTTGCCATCCCTCAGGGCATTGAGCACATGACCCTCGGCTGGGATGGGGGCTACTCATCCCTCCTCCTGGATGTAGCCTTAGAGACAGGGAGGGATGGCCTGGGAAGTGCAGAGGCTCCTTTCCCAGCCGCCTAATGGTGACCCCTGCCACTTCCATTCCCGGCAGGGTGGGGTCATGGTATATGAAGAGGAGTGACTGTGGTGCAGGGGTGGAAGCAAAGAAATAGCACATGCCGGGGAGGGGGCTGCGAGCCTCACTCTGCTCCTTGCTGTCAGTGTGAGCCACGCTCACTCTAGAGCTGCCCTGTTTCCAGGAGACAGCACCAGAAGGAGCCGGGCTCAGAGGCAGCCTTGCGTGCTGCCTCGCCTCTGTGGCACTCTCTGAACGCTCTTGTTCCTCAGATAATCGCTCTGCCCTTGGGGGGAGAGGCTTGCATGCAGACTGGCCGGCCAGAGATCTGAGTCCATGTCACTCCCATGGTGTAATTCATTAGCGGCTGGGTGTTCCATTACTCCATCTGGTGCTTGGTCACTTCCCTGCAGATTCCTCCACCCAAGAACCGTTCTCCCACAGATTCTCTTTCCAGCCACCTTTCTGTAGCATAAAAACAAGAATGCCCTGCTGCTTTTCTGTACCACAAACAGCTAGGTCACTCCCAGAACCGACATGTTTCACTGCGCTGCCCAGTACGCCGTGCCCAAGCTGTCTGCCATGCCGGTACCCCCGGTGCTTCCCACCCTCCTGACATGGGGCTCGCAAGACACTGAAGGAGGAGAGAGGTGGCTAAAACCGAAGTCACACCGAAAGGACAGTCATTGTTGGTTCTCCCAGTGCTTTCTGTCCTCTGCATGGCTTTCCTTCACATCGCAAGCTCTTGCGGGCAGGGACTGCAACTATTGGGTGCATTGCACCGTGCCGGCGCTAAACAAGTCATACTATGCAAGCAGCCTCAGCTGGCAACACTCCCTGCTCCCACATAACCTCTGGCTCCAAGCTGCCGCTCATCCCCCGATATTTCTGGATGTTGCTTCCTTTTCCTGTACCTGATGCTGGGGATTCGGGAGCCCTCTACTGGCTGGGCACTGAACAGATCCTTTCCCCCACAGCTCATTCGGGCCCTGATTCAATAAGGTATTTAAACACAGGCCTAACTTCAAGCTTTGATTTCAGTGGGATTCTCCCCATGTGCTTAAAGGTAGTCCCGTGCTTAAGTACGTTGCCAAGTTTGGGCAGGGGGAAGGTAAGCAGTAAAGATCCAGCAGATTCATCCATGGTATGCACTGTGCCTACTGCTCAGCGCTCAAGTGGCAGTGACATCTTCTCTTTGCAAGCCCCTAGGCAACAGAGGGCGAGACCTTTGCAAGGCGATACACACTGGGGCTGGCCTGACCGATCCCGTCCAGTAATGGGCAGTGGTACACACCACAGGGAGTCTGACCCTCTTTATTCCCTGCCCCAATGAGAATTAGGATGGGAACGAAGAGCTATCCGCCCCTCCTGTGAGCCAGCCAGGTCTAAATGAAGAAGGTGGCTGGGCCTGGAGTAGGGGGCAGATTTGAGAAGTCCTCTTTGTTTACCCTTCTAGTCCATGCCTGCCTCCCTGGGGACGCTGAGCAGCAATCAGCTGTGAAAGCCTCTCTGGGAAAAGGGAAATGCTCTAAGCTGAAGCAGCGTCCCTCAGACAGAGATGTCAGTCACTCGAGCCTCACGGGGAGGCCTGTGTGGCTGCACTCTGGGAGTTTAGCAGGAAAGGTTAGGAAAGGTGTATGGCTGAATCAGGGAAGAACAGCGCCTGTCACAAGCAATTACTTTATTATCATCAGTACATAAAGCCAGAGGAGCAGTGCAACCAAGTGGCTAATTCAAGGAAAGTGGAGAGGGAGAGGAGAAGGAAGCAGCGACATGTATCGTCATGTATATTCCTCTATTGCACCCTCTTTATACAAACATATTCAGGGCCCAAGCATTTTGCGTGGGACAGACAGAAAAGATGGGCCTGCGCCGAAAGCCCAGATTCAAACACCCACAGATTTTGGAGATTTCAAAATCCTGAGCCCAGAGTCAAGTTTTGCAGCTCTGGTTATAGCACAATTAGAATGGGGTGAATGTGGCTAGGAGCCAGTGTAAGTCAATCTTACAGGAGAAATGGATCTATCAAGAAAGAGCGAGTGGACAGGCCTTACATAAGTTTCTGTGCCATACATGCAGAGTCTGCCACAGGGCTGGAGGGAGTAGGTGCACTGCTTTAGGTTGCCCCTCGTGGCTCAGAGAGAACTCTTAAGAATGCAAGTCTCACTCCTTTAGCCCTTGATCCAAAGGCAAGGGGAGGCTGTTCATGGACGTTACTGCGCGTTTGATCAGGCCTCTTGAGAGAGACTCGCTCAGTTGGGCTAACAATTTTTAACATCTCTCACTCTTCAGCTGAAGGAATTTTGAAGTCAGTGTCTTTTTACAGGTCTGACGGATTCAATCTGGTAGTTTAGTCCCACAAATTTAGGTCTTTCTGGAGAAGAAGGATGGTCTTGTGGTTCAGGGGTTGACTGGCCTGGGATTCGGGAGCTGTGCATTCAACTTCTGGCCCTGCCACAGACATCTTATGCAACTATGGCTGTATCACTTAGTCTCTCTGTGCCTCAGTTCCTCATCTGTTGAATGGGGATAATAATGCTCCCTTTGTCTGTCTTGTCTAATGTAGAGTGTACACATTTCAGGGGCGGTCTCTTAGTATGTGTTCATACAGCACCCAGCACAATGGGGTCCTGCTCTCAGCTGGGGCCTTTCCGCACTACAATAACAAAGAGGTTTTGCGAGATCTAACAGGCAAAGAAATGTCCCTGCCCCCAAGTCTAATGAAAAGCATGTTTAAAAACACACTTTTCAATTTGTCATTAACATACTGAAAAACAATATCAAATTATGTAGATATTTATCCTGATTAACCTTACCTAACACATTCATCCTTCTGCACCAGTACAATCAATCTTAATCATAACCATTTCCATGTATCTCTCGTCTCCTAATTCCACTTTATTTAACCTTTAACAAAAATCCACACAAGAGGCACTTAGACCTCTAGACATTGACAAAACAAATAGAAGTCTAGTTATCCTCCCCTGCACATAGTGTCCAAATGTGAATAGTTGTTCTGCCTTCCATGGAGGAGACTTTCTGGAAGTGTTCCCTTCTTCTGCTGTTTTTTCCTTTGTAAATCACATATAAGTCATAATCAATTGCTATGTATATCCCTTCATATAGGATCATTTGACCTGTTCCTCATCTGCTTTCCCCCTCTATATCTGTCAAGTTTAAAAGTCCCATTTGCGTTTGGTGAGCCTCTTATTGTTGTCTCTATTTGTTTTGTTCAAAAGTAAAAACACAGTGACCATACACTAAGATCTGCTTGATCCCAGTATAAAGCAATCTGTCATTTTTTCCATGGCATTGGTTTCCCAAGCTTTATTTCTCCATGCCATTAATCTAATGAAAAGATTTGTGTTTACATTTAAAACTCCCTGGCATTGTTTGGGAGTATTGGGCTGGTGAATGAGAACTAAGAAGGGGAAGTGACTAGTCTATTTTCATTCTCCAGTCTGAGTAAAGAAAAGGAAATGGTGTAACAGGTAATAAGTCAGTTATTGAGCTTGATTTTTAATTTGTTTCCAAGTCTAATAACCTACATTAGTAACACAGGGAAAGAAATGTGCTTTCTTCCACCCCTAAAAATCTAAGATTTGTAACTCAACAGCATCCTTTTAAAATCTCATTTGTCACAGGTTGGCAGCATCACCGGGGGCACTATTAGATCAGAATTTGTTCTTTGCACGGTCGCCGTGTCAATCCACTCCTTGTGGACAATATTTTGAGTAGAGTTCTCCCACCTAACAGGAAGGCTCAGTAACTGCCCGAAGCCAGGTCCTTCTTGCGGGTCTAGGATGGGTTGGTGGATCAGTAACAATCCTACATATTATTCCTAATAGGCAAAACCTTTGTTGCAAGGCTCTGTCACATCATGCCTTTGCTCTTGGTCAGCATATCAGCAGCGAATATGCCAGGTTGACACGAGTCTTTCCTGCTTCCAGGATGTTGACAAGAACCTCGCGAAGGGTTATATATTAATTCTGGCCGTTTGGAGGCCACTTTCCCTTGTTCCGTCTCCGCCTCAGTTTTTGATGGTTTTGAGCTCTGGGTTTGTGGGATCCTCTATCGTAAACAATCCTTATTCACCAATTGAGGGCCTGATCCAAAGCCCTTGATGTCAATGGAAAGGCTCCCACTGACTTTGCCAGCTGTAGGTTCATAGTCGTGGAACAGTTGCAGCTCCCCCTCTAGTTCAAACCCAGACCCTGGCCTCTTGCTGTGGACTTAAAAAAAAATAATAGCAGCACCCCAATCTGCCTGCTTGGAGCTCAGCACCTCCAAGGCTCAGGCTGAAAGTGTCTTCCTACAACAGGATTCCGACCGAATTGCCTCATATAACGTGAGCAGCTAGACACCCCGAACTCAGTAAGGTTTGACAATGACCCCAGTATTGACCTGAAAGGATGTCAGGTATCACTGGGATGGGACAGGCTACAGAGATATTCAGTATGGTCCTAAGGGTACAAGGCTGGAAAGGGTGCCCAGTCTACTAGCGTCTGGTCAAGGGCGTCACTAAGCTGCCATGGTTAACATAGCAAGGTCTGGACATTGAGGACCAGAAGAGCAGTCAATGATCAAGAGGCCTCCTTGCTGTAGTGTTGCTCCTAAGAATAACTAGCACATATCTAGATGGTCTCATGGGAAGCACTAGCTCTAGGACCCATCAGGTAAGTGCTGAGTTCTGGGCTGTGCCTCAGACATACTGTGTGAACTTAGGCAAGTTGCTTAATCTATGTGCCTCAGTTTACTCATCTGTGAAATGGGGCTAATGATACTTCCCTACCTCACAGGGGAGAGGTGGGGATAAATTCATTCACATACATGCTCAGATACCTGAGAGAGGAGCAACTGGAGAGAGGGGAGGGAGCGATTTCTTATTAGCTGGAGTCATGCCTGTGCATAAAAATGTCTCTTTAGTGCAGAACTCCATTTCGTAACTTGCAGGGGAACTATGACACTCTTAATTTTATATTAAATTATTTAATGTATTAAAACACTGCCTGAAGCACTGATGGGGGATTTGCTTTTAAACTCCCCCACCTCCTCACACATACAAAACATACTTGGTTTTTAAAATAAGACTGGGTGTGCATAAATACCTGTCCCATAGGGAAACAGTTTGTTTTCCTTTGCATTTCTCTTCTTCTCTCCCTGTTGCTCCCTCTCTTCCCTCTGCCCCTGCCTCACACCCACCTTCTCATGTGTATATTTTAACAGACACAATCATGGGCAACACAAGAATGTTGACTGTTCAGAGTGGAATTTCTTAGAGGGTGTACATCATTACAGGGCTTTTAAAGCTGAATGGAAGTATGTGTGTACACTCACACATGTGCATGCATGGCCCTGTGCACACTGGGACAATAACTGCTCTAGCCAGTCACGTTTAAACAAGGTTATGGCTCGCAGTATTCAGTTTCCATGCCCAGTTTTAATAGGATCTCCTTTTGTTGAATGAGACTCATGCAAGCCAAACATAAACTATGCATAGGGCCATTTGTTTTTTTATTTTCATTTAATTTTTCCTGGGAGTTTATCAGTGTTTATTACCACAGCAACAAAAACAGGTGAAAATCAGTGGAAAAAATAAATAATTTTTCTGGGTAAATATCGGGGTTTATTTTGGTGGACAGGGAAAAAGGTATTCAGTAGATTCATGCTTTGATGAATGGAATTCAACGTGGTTTGCTGCAGAACTCAAAACCCAATGTCACCTCTGAGTTTAAGAAAACAATATATTTCTAATCCCCAAATAAAACTTTTCATTTGAATAAACAGTTTACTGTTGTAGACTTAGAACTATTAGCCTATAAATATTTACATATTTATAAATATATATGGGCCACACCATTTGCAGCGCATATACTCAACTTCATCCTTTTCTCCTGTTTTTTGAACACTTTTGAATATTCGGATACAGATTTTTGTTTTCTCCCCATTTGGGTGGGTCAGATTTTTAAACCATTATCTGTTAACAGCTTGAAATGTGTACGTGGTGGGCGTGAGATTCGTCAGTAGGTTCAGATGTGCATGCACTTCAGAGCTTGTGTGTGTGCCTGTTTATTGTGTGTATCTTTTGACTAATACATGGCCTTACTTCAGTAGGCAGCTTTGCATATACACACAGACTAATGTATTATCATAATACATACATCTCATGCAGCATATTGCATTTTCCTAATAAAACAGTTATTTTTTATATATTTGAATGATACAAAAGTAGGGTGAAAATCGGAAAAAACTAAACAACACTGAAGAACCCGTGATTTTTTCAGTAAAAAGCAGTTTAAACTGAAAAGAAAGGTGCTGAACTATGCAGCCTATAAAAAGAAAAGGAGGACTTGTGGCACCTTAGAGACGAACAAGTTTATTTGAGCATAAGCTTTCGTGAGCTCCAGCTGACTTCATCGGATGCACGCTGTGGAAAATGCACCCTATGTAATCCATAGCATGGTTTTACAACACAGATCTCAGACAAAACAACAACAACAACACTTGCAAGCACTGGTCAGGGAAAATGTGCTGGAGCCCTGCTAGTAATAACCTTGTTCAAACACTATTGTAGCTATCAGTTTCTATCTCAGTGTGAATAGGGGCCAAAAATACAAGGATCCTGCAGATAACTGTCTGCTAAAATGCACATAAGCCTTGGAGAGAGAGCAAGTCACAGGCAAAAGACAAGAGCAGAAAAGAATAAGAAAGGTGCAAAATCAGAGTTTGGGCTGGTTTCCACTGAAGCCAATAGCAAAATTCCCATTGACTTCATTGGTATTAGAATCCAGCCTTCAGCCCCCTCCTGGACAGGTGCCCTGTTATAAGGAATAAATCCTGCTTCATGTGTGAGAGAAATTCCAACGCCAATCTAGCTAAGCACAGTGTCTCCTGTTCAGGAATTAGAACCCTAATTTGGCACAGAAACCTTGGCAGAGGGACGAGAATGTTGGAACAGGTTTGAGCCTGCAGTGCTGGGGGATCTGCAAACTGCATTACAGCAATGGTATGTGGTATGCAGCTCCGCTCTAATCCAGAAGAGGATGGAAGCTATGCAGTGGGCAAGCGTGGCCCCAGGCCAGGGAAATTCACAGCGCTGCGTGCCCTGGATGGCTCAGTTTTGATGTAATGTGGTTACGGAGCAGGGCTTAGGCAGAAGGCATCCAGTGGGGGTGGGGATAGCGTGGGGGTGCGTGTCTGGGCAGGTCACAGCCAGGGCTGCCCTTATATCACGACAAAATACCTCCCCTGCAATTGGAACTAGATTTGTAAGGAGCAGCTAAGGCGTTCCCCCTTTGGGGCAGGTCAGCTCAGGGTGGCTCTGTCGGAAGTTACAGAGACATGAGGTGAGGACTGGAAGGCAGAGCTAGATTAGCTGGCCCACAGGCTGCTGGAGTGCCCATGACTTCAGGCAGCAAGGGCACATGGGGAGCTGGGCACATTTTGCTGTGACTCCCCCTATATCTGGTAGCGTGGTTTATGTGGAGGGGACTCGGAAATGCTATGGGAAGAGGAGTTAAAACCCATTAAGAGAGGAGGAGATACGTGCTGAGTCAACAAAACTCCTCTGTAGGGTTAGAGGCAGGTGCTGGGGCCTGCTCTGGTGGCACAGTTGCAGGAAAGCCCGTGGGTCTGGCCTAAGGACCGCCCTGCAGAGGGGACTGCTAGGGACCATTCACCCTCTTCGCCCCAGAACAGGATTAGAGGATCTTAGGAACTAACGGACTGGGTCGGACCAGCGCTCATCCGGCTAGTCTAGGCTCTGGGTATGGCTACAGTACAGCTGGCAGGGAGCCTCGCAGCCCAGGCAGACAGACTTGGGTGAGCGGGGCTCACGCTAGCATGTGGGTGTTGTGGTGCCAGCAGAGGCTCGAGCTAGCCATGTGACCTCAAGCCCACCCTAACCCTGGGTCCGAGCTCAGGTGGCTATCGCAAGCCTCTGCCGCAACATCGAGTCAGCTATTTTTAGTGCGCTAGTGCCAGCACCATTAACACACATCTGTATGTGCAGTAGACAGCACTGCACATACCCCTTCTGGGGCCTGTACCCGCTTCTTCAGAAGAAGATGCAAGAAAGCCTTCAGTAGGCAGTTATGGGATAACACACCTCCCAATTTCTTGTTTGTTTAACACCCTTAGTGTTGTAACTCAGGGTGTCCTTGCTAGCCATCTAGACCTCTTCTCCCTTTTTTGAGCCCTCAACAGTATCCTGTGACAGTGAGTTCCACAGCTTAACTTTGCAGTGTGTATGGAAAAAAATATTTTCTCTGAGCAGTTTCAGATTTGCCACCTTTCCATTTCATTGTCTGTACCTTTGCTACCTGTTTATTCGCCCTTCTTGTAACACTTTCCTGATCTACCTTTTCGGTACCGTTCATTTTGCGGTATCCTTTGAGGCTGGATGGCCAGAACTGAGCAAAGTATTCCAGATCAGGGCATCTCAGCAATTTAAACAATGCCAGTGACAAAAGCCAAAAAAGATAAAATTAGAAAAATAAACCCAGCATTGCCGAGCTGTCAGAATCCCCCACTGGCTGAAAGCAAGCCCATAATTGTCCTCGCTAAAGAGGGAGCTGATCCTGCAAAATTGAAGCTAATAAGAATTTGGCCATTGATTTCAATGGGAGCAGAATCAACCCATAGATTCATTGTACCATTTGGCCACTAGGGGGAGATAGCCAATAAGCCTTTGCTGCATATGGAATTCACATGTTATTGCTCCCCACATGGCTAAGCTTCCTTCTGTTTTTAAAATCAACCTTTGTGACTTTAGGCAAAACAAACAAAGTAGTGGAAAAGCAGATGGCCCTGTTTGATTATGGGCATCTTCATGCAGGCACACAAGAGAGGAGCGGGGGATCCTTTGGAATTTGAAGTCAAAATGTGACACACCCCAGTAAAATAAGCAGAACCAGAGCTAAACTAATGGGGGGAGATTATATTTCAAATCTTAAAATCAATCACGAATAAGGCAGATGGATCCCCAATATGTAAAGAGTGAAGCAACTGAGGATGACCTGCAGGACCAGCGAGGGGTATGCTTCAGCAGCTCTGAGGGGCTGCAAAGTGCACCCCATCCCATTAAGAGAAGGGAATAAACACGCCTGGACTCTTTACAATTCACTCCTTGAGATTCAAGAGGAAAACCAAACCTGGGGCTGGAGGGAGAGGCAGGAGAACGTTGTTAAGTAGGAATTTAAAAATAAGTTAAATGTGCAAGAGAAGCAGAGACCCAGCGGAATTCAGAACAAACACAACCAAAACAGCAAAGCCCTCTCTGTCAGCTAGTGGCTCTTAGGTGTTGCTTACACTCTCATAATTGCACCCATGGGTGCAGCTGAACAGGGTGTGGTCCATGACTCAGCTGTGAGAATAGCCAAGCACAAACCAGTTTCTGAAATGATGCTAGAACATGGTGTGTGCTTGGCTACTCTTGCAGTTAAACTGGGACAACTGCACTTATTGCTGACATCCATTGGCAGTAGGGGATATTTCCTGTCCCATAGACAAGGGTTTTCAGGACTGCAAACTTTTAAGCATTGTCCCCGACTCATTGCCATCTTCTCCTGTTATCTGATACTGTAGTAAGGGTTAGCTGGGGGAAGTGAGCCTGGCAAAAGCAACAGGTTTTTCTTCTGACACCAGCTAATAGTATTCATGACTCCACTTGCAGAGACACCTCATCACCTGTGAGTGAATTGATTCTGAGGCACCCTCCCCACTAGCTGGCAGTACAGTTGCACCAGTGGGCATGCTACAAAATCATCCCATTACTTGGCACAAATATGGCACCTTTCCTCCAATTTATCTCCAAGCTCTTCGGGGACAGTTAGCTTTGGCCCACTCTTGGTAGGCAGGAAAGCATTGCTGTACTTTAGGGAGAGGGAACTGGAGACTTAATGAAGGAAGGTGACTTGCCCTGTGTTCTTCTACATACAGTAGCAGAGTCAAGGAGCAAGTTCTGATTCTCCTTACCCTGCTGTAACCACTAGCCCGTGCACTGGTTACAGAGACTGCAAGTCTAGAACAAGACATGCATGGTGTTTTTCAGGACAGACCTTTGATTCTCAGAGATGGTATTTTCTTCTTTCACATCTGCTTCGGGTGACAACTTAAGCATGGTTAAAAAAACCTGAAAGGAAATATCCAGCTAGCACGGCGACAGAGAGTAAAGAGC
The DNA here is from genome assembly GCF_015237465.2 of Chelonia mydas. Taxonomy (NCBI): domain Eukaryota; kingdom Metazoa; phylum Chordata; order Testudines; family Cheloniidae; genus Chelonia; species Chelonia mydas. Next base: position 23,752,677 of record NC_051246.2, on the reverse strand, counting down.
AGTCTGACTCTGGTACAGTGGGGTTAGAAGTCCTGTTCAGGGTCTTCTCCAGGCTCTATGCCAAGTGAATAAACACACCCTCCACCCTACAGATCAGAGTGCAGATCTGATTGGCCCAAATAGTGGCCCTCAGCGAAACACTGCACTAAATTCTGGTTTTGCTTTTTATGATCTTCCCCCAGTGCTGTGGAGTCTTGGTGGTCCCTACTAGACAGATCTACAGCTGCAGGGGACATAGGGACCAGGAGACAGCACAGAGACTGCTCTGGGGGCAAAAAAAAAGCCACTTACAGAAATGTCCCAAAACCACAGAAATAAACATGCCAGCTCACAGTCACGTTAAGACCGTTACTGGAGTTTGGGGGTCGAGTGGGAGGTTATTTAAAGACAGAACTGAATGCTCACCCTTGAGTAAGTGAACATGGATTGTGCTTTAGCGTGTCCACAAAGAGGGTGTGATGTTGGCCGAGGATCACTGCTTTAGCTTGTTTAATATCAGGCCCCCTCCAACCTGGGACTCTTCCCACATCTAGCCAGGAACCTCCTCTCATCTACCAGTATAGGGAGGGTGGGTGGTCACACGCCCCTGGGGCCCCCGTTTTGATCCCCACATTGAGAATCCATGAGCTAGAGGATCAAAGCGCATGCCCTGCAGTGGGGCTGCAGCACCTGAGTCCAACTGATGCGGGGGGGGGAGAATGAGAAAGGACGACCGAAGTTAGGACTCGGAAAACACTCTTGCACACAGGACAAATCCCACGTGACAGAGTGGCTCTGTTAACGTGCTGCTTGCATCTCTCCATGTAGGTTTGGTCAGAGATGGGAAACAACATAGAGGCAGAGCCTAGTAACATGGTGCTGCGGAGGATCCCCAAGCACATGAGCTTCCTGGATTCATTCTTCAAGGTCAGTCCAGTGCACAGCTCCATGGAGGGCGGTAGAGTCAGGGTCAAGTGCAAGACCAGGGACTGGAAGCCCCTTCTGACAAAAGACTCCACTTCACTGCTTGATGTGCCATCGGTGTGCGATTGTATTAAACAGCTGGTGAGGGGCCAGGAGGGGAAGAGAAACGCTCCTGGGACTGGCATTGGTAGTGAGGCCCTTGTCCAACCCTTTCAGTGAACACGGCAGAGCTGGATCTTTGGGCTGTCCAAAAGCTCGTAGGGAACCCTGCAGCCTTGGGCTTAGAACAGACACAATAGTCACTCTGCCACCATTTTTGTCTCTAGAGGACACCAAAGGGGCTAGCAGTTGGCAGAGATCTGCCTGGCACACAGATCGCAGTCCTGGACAACGATTGGCAGGTTCACCAGTTTCTTCCGCTTTTTTAGGATAGAGATCCAGCAACACTTGAGAGGGAAAAGGACAACGGAAGAACCCAGACGGCAGAAGTAGTTCAAGCAGAATTCAACATCTACCCCAAGTCCTCTACAGACTCAGAGGCCAGGTACGGCAAAGCCAGTGACTGCTCCCCACCTGCTCTCCATTACCACAGGGCTATTAATTAATCCCCACAATACTGATGTTCGCAGCACCACTAGTGGCTTCATATTAGAGTCAGGGGTATCCCAATGAGGTCTGTGGGGCAAATTCACAGTGACACCAGTTCTAGCCCAGTGTAACTCCACTGACACTGTTGGAGTCACTCCTGATTTATACTGGTGTGCATGAGAGAGAAACAGGCCGAATGGATTTACAGCAGGGCTGTTTGGTCTGTAACTGTTACCGTGAGCTACATACAGAAGAAACAGGATTTCTACAGGGAGTGCAAGATTCACACCTGCCACTCCCATAGGGGGACCCTACCCTCTTCACCTCGCTCTTGTCATGCCCTTATCCGAGTGTGATGGCATGGAGGTCACCCCAGTCTACCCCTTTTGGCCAGACATGGTGCCACAGGTGAGCCCTGCCTCACTCCTCTTCACCCAAGCTATAAACCAGGCTAGACTTTTTTAATCAACGAGCACCCCCCCTTTCCAAGGTCCATGTACTGACTGCAATAGGCATAAATAGGTGCTTACCCCAATACACTGAGGGATATTTGTTGTGCCATGCTCAGTCCAACCAGCAATCAAGGACTGGATTTGGGGTGAAAGGCTTGGGGGACACCAGGCTTGGGTGCTGTTTTTGTTGTTAGTGACAAAAGGGAAAATAGAATGTTTGAAGTAAAATATTTCAGGTATTCCATAGGTGAATTAATTTTTCACTAACCTCCTAGAATATTCTGGACCTTTGTAGAATCTCATGGAACTTTAGAGACTTTCTGAGAACTATATTTTCCTCGAATCCCTTAGAATATTGTGGGCCATGCCCTGGAGGGTATATAAGGGGTGGGGTGTCGCCCGTCAATCAATGAGATTAAGAGGGAAGTGAAGTGAGAGCCTAGCTGTGATATTGTGAACTTCATTTTATTGTGTAATTGTGAAAGTGTATGTGTGGTTGGCACGGAAATGGAGGTGGGGTGCCGAAAACACTCCTCGACTGGGGCACCATTTGGTCTAGGGCCAGCCCTGCCAGCAATCTCTGGCTCCTTCCTTCAGGACACTCTGCTTCCCCACACCTGTGAGCAGTCTGTTTCTGGGACTCTCCCTGGTTCTGTCTCTGGGTTACTCCTTTTCAGCCCTTCCTTAAGCAGGAGTCCCCCATTCTCCCCTCTGAAGCAGAGTTGTGGATTAGCCAGCTGTAGGGTCTTTGCCAGCTTCCCCCTCAGCTGGCCCCTTTTCCCTCAAGGAGCCTTCCAGCTTCTCAGCTAGCCTTTCCGCATTGCTGGCTGCCCTGCTATCAGGGAAGAGGCAGCATATGCGCTGCTCCCCTTCTCCTAATTCATCCCCAGTTGGCTGGGGGCTTTGCCCCACCGTCTCTGTAAGGGTCCTGTCCCTTATTGGCATTTCCTCCCAAAACACTTCTTACTCCTAGAACCACTTCCGCTCTCCCAATAGCTCCAAGGCAGGGGCGGCAGGTTTGCATAATTTTTGGTGGTGCCCAGAACAGGTCCAAGTCCTGTCCCCCCCAGCCTTGTAAGCCAACATACAGTAACTCCTCACTTAAGGTTGTCCCAATTAACGTTGTTTAGGTAATACGTTGCTGATCTGTTAGAGAACATGCTCATTTAAAATTGCGCTATTCTCCCTTATAGTGTTGTTTGGCAGCCGCCTGCTTTGTCCACTGCTTGCAGGAAGAGCAGCCCGTTGGAGCTAGTGGTGGGGGCTTGGAACCAGGGTGGACCGGCAGCCCCCCTGTCAGCTCCCCTAAGTTCCCCATGCGGCTGCTGCCCAGCAGACTATCAATTGCTGGACAGTTCAGGTGTCTCTCCCCCCACTGCCATGTGCTGCTCCTGTCCTCTGCCTTGGAGCTGCTCCATGAACCTCCTGCTTGCTGTGCAGGGGCGGAGGGGGAAGAGGGGTGCTGATGTTAGGGTGTCCCCCTCCCCCGTTCCTGCCCCCCCATCTCCACAGAGCAGGGGCGGGATGCGACAGGGCTCAGAATGGAGGGAGCTTGCTGGCAGCAGCTGCTGTCTCAAAGTCTCTCTCTGCCATGCTGTTCTCCCCCCCACCCCCATTTGTGCTGCCTTATAGAGTGTGAGGCTGCATTAACAACGTGTTAACCCTTGAGGACTCAGGGGAGTGCTAGTTCATCATTTAGCAGTAAGGCATTCCCTGGGAAATATCCCACCCTCTGACTCCACCACCTCAACCAAGCTTCCATTGGCAAAAAAAGTTCCCTGGAACCTAACCTCCCTATTTACATTAATTCTTATGGGGAAACTCGATTCGCTTAACATCGTTTCACTTAAAGTAGCATTTTTCAGGAACATAACGACAATATTAAGCGAGGAGTTACTGTATATTTAAAATAATGTAAAACTGTGAGGGCTCTGGGGTGGGGCTGGTGATGAGGGGTTTGGGGTGTGAGAGGGCTCAGGCAGAGGGCTGGATTGAGGGGTTTGGGAGGGGCTCAGGCTGGGGAACAGGGTTGGGGTGCAGGGGGTGAGGGCTCTGGCTGGGGATGTGGGCTCTGGGGAGGGACAGGGCTGGAGATGAGGAATTTGGGGTGCAGACAGGCTGCCCCAGGGTAAGGGCCCGAGAGGAGGACTCCCCCCAGCCCTCTCCCTGCAGGCAGCAGCAAGCTCCAGGGGAGGGCCCCCCCACTTCCCCCCTGCACCACACTCACCTTGCACCACTGTCACTGCACATGCTCCTAGGGCCCCTCTCAGGTACAGGAAGCCCCCCTGCCTCCCCTGTGGTGGGTGCTATCCCCCTTCCTACTGGGGAGTCTCCCCACAGCATCCTCCAACCTCCAGGCATTGATCATAAACTCAGATTCCCTTGAGTCAAGGCAACACAGCACTGGGGCGTGTGTATTTTGTAGTGATTCATATTATGGAGAAACTAAACTAGAGAGGAGGAAAAATGGCCTTATATGAGTAACCCAGCAAGCAGTGGAGCAAGCCATTGGGTTTTCATGTCAGCTGATACAGCTGCAATAGACCTGCCTTTTTCTATAGTTGTCTGGTTATTAGCTGTCTAATGTGCTAAAAAGTGCTTTTGTAATCCATTTGATTAGGTACCAGTGTTTGACTCGTTATTTAAAGGGTTACTACAAACAATATTTTTGTAAGCCCAGATACATCAGTTTTATGTACTGTCTGAGGGGCACGGACCATAAAATGGGCTTAAAATTTGCCGATTTTCAAGTTCTCCTGTGTTAAGACTACCCCCCTCCAGCCCCAGCATGCACTCCGCTAATGCTATGTAAAGCACAGAACTCCACTGGAGAGGACAGCAGCTGCAATGCAGGTCTACCTGCATTATATTATTCAGCCACTAGATGTCTGTTTTCTGGATAGAGTTCCAGACAGAATGTGGTCCTTGGTAAACAATGAAGAGGAAGCTGGAACTCAAGCTGTGTAGAAACTAGTTTGGTGTTTTATATAATCACAGGTCTGTCTGTTATTCCATATAGCAAGACAGCAGCCACTTGCTCCAGCGTGGGGTTCTACACTATACTGTATTTTGCCATTTTTTTAAGAAAAACCCTTGTTTTACAAAATAACGATAAGCTGTAAGGGGTGGGTATGAGGTTACCAGCACAGTGCATGTTGGGGCATTATGAGGCAGGAAGTGGACTTTGTAGAAAGGCACATTTAAAGTCCAATCTGTATTGAATGCCTGTCATTGCTGAGCTATCTGAAGCATCCAGTAAAACATTCTAAAGTGGTTTGCTTTTAGTTTACAAGTCAACTCACCTTTAAATGTACTACCAATAGATGATATGCTACCCCCAGGGTCTGGCCAGAACATACACAAGATATTTTTTCTACTTATCAAACTGAATAAGGATTACTTTTCCATCACCCATAGTTCATTAGTTAATTCATTCTATTTCTGGGGTAGAGACTGCCAAACATTATAAACAGTACATCAATCCAGCCAGACCTTAAACATTTTATCTTTTCCTACAGACGGAAAATAAGTGATTTTAGCAGCTTCAGTTCAAGTCTAGAGCTGGTTAGTTCACCTGCAAGAAAGGAGAGGAAACTATACTCAGAAAGTTCTTGGTGGGATGTGATCTCTTCTCCAAAATCAGATCTTGTTTCTACACCAAGCAGGTCTGAAATTGCGGTATTGTTCCCCAGTCTCCCACCATCCTGGGAGAACATCCAGCCCCAACACTCTGCTTGTAAGTTTAAATTCTGCCACTTTATACGATCTGCCATTAGGGGAGTCATGCATGGGCAACACTTGCAGACACATGGCCTGAGCTCATGTAATCTAGATTAGTCTGTCCAAGAGGGTAAGAATTAGTTACAGTTGACGCTAAACGGCTCCTTTACAATGTGATAACTACTGTCCTGAGGGATCCGGTTACAATCCTGTGGTCCCCTGACAGTTAAAAAATGTTCTCAGTTATTCTACCAATTTCAGTACAGTCACTCTGGCATAACTGAAATCAGGGTCCAGCTGGCAAACTACAGGAACTAAGTATATTTTAACCACACTGGGGAGTTTATTGAATTATTAATTATTATTATTATTATTATGCTAGTGTCTGGATGCCCTATCCAATGTCAAGGCCCCGTTGTGTTAGGTGCCGAGCATGCATATAGTAAGAGACAGCCCCTATTCCAAAGGGTTTATAGACTAAATAGACAAAGGGAGCTTTATTATGCCCATTATGTAGAGAGATTAAGTGACTTCCCCAAGACCACACAGGAAGCCTGTGGCAGAGTTGAGAATTAATGATGTCCCCTGAGGCCCAGTCCAGTGCCTGAACCGCAAGATGATGTTTTCTGGCAGGATATAAATAGTTCCTGCAGCCACCTCCTGGGATCTACAGCAGCTGTAACTTGATGACAGCTTTAACTAACCTCCCAACTAACAAAGCTTAGTTCAGAAAACCCCACCCAGTCGCACCGTACTGTCACGGGAGAGAACCAACCATCCCAGGCACCGATTGCCCTCGGTTTTCTGCAGTACCGGTCACACACCAGGCATCACCAAACATTTGACCCTTACGCATATGCCTACACCTGGCACTGGGGGCATGAGTCCCAGCTCGAGGAGACAAACCTGTGCTAGCTCTCGTCGCCACAACAGCGCACGCGGCAGGAGGGGCTAGCCACCCTGAGCGCCTGCCCAGAGACACGAGGTATGTATTCGGAGCAGGTAGCCCTCTCCCACCACTCACATCACCCCGGCTATGCTATTTTTAGCCTGCTAGCTCACTGAGAGCGAGTGCAGCTACGTCTCCTCCAGCTGGGAATCACACCCCCAGCTCCAAGCAGAGACACCCCAAAACGGAATTGGTTAGCTAGCGCTGGGCCCTGCCAGTGCAGGATTGCGGCTTGCAGTGGAGCCTGGGGCACTCTGGCCAGTTAGAGATTATAGGGACTGCACAGGAAGACGGGGCAGCCCTGGGGCCCTGAGCCAGAGCTCACTCATCGCAGCTTTGGATGTTAAAGGCCCCAGGCTGGAACCACTGATGCACAGTAAAGTTGTGCCGGGGTTTCCATTGGTAGCAGGAGGACACTAGTGCGCAGGGAAATTTGTCAGAACACATGGTGTCACTCCTTACTCTTTTCCAAGAGCTTCTGGGATCTTGAATAGCTATCGGCATGGCCAGCAGGGATAGGGGTGTCACAGCCCCTGCAAAGGCACCGAGTAGAAGTCTCTCCTAGGAGAGACGATGCTGGCCAGGACATCAGCGTTAGGCCTTCTCCTTTGGCGAAGCACCGTCAGGGCCCTGGCGTCTAACACAGCCAGGCACGCATTTTGTGTTGAGGACAGCCCCTGCAACAGCACGGCATCAGGCACCGCGCTGCCAGGTCAGTGCCCAGAGCAGTGTTTGAACCTGCAGCCTGGCTGGGGCTGGGAACAAGGTGCACGTTTAACAGGGAGGGGGATTAACCATTGAGACACCTGGCCAGGAGACGTGGTCAATTTGCCATCACTTGGAGTCTTCAGATCAGGAGTGAACATCCTTCGGAAGAGGCACACTAGTTCAACCACGAGTTACTGTGAGAATCATGGAGTAGAGTCCTACGGCCTATGTTAGGCAATGGTCTAACTAACGGATCATAATGGTCCCTTCTAGCCTTAGAATCTGTGAACCCCCCCTAAAAAGCAGGAGTACATAGTAAATTGGATGTTATCTGAAACCAGTTCTACCTCTGAGGAGAACTGGGCAGACTGAGTTCCACCTCGGTTTCCCCTTTCAGAGGATTACATTAGCACATGTTAATATTCAGTAGCTGTCCCCCCACTTTGAGTTTGTGTCTCTTTCTTTTAAAAGTCCTGGATCTGAAGACAGAGCAGTCCCAGGATCTGTGCCGTCTCACTCATGCCAGTCTTGATGGGATAGGAGTTTGCAAGACATCTGTGATGCCCTCAGGTCGGAGCAAAGGCGAAGAATACGAAAGGTGAGTGCCATGACCTGGCACCCCTGAGAACATCAGACACAGATACAGGCAGCTGCTCTCATGTAGCTGGGACTCAGGAAGAATTACAGAAGTGTAGGACTGGAAGAGACCTTGAGAGTTCATCTAATCCAGTCCCCTGCACTCAAGGCAGAACTACATAATAACTAGACCATTCCTGACAGGTGTTTATTCAACGTGCTCTTAAAAATCTCCAATGATGGAGATTCCACAACCTCCCTAGGCAATTTATTCCAGTGCTTAAATTGCTGCAATTTAAGCCCATTACTTCTTGTCCTATCCTCAGAGGTTAACGAGAACAATTTTTCTCCCTCCTCTTTGTAACAACCTTTATGTACTTGAAAACTGTTATCATGTCCCACCTCAGTCTTCTCTTCTCCAGACTAAACAAACCCAATTTTTTCAATCTGCCCTCATAGGTCACGTTTTCTAGACATTTAATCATTTTTGTTGCTCTCCTCTGGACTCTCCAATTTGTCCACATCTTTCCTGAAGTGTGGCACCCAGAACTGGACACAGTACTACAGTTGAGGCCTAATCAGTGCAGAGTGGAGCGGAAGAATTACTTCTCGTGCCTTGCTCACAACACTCCTGCTAATCCATCCCAGAATGATGATTGTTTTTTTTTTTGCAACAGCATTACCCTGTTGACTCCTGTTTAGCTTGTGATCCACTATGACCCCCAGATCCTTTTCTGTAGTACTCCTTCCTAGGCAGTCATTTCCCATATGTATGTGATCAATTGATTGTTCTTTCCTAAGTGGAGTAGTTTGCATTTATCCTTATTGAATTTCATCCTATTTACTTCAGAAGAAGTTTAAGCTGCGACAGTGATAGGTCTCTCTCTCTCACACACTCGCTCCTTGTCTGCTAGCAGTAGAGGAGGAAGAGAAGCTCCTATCCTCTTTCTTCCTTTGGTGCATTATTCCTTCCATTTGTCTCCCTGTCCCCAGGGCTCCTGGGGACACAGGCTTCCTAAAGATCACCACCGTGAATCGCAAGGGCAAATTTGTTCGAATCCTCAACACCTCATTGGACCAAGACATGGACCTGAGTGGCTTCGTCATCCAGCAGTGGATGGGAGGGTACCCGGTGTCCATCTACCGCTTCCCCCCAGACACTACGCTGCCCGCACTGCATCACATCACGGTAAGCAGCAGGCCCATTTGTGGCGTGATGCACTGCCTGGTCAAGTGGCTGGAAAGGCGAGAACTGAGTGACCAAGAAAACCAGAGACTCTGGACCCCATTCTCCATTACGCTACAGCCGCTGCAGACACCTCGGGTGGCATAAAAGTGCCCTTAAAGGGGTGATAAATGGCCCCCTGAGGGTACCTCCTGTGCAGGGCTGGCGTGGAGGTGGCACAATGTCTTGTAACAGGGTACTCACTGCTGGAGCATCTCCTCTGCCTGGTCAGACACTCCCTTCCTTCACTCGCTCAAGGAGTCCCAGTGCCTCTCTTTGGTGGCTTGGTCTCCAGCCAGCCCCTATACCGTTTTCCCCTGCCAGGTTAAGAAAGTCTCACCAGACCAGCAGCCGGGGTACCTTTCTAGGCAGTGCCACTGTCCCAGTGGCTGGTAGGGAAACCCAGCCCCACCCACTACTCCGCTTTCCAGTCCAGGGGCCCTCAACCAGCAGCCCAGGTCTGCACCATCTCAACCCTTGCTGCTATTTCCCTGGGCCTCTTCCTACTCCACAGGCTTCCTCCACCACCCCTGTGGGTAAACCCTTCCCACCAACCCCAGGGCTCGGGCTCGGGCTCGGGCTCTGAGTTTCTTCCTCTTCCTCTTCCTCTTCCTCTTCTCACTAGGCCCAGAATGAGACTGCAGCCCCTTCAGCTCTCACTTCCTGGCTTTATACAAGCCCCACCTATTCCTGGCCAAATGGGCTCCATCTTCACTTTGGGCTTGTCAGTCAAGCTTATGTCTTCCCCCAGGTGCAGCCTGCCAGGTTAATTAGCCCCTTCTGAGCCACCTTAACCCCTTCAGGGGTGTGTGGGGAGAAGACCCCATCACACGGCTCTAGGCCAGCCCTGCTCCCGGCCCCCAGCATAAGGGGTATGTCAGGGCACGTCAGGGTTGTTGAAAGAGGGGGCCGTGGTGGGGAGGGGATGTAGGGTGACCAGACAGCAAGTGTGAAAAATCGGGCTGGGGGCAGGAGGTAATAGGTGCCTATATAAGAAAAAGGCCCAAATATCGGGACTGTCCCTATAAAATTGGGACATCTGGTCACTCTCAGGGGATGTGTCTAGAGTGCATTGAGCTATGGCTATTCTTGCTTCCCACAGGGGGGCATGAAAAGCAGAGTGTAAATTAGAGCAGCCCTGCAGCTGCTCTAACTTTAACCAAGCGCATGGAGGTAGGCCCCAGAGTATGAGAAAAGCAAAGGGGGCTTAAAGCCACCTTAACACTTCCCCCTCCCCACCCTACCCCACACACCTCTCTTCCTGCCCCAAGCAAAGGAGGGGAGGGAGGGAGGGAAAGGGGCCCTGCATGCTGCTGCAGGACAGACAAGAGGATGAGGGCAGGACAAAGGCTGCCTCACTCATTAGGGTTCAGCAAAGGACAGAAGGAGCCTCCTCCAGTTGAGTTCTTCATCTCACAATGTCCCGGGTGCTGGGCTGTCTCCGAGATGCCTGACTCAGTGGGAAGGGGAAGCTGGTGAGGGAAGAGCCACAAACAACACACAGAGCTGTATAGAAGAGTCAGTTGCCAGGCTAGGCAGCATCCCCCTTCAGGGGTTCCCCCAGCATTCCTGAGGTGGGTGGGGGAGGTGGCAGAGCCCGAGCTGTGTGGGCCCCAGCGCTGTGAAGCTCACTCCCCCCAACAGGGTTTCGCCCAGCCCAGCCTTCCCCACTTTTAAAACAACACTTGACACTGTGTGTCTGGCAGAGGCCTTTTCTGGGTTAACCACTCTCGGCCCCAGTGCAGCAGGCCCTGGCCTCTCATCAGTGATGGCACAGCAGCCTGGGAAGCCGCCTGGCCAAACTGTAAGGTGGATGGAAAGCTATCGCCAGCCAGAGCTACAGAGCATAGACATGGGCTACCAGAACAAGGAGTAAAGCAGGCAGTGCAGCCTACTGGCTAGAGCAGGGGCCTTGGGGGCAGGATTCCTGGGTTCCATTCCCAGCTCCACCACCGCACGCTGTGTGACCCTGGGCGAGTCATTTCTTGGGGTCTCTCTTTACCCATCTGTGAAATGGAAACAACCGTACCCACCACACAGGGGTGTTGTGCGCCTGGGGGCCCAATCCTGCCCCTGTGCTTATGCCGAGGAGAGCCTTGCTCTGCAAGCGGCCCTGCTGGCTAATGTCAGGAAAGTACTTGAAAGCCCTCAGATGACAGGCGATAGAGAGAGGGATGTGCTGGCGTAAGCGATACGGCGTGAGCTCCAGGAGCTGCACAGACACGCTTCCCTTTCCCAGGGGCAGGACATGTTCATCCGATTGTAAGCTCTTTGGGGCAGGGGCTGTCTTTTTTTCTGTGTTTGTACAACACTGAGTGCAATGGAGCCCTGGTCCACGACTAGAGCGCCTAGGCATGCCACTAAAACAAATAACCAGCAATAATAATCTGCCCTGGTTTTTAGGTCTGGGCTGCAGGAACTGATTGCACCCATAAAAAACCCACAGACATGACACTGAGGGCCCAGCAGTATTTCAGAATGGGCCCAGAATGCACCACAGTCCTCAGCAATGCAAAGGGCCAGGTGAGTTGCACTTGGGGGCATGCCGGGGTGGGAGGGGTGCTGTATTCGTTTGTACACCTCTCTGTGTCAGGCAGAGCGGCAGTGGGCGGCTGATAGCCCCAAGGTGGGCTCACATCATGGGAACCTTACCACGGGGCTGCAAGGCAGACAGTGCGGATCTACCAGGGCATGCCTGCAGGACGATCTCCCCTGCACACACGTAGCTGTGACCCTGTTACTGACCTGCTTGATACGTCAGGGCTGGGGTAATATGTAACGAGTGATTCTTCACAGGCAGCCTGAGCCGTAGGTTAAAACCCAGGCTCCTGGCGCTGCTTTCAGGACCTGTGTTCCCCCATGGCCAGCCCAGGCAGGAGGGATCTCCCCTCTCCTTCCCCTAGTGAGGGGCAAAACTAGCTCGGGGCTTGCTGAGAAGTGTAGTCCCCCCAGCAGCCAGGGTCATAGTCTGGGATCTTGACAAAGCCTTCTGGAAAATGGGACTGGGTTTATAACAGGCTCCTTTCAGAGCTGGTGCTCGGCATTGGCATAAGCAGACTAAGCAATTGCCTAGGGCCCCAAGCAGCTCAAGGGGGCCCCATTCACTTGTTTAGTATGTGTTGTTTGTGGGGGCTGCCCCCCCTAATTATTCCTGCTTAGGGCCCCCAATGGGCTAGCACCACCTCTGGCTCCTTTTGCCCCAGAACAAGGAGAGACTTGGAGGAAGCTTCTGGGACTTCTCCTAGAAGAAGGGGGAAAGTTCCCCTTTTGGGGGGCTGCTCTTTACTGTGGTGTAACTGGGGTGGCCCTTTCCATTGGTTCGCCCTGCCACAGTGACCCTTTCCGCTTCCAGTGCGGAAGGCAGTTCCTTGCTGGAGGCACAGCTGGATCACGCTCATCCCGCAGCGGTGGTTCCTGTCCCGCGGGGCTGGGGCTGGCTCCCGCTCCGGGCATTGTGACCTGGCACGTGGGGTCATGATGGAGAGGTGGCCCGGCCGAGCTCAAGGGGCATTCTGTGACCCCGTGCACCAGCTCCTAATGCCCGGAGCGGGGAGCCTCTGCCTCTGCAGGGTGGGCTCTCTCTCCACTCCCACCGCAGGGCCTGCCCTCTGCACTGGGCTGGGATTAGGGATGTGGTCCCATGGCGGAGGGTGGTGCTGGGGTATTGGAGCCCGCTCAGCAGCTTCATATAGTGCACCCAGTGAATCAGGAGCCCCCCCTGCACAGTCCTGACTGGGGATGCATTTCAGTCCAAGCAGTCTGTATAACCAGGACATACAGCAAACCGGAGATTGTAAACCAGCTGGGACCAGCTGGCGACTAGGGGGATCTCTCGGGTCTGGAGCACAGTGTGGCTGTTTCAGCCAGAGCTTTGTCTGCCTGCAACAGAGCTGACTCTGTGCCCTACAAGCCCCATCACGTCTTCTCCACCCAGGAGCAATTGCTTGGTGCTTCGGCAGAAGTGAGGGGAATGAGTGCTCCATAGGGCTGCCTCGATGACTCTCCCTCATCTGTCGGGTTCATTCGCCGTCCGATGGAATCAGTAATTACAGACCAAGGCCTCTGCAGTCTTGCACAGCAGCTTATTCGCCACTTCCCCTTGTATCCAATTAGTCAAGTAAGGCATTTTGCATGCGGTGATGCTACACATTAAAATTCCCAAGCACATGTGTAACTTACATTTAAAAAGGACAGTGATAGTGATTTTGATTTTGATTTAGCTGGGGCTTGGTCCTGCTTTGAGCAGGGGGTTGGACTAGATGAACCTCCTGAGGTCCCTTCCAACCCAGAGGTTCTAGGATTCTAGGATTTTTCTGTATGTTAAACAAATACCAATTATTCCAAACTGGCTGACTGAGCGTGCACATTAGCGTCTGAGATTATAGCCACTGCTGGTGTTGAGGTTGAGACGCATTGACTGGTTAACAGCTCCTTTTTGTAATGCACATGCTGACTCAGACGGTCTCTAGAATGGCTGGACCGCATGGGGAATCTGGAGTAGAGCCGGTCAGAAAAACATCAGCGGAATCGTTTTCGGTGGGAGAACACTGTTCTGTCACAGTCAAAACACTTTGGTTCAGAGAAAAACCGGGACCAAAGCTCCGACAATGTCCCATTCTGACATTTTCAGATCGCAGCATTCTGATCTTTTGTTTTGAAATTACTTTTCGTTTCAAATGGTTTTGGTTTTGTATTATATTGTAATATAAAATGTAAAAAGTCACTTGAAACATCATTTCAATAAACCCCAAACTTTTCTTTTTTTTTTGCCATTTTCTTTCATGGAGAATTTTGCAATGTGCGGATTTTGTTCTTAAGTGGGACAAAGGCAAATCTCGAAACCTTTTGCTCAACGGAATTTCTGTCTTCGGAACAGTTCTAATCAGTGGTCCAAATTTGAGAGCGTTTGAGTTAACAGTTCCTGAGATACAGCCTCCTCTCCTCCCCAAAAAAATCACTTGATAGCAACATTTTACAGTTCTTATAATGTTTTGTGCACACCTGGGGCTCAGACTATAAATCTAATCCTCCCCAAACTGAAGTCACCTGTTCAGAATTGATCTCCGCTAATGCCCAGCACCCTTTGCCCCTTCAGGGAAGCGATATTTAAAAGTTAGCCAGTGTAAAAGTTGGATCTACAATGTGGTTTGAGCCAAGCTGACAAATCAGTGAAAGTCGTTTGTGTAGGTGCAGCAAGTCTGGGGCTCTACGGCAAGCCAGAGGGCTTGCAGGCAGCCTGCTATGTAAGAGTAAGTGGATGGCTGAGGGCGTTATGTGGTGACCCTTGATCGGCCGCAGTAGTACTTGTGTGCTGTGAGATTAACTCCCAGCCCTTGGTGGCGCTCCAAGAATGTGTGCTCTGCGCAATTGGCAGATATGCCTTTGGAAAGTTTTGCTTCTGCTTCAAGAGCAGTTGTTTCAAAGTGTTCTAAAATCCACATGCACACTCAGCTGGGTTTGAAAATTGCTATGCCATATCAGGGCCAGGGATAGAGTTAGTGATCTAAGTGTGGGGTCATTGTCCTCTAGTTCCTCAGATAATCCCCCCCCCGCCCCCCCCAGGAGCTGCTTTTAATAGACACATTACTCTAAAACTCACATGCATAAGGCGATTGTTTTGAAAACTGGTATGCTGCAAAATGGTGTGGGGTAAAGTAAATGGTGAAAATTTGAGATCATTTGGTCAAGGGGTTGCTGAAATATAGCCCCAGCCCCCCCTAATATAACATTTTCAGCTTCTAATAGCGTTTTTTGGTGCAGATCTAAGGAAAAATCTAAGACTCTGCCCCTCATTAAATGCATAGCATGGACTGCCCTTGAGCTCACCTATTGAACAGTACAATATTTGTACTTCCCGGTTTTCATAGGTTTAAGTATAGGTGCACATTCTGGAAGGGGATTAGGCAGCGCTGGGCAACCTTCATTACGTATTAACAAAGTTTTTGAGCAGTTATCAAAGATCTATGGTACAGCACAACCTCAGAGAAGGAATGTTTTACACCTAGCACTGAGCCAGGCAGTCACTCTCCTTAGACTGCTTCCTCACTCCCAACATGGCAGATATGTCGGGCAAAGCATGTCTGCACTTCTGCCCCACGGCCCTCACCGCCGTCCATTGGGACTTCCACAGAGCATCAAAGGAGCCCACCAAGGCGCACCACTGCAGCTGGGCTGGGGGACCTGCGATGAAGCAAGTAGCTCGGTGTTAGGTGCAGTAGGTGGAGACGTTATCCTTCCACGTAGTGGGGGGGATGGAAGGGTAGCACAGAGGATGGCTCCTGCTCAGGGAAGCTCAGCAGCACACAAGCACCGTTCCCCGTTCCCTCCCGTGGATGTTTTCCCTCCACACACTCTCACCAGCTCTCTTGGAGTACGGGCGAGTGAAAGCCAAAAGAACTAGGTTCTATTCCCCGCCCTTCCACAGCCTCATTTTCCCATCAGTACAGTGGGGTCAGGAGAGCTGACTCACACCTTTGAAGATCCTTAGCTGAAAGGTGCTGTGTAAGCATTGCACAGGCTTCTGGGGAGCTTCCAGGCAGAGTTCAAGGTGCTGACTTTAATCTGTAACGACTTTGAAATGGTTTGGGTCCTGGTGAGCTGAGAACCCATCTCTCCCCACCTATGCTGCAGCGGCAGCCAACAGAGGCCTTGGAGCTGCAGTTCCTGGAATTAAATTAGAGGGATCTGTTAGCAGAGTGTCCCCCTGGAGGCCCCTCTAAAATCGACTCCCCTCCTTGCTATACCGCAGATGAGTTTGTGAAGCTTCTGGGGGAGGAGTGGGCTTACAAGTGGTCAGGCAGGTTTGCCTGTGTTGGTGTATTTCTGTAGGGGAGCTTGTTAATTAGAGGACTGTGCAAGTGAACATGGTTCTGTGGTTGAGATGCCTGGAGCCGTGGCCAGGTGTCCAAAAAATGGAGCTAGATACCGGCGATCTAGAATAGCAAAGCATTACGGAGGAGGAGGATGAAGATTGTGAGTACAGGGAGCAGCCTCCTCGGTGGGATTCTCTGGCCCGTTACACTGAGTTTTCAGGAGAAATGCACTCAGCTCTCTCTGTCACATGCTGGCGTGTCTCCGCGTTGCTTCCCCTTGGCTGCAGGGGGGAGCACCAGGTGTGTAGCACACAAGCAGGTATCCTTCCCACGAGCAAAAGGTTTTCATTTTCAACTTCCCAGCTTTCATCTCTCTGGTGAAGGCTTTCCTGCTGCCCCTGTGCTGCTCCACGTACACTGCCCAGCAGCTGCCAGTCGAATCATTTTCCCAACAAAGCTGCCTCCTTGTGTCCGAGTACAGGAAGCACAGGGATCTGAGCTGAGATGGATGCTGGAAGCAGGGCTAATTGCAGCCCTGAGCTTGGCAACAGCCTTTTTGCACTCATGTCACCTTGTGGCCTTGTTGCTGTCCCCTGACCCTGAGCCTCTCCTGGGCGCTATGTCTGGGTTAGACAGCATCCCTCTGATTCCAGGAGGGGGAAAGATAGACAGTGAAATCTGCAGGTGTTCTCAGTATTCTAAGGCTTTCCCCAACGTGTCCCGAACCCCAGCTTTCTCCTAGGGGCTGCTCCCACCCACAGGCTTTCCCATCACAGCAAAACATCAGCCACTTCCCTGTCGGTCACCACACCGCCCCAAGGCCACAGCTGCTGCGCTGGTCATTCCTCTGTCAGCAGTTGTCCTTTGCCTCCCAACAGAGCCAAGCCCAGCCTCAGAAGCAGCGTTTTCTTCCCTCCCCAGAGTCTGCTATGTGGTGGTCAGTTTATTGCTCCCACCCGGGTCAGAGTTTCAGTAACAGGCTGTGGGGGGGCCATGACAAGCACCGAGCAGGAATAAATCCAGCCGGTGGAGCAGTTGGAATGTGAGGAGGGAGAACCAAGGGATAGAGGGGCCTGGAGAATAATCCTCTCTCTTTCCTTTCCTTCCCTCACTCCCTTGGCCTGTCCGAGACTCTCTCCAGGTACACGGCCCCTCACAGATTCACAGCAGCCGCAGACGCCTACAGTGATAACACGGACCTTTCGGTGGACAAGTTCCCACTCGCTGGAGAAGGGGAGGAAGCAGAAGAACCTCTGCCCCAGAAGGATCAGCAATGGGTCCCTGCGGCGCCATGCAGAGGGAGGACAGGCAGGCCACCGGCTGTACTGCAGGAGGCCAGGTAAAAACCCTGGCTGGAGTGAAACGCTCAGCAAAGCTCCTCTCCTGGGCCTGGCACAAGGGGCCCGATGCCCAGTCACACAAAGGCTCCTTTGCCCCATCCCTGCAGGGGGCCTCGTTGCTGGCGTGGAGCTGCTGTGAGAGCTCTGCCCCAGCCCTGCTCCCAGGCCCCAGTGGAGAGGGCAGGTTGGAGATAGGCCGGGCGGAGGAATGGGAGACTCTCCCCTTCCTGCCACAAGTGGAGGGGCAGAAGAACTGAAAATCAGGGCCAAGGGGGGCAATGTCTGATCCTCTAGGGTTTTTCTGGCTCAACTAGGCCTTTAGCACTCATATAGCTGCTACATTATGAGTCAGGGGCAGGGAGAATCATACAGCAGCAGCAGATAGCGTGAAGGAAGTTGAAGTTGGGAAATCAGAGAAGAGGCAGAGGCTAAGCCAAGTTTGGCCAACACGTAGCAGGGAGTTTTTTGAGCCAAGAGTGTGAGGCACCCCCAAATGGCCAGGATATAAGAGCTGAGCTGTAACAGTGATCGTATTTGTGCTGAGAGCGGGTGTAACGGAAATTCATACTTCAGGGGCTCAGCTGGGTGCTGCTGCTGGGGTGAGGCAGGAATGTTCTCTCCCAGGGACAGCATTGCATAACTGGCCAGGTGTATTACGGGCTTTTCACGGGCGAGATGTAGGACGCCAAAGCAGACAGAATATTGATCGGAGCTGATATTGCACATTTCAGAAAGGCTGGTGGTTCCCTGCAAATGAGATTCCATACCAGTAGCTGATGGTTTGAAACATTCCCAGCAGTAAAATGAAGCCCCTGAATTGACTGAGACTGATGAAAAGTGTTGGTAACAGATTACTGACACTCAGCCAGATTACGTGGTGCATCGTGAATGGGTCCTGTTTCTCCTCACAGGGACAGGAAGCACTTTCCTGTTGGCTCTTCAAACAGGAACCATCTGGGAGACCCTTCAAACAGCGGTAAGAGGAAAATCCAGCCTGGACCCAGAGAGGCAGTTCACAAGACTGTCTCTTTCTCAGTCGAGAACTTACCTTCCATATCAGGTGCGTTGGTGCAGAGCAGCACAGTGCTACATACCCTACAAAATAGTTTGGTACTAAACCAGCTCAGTCAGTCCAGCACTGACTTGCACAGTGGCACTCACCCTCGGTGTCAGGCAACCTGCATTCAGATGATTTTGAACAAAACAATGTCATGTCGGTGGATACACTACGTGAACCAAGTAGCCATGAAAATGCTCCCCAACCCCCAGGACTGTCTGGAAAGCGCCTGTTCCCTGCTTTCAGACTGCCCAGAATGCCAGGCCCTCGCCCAGGTCTGGAATGTATAATCACTCCTTACCCACAACCCCACAGCAGGTTCCAGAAAGAAGGCACACCTCAGACTGGCAATTGTAACATTCTCTTTACTATCAACATCAAGAAGATCCTCCCGTGGCGTAAAGCGCCCTAGCGTCACTGACTTCCCCAGAACTCCGCCAGCTTACAGCAGCTGAGGGGCTGGCTCACATTGGCAACGTGAATGTACTCTCCTTAGAGCACCGAGCGTGTTCCACCGACCACCCAGCATAACCCTCCTGTGCCCTCCCACAGATCTCCAGCCCTCCACCCTGCTGCACCTCCCCTGCCAGCTTCGGGACTCTCCCACAGTCCCCGTGTGATGACATGGAGGTCACTCCTGTGCAGCCCCGATTGGCTGAGCATGGCCCAGCTGGTGAGCCCTGCCTCACTTCCCTTCGCCTGGGTTATAAACGAGTCCAGACAGACCTATTACATCAAAGCCCACCCCCTTTTCCAAGGGTCTCAGTTATTAACAAAAGCCAAAAGCACAAGCAGGAACTTACTCAGATACACCTGGGGACATTCGTTGTCTCGGGTTCAGTCCAACCAGCAATCTCTGGCTCCTTCCTTCAGAAGACTCTGCATCCCCACACCCCTGAGCAGTGTTTCTGGAACCCTTCCAGGTGTCTTCTCTGGGTGGCTCCTTTTCAGGCCATCCTTAGGCAGGAGTCTCCTCAGCTCTCCTCTTGGGAGCTGAGCGACTTCTGGGTTAGCATTGCCCTGCCCTGCCCCTTCGGCAAGGCCCTGATCTCTTAAAGCTACAGGGATGGGATTTCCTCCCAGACACCCCTCAATCCCAGCACTGCTTCCTCTCCATCCGTATCCCCCGTTAGGGCCTTCTGTAGATCTACTGGACTTCTCAGATCCTTAAGGGCTATGCCACCTGGTGGGGTGGGCTGACCACGAGGCATTATTGCCCTTAAGGGGAAGACTACCCTGTCACACGCCCCCCAAACAAACTCTTCAACCCAACTCCTCATTCTGGTACACAGAAGGAATGTCAGGGTTTTATTCACCCAGCAGTGAGATGCAGCCACCTCTGGGGCTATGTAGGGCACTCATTTTGGACCAGACTACGTTTCCAAACCTATGTATAGCCCTGGGGGAATAATGGGTGGAACTGTCAGGGGCCCCTGGCTCTTCTCACCTAGGACAGGCTGAAATGTTTGGCTGAGATTTACTGCTCCTGCTTCCTGGGTGTGCACTCCGTGCATAGCACACTGCGGCCCTGGCTTTGGTGGAGGCTTTTGGCACTACCTAATCCAAACAGCAAGTTAGGAAACTTCCCCAAGTCTCCTCACGATTCAAATGTGTTTTCATGAGAGAGTGCCTCTCCCACTGAAGTCTCTGGGGTTCTCTCTTCAGTGGCAGTCAAGGAGAAATGCTTTTCACCCAACAAGGAGAAGGAGGATGAAGAGGAGGATTTTGCTCCTCATGGAAGGCAGCCTCCAACTGCAGAGCCAAAACCCAGAGTAAGTAACTCTCTGGCAGTGCTGGACACGGAGGGAGGGGAGCTGTGTGGGAGGAGATGGGTTGTTTAAGGCGTACATTATGTCAGACAGAGCTGAAAAGGGGAGGCAGGGCCCTGCTAGCCATTTGATATCTACACCCTCAGCTGGCTAGTCTATTGTTCTCCCTTAACCAGCGTATCCGTCAGCTCCCTGTGGCAGGGTCGGGGCTGTAGAACTGGACAGACGCTTGGCAAAAGTCCCAGGATATTCATTGCTCCCTGGTGGCAAGCGTTGCCTGGGGCATTAAGAAAGATCCTGCAGCTGTTAATACATTGCAGCAAGGTGCGGAGGAAGGTGCAATATGTCTGTTATCTGGGACAGCGCCAGAGCATGACCTAGTCCCAGAATAGGCAGGCTTTGCCAGCAGCAGATAAGCAGCCAGCACAGAGCAGCCTGTAATGAAGGCATCACAGCGAGGCAAGAGGAAAGAGGTGGCAGGAGGGAAGGGGTTGCAGTTGCTGTGCTCAGGAGGAAGCGCTGTAGGGAAATGAACAGATTCACAATGAGCAGCTTGTGTCCTGAGGAGCCTCGGCCGTCTGGCAGAAAATTCCTCCCCTTGGTTCTGATTTATTAACAGCTGGGGGGAGGGAGGGTGGTTCTTTCCCCCTGTCTCCTGCTTAGACTGTAAATATCAATTTGGCAGCAAAGAGCAAATCCCATTAATTCTGAAAGATTCTTGAAGGCATCAGCAGTTCCTGTCCCGTTACAAGACTGAAGGGACCTGTCTGCGATTCCTAGCATCCTAAGCTGGGACGCTGCAGAGATTCAGATGAAAAGAATGGGATAGGCCCCTTAGATCCCTGGGGGCCAAGGCAGGATTCTAATCAGGGAAACATACACAGAGAAATCCACAGCTAATCTCATTTCCCATTTCATCCAAGTGAACCCCCCTCACAGGCATCCCATCACACTCGGCATTCCTTAGTAGATTGATAAAACAAGGCCCTAGATTTTTTTTTATTTTTTGTGTGTGGGGGGCAGTTATAAAGGTGGAGGGTGTATTACACTAGCTAAACCAGTGTCAGCTCCTGACCCCACAGCTCTGCCAGGACAGCTCAGCCCTGCTGTGCAACAGCCTGTTCCCTGTGCCAGCCCTGGAATCAGGGACTGATAATTGTGCAGTGGTTCTCTGCTGCTTTGATGTGGCATCCGCTAGCAATAGAGATGAGGCCACCAATCTTCTTCCTTTGTATGTCAGGCTGTGATGACAAGTTTCCTCTCTCTAACCAGCCTTCCTGCTGTTACATTCTCGCTGGCGTTATGCTGCTCTGCAGGTCTTATTACACATTAAACCCCATTGTACATACGCTTGCATGCAGTATTCAGGAGGTCCGGCCCCCAGGGAAGGATGTATTTAAGGCTGAGTGCGGAGTTCAGACCGGTAATAGAAAATTGTCCACTAAGCCCCAACAACCATTAATTGGATCTGCTCTCATCTGAGCTCCCCTTACCCCGTTCTAGAACTAATTAGCATTTTCCCAGAGAGTGAAAAGTTAACTATGCCACATATGGAAGGAGGCAGTGTGGGCCCCTGGGAGTCAGCAGCTCTGCCACTGGTTTGCTGTGAGACTTTGGGTAAGTCACGTCAACTACCTCAGTTTCCCCATCTGTAAAATGGGGATAACAATGCTCACCCTCCTTTGTAAAGTACTCTGAGATCTGCGACTGCAAAGCCATGTATGAGAGCTAGGTGTTATTTATGGAAAAGTGGGAGGATAGTTAATTTGTCTCCTGTGACACTGACTGGGAACGTAGCCATTCGTGGGTCCAGTCAGACAAAGTGTGTCAGCCCCGTGAAGCACAATCCCCCTCTCCTACACTTCAGAGTGTTTGCTGTGCCTGCCTCCACTTTTCTGTAAGGTGACTGTAGCAGCAGGCTGAGAAAAGGGAAGCACAGGTAAGATGGGCAACTACTTGTTTGTGTGTCCCCGAAGTTAAAATAATGACTCTGTGCCATCAGGATGCGGGATCATGGATGTTTGGAGAGCCTCCTGGTGTGTCCACGTGGGATAATCTGTCCTCGTGCCATGCTGCATCATGAGCCTCTATCACAGCATTATGTGTGCAGCTGCATCATCGTGATGCAGCAAGGTGACATAGTGAGACCCGTAGTAAATTCATACGCCTGTCATGTCCTCTAAGAGCAGCTTTCAAGCTGCAGGCAGACCCATCACAATGGACTAGGCTCTGAATGTCAGAGGAGAGGAGGCAACCCTAGGGCTCCTGGGAATAAAAAATCCCTCCCATTAGAGAACATTAGACATGGATGAACTCCACAGTGGTGTTCACTGGAGCTTGAAAGGCAAACACCAGCCAGGTACCCAGTGGCACTCCCCATCTGCTATCACATGCCTATTACTTATGATAACTTTGCTTTTCAGGTCTTCAAGACAGCTCTGGATACAACAATTCCTACGGTGGCGCTGACAGGACAGAAGAGTGCTCGATCTAAATACGGCTTCAAGCACATGGCTTACCTACCTACCACTACTGACATGCAGCTTAGGAGATACTGTCCTGCTAGATGATGCACGGATTAATAGGTGACACAGGAAGCTTGCACAGGTTCTTAAATACACGCCATGCTGCTCCAGTGAATGTGCTGCCATCTGGCTTACTTCAACCAGGGGAGAAGAGTCAGTCAGTAATAGGTAGGGTGGCTGTTTTGAAAGGATGTGCTGCCTGCAAGGCTGTTATTTATCACTTGAGAACTCCACCAAGAGCAAAGTCAGGACACTGTAGGCAAGATCATCATGGAGCGGCCGTTGGTGGCTCCAGTTCTCACCCTTCCAGTCAGGAGGCCCATGGTGGAGGCTTGGAGTAAGGTCTGCTGGTGATGTGTTCCTCATCCGATGACAGTAGAATTACTGGGGCAAGAGAGAAGGTCTCTATAACTGAGATGAATGATGACAAAGGTCAGAAATGGAAGGGATTGCTCCCACTGAGCCCACAAAGGCACTTCCCAAAAGTCTCTTACTCTGCTCCTGTACCATGGTCCCTGTTAACTTACCAGTCCATAGACAAAAACACTACTGATAATTTCTCCCTGTCCCCCACCACAGGAATACAGTGGAGAGGCCCCTTGCCTGATAATGGTACAGAGCCAAGCCTGTGTTTTCCTGGAAAGATCCCATAGCCGTTTCCAGAAGTAGCTTCTCCATCTGTGCCCAGTTTGTGTTCAGATCAGGCAGACAAACCCAACTGCCTGATTTGCAAGCCGAAACCCCATTTATGCATGAGAATGTAGGATTCTGCACATACAGTCACAAGCACAAATTGAGAGAGTAGCTAGGGGCCATTTGCAGCAGGTGGTCCTAAATACCACTCACTTTTACACTAGCTTTTATACGCAGGGCCTGCTTTTCACAAGCGTTGAGCATCTGCAACGCCTATTGACTTCACCCAGGAGTGTGGGCACTCAGCACTTCTGAAAATCAGGCCCTAACATTCTTCTCTCTTCTATCCTATTGAGCCAGACTGTCCCTTTATTTTGTTCATGATCAGTGACACTGGCATAGAATCAATTTGAGATGCCAGTTTAACTACACAAGCACTTTGTTGGGCGATGAGTGACTGGAAATCCCTCCAGCACTCATGATTTTGGGGAACTGCTTGCCACTCAATACTTAATGTATCTGATTGATGATTCTTTTTTATGCCCGCTGAGAGAATATGAACTTGACTTCTGCTCACAACTATTTTATAAGAGGAATGGGTAGCAGGGCAGTGGGACCAAACTGAAGGATTTGGGTCTATGGTACATCGTATTCCTTTAGTTTATATTAGCAGTGAGGTTCAGGCAACAAACTATACAAGGGATAATTGCATAATTTAATGTATTATCAACTGTTTCCCAGAAAATATCTGTAACGTATTAATTTGAAGGTAGAAAAAAAAAAGATTTTCTGATGCTTGGTTTGAGAACACCTGACATTGTTCAGATCATACACCGCAGTCACTCTTACCTATATCACAGTGTGCAATCATTTAGATCAGCCCATAGTGCTTTACATCTTACCTCAACATGGAATAAATACCCTGTGGAAAACAAGAACTGCTCCTTCCCTACCCACTTCATTGTTACTGATGAATCACTTAAAATAATGAAGTCACATTAATTTGGAAAATGTAACTGATCTGAAAGAATAAACATGGAATGTTTGATTCTGCATGTCTGTTTGCTTGTCACTCATTTGCTCTGAAATGTCAGGGTGACAAAGAGAGTTTTCTGGGGAGCCAGCTGGACCCAATGAAACTTATTTACAAAGGTCACTGGGTGAAATTCAGACGTGAGATGTCTAGCCATAGAACAGCAGTTCTGGGGAAGTGCTGAGAGTTCCTTCAGAGCAGAGACCCGGCAGGCTGACACACTGATGTTCCAATGAGTTGCATCTTCAGTATTCCTTCCCTTAGCCATATAGCTGAGAGGAACAATTAAAGATTACAAACAGATCAAAGTGGTAAATGTCAGTGGGAGAATGGAAATTAGTGCTAAAATCAGACAGACTTCCTGCATGCTGGACTTCAGCTATCCCAGGTGAGTAGGGAACACGCACACTCATCTGCAATACAATCATTTTAAACTGGTCTTTGCAGCAATCCCCCCTCCACTCAGAGTTGTTTCACTTGTGTGTTGAACATATAGGATCCAAGGAGCGTACGCAACGAGCCTGTTTAGATGACAGCAGGCTGACACATGCATGAGTATTTTGCAGGCTGAATGCAAGAGGGAAAACTGAGGGCCCTCAGATGCCAGCTGCCCAGCACTGAGTCTAGGGGACTGCAACTTTCCCTTTCCTGTGGGGCATCACTGCAGGCTCCCTAGTAACATAGCTGGGGATTAATGCAGAGAAGCCAAGTGTGCCAAGTCTTGTCCCTTTCAGCACACAAAGACTATACAAATAGCTGCTTTTTATTTAATAAGAGGTTGATCAACTGTTGAGTTGATTAGAAGGTGCTTTTTCAAGCAAGCATTTCTGACCAGCTGTAGCTTTAACTGAGACCAATCAAGCTGTTAGTTCTGCTTGTGCAGCTCCATCAATGTATTCAGCTCTCATAAGAAGTCAGAATACAGCATTCGTGCTGCTGGTGCTAAGTGTGGGGAACGCAGACTCCAACTGAGCACTGTGGGCTTGTCCGACTCGGCTCCAACATACATGGCTACTTGGGGTATTTTCTATGACTTTGGCATCTTGCTCTGAGTAGCTGTTGAGACACTGGGCCTGCTTGGCAACCTCTGCAGAGCAGCCTTGGCCGT
The DNA here is from genome assembly GCF_015237465.2 of Chelonia mydas. Lineage (NCBI taxonomy): Eukaryota > Metazoa > Chordata > Testudines > Cheloniidae > Chelonia > Chelonia mydas. Next base: position 23,727,279 of record NC_051246.2, on the reverse strand, counting down.
CAGAGGACGGACCACATTCCTCAGCGCAAACCTCTCTGGGGTTTTTGTGGATGAGCGGACAACTGGCTGGTGATGGTTGATCACTCTGGGGGGACTCCTATCCACAGTGGCTCTGAAAGGAAGAAAAAATTGCTATTGTGAGATGGCGCAAGTTGTTATGGGGAACTGAGTGAGCCCCGTGGATTCACCCGAGAACTGCACCAAGCACTTCCAGCACTGGACACCACAGGAAGGTTGGCACAACAGGACTCTCTGAGGTGAAATTCAGACCTGGGATGTCTGAGTGGGATGGGAATTTCACTGCTACTTCAGTTAGTTTGGCAAACACTAGACTGCTCGCCAATCTCTGTAGATGTGCAGAGTCTCCATATGGATGGAGGACTGATAGAAAGGCTGATATTGGAGTTCTACCCTGAGAAGACAGATCGGGACACAATATGAAAATGTAATTCACTGGGTCTTTGGGTTTTTGGGTTATTTTTAACTCTTTCACTGCTGGCCCCCCTCATATCTGCTGTGTCATCATTGTCCACCAGCATTTCATAGGTAGGAATCCTACCTTGGCACACAGCAGATGTCTTTTACCTGGGTACAGCTGGAACACGGAGTAGCATGCAGGCAATTGAAGAGTTAGATTGTAAAGGGAAACTTTTCTCTGATTTAGAAAGTAGCTAACCCTCATTTGGAGTGACCCGAACAAACAGTACAAGGGACAGCTCCTGTGTTGAGCCCATACTATAACTATTATGTTACCTGGAAATCAAAATGTCCACATTCTGGGCAGCTCCAACTTTCAAAAGAGCAATAAGATGCTGATACTACAATAGAAGGGTCCAATCACAACCAGATTTGGTTTACATGACACCTATCTACTTTACATCCACTTTTATCTTTAGAAAGGCCTTTCCCCCTGAATTTCCTTTTCAAGTGAATTACTGTAAATTTCAAGGAAAAACTGCGTATCTGATGTGACTAATATCGAGACTGAATGTTAGAAGTAACCAAGGTATGAGTAATGTAAGATCGTACTAGTTTATTTTTGGAAGGACTAAATGATGCATAGGTCACCAAGATACCAAGCAGTGCTTTCTACAGAATATATGGTAGATACCATCTAGCTAAGAGTTTGGACTCTGTGGTGTAGTAAACATCAGAGTCAACAGGGCTTCACCTTTTCTCCCCCAGTGAAGTCCCTTCTATGCTTACCAGAATTGCATAGAAAAGTTGCCTAACTAGCGAGCATACCTGACACTTGTTGATCCAATAGCTGCTGGTCCTGAAATAGGCCTCCTGGTTTGCCTGCCAACACTCTCGCTGGTCCAAGTCCTCCGTGCAGCTCTCAATGGTGATGCTTCACATGCAGCAGGTGTGTTGTGCAGACTCAGACTAGCAATCTCTTCACCCACAAGATGGGCTGCCATTTCTGTGCTAACTCTTGATTGGGGATATTCCTTCAGTTGAGCTGCTTCTCTCTGGTTGGGCACTTTCAGACGTCTGACCCTGATGTCTCTCACTTTCGAAGGTCTAGCTGCAACACCCTGCATGGACGAGGGTGAGGGGCACTTTGGAGGAGAAGGTACTAGGGAACGATTCAGACTGGTGAGCACCACACTTTCTTGGGCATGTGATGAATCTGAAACACAACAAGAAAGCACACTGATTTCCTGGCATGGGTCGTTCACCTAACTTTTAATGGGCCAATCTAATGTTTACTGAAGTCATTGGAAAGGCTGCTTTTCACTTCAATTGGCATTGGATCAAGTGATGAGTCCCCTCAACTCCGGTTACTTCCAATAAGGGTGGAGGACTCAGAGCACTTCAGAGGAGTGCATCCCAACTCCCGGAAGTTTAAGGCACAAGAAAATTGCAGATCAAGGGATACTGAGTTTTATCAAATACAGAAGTGCAAACACGGCTCTCACATTAGCATTAGAATAAGGGAAAGCACCTAAATGTTAAAAATATTTTTGTATATTCTTTTTACTGTTTATAGTTCAGCTCATATGATCCCTAGCTGTAACACACACGGAAGGAGAAGAATCCTGATGATGATGTATGACTGAGCCCGTTGGTTTTCAGTTTAAACTGATTTTTACCAAAAAATTCCCGGGTTTTATAAAAAGTATTATTCTGTTTTTTGCAAAAAAAGAAAAGGAGTGCTTGTGGCACCTTAGAGACTAACCAATTTATTTGAGCATAAGCTTTTGAGAGCTACAGTTCACTTCATCGGATGCATCCGATGAAGTGAGCTGTAGCTCACGAAAGCTTATGCTCAAATAAATTGGTTAGTCTCTAAGGTGCCACAAGTACTCCTTTTCTTTTTGCGAATACAGACTAACACGGCTGTTACTCTGAAATCTGTTTTTTTCTGATTTCCACTCTACTTTTGTATCATTCAAATATATAAAAATAACTTGTTTTATTAGGAAAATACAATACATTGCATGAGATGTATGTATTACGATAATACATTAGTCTGTGTGTATATGCAAAGCTGCCTGTTGAAGTAAGGCTATGCATTAGTCTAGAAGATACACACTACAAACAAACAGGCACACACACAAGCTCTGAAGTAAGTGCGCATCTGAACGTACTGATGAATCTCATGCCCACCACGTACACCTTTCAAGCTGTTAGCAGATAATGGTTTAAAAGTCTGACACACTAAAATGGGAAGATACCGAAAATCTGTATCAAAATATGTTTCAGAACACAAGGAAGAATTCAAAAGTGTTCAAAAAACAAAAACAGGAGAAAAGGATGAAGTTGAGTGTATGTGCTGCAAATGGTGTGGCCCAGTTATTAAATGAAAATATTTATAGGCTAATAGTTCTAAGTCTACAACAGTAAACTGTTTATTCAAATAAAAAGTTTTATTTGGGGATTACAGATATATTGTTTTCTTAAACTCACAGGTGGCATTGGGTTCCGAGTTCTGTTTTAGTTCTACAGCAAACCACACTCATGAACGGAATTCAAAGTATTAATCTACTGAATACTTTTTTTCCCATCTTTCTGTCCACCAGAATGAACCCAAATATTTACCCAGAAAAATTATTAATAGTTTTTTGCACTGGTTTTCACCTATTTTTGTTGTTGTGGTAATAAACACTGATAAATTCCTGGGAAAAATTAAATAAAATAAAAACTGAAAACGAAGAGCCCTGTGTATGACCCGGCAATGTTGTGTATGTTTATCCTTAGCAAGATTCTATATATAGTAGAGATCCATTTGCTGCTGGCCATAAAAAGATTGAACTGTACCTAATTGACTGATGTACAGAATTTAGGCTAAGGACACAATCAAAAGAATGGCCTTTGAGTAGTTGTGTCACTAAACCTCTAGGAGAGAAATACAGCCTTATATGTCCTACCTGAATGCAATTTATTATACTGCTTGGGTGACAAGAAAACACATTCCAATGTACTGCATCTCCAGTATTTCTTCCCATAGCCATGTAGCTGAGAGGAACAATGAACGATTATATTCTTTCTTCAGCTATCCTTCGATGTGAGGATGATGTTTGCCAAGGGGGTCCATTGGTGGGTTTTAAAGTGGCTGTGGAGCCCAATTCATGCATAAGAACATAAGAATGGCCATACTGGGTCAGACCGAAGGTCCATCCAGCCCAGTATCCTGTCTACTGAGAGTGGCCAATGCCAGGTGCCCCAGAGGGAGTGAACCTAACAGGTAATGATCAGTGATCTCTCTCCTGCCATCCATCTCCACCCTCTGACAAACAGAGGCTAGGGACACCATTCCTTACCCATCCTGGCTAATAGCCATTAATGGACTTAGCCTCCATGAATTTATCCAGTTCTCTTTTAAACCCTGTTATAGTCCTATAGCTTTCACAGCCTCCTCAGGCAAGGAGTTCCACAGGTTCACTGTGCGCTGTGTGAAGAAGAACTTTGCACCCTCCAGATTTTCCTACAGAAGTGAGAGGTGTAGTCTTGGAGAAGAAACAGACAAAAGTAATACATGTCAACCCTTCCCTAGAAAGTGAGAAGGCTAACTGAGACCAGTACCTGAGGAGGCCTGGGAAAGACGGGACTGGCAGGAGGAATCTGGTGAAATCCTTTCAATTAGGTCCTCGTCGTAAGTCTCTGTCAGCTCATCCTCACAGCTGTCACTCAGGCTGCAATCTTCATCCTCCTCCTCATCACTATGTATCTTCAGCACCTGGGGGGCCTTCTCCATCTGAATGATTTGCAGACACCTGACAAATGTTAAGCTCTACAGTTTTAGCTGGCCCGCACGTGCTATCTTAGAGGAGTGTACACATGCATGTACAGTACTCAGAAGAGTTCAGGTGGGGTCGCGGCTGTTTAGAGACAAATACAGGTAACGTGGATTTACATTCACCTGACTTGGCTTACCTTTCACATGCAAAAATGGGCTATGAATTAGGTACCTAAACTGCCTGTGTTTTATTGTTTCAGATTCAGCCAACCTTTAATTAGCCAAGTGAAACATGACAGATTTCAAGGAAGGGCATCAGAGTTGAAAAAAAGGCATTTTTATCTCTAAGATAATAGTCACCTCTCAGATCCATGGAAGAAGCTCAGCTCAATATTATTTTCTCCTGTGGTGCATAGAATACCGGGGCAGAGATCTGCCAGACAGACCAGAGAAGAATTTTGCCCATAAAGTGGCCTGATCCAAAGCACACTGAAGGCGGTGAGAAAACTCCCATGTAGTTAGGCGAATGCCAAGTGCTTTTGAAAATCCTGCCCTTACTGTCTAATGGAGAACACTGCTAGGATCAGTAATAACCTACATACTGGTAAAAGAAAACACTTTAACTGCACCCTTTATTGCAGGTATCGCCCTTCCTGTGTAGAAGGAGAGCCCAGTTAACTACAGGGCAACAATTTCCCACTGATCCCACACACACTTCACAACTTGCCACCAGCCACACAGAGGGCACTCCAGAGGTCTGAGATCTGCAAGTGGTGAGGAGATGGGAAGTAGTTGCTGGCCTGGGGGAGGAGTAGGAGAGCTAGGCATGGGTAGTGGTTGTGGAAGGAGGAGTCCATCTTTCCCTTTCTGCTTTATGGAGTTTTGCCAGTCTGTATTAATTTTCCTCTGCCCACCCGTCCCTCTACAATAGGGATGTCCCTTTAAGGAGGCTGCCAGGAAGTGGGCTGAGGGAGGGCTCACAGACCCAGAACCAGCATGGACTTCTTGGCCTCCCCTTGGATCAACACGGACAATGCCCCAGAGATTTCCGCCCCCTTTGTCCCTCCCATGAGGTTTCCAGCGGAAGGGGCAACTAAGCCTGGAGTTTGCAAATAGATTCCACTGTGTTGTCTCTGCCTGCCTAGATATGAATTTACAAAATTAAAGGCAATTCCCCAAAACTGCCAACAGGTGGCTGAAGAGTTTGCCTTATTACAGAGGCGGAACACTGAGTCCCTGCTTTATTGTAAGATAATTTAGAATCATCCCAAACTCTTACTGATTATGCTGCTCTCTCCATGCCCTCAGTTCAGCAAAGACATCTTCCCGGCTTAGGTCTTCAGCTTCTTCAGAGTCATAGGTGTGCTCCATCTTGGGACCAGGCATTTGGAAAGGGTTCATTGCTACAGACTAAAAAATAAAACTAAAAAGAGTTACCACCGATAACTTGATATTTACTTTACCGCTCACCTCGCTTTGCCAACAACTCTCCTTCTAGCTCAATTTCCAAACTCTGGGCATCAGAATTTTGATGCAACTTTTGATGTAACGGTTGGGTTTTCAGTTTACCCATGACCGTGTTCTTTATTTTGATTTTTTTTTAAAATTGTACTGAATATGATAATCCCAGCTACAACCCCTGTTATGATACCATGTTTCTTATACATTCACTCCAGAGACCCAGCATTGTGATGACTGGAAGAGTAATGACACGTTTGATTCTGGCCCCATGGATATGTAGCTCTGGGTACACTGACCCGAACCTGTAATAGCTGCACTGACAGGCATTTCAGGCACATATAGTAAGATGTGACTGTGTCGCATATGATTATGGTCCCCTTATACTATTATTAATTCTCATTGTTTTAATTAATTTCAAAAAGCTTCATTGATTGGGCTGGGCAGGGCAGGGCAGAGAAAAGGGACACTTCAATTCCCCCCCCCCAATGATTTTTCTAATATTTGTTGTCAGGGATGACATGTAAAATTATATACATTGTAGTGATCTATATTTCATGTAAGTGACATGGCCCCAATGCAGCAAAGCACATCTAAAGTTACGCACATGCTTACATGACTTGCTGAATCAGGGCCCACAAAGGTACGTCTATACTGCAATTAAATACCCGTGGCTGGTCCATGCCAGCTCACTCAGGTTCATGGGGCTCAGGCTATGGGCCTGTTTCTTTGTGTTGTAGATGTTCATGCACAGGCTGGAAGCCAGGATCTGCGACCTTTCCCCCTCCCGGGGTCTCAGAGCCTGGGCTCCAGCGTAAGCCAGAACCAAATCCTATGGTCCTTACCTGTGCTTTGCTCAGGTCCCAGGGAAGTCGATGCAAGTTTTGTCAGTAAGGAATGCCAGATGTGGCATGTAATTTTCATGCGTTCTTTTACAGTCCATTGTTTTTAATGTCCTCTAGTGAAAGTAACGGTTCTCCCTACTGGTTGTTTCTCTCCTCTGTTTCTTATATATGATCACAGCTGATATCTGAATACATTCTTATTAAATGACACAATTGGTTTGTTTTGGGTTGACACTTCCCTCCCAGCTCTCTCCAATCTCTCCCAGAAGAGGAAGTCTGGAATTCTCAGATTCATGACCCCCTCACCATTCTCTATTTATCCATTGACCTTCCAGCTCTCCAAGTGTCCTCTCCTGCCCTTTTCCAGGCCTTATTTGGCCTTCCATATCTCCTGACACAGCAGGACACTTAAGCACATGCTTATGTGCTTTGCTGAATCAGGGCATTTAGACCCCTGCCTTCTCCAACACACATTGCTTTTGTATATAGATTTCTGGACTACAGACTGGAGTGGAAATCCATAAAATACATTAGGGGCCTCAGCTTATCTCAGCAGAACTCATCTGATTTGGGTGTGTCAGGCAGGAATGGAAAGCATATAGGAAAGAAAACGTACACCTAGCTTTTGTCTCCGTGCATGAAGGGCTTTGATAGGGTTCCCACATATAACTCGGCTGATTCCTAGCAAAAAGAAACAAAACAAAGCATTTCTCACCAGTTTTTAACACTTCTTACAGTTCTTAAATCAGTTTACAGTCCCAATGAGATTCTGTTCTCGAGGATATAACATATTTCATTCATCGACTGTCTGGAGCTGGTCTCCATTTCCTTTGCTAAATGTGGAGTATCCAGTTCTAGCAAGGTGCTGCTTCATGGCTCTGGATGGCTTCACTGGCTCAGCTGGTATTGCTGAGCATTTGAACTACCTGCCTCAGAGAGCTGAGAAGGAACTGGTGTTTACTGGAAAGACAGCCTGAAAATACTGGGGCAAATAAACACAACCTGACACACCTAATCAGCATCCAAAGAGCTGATTAGATTGCAGCGCTCTGGCCTTCTCAGTGACAACTGACCAAGAAATCCTAGGCGGCCTTCAAAACTGGATCAAAACAAGACTCTGCCAGACATTTCCCATTCAGCCACCCTTGGGCATCCTGCCAGTGGCCCTCAGGGGCTTATTTATCTTCCCCTTTAAGGTTTAAGATCTCATAGAATATCAGGGTTGGAAGGGACCTTGGTCATCTAGTCCAACCCCCTGCTCAAAGCAGGAGCTATCCCCAGTTTTTGCTCCAGATCCCTAAATGGGCCCCTCAAGGATTGAACTCACAACCCTGGGTTTAGGAGGCCAATGCTCAAACCACTCAGCTATCCCTCCCTCTCCTTGCTCTTCAGCTCTTTTGGCATATCTACACTGCTGTCTGCTCTGAGAGGGGGCTTGGATGTAGCTATATCCAAATCTCAGTCATCAGCAGTGAGCCTGAATTAGCCAGAAAAATTGCTGCAGAGTGACAGAAGGTCCTCCACTTCCTTCTGAGGGGCTGTGCTGACTCTGCAGTATTCTCAGGAGGGAAGAGCCAGCCACCAGGTTGCTGAGTACTGCGCTACAATTAGAACTCTGGGCTGGCCAGCAGGGCAGAAATTTTAAATCAGTGACATGGTCCCTCACACTGGGAGACGAAGCCCTGGAACTGATGATACAGTCACTTACAGCAATGATCCCTACAGGAATATAAGTATTGAGCTGGGATACCATGTACTCTGACCTTATGACCCATTTGTGAAAGGGGCATGCAACACAGCTTCTGAACTCCAGATGTTCTGTAGGGACAGTTTATCTTAGGACATTACTCCAGTGTTTTAACACAATTATATGTCCAAATAGTTCTGAATGTTTTCATATAAACTAGATCTAAGTGACCCCAGCAAATTTGGGGTCTATAGATAAGGGCTAATGAGAACAGGTTTGAATAAAAGTAGGGGGACAAACCCTACCTGAGAGCAGACTGCTTAACAAATAGCAGGCAGGGAGACATAGCCAGCCTTTCATTAGGGCACTTTGTAGCAATGTACAACTTATGAAGGGCGATTAAAGAGTAAAATGGGAGGGTGTCCCCAAAGGACTTTCACCTTCTGCCTCAGGAGAGAATGAAAAAGCACCCCAACCTCACTGTGCGGGCTTCACACTTGGAAACCTATGGACAAGCCAATGTGCCGTCAGTACCGGTGGGTGCCCTTGAGAGCACATGTATAAAGCAGGAAGAACTTTGAGAGGGGGTCAAAAGAGGGGTGGGTGGGGGAAGAACAGACAAAGAAAATTCATCACCATGTGTCAAGTCACTTGCATCATCTTCTAGGAATATCTCATCAGAGACAGTGGATTCTGGAAGGGTGCTACCACTGGATAGCAAATGGACATTGCTAGATATCCCTGCACTAGCAGGTCTCTGTGCAGTCCATGGTCTGGAAGCCGACATGAAGTGAGCTGCAGTAGGTCTCAGACCGGAGCCAGGTCTTCTTGTTGTTGCCTCTGGACGAGTATCTGAGAGATTTCAGTAAGATATAACTAAGAATGCAACATTAAAAATATCCTATCATTTGCACAGTCATGATAAATCAATGGCAACATGCTTGGTGCTAGAGAGAACAGAAGAAAATGCAGTTCCTGCTTCAAGAAACTTAAATGGAAACACTACACCCAGCACAGCCACACAGTGTCTGCCATTTCCTCATGTTGGGACACTTATCTGGCCACCCTCCAGCATGAACACCTGCACTTTTCACACAGTTTCTAAACCACTTAAATATTAAGCAATAGGCTGGCAAAGGAAGAACAGTCCAGCAGTATTGGGTGCTCAACACTTTTAATAATCAGGCCATTTATTTAGGAGCTTAATTTTAGGCACCTATTTATTAAAAATATCTTGGCCTTTGTTATTAATGCAAAACTGTAAAACATATAGCATGTGCAAAGCAGCTAAGTTAACATTGCTAAAGAAGAGAAAATGTTTGGAATTTCCTAACCTTTGTGCTTAATGTCAAAGGCAAAAATATAAACATGAATAGAATATAAAGTAATATGAATGCCCTATTCTGTGTTCCATTCTATGCTCTTTCTGCTTCCCAACTTTACTATTTTTCTGTAATTCAACCTTATGTAGCCAACGGAGGGATCACCAAAGGATAGATTTGTACAGACTTTTCCTACGATACCTATTACTACAACTAATGATTTGGACCCACTGGGATTAAAACAAATGACAACTATGTGCACTTATTCCAAAATAAACTATATTTTTAATGGCGCACAGTTGGCAAGCATACCACAATAGTGGGGGTCAGGAAGCCAACTGTATTGCCCACACTAATGGGAAGCAATAGAAGCAGTGATAGGAAATACTTTGTAATATTTAACTGACCATGGTAAAGCACATGTCATGCAGTATATAAAAGCATAACACATGAACCAGGGATGACCAAGGAAATTAACAGGCAGCAGGTTTAAAACAAAGATAAGGAAGTACTTCTTCACACAACACACAGTCAACCTGCGGAACTCATTGCCTGGGGATGTTATGAAGGCCAAAACTATAATTAGGTTCAAAAAAGAATTAGATAAAGTTCATGGAAGATAGGTCCATCAATGGCTGTTGGCCAAGATGACCAGGGTGTTCCTAAACCTCTGACTGCCAGAAGCTGGGACTGGATGACAGAAGATGGATCACTCCATAGTTGCCTTTTCTATTCATTCCCTCTGACGCATCTGGCACTCGCCATTGTCAGAAGACAGGATACTGGGATAGATGGACCATTGGTATGATGCAGTATGGTCATTCTTATGAACCAGTTTTGCCAAATAATGTACTGTTTTGTAGTTACATGGGTCACTATTTATGAGCCATCACACTGTTTACCACATTCATTTCCAAGATTTCACTTGAATTGCTCAGTTCAAAGCATACATACAAGAAGAATACTAAGGGCTAGAACCTCAGCTGCAGATGAGACATGCTGGGTGGTTTAAGCCACTTTTACATTTCTCTGATCCTGGGGCTAGCATCAGGGCTGCTCTAAATTACTCTAAATTACATTGTTTCATAGCCACATTTGGACAATCACTGGAGAGCAGAAGCATTCTAGCCATTCTCCATTTCTCCTAGCCATTCACCAGACTCAATGGCATAGCAGCCAATATGGCATCCTTAGAGTACCGGAAGATTCCCCAGTGCAGGAGGGAAGAATCCTTCACTGGCTGGTTAAGAGTAGCACAAAGCAGCCTCAAAGGGGTGGAGGTTCTGGCCATAAGTTTGAAATTGCAGTTACATTTCAAAGAATGACCATGAAAATGGCACGGGGAAGTTCCATCTTTATTGTCCCACAGTGAATTCCATAGCCAATCTGCTCAGTTTCCAAGTGAAGAGATTGAGTTTCCTTCCTCCCAGCCCTGAAAGCTCAGCTTGGGATCTTAGAGTCCAGCTGCACTCTTTCTTTCTTACACATCAGCACCAATAAATGGTGAGAAATTTGACATACCAAACTGAGAAATGTCTTTGGCTAAACTGCCCTCCTTAATGGACTCCTTGACAATTAGCCAGTCCTTGTTCATCTTCCTAGAGGGAGGGATGGTGATTTGATTTGCTAGTATTTCATCCAAATACTTTAAGTGAGGGATGTGTTTTTTCACTTCAGCTCTGTAGTTATAATCTGGCACCTGAAAGAATTGAGAATGTGGTCATTTTAACAGATTGTTCAAGAGAAACTGGACTACTACGAGCAATGCGGAGCTGTTCACTTTGTATGAATGCTGGATAGTTTGAAGAATGCTTTGAAGGGCCAAACCAACCCACCTCAAAGAATAAACAGAAATGTAACCATACTTTTCAAATCTCACTATGCTTCTCTCTGATGGAACTGCTGCTCAAGCTGCTGATGTATTGACAACACAAGCTGCACAAAATAAAAGGCGAATTTGCAATGTATTTAGTCAATTACCTCAGCACCTATTACCATAGCATCTGGGTGCTGTACAAAACTGCAAACAATACACTGCTCTCCATGGGAAGATTGGACACACTCAACCCATAGGCCCCCCCCCCCGCTACTTTTGGACGTCTTTGGTTGCAGCATCAACTTCAGGCCATAGCGTGACTAAAAAGATATGCCTGGGCCGGAAGGCTGCCAAACCCAGTGTCTCATGGACCAATAAGGAGCAAATCTCTCAGAGCTAGATTGGGACATTCGGCAGAACTGTAAGCCAGGTGCATATGCAGCCCGGGGAGGCACTGTGAGTGCTTCTGTATATGAGAGGAGATGACTCAATTTAAACCTAAGCCCTTTTTCTGCAAGAGGACACATGCCAAGGACAGATGCACAAAGGCTAAAATGAACAGTATCGAGTTTTCTTTTCTGAGACTTTGGAATGGCCCCTCCCATGCGCACATGCTGGTTATGACACATGTTGAGGGGCGCAGCTTCTTCTGGAGTAATACATTAGCATTTTGGATTATATCTGAAATGGTCCATGTGCACATCGCAATGATGGAGGAATTATGAATCGTAGGAGAGAGATTACATACGGTGGTTATTTCACTATGGTTCTGAATCTCCTGGTGAATATTGGGCATTTCTAATAGATTAGGACACCACAAAGACATCTGTACATGGCATCTCAGCTTTGGGAAAATGTAGTGACGTGTACAGGTGGGTTGGAACATGCATTTTGCAACACTGGTTAAAAAAAATTAGGTTCAAGAAGGCAGCAGACAATGTTTGACTGTTTCAAATACACTAGCAGTTTAAAGAGAGCACAAAGCAAGATTGTCCTGGTGATGGAGTGCGAGGGGATGGCTCACCTGAATGTTAACATCGACTTATAAGTGAGGCTGTGAGTTTGTCATGGAGGTCACGGAAGTCATGGATTCCGTGACTTTACATGACCTCTGTGACTTCTGCAGCAGCCGGTGTGCCTGGCCTGAGGGCAGCTCAGACAGCCCCTGCGCCAGTCACACCGGCTTCTGCTGGGGCAGTCTCGGGCCACGGGGAGCTGCGGGGGCGGTACCCTGGGCGGAGGCAGCGCACAGAGCTGCCTGGCCACACCTCCGACTAGCAGCTGATCGAGGAGGATGTCGCTGCTTCCAGGGAGCCCCCCGGTAAGCGCCGCCCAGAGCCCATCTCACCCTGTCCTGTGCCACCAACCCCCTGTACCCTCCCACACCCAAACTCTGCCGCTGCTACGGGGTGTGTGTGTGTGCGTGGCACGGAGCCAGGTAGGGAGCCTGCCGACCCCACCAACCCCTCCCCAGCACCAGCAGGGGTCGCAGCCTGCGTGCCGCCGCCCACTCTCCCTCCCCAGCTCCCGGGGCACCCCCAGGCAGCCCCCTCAAGTTTTAGTCAGGGGTATATAGTAAAAGTCATGGACAGGTCACAGGCCGTGAATTTTTGTTTAGTGCCCGTGACCTGTCCATGACTTTTACTAAAAATACCCGTGACTAAAACGTAGCCTTACCTGTAAGTCACTCATTTGGTCCTGATAGAGTTTTTGTCTTTCACAATGTTACATGTTATACCACCAATTCCCAGTCAGCCAAGTCCTTGCCCACCAGTAATGTTGTCACACAAAGAAATCTTTCTGTAGCAGCAGTATGTATAACAACTGTCCATTCCCTTCCCACAAAACACCACACCGACCGGCAGAGGGCACTTGTCAAATAAAGCATATATTTGCTGGCTGCTGCTAAGAAGAGGCAGACACTGACCTGACTAACTGACTCTTTAATCTTAATTTAGGAACAGCCTTAACCAATCATCATCCCTTCACGTAGCACATGAACTTTGTACAGGGCGCTGGCTATAGGTTTACAATTTATAGTGCTGTCCTGTTTGAGAGATGATGCATCATATTACACTCACACGGCAATACTGCGAACAGCAGCTGTAATAGGGGCTACAGTATGTATCATCAGGTTGTTGCTTTTGGTTTAGATGACAGAGGAAGATGAGGTCATCTGAAAATCAAATTACACAAAGCAAACAGGGAGCCTGAAGAAAGAGCAGTAAATCTAGTTAATCATTTTGTAAATAAAAAAAATACACATACTCTTACCGAGGTTGTACTATGGGTACAGCATGCATGCAGCTTGAAAGGTTAGACTTGCCCAACCAGGGAACATAAATGTAAGTCCACCTCTATTTTTTCTATTTCCCAGCTGAATTTTCTATATCTCAGTCAGTTGGCAAAAGCATTAATAGGAACAAAGCAACTGACAGAGCCCAGGGTGAAATTCTCAGGAACGGAGGTTAGAATGGGTTTTGTGATGGCCTCAGAGCTGTGGAACTCCCCACTGAGGGGTTAGAGTGAATTTGTGAGTTGCCTCTTTTAGAGTATGGTGGAAGACATGTCTCTCTGAGGAGGCCTCCCATCAGTAGAGGCAACAAATGGCTGATTAATCTGTCTTCTAGAATGACCCAAAGAAGTAAAATCCAACCAAGCGAGAGGCAGAGAAGATGGTCCATATGTGGACAGCAATGAATCTTCTTAAATTCTTATATTTTTCTTTAAATCTAGCTATCCCAGTAACTGATGCACTTCTTATGCCATGACTGACAGAAAGACATGCATGCAATAGGATCTCTGGATTGTAAAGTCTTAGCTAGCAATTACGCAAGAGATCCCATTTTGCAAAACTTGTTTGAGAATGTGTCTTGTGTGCTACATACTCTGTCTGCGTACTCTACTTCCAAAAACACATTGCACTTCAGCATATTATAATACTAATCAGTTCCTGGTTTCATCACCTAAACAGGTCAAGAGCAGTCATGGCATGACCCTATCACAAGTGGTTTTTAAGGACTGAAGACACCAAGTGATAATTATGTCTTCTGAATATGTTACTACATTTGGCAATGGGTGATATGAACTCCTTATAGCTCTAGTACCTATTGTGTAGGTTCTGATAGTACTACAACTATGGAGTGACAGAAACTGCACTGTCTTATCTCTATGGGAATAAAAACAAGCAAGAAGACATGATCTTTCCACTAGAAGCAGGCAGGGATTTCTTTTTGTAGAGACTTTTGATTCTAATCACGTCTTCTAATCACGTCTCCAGCAAGGAATGAAATGTCAATAACAAACATTTCAATTATAAATAGTTACAGTATCTGCCTCTGAAGTACACCTCTGAAAGTACAAAGAAGGAAAACAAATGTAGAGCAATTTGTTAAGGCACAGCCTACTGGATCTCTGAAAAGAAAAAACATGACAATTAAAACACTACACTGTGCTGGTGCCTTCAGTGACAGATGTGATCAAGCCAATAATTAAACGTAAGAAAGTGATACAAATCTTCACGATTATTATATGCATGGGTTGAAATACCAACACTTGCACTACATGACTGAGCTTTTAGGGATGCTCTCTAAGCTTTCAAGCTTAAATTCTTACACAAATTAATTCTGTGGACGTGAATGGTTTAGAGTAAACGGAGAAGTTATATGGCACGTGATACAGAGGAACAGGGCAGGCCTTAGTGAAAATGGTGCCCTGGGCGAACTTGTATTTTGGCGCTCCTCCTCCCCTCATCACACCTGGCTCCGAAGGGTTCCCTGGGCTTCCCCCCACAATCACCTCCAGGCCATTAGCTATACTTCATATGGAATGTCCACAGGAAAGTCCATTCAATGTAGATGGGCATCTCCCATGGTCCATTGTGAGTTACGTGTCCCCTGATGAGCCATTTACTTTGACTAGTTTCAGAGTGGTAGCTGTGTTAGTCTGTATCAGCAGAAAGAACGAGGAGTACTTGTGGTACCTTAGAGACTAACAAATTTATTTGCACATAAGCTTTCATGCTCAAATAAATTTGTTAGTCTCTAAAGTGCCACAAGTACTCCTCGTTCTTCTTACTTTGACTAGTCCCTTCAAGATGTGCTGGCTAACTACCTTGTGGGCATTACCCCAGAAGCAAACATTGAAATACAGGTATAGAGACAATGCTCATAATTTCAAATACAAAAATGATACATGCATACAAATAGCATAAACGTATTCAGCAAATCATAACCTTTTCATAGACATCTTAATGCCACATCTCGTACAAAATCTGTTGCAAATATATAACAGTGGTTGCAAGAATGATCTACATGGTCATGTTTTACTCAGATAACATCACAATGAGTAACTGCTACAACTAGCAAATTCCTAGGCCACTGTCAGCATAAGCGCAGAAGTAAGGGTGGCAAGGTATGTGGTGTATTGCCACATTTACTTCTGTGCTGCTGCGGTGGCTTGTAGTGCCTAGCGCTTGGCCTGCAGCTCACAGCAGGCTTCGCGCTGTCACATGGGGGCTGCATCTTGCCAGAGCCCCCGGTCCTCCTGCAGCCCCTAGCAACTCCTTGCTCATCATGAGCTTTTGACAGGAAGTACCAAGCAGTAATAACAACAACAGTAATACAAGTGTGTATGTGTGTGAGACAGCCAGTGTGTGAAAGAGAGACAGAGAGAGAGCCAGTGTGTGTGTGTGTGTGTGTGACTATGTGTTGGGGGATTGTGTGCCAGAGTGTGTGTTGGGGAGTGTGAGGCTCTGTGTGTGTGTGACAATCTGTGTTGGGGGACTGTAAGAGCCAGTCTGTGTGTGAGAGAGACCGTGTGTGTGTGACTGTGTGTTGGGGGATTATGTGAGAGATAGTGTGTGTGTTGGGGAGTGAGAGTCTGTGAGTGTGTGTTAGGGAAGTTTGAGAGACACTCAGCGCACTGTCACTTAAAGTCTCCCCTCCCCTCTCTCACATGGAAGTTTTGCTCCTCCTGGCCCCAGCCTGGCCAGCCCCCACCAGACCCCAAGCAGCACAGGGCCAAAGGCTGGGAGGGACTCGGCTCAGCTCCGGGCAGTGAGCGGTGGGCCGCGCTGCCAGTGACTGGCCCCGTCCGTGCCACTCTGGGCTCCCCGGGGCTGGGGCAGAACTGACCGGCTGAGGAGCGAGGGAGGGAGGGGCTGGGGGCCAGGGGCGGGGTCAGGGAGAAGCCCGCTGGCCCAGCGCGGGGAAGGGGCTGGAGAAGAGAGGAGTCCAGCCACAGCCAGCCAGGAGAGGCCCAAGCCCCTTGTGGTGCCCCCCGGTTATGGCTCCCTGGGTACAGCACCGTTTGCCCGGCCCTAAGGCAGGCCCTGCAGAGGAATCATAGTGCCATCCCTTTGTTTTCTGACTTCCTCATGCATTACCGGTCCTCTGTAACATCAATGTGGAATGCTCCAATTCCTAGAAAATACACTATCTCCCAAAACATCTTGATTACATACACTGTATCTTGGTTTTAGCCTACCACTAATAACTCGGGAGACTAGTGCTGCAATTAACATTCAATCTTATTTGTTTGTGTCATGTTTATCTCTTGAGAATTGAAGACCTGCAATTACAGCAATCTGAAGAAAATGATAGTGGATCATTTGTTTTAACCCAGAATAACTATTCTCCATGTACACAGAAAGTTTTCAAAGAAAATACATTTATTCAATTTATCAGATAAATGTTCTAGAACAGTGATTCCCAAATTGTCATCCACAAACCACCAGTGGTCTCCAGAGTGCTTGCTGATGCGCCTGAGATCTGGTTGATTGAATTATGCTGACTCCGCTGATTGTTTCAAGATGCTACAGTGCGAGGATTTAAAGTTTCCAGATTTGAAGAGTCCAGTTTTAGAGCTATTACCTGTTCCAAGGGTAGTCCCCATTTTAAGTAAAGGGCATATTGCTGGAATCAACATTTCTAAAACTGGAATTAACTTGTTAAATGCATGCACTGTACATCACATTCAGCACTTTTCTAATATCATTTTTGCATGTATACAATTACTGTAGTTGCCACTCGGATGTTATGCAATCCAAACACGAAGGGAGGAGAGATGGTTATTTTGACTGCAAAGAGGATGAGCATGTCCACAAGACAATCTCTCTATCAAGACCCTGATCTATGCTATGAAAAAGTTTGATAACTTCTTTTTGAAAGAGTCCCTCACTTTAACATGCCACTTTAAAGTTTTATTTTGGTGGTCTCCTTTCCTCTTGAAATTCCTTGAAGTCACAAAACAGATTATAAGAATGATCCAGAATCACTGTATTAACACATTAATTTGGTAGATATCCAGATTCAAAATCCTGAATCATATCAGGTTTTTAGTTTTTGCTGGTTATATTTCAACATGAGTATTGGGATTTTATGCAGTTTAAGAGACAGGACAAGGATCTAATATGGATGGACAGATAATCACGTGTGTGTGTTGCTAACTCTGGGTGCTTTCCCTTGCTCTTCTGCATTGGTGAGAATAGGCTTTTTACCACGGTTGCCAACTTTCACGCGGTAAATAAGCACTCGACTTTCACAATAAGCCAAAAATCAAGCTAATCCCGTTTCAAAACAAGGCCAAAACAAGCCAATCCCTAAGAACCCCAACACTCTATGTGACTAGATCCCCCTGGCGTGCAGTCTGGGACTGTGGTGAGCCCGCTGGGCACCCCTGACTCTCTCCCCCCTTTGCCCTGTTTGCCCCCCCTCCTCTGCTTGCCGGAGCCGTTAAGAAAAAAGAAGCAACAAGCTAAAACAAGCAACAAGCCAAAAACTAGCCAACAAGCAACTCACAAGCCAATTAAGCCAAAAACAAACCCAATTTCTGTGTTTTTTTCAGCGGGTTTGGTATGTCAGCTTTTTACTACTACACCCATATGAAAGTAATAATGAGAGAAAACAACCATGCAGTCTCAAACTTAAAATGGTTGTTTTGGGTTTCTCCCAAAAGCTA
Source organism: Chelonia mydas (assembly GCF_015237465.2). Taxonomy (NCBI): domain Eukaryota; kingdom Metazoa; phylum Chordata; order Testudines; family Cheloniidae; genus Chelonia; species Chelonia mydas. Next base: position 23,709,008 of record NC_051246.2, on the reverse strand, counting down.
TGAAAAGAGGGAGGTGAGGAAGGGGAGAAATGGACAGATTAATGCTGTTACATTGTATTGCTGACACCCTTCTGAAATCTCAGCACAAGAGGCTGCCGTTTTTACACACCGCAGCAGGGTTATCTGACACAGCCACATGATCTCTCATGTTTGAGAAGTTTAGTCCCCAAAGAGCAGAGATAATGTAACTGGTTTCCAGAGGCCTCTTGGGCACTGCAAGGATCGATAAGAAATGCTAAGGGTAACTGGCCCTTAATGTGAGGATACAGACCACTTGGGTGGGGCCATATTAAGCGATTAAAAAAAATATTATTCAACTAATTAGGGCAAAATGCAAACTGGTGTCTTGGTTGAAAGACTTTGACCTCATTTCCAATAAAAACTGGGAACCAATGGAGACAAATAACCCATTGGTACCAGAAAGGCTGCAAGAGCTGACACCTTTCCGAGCAGCTGAGAACTTGCAGGTCAATCTGTTTTACCTGCAAGGCCCAGCTGATACCAGTGGGATCATTTGTCTCCACTGGCTCTACTTCACACCTTAGGGAGACATGCAGGATCTGTGCTCTGCAGTGCAAGCTGTGGGAATAGGTGCCCTATGCCTAGCGGTAAAGCAGGGGACTTTGAAAATTTTCCCCCTCATTCCATGCCACTAATTCTGGCTTGGCTTCAGTAAAGGGATCTTCAACGTGGCCCGTTCAGCTGACTCTGTGTACCTTGCCCACATGTTCAGCCAGGCTTCCCTGTGGCCTGCTCATATCTCTCAGTGTGGATCTCGCCCACATGCCAACTGAAAGCTGGTTTAATTGTGGCCTGCCCAGCTCTCTCAGTGTGGGTCTGACCCATATGCCATCTGGGGGCCAGTTTCACTGCAGCCTGCTCATGCTTCTTGGTCTGGACCTTGCCCAGACGCTGTCTAGGAGCTGGGTTCCTGTGGCCTGCTCAATTTTCTTGGTGTGGACCTCGCTCATACGCCGACTGTGAGCTGGGTGCAGGCAGTCCGCTGTCCCTGCCATTTCTGAGTGGAGGAGAGGTGCTGTCCTTCAAACCCTCCTCAGAAAGCCACATGAATTTTTTTTTTTTCAGTTTAGCAGTTTTGAGAAGAAACCCTCAAAGCCATAAAGAAACCTGAGAGATGGTTAATTAAAAATCTTTCAAAAATCCTCTGAAAGCTCTGCTCCAAGGGGTACCCTAGAGTCTGCCTGGAGGCAGAGAATTCTGTGAAGTTCTTCTGGAGGGCTAGTCCTAAGCCCAGGCTCAGTGCAAAGATCTCGGCTGCCCCACTGGCCATGGAAATGAGGAACGCCGACTGTGAAGATTGACATGGGGACTGAGAAAATATTATTTTCTTGCTAAAAGGTAATGGGGGTTTAAAAAAAAAAAACTTAAAAGCCTGCTCCATGCTCCCTGGTGAGCAGTGAAAGGAGTTTGGGCTGGCTAGAAAGCAGGAAGAAATTAAACTCTAGCAACTCTTGGGCAGGTTCGCAGCAGATGGTAATAGATTTAATGTTGCACAAATATGTCCACTAGCATGTGGGAGAAGTGTTTATTCTTGTCAGAACAATTTGCTTGCTAGTTTATTTTACCCTATACCCACATGTATTAGGAGATGTGCTATGAAAGGGATTCCTACTAATATCAACACTCCCCTGAAGCCATTAGGGAAAAGGCCTTGTCAATTAATACTAATACTTCCTCTATTCTTCTTCTGTTCATGTTTAAAGAAAAAAAAAACTATAGAAAAAGAGGGATAGAAAAGAAAAGAGAGAAAGAAAAGATCTACTATAACACCACCACCACCACAACGGAAGTATTTCTGTGGATATCTGATTTACCAACTCCAGATAAATGTGCAAAATTTTTAACACAAGAAATCTGAACAAGGTTCTTACCTCTGAAGACTCTGGGTTTGGCTTAAGGCAAATAAGATTCCCCTCCACTGTGAGACTGTTCAGTTTGCCGCAGAGTCCCAGGTACTGAATCTGGTTGATGTCCTCAATATTGTTTCCTTCCAGGTCCAGAATCTCAAGATGATCCAGCAAGCTCACTTGGCTCAGGTCAGAAATATTGTTATAGGCTATATAGAGTTCCTCAACAGAAGTAAACGGAACATATAAACCACAGACTTGCCCAAATTACATTAAGCCACTTACTGACCTACTTCAAATCTTTAGGAAATTGCATACTACAAAGAGCTAGAAATATCAATTAGAATGCTCAGGTACTAGCTTGGGCAGAGTGTTTCCTATCATGGCTAATGTCATTTTAAGTGAATGAGACTATCATGGAAATAAGTAAGTGTGTTCAGGATCAGACCACAGTGTTGTAGTAAAAAATAATTGCTTTAGCATCTTCAAAGATTAATAAATACTAAATAATAAAATAATAAAATAATAAATAATAAATAATAAAACTCAAGGTGCCCAATCAAAATCCTTTAAGAACTTTAAAAAAAGTGACAGTACAATTACAGAAAGAGAAATATTAACTAAAGATATCGACCGTAGGAGCATATTTGAAATGACCCAGTTTTACCTACCTTCAAAGAGATGCAGGAAGAGATTCCATCTAAATCTGTGAGCCCACAACGAGCCATCCACAATACTTGGAGATGGGACAACGTGCTTCCAAGGTCCCTTGTAAGAGAAACAATTCAAGCACTGATTTAAATGGGAAAAGAAATTTAAAAGACATTTTGTTTCCCCCACATTGGAAAATCTGATTGTTTCCTCATAGCCTGTATCCTTAACAGGCAGAAAACATAGAGAAACAGTGCAACCCTCATAGATGAAGAAAGAGATTAAGGCTGTATAGTGAACATTTTATTCTAATCTTGTCTCCCAAATACACTTTTGATCTCCAGTGACAACATGGCTCATGGAACAGTATCTGCTCCCAATTCAAGAAATCCATTTAAAATTCTGCCAAAAGTTTATACTTTGGTGATTTTTCCATAATTCAAAGCAAATTAGATAAATGCTACAAATTCTGTAAGAATTTATTTCTGTTGTTTTCACTACATACTGTATAAGCATAATCCAAATAAATACATCTGATTTTAACCCCCTGCTCTTGCCTTTTATCAGTTTATGCGGCACCTTTCCTCTCCTTGCATTGGAAGCGATAAACAAATAATATTGCTTGGATCAGTAGAAAATGGTAATCCACCCCATTCCATCTGTCCACCTTGTAGGCCTAGCAACAGGTGAGTAAGGGATTGATTCTGCAAGGTTCTGAGCATTATGGCCCTAATCCAGAAAAGCACTTAAACACATTTAACTTTGTGCATGAGTTGTCCCATTGACTTTGCACAGACATAAATAGCTACATAAAGTACAAAAATAGTGGCAAATCAAGCCCAAGGTCTTTAGCACCATCAATCTTCTATATCATTGAGCTACAAGTGCATATCATTCAAATGTAAATGAGATACAATGGCTTGACAAACCCAGAAGAGACCACTGTATCCAACCCCAGACTTTCCCCACCATAGAAAAAACACTGCACCCTCTCAATATTAATGAAAAAAGTTTTCCCCACTTCCTAGTACATTGTATTTATTTTAGATTCTTCATAGAACAAAGCAAACAACAAAACCTAAGAACCACCACAGAGCACTCTCCAGTCCAAAGCCTGTGGCTTCCATGATAGCAGAGAAAAGTGATTCCTTTATGTCTCTATTGTTTACTGTGTCACTGCTGCTGTTAAAGGCAGATCCTCATGTATATTGGCATAGATGCCTTGACTTCACTGGAGTGGTTTCAGTTGACACCAGCTGAGAATCTGGGCCACAGCAACAACGATAAAGTAAACAATAGACACAGAAGAATCACTCTTCTCCACTATCAGTCCTTTCTGTGGACTCACTGACCAATCTCTGCTGATGTCAGCAGGTTATACAATTCCTTAACTGGCAGGATCATAAAGCTAACCTGATAAACAAACTCACTTGCTTAAATCCTGCTGGTACTGGATAAGACCCTGCAGAAGAGGCAGAATTGTTAGGTTTCTTTCCAGGAGCCAGCTTAGGTCTGTTCATCCAGAAGGGTTTGCCCCTGAACCCAAAGGGTCACAATGTGCCATCACAACCATCCAGCATTTGTAAATAGCCTCTCCAGTGAATATTTCCACTGTACGTACTTTTGAATAAAACAAACTGATTTCAAGGCATCCTTGAGGCAAGAATGCACCAGCTGCAATATTTACTGAAATTTATAATCATAAAAGCAAAGGGTGGAGGGGAGAAACAAAGTAAAAATGAAGCAGTTGTCACCAAGCATGGCAATGCTTACTGCCTGAGCAACACACCAATAAACTCAGACTTGTTAGTTATGACTAACATGAAGAAAATGCATTGCTCATTTCATGACCCATTTACACGCTGATCAGCCTTTGAGAAATGTGGGCGGTGTTATTTTGGTGTGAAAATCTCCTTTTCCCTATATCATCAGACCCAGGTAAATGTAAAATGGTTACCCAGAATATTCACATTTTCACACTATTAAAGTGGAAAGCAAATTATTTCTGTTAAATTCTCCGTATGTTGCAGTGAAAGACAAGATTGAAAACAATCATAACTTCATATTTTACCAAATTTTAACAAAAAAAAATATATTTGTTTGTGTCTTGTACTTTCTCTTTTAATGTGTATCTTTCAAATCACAACTTTTGGTATTATGTTTGCCTCCTAAGAGTTCCTCCGAATGCTGAGTCAAAACAATATATTAATTTACGTGCATTTTTTACACATGACTGTTTTAGAGCGACGGCCACCACTTCATAGTTACAGCCATGATCCTGCAGTGACCTCTACACAGGCAGACCTCGGCACCCTCACAAAGCTCCACTGACTCCAGCAGTGTTATCCGTGTTAATAATAATTTTGCCTGTAGTGTGTACAAGGACAAGTCATGTTTTAAAAGTGTGTTAGCTGGTCAAGTTTAATCTCAGTCCCTTCTGAAGAGTTAATTTTGACCCGCTCTCACATTTGTAAACATGAATTGCCCCTGTTTACAAATGTGAGATGCTACATTGTGTTAATTAAAATGTGTTAGTTAATCCATGAGTTCTCAGACTTTTTCTTGCTGAGGCCCCCCTCAACATGCTATAAAAACACCAGGGCCTGGGTGCAGGAGCGCGGGGTTCCGGGCCGGGGGGGATTGGGGGAAGATCCTTGGGCACAGGCACAGTTTTACTTCTATTTTGGGGGCGCAAGGGCTGGCGGGGCTTGAGCCAGCTCCGCACAGCAGGGTTCAGGGAGGGAGTGCCAGCTCCACCCCCTGACTCGCTCAGCAGGCCACCCAGCCTGTCTGGGCTGTGGGGGGACACAACCCAAAAATATAACTCAAAGTGGGGGACTCGGTTCAAAAAGTTTGAAAACCTCTCAAGGTGCAGGGAGGGGGTAGCTAGGGGCTGTGTATTTCCTAGTTTGGACACAGCCTTAAGGGGGCACTGTATAATAAAAATTACTTTTTAAAGTTCTTACCTATGAGCAAACTTACTTGTCAAAGTTCATGCTACATCATAAAAATACATATATCAGTTCTGCTTCTGTTTATAGTTTTTGGAACTGATTCTGATCCAGCTAGCCCTTGATGCGAGCAACTCCTTTAAAGCTAACATAGTTAGAACTGGCATGACAAAGGAATCAGAGCCTGCGTCTCAGGCTCACATGCACATGTGGAATGCTGCAATGTTTGGGATGTAAACACAAGCAAGACAATTTTTGTTACTGTTGCTGATTTCTTTGGCATTAAAAAACCCCGATTAAAACCTTTATCTTGGTTTTGCATTTTATAAAGACATATTTATACAATGCCGAAATATGGGGCTAAACTTGACTGAGAGTATCCAAAGCTGCAAAGCTGACCATTAACTCAAACCAAAGAATGCATAACAATAAAGTACGAGAAGCTTAGTTTTATTAGATGTACAACTTGATATCAGTGGGCCTGATTCTGTGCTCGGCTTTACGAAGGGGGCCACAAAGCAAAGCTAACTGGGCCCTGGGAAATACAGAAGGGCAGCATCGGATTAAAGTAAGTGACCCAATGCCACTCCTTCCATGCAGCATCCAGTGTAGAGGGATTCCAGCAAATCTTCTAGACCAGGAGGGTGACTGGCCAGAGCACTTTGTTCTTTGTCTATCCTGGGCTTCAGAGAAGCTACTGCAAGTCGAGACAGCAATGGGGCTCCTCTAACTTACGATGTGGGCTGTGCCAGCCATTGGAACAGCCCAGAATCCTGAGTGGTACAGCTCCAAATTTGTCCCAGGGTATTTTTATATTACTTCTATAAAAAAACAATGTCAAGTCAGATTGCCTATTACAGCAAGGCACATCTGCAAATATTTTATTTCTGAACTAACACAAGAAGCATTTGGAAAGCTTTGGATCACATTTGAAAAAAAAAACAAAAACAAAAAAAACAATAAAGTTCATGCTTGTAGCATCAAAAAAATTCCCAGATTAATTAACGCACAGTAATTCCCACTGAGAATGCTGTTGCTAAAAGGTTGCAAGGTAAAACAGCAGTTGAATTCAGAGTAAGCTGGCCCAGACAAGACAATTGCATGTACCTACATTTCTGAAAGTATTTCTACATTTTTGTTGGCCATTTGCAAGAAAAGTTAAGAAATTCCAAAAGATGGGCGTGCCTCATCTGGAACCAGCTCTGCTTCATTTGGAGTGTACAAGTTTGAGGGGGTTAGCAAGTCTTGGGAAATATTGCACATGTATTGATCACATTTTGTGTGTATGTTCATATATTTAAGTGCAACGCTCAACTGAACCTGAACTACAGAGCCACAACTGATGCCTCCCTAATAAAAATAAAAAAGAGGAGATTTACATTCTAACCACAATTTATGATGGAAATTAGGAGGAAAAATCCATTTCCATTATATTTTTTGTGTGAGGAGGCCCAGAAAAGATTACAATTTTTAGGGAAACAGTGTTTATGAAGATTGTTGAAGATACAAAATGATCCTTCATACCACTATGTGAGGTTAATTATTATTATTTATATTACAGTAGCATCAAAAGGCAGAAATCAGAGACCAGGGCTCCATTGTGCAGAGCTCTGGACAAACAGATAACAAGACAGTTCCTCTCCCAAAGAGCTTACCATTTAAATCAGCTCTGTGGGGCAGGGATTATCTAACTAATAAGTGATTTCTGGGTAGAGATGAAGTTCCACAAAAAGGCTGAGGCGTTTCTGGCCGCTAGGAGAGGTGGCAGGTAAGAAATGTAGGGCACAGCACTAATGAATGATGAAGGTAAGTTGGATAGAAGATCATGTGCAGTATAAAACAGATCCTGGGATGAACAGTACTCCACTCTAGAGGGCACCAATCACACAAACACATATAAGAAGAGACACTTCTGTTCCTAGTGGATAAGTGTCCCAATCACCACAAATGATATTAATTACCAGAAAGGCTAAGGAATGAAGGGGCATAGAGATTAAACTACCCTCTCATTCCCGCAAGTGTTTCTTCCAGGTCATCTTTGAGCCAGACTACCGAGGCTATGTGTGAGAAGCTGCCACTTCCCATGCTGTACATTCTCTTGATGAACAAAGGACTACAGTTTCTAGGGGTTTCCAAACCAGCAGCTTTCAGAAGCAATCATCATTTCACACACAGGCCTCACCTTGTGTATGTGAGGAGCGTGAACAGAGTTCCAAAACATGCTCTTTATTATCCAAAAATATAGAAAGAACATGTGCTAAGAAACCAATATGTACTCACACAGCCACTGCCTCTTATGTTGCCATGTTCACAGGCCATGAAGAATGCTGGAGAGTTCTATTCATGAGAGCTTAAAGCTGCACTTCACATTTATTTTGGCTTAAGAAAATGAACAAAGATAACAGTATGAAAACTATGCTCCAATTTTCTCCACATAAGTTTGTCCAGTGAGTTCCTACCACTGCAGTACTATATTCCTGTCAGGGTGTTGCAACATCCTTCCAACTTGCACAGAACCATTCATGATTTCTTTTGTGAAATCCAATTCTCCAGACAGCTCATCACTCTTTGAAATGAGGGGAAAAAACAAGTTTGGTTTACAACAACTAATGACATTTTGAAAAACAAAAACTTGTTCTTCTTTTAATCCAGCAGACTGGTTCTTTGGGGATTAGTTCACTTGAGCCAAAATCCTACTGGATGGAGACCAGACTTTAAAAGCAAAATTCTGCTCTTGGTTTTGCCAGCGTAAGTATGGATAAGCTCCACTGATGTTAACGGAGCTACTCCTCACTTACACAAATGCAGCCTTGAGCATAATCTCGTCCTAAATGTCTATCAGTGGGAACACTGTACTGTTTAATTTGGAAGGTATTCAGAATCATTCACTAAACCACAAAGCATCTAAGCCACCCAATTTGCAAACAATAACTATTTTCCAAACACGTATATCTTTGTTTAATGAATCCTAACATGCAATATTCTTCCAAATTCATTTTAGAGGCTATTCTTTTCATTTCTAAAGAAGGCCATCCTAAAGATGAATATGCTAGCTATCAGCCAACTTTCACCATTAAATACAGATTTTAAAATAATGACCAAGTTACTGGCTTCCTGCTTAGGAAAAAACAATCTCCTCACTGATCTATAGAGATCAAGACAGATTTATTAAGGAGTGTAACGATAACAGTGATCTGGTCCATATGTCAGTATACAATGGTTTGGTTGTACGGGTAATTCTAACATCAGAAGCAAAAATGCTTAGAGTTTGTATGTTACTTAAATCAATAACATATGCTTAAATGGGAAGTTTACATAATAGTATCATTGTTCTCTCAAATGGCTATAAAGTACTCAAAACTGTAAAATAGTGTACACTTCTCGTTTTATTAAGTCTGTGACACAGCCCCCAACTCAGCAAGCAGATAAGGGGATATCCTTATGTCCCTGTGGTGTCCCTTTGCAGCCAAAGGGGCTCCATGCAGGGGCAAAGACCTACCCAAGTGGATCTGATGGCAGAATTGGAGACTTACTTTGTATTTTGTATACTTGCTAATATAATTAGGGCATACTGATTCTCCTTTGTCTTGCACCTCGCACAGTCATCTACACCTGACTGCAGTGGGTGGAAAATGTTCCCATTCTGATATGTTAATATCTTGTACCCACTTTGCACTAGTGCAAATGACTGGCCCTGGTGCAAGGCAGTGGCGAATAAGGTCCAGACTTTTGTTGCCAAAAGCCTATTGTTACACTGAAATGCTACGTTGTTATAATGCCTAATATTTTATCCTCATTTCGCCTTCAGAACTGAGCAGTCTTTTCTTGACAAGTGTTCCTAACCTTGTTCTGCAACATCATCCTCAGACTCTGAAAACTAAGTGAGAATAAGGCTTTATCGAGCTATTTTTAAATTTACAGGTGGAAAACATGAGTGGAACGCAAGTGTGCTCAAGTCACATGCATTGAATAGGAAGCTTGCATCTGTACAAGGTTTGGATTTAATAACAGGTGTGTTATGTGAAATTCTATTTCCATTTCTTTTTTTACACGCAAATGCGGACTCGCATTTCACTGTGAATGAAAAAGGTGGTGTTGGTGGGTATCTTTGCAGGCCAGTGTCTGTTGCTGAATGTTTTTTATAGGGTTTTCAGGCAACCTTCATACTAACTAAAACCTTTATTTTCCAAGTGTTGATGACAGTCAGTTTTTCTCCTAATAGAAATATTTTATGAGTTTTTCTTGTTTAAACATTCAGATTTGGAGTAGGGGCAAAAGCACTGTATAGCGCTTTTCTTCTGTAGAGCTCAAAGTATCATTATCCTCCATTTTATTGATGCGGAAACTGAAGAACTGAGAAGGAAATGACTTGCCCAGACACACAGTAGTCAGTGGAAGAGTTGGGAACAGCACCCTGGTCTCCAGGCTCCCAGTCTAGCACCCTATTTACATCTCCAGTCTCAGAGTTGCTCTAATTTACAGCCAACAGCAACAGCTCCCAAAGAGTTGCTGCAGCAGCCTGTGATCACTGGAGAAGAGTGTACCCTGGCCATACCCCCTCTCCCCAACACGTCCCCTAACCTGGGGCCAGATAGGTGTATAGATGGCTACAGTACCAGGGATTCCAATTGCTGAAGCAGCCAGCCTATTCAAGTCTTAGGCTGAGGATCTGGCCCAGAAGCTGTAATGACTGTACATCTTCTCTTCAAACTGTTTTTCTCCTCTAAATCTCACTGCTGCTGGTAGTTACTTGTCTTGAGTGTTTGCTGTCCAGGGTTGGAGTCAAAGATGAGTGCGTGCAACCACATTGGTAGCTTTAATCTGGAAGAATGGTTGGGCTAATCCATAGACAAATTTGCTACGAACAAGGCAGCTAGAGACCCTCCATGGGTGAAATCCCAGCTTCATTGAAATCAATGGCAAAACTCCCATTAACTTCAACAGGGCCTATATTTCACCCCAGGAGTCTGTCTTTCATAGGGGTGAACTCTCCGAGTATCTTTTACTCGGCTAGGATTGCTCTGCTGAAGCAGAGAGGAGTGGAGGATGCCAGTAAGGATACAACGAACCCCTCCAAGTTGTGTTTCAGGGCTACGTCGATCTTCATTTTGGTGGTATATTCATGTATTATGGTTTCTTATGCCACCATTGCATCCACTGTAGCAATCACAACATAAGACTAGCAGCACCATCTGCAAATATTTTGTTTCCCAATTCAGAGCATATCAGAGTAGAATCCCATTTTATATGAAATCGGGCTCAACTGAATTAACTGAACCTACCAAGGTAGTTTCAAATGAAATCAGGAGAGCTGATCAATACACTGGTTTTGTAAGGGGTCATAATTGTGTTTTAATTAACTAAGAGTTTTTGTTCGATTTAATAAGTTATAATGTACTGTGAAGGGGAAGTCTCTGAAACATAGCTTTAATTTAAAATGTTCTCATTTTCAGTTGCTGTCAAAAAACCCAGAGCAGAATAATTAGCTTGATGAAAGCTGATGTACCTGGAATGAAGAATAAAAATTCTCTAACACATGAATATATGTATGCGTGGGTGGGGTACATGTAATTTTGTGTTAATTTCCTTCTGATCTTGAAAATTGCTTGTCATTTTATCTACTTGGTAGTCTTTTAACAGGTAACCGAGTATTAATGATGAAATATTAACAGCTTTAACTGAGTTTCCACAAATTTAAAAATAGCCAGATTTGCTCAAATGTGGCTCATAAACCAAATACAGCCCTGGGACTTCTTTCAACATTATGCTTCTACTCCTACCTTTGCCACGGAGTTGTGCCCACAAAGGCTGTAAACCCCAATATGCAACGCGCCATCTTGACATCAGCATTACATTTTCTGAATTGGCAACTGAACTTTCAAATGGAGGAAAATTTAGATACACTATAAATAAAACTGCATCTCAACTGTCTCCTCTTTTAGCCCCAAAGCTATCTATGCTGCACAGAAATTTGGCATTCCCTCATTTTAACTGTTGAAAATTATGTACAATGGAAAAAAAGACTAATAAAGCTAAGGTTACAGAATGAGTTATTTACACTAAAGGAATACATCCCAGCATTTTCAATTTACTGCATGGTTAATGTCTTTGTATTTTTCATTTTGGGTCTTTGTTTCACATTATCCCAGATTTGAGGTTTGGTAAAATAAGAGAGATGTGCTTCCACTTTGCTTTAATACAGTTTTGACACTTTAAAATCAAGACCCCAGAAACTTTCTATACTGGAGAGAGTAAGTAGGAAGAAAAGGAGGACTTGTGGCACCTTAGAGACTAACAAATTTATTTGAGCATAAGCTTTCATGAACTACAGCTGAATGCATCCTATGAAGTGAGCTGTAGCTCACGAAAGCTTATGCTCAAATAAATTTGTTAGTCTCCAAGGTGCCACAAGTACTCCTTTTCTTTTTGCAAATACAGACTAACACGGCTGCTACTCTGAAACCAGTAAGTAGGAAGAATATCTGGTAAAAGTGCTTTGATTGTGAGTAAGTAGGAAGAATATTTGGTAAAAGTGCCTTGATTGCATGATATCAATTGTAGAGACAGCTCACTGGTGTTTTAAAAAAAAAACCTTCATTTTGTTCCAACAACTTTAACACACACAAAAATCAGAAAAAATAAAATACCAGAACAACTGGACATATAAAAATTAGGAAGAAAGATGCCAGTCATTAGATTTCTATTCAACTTCTGTTCTGTTGGAAGTTGGAAATAAATGTTCTCTCAGAAAACCAAAATAAATTGCTCGAGACCAGATACCTAGATGCCACAGAGATGGGCGTGATATTAAAACCTAGACAGAAAATGTTGAGCCATTTAAAAATGACTGAACAGACTCTCATTTTCAAGACTGTTTAAATCTAGCAGTTTCATACTATGCTAAAATGTAAAGCCCTCCATGAATTTTTAATGTCTCCCTATAATTCTCCAATGCAGCAGCACAATGATTTCCAGACTGATGTTCCTGTCAATTTTTAAGTAAACCAACTGGATTAGTTTGCACCTATGGGTGCACCTACGCTACGGGGGCTATACCTTCATAGCTATGCCACTGTAACCATAATCTCGTAGTTTAGACACATTAGAAGGGACTTTTCTGTCAGGGTAGCCGGTACACCACCTTTCCAAATGACAATAAATCTAGGACAATGAAAGAATTCAACTGCATCTGACATATCTGCGTCTACATTGAGGGCTAGGTCGGCATAGACTTTTCACATCCCTGATTGACATAGCTATACTGACCTAAATATTAAGTGTAGACCAGACGTTAGGAAAAATTCCCATTGAAGCCATTGCTAGAGTACAGATGGTAGAAAATGAGATAATTTTCTTTAATAGATATGATTTTCTTTCAATGTATGTTAACTGCTTTAAAATGAACATTTTAAAAAATTCTCCAAGATGCAAAAATTTTGGAAACTAACAAACAAACAAAAAATCCTACATAAATAGGCCGTGACTGGCACTTGAGCTCTTCGGCTATAATGTAAAGAAAGAGATGGAAACCTTACGTCATCTAATTATTACACCTGTGTGTTTGCGAATTTCACAGTAAGGAGGATTTATTTCTATATCGCTGAACCCAGATTATTTATCAAATGGGAGATTTGATTGAGTAAGGACTGATGCTGAGTGAAACTTTTTGTGGGGCTAGTAACTGCATTTTTTAGTGCACTTAAACTATTCACAAATTCAGATCGAATTGCGCCAACAGTTTCAGCCACAGGAGAGAAAAAAAACGCAAAGCCATTTGTTTCATCCATTTTGAAACAAGTTGTCATGAATATAGGGGGAAGGGTAGCATAAAATCCCTCCTTGGCAGCTGTACTGGATTGCCTTCCAGGAAAGGGTTAAGCAGTTCAGATAACCTAGCTGGCACCTGACCAGAAGGACCAATGAAGAAAGAAGATACTTTCAAATCTGGGTGGGGGGGGGGGGGGGGGGGGGAGGATTTGTTTGCTGTTCTGTGTGTTGTTTCCCCTCTGGATGGAAGAAAAAGCCAAGCAGGTACAATATCTCCTGAAACATTTACCTGAAACAATCCATCTAAAAACACAGAAACTGTGAGTAGGGCAAGGAAATGTGTTAGGTTATCTCTTGTTTTGGCTTGTGAATTTCCCTATGCTACAGAGGTAGTTTCATTCCTGTTTTTGTAACTGTGAAGCTGAGCCCAGAGGGGAATCCTCTGTGTTTTAAATCTTTTTATTACCCTGTAAAGTTACCTTCCATCCTGATTTTGCAGGTGTGATTCTTTTACTTTTTTCTTTATAATAAAAGTTCTTCTTTTAAGAACCTGATTGAATTCAGTGTCCTAAGGACAAAGGGTCTGGTGGAGCTCATGTTGCTAAGGCAACTGGTTGGTATTTTAGTCTCAAGCTTCCCCAGGAAAGGGGGTGAAGGGGTTTGGGGGGATATATTGTTGGGGTTAGGGATTCCAAGTGACCCTTCCCTGAATTTTTGTGTAAATCACTTGGTGGTGGCAGCAATATACCATTCAAGGACAAGGAAAGGAATTTGTGCCTTGGAGAAGTTTTAACCTAAGCGAGTAGAATATAAGCTTAGGGGGTCTTCCATGCATCTGTACCCCAGAGTTCAGAGTAGGGTGAACAGATGTCCCGATTTTATAGGGACAGTCCCGATTTTTGGGTCTTTTTCTTATATAGGCTCTTATTGCCCCCCCACCCCCGTCCCGATTTTTCACATTTGCTGTCTGGTCACCTTAGTTCAGAGTGGGGGGATACCTTGTCACAAGCCTTTTTTACTTTCCATTTAGGAATGTTTAGTTTCAAAATGGTCAAAACGTTTTGTTTCAACACAGTGGTTCATTTAGAAATGTAGCTAAATATAAAAAAGGGGGGTGGGCGGAGAGTGAAAAACACGCCAAAACAAACTGAAATGAAAAAATGAAACAAAAAACGTGGGGGACGGGGTAAACAAATCATTTTGTTTGACCCCAAACTGAATTGTGTTGGTTTTTCTCACCAAAAAGTGGGGGTTTTTTCTGGATTTTTTTGATTTGGCCCCCAACGTGTCCTAGTTTGCACAAAGCAGCTGCAAAGCATTGGAGAATCAAGCCCTTGATGCACAATAGAAATTACACAATTTATACAGTACAAAATAGTGAGCACAGCATATAATTGCATGGGGCCAGATTTTCAAAGGTATTTAGGCACCTAAGCAGGTCAATAGGAGTTAGGGACCTAACTCATAAAGGCACTTTTAAAATCCCACTAGCTGCCTATTTGCATCTTTAGGTGCCTAAATACCTTTTGAAAATTTTATCCTGGCCCTCTCTACCACCAAGAAACCAGATTGCATGATCCCAGCACCTCAACGAAGCAAATAACTCTGCCATTACTTACATTTATTATTACGAGGTGGTAATTACCAGAGCTAAATCATGTTAGGAGCACTTCCAAGATTCAAACACTAAGTTCTTGCAATCTTCCAAAAAGAGGCTACCATTATTTTTAAAAAAGTATAAACACATTGATTACCCATAATTTGTTTAGTGTATTTTTAAGGTATAGTGTCAACTAATTACAGATACTACACTAAAAATTGTGAAGCTTTACAAAGAGTCAGGAGTATGGGAACAGCAAAATTAACACATGCAGATCTAAACAAAAAAAGGATCACTTCTTCCAGCAATTAAATCCAGCCATATTCAGGGTGGTTCTAACATTGTGCCATAGCACTACATAACATTTTAAGGCAGGAAGTGAAGAATTCCTTTTCCATATGAAACTCCAGTGTGAATTTAGGTGAAAAGAATGTAATTACCCAAACTGGAATGTGGCCTGAACACCAGTGTCACAAAGAGTGCTGTGGTATCTTTAATGGCCACATGTAGTGAGGAACCTTGTTTTATGTCTCATCTAAAATATACCACTTCCGTAGGCACCATAGCATCTGATACCACACAGAGAATACTGGTGACGAATCAGAGGGAACTGTGCCAGCTCCTGAATTACCAACACCGCTTCCTATTACATGGAGGCTTTGATTAATTTCTTTTATGCAAGTACTGACTCATCCCAACCATGCCTGACTTGTGCAGTCTGTTAAGATCACAACACATGGTGGCATGGCTATCACAAACAGTGAGTCCAACAGAAATAACAGACCTACAGGGAAAGAAATATATGTGCACGTGTGATTTTTTTTTTGGAATAGCAACAGGTTCTCTTTGCGCTGCAATGCGCTCATGTAAGATGACAATCACTAAATCAATTGCATTCTGAATATTTTACAGAAATCAAACTCTCAGAACTGATCACATATATTATCATCTGCATCTCTTCTTCACCTCTTCACCCTCTAGTCATGTTGCATGACATTTACCAATAAGTAAATAAATCTAAATTGCTTCCTTTCCCCCTTTTTGAAACCAGCAGCAACCTGGCATTCCAAGCTCGTAATTTTCGATTCAATGTTACTGCTTCAGAAAAAACAAAAGCTGCAGACAAGGGGCTCTTCTGAGGAAAGAATCAAAACAACCCACAACCCCTCATTACACTATTGTTATAGACTGTTTTCCGACCTATTTCTGTAAGGATATACCTTTCTGATGGCTGCTTAGACCACTGTTGTCATGGAGACGGTTAAGGTTGGGCAGCTCTACCAGCAGCAGTTGCATTACCATTACTCCCCAACTCTCAGGTCTTTGGGTTTCCTCTAGGGTGACCAGACAGTAAGTGTGAAAAATCAGGATGGGGGTGGGGGGTAATAGGAGCCTATATAAGAAAAAGCCCCAAATGTCAGGACTGTCTCTATAAAATAGGGACATCTGGTCACCCTAGTTTCCTCAGAGATTGACTGTAATCATTCTCTTTCATCACTGACTAAAAAGATCACTTAGGCCTAAGTTCACATAAGTGAACACTAATATGGTGGGTAGAAAAGTTGCAGATGCAAATGGTAATAGCTGGGCATCTAAATACTTGTCTGCAGATACAAAACCTTTAGTTATTACTATTATTATTTGTGCTACAATAGTGCAGAGAGGCCCCAGCTGAGGTCAGGGCCCCATTGTGGTGGATGCTGTACACAAATAGAGCAAGAGACAGTCCCTGACCCAAAGAGCTTATAATTTAAATAGACAAGACAGGCAAAGGGAGAATTATAACAATTTTTTTTTAACAGATGGGGAAGAAAGGTGCAGAGAGAGTAAGTGACATACTTAAGATCATTGTGACTGATCACGGTATTGAACTTGATCTTCTGAATCCCAGTCCAGTGTTTTAACCCCAAAGCACTCTCTTGCTCAAATGAGATACTACCATTTCTATCTGCTGGAGGTGCAAAACTGCACCTTGCAAAATTAGAGACTGGATTCAGGCCCAGCTGAGACTGGGCCCTTCAATTTACTCATTTATTACATAGCAATGTGGCTATTTGAACTAGTTACCTACTGTAAACTATCAATGTTTGTAAGAACAAACCAAACCAATGATGATTGGCTCATTTAAACCATTTTCTTTGGAAATGATGAAGTCATCATCTATACATTTTCATGGAAGAGGAAAGGAAGGGAGAAGGGGTACCCAGAGAGTGAGAACCAGAAGAGGTTCGGGTATACAGAGTTTTTGCTTCCTGACACTAACGCAGGAGTGGGGATAGTCTCTCCCCTCAGTGTGCAAAAGGGCAGGTCACGATCCCTCTATTCCCAGACCCTTCACATAGGAAGGGGCAGGCTGGGAAATTCACTTCATTGCCCTTAACTGATCCCACAGGAAACCAACTGTACAGCTGATACAGCCTAAGCACACTATGTATGCTTTTGATTGAGCCACTCTGCACTGTGGAATCCCATTTAAAGAAGGGCTCCAGAGACAGTGACACATGGAAGAGGCAGAGCGAGAGGACCTTGAATTAATACACAGGATCAGAATTTTATGCCAATGCCCCTGGCCTCCAGTAGGTCTCAGGAAATCCATTAGTTTTGGGAGGGGGCTGATTTCCCTGCTTTTTCCATGATGAAAACACTTTCCCCTCCCTTCCATGGAAGAATGATCAGGAAATGCTGAAAGGGGAATCCAGGACTTTTTCATTAGGAGAGCAGGCTCTAGTCCTACTGGGAGGTTCTCTACTAAGGGCTTGGCTACACTTGCAGATGTAGAGCGCCAGGAGTTGAACCAGCCCTCGGAGACAGCAGCAGGGAAAGCATTGCTGTTTGTTCACACTGTGCTCCTTGTGACCGTGGAGCATGTCCACATTAGCAGCTCTTGCAATGCCACAGGCAGCAGTGCATTGTGGTAGCTATCCCAGTGTGCAAGTGGCTGCAGCGTGCTTTGGAAAGTGTTTGCAATGCCTAATGGAGCAGGCACAGTGTCACATGATGCAGATTTCCCAATCCCATTGTTCTATGAGCATCCTACTAGATTGCCAGCTGCTTTTCAAATGAGGCGGTGGGGAGTGTGACAGGGAGTGTGTTGTGTGTATGTGGGGGGAGAGACAGTGTGTTTTGGGGGGCTGAGTGTGTCAGCATGCTACCTTGTAAGTTCAGACAGCGGCAGGGGCAAGGGGGAATCCCGACATCAGCCCCCACCCCCGCCTCTCTCTCACACACACACACACACGCCTGCCTCTGCCGCAGGAGCATTCCACAGTAATGGTTTGCTTTGTGTCCCGGAGCAGATAAGCATGCAGACTGTCAGAAACAAAGCTTTGAAAGGGGATATCCGCAGGCTTGCAGCTGAGTTCAAAACAATGACCAGAGTGGCCACTGGACTTCAGGGGATTATGGGATGTTTCCAGAGGCCAATCACAGTGCAGTAATGCAATACGTTGTCCACACTGACACCCTGGTGCTCCAGCTGGGGCGCAGCAAGCTCTATGCTTCTTGTGGAGGTGGATTACCAGGAGCGCTCCAGCTGCAGAGTCCAGGCACTCTAAGTGCCTTGCCAATGTGGACACTTCAGGAGTTATGGCGCCTGGGCCTGATTTAATGCACTCTAACCTGCAAGTGTAGACAAGGCCTAAAATAATTACCCAGAGTTCAGATAGTGAGATGGTGCCCTGACGTGGCAGGGATCTAGGGATACCAGAATCTAGTTCCCAGATGGTCCTGCCGCAGTAGAGATATCAGCCACCTGGAAAGAAATGATTCAATTAATCATTTTTTCAAAGTATCTAGGGCAAGATAGCCTACCTCCCATTCACACTGTGACCAGGGATGGCAAAATATTTGTGAAATTATGGACTTGCATGAGCGAAAGCAGTGGAGAAAATAAGAGTGTTCTGGGCGTGAGCATAAAAACAGAGAACCAAAACAGTGCAACGTTCAGGCATTATTTCTTCCTCAACATACATATATTCCTTTCACCTCAAACATTCCCTGAAATAAAGTTCTCAAAGGGTATTTCTACATTGCAACGTTAGCCCAGGATTCGAACTCAAGCTCAAGCCTAACCCCCTTTCCATCTACACACAAATCACACTAACCCAGGGCTTGGACCCAGGGTTCCAGGACTCCACGGGGGTGGAGGGTCTGAGCCGGAGTCAAGCCAGGACCCAGAAGTTCAAGCTCTATGGCTCTGCAGTGTAGATGCAGCCCCACTGGACTCGTGCTGGACAGTCAAGTTTGGTGGACAGTGAAGTTTCCCCACACTCAACCCCAAACAAAGGGCTAGAGCAACCACATTTTGGCAGGGCCCTAGAACGTCTAGGATATGGGTGGTTGGATTGGGCCCACATAAAGCAGTGTAGATGCTGGAATCTCAAGATGGGACCCAGGGCTGAACAATTTCTTACCTGGGGTTACAAATGAGTGTAGTTGACCAAGCCCATAATCATATGATGATGACCCTGTTGGGAAGCTGTTTAACACAAGGAGACAGGCAGATTTGGGGAAGGGCCTGGGAGAGGGCTGTGTCCGCTGCACCTGTCAGGCAGAGAGTCTGTGCTGGAGAGTTTCAGCAAGCAGGAGTTGGCTGCAGAGACGCCTCAGCTGGGGAGGGCTGTAAGGACTGAGAAGCCCTGGAGATGTGGACTAAGACAAGACCCAAAGGGGCAGTGACATTGTTCTGAGTTGCTCTGCATCTTTGCTGCTAAATTAATAAAATAAATAACTTCCATACTGCTATTGTAGCGCTCTCGTCCAAGGAAAGCTCATGAGTCTGTCTACCTGCAGTAGGACTCACACCTCTCAAAGACTACAACAACGTAAATAAATAGTAACAGTAAGATGTCAAGAATTATATTTATCTTTAATAAAAAGAGCAAACGAATGTGATTTTACCAAACAGTTTAGAATTTCATAGAATCATAGAATATTAGGGTTGGAAGAGACCTCAGGAGGTCATCTAGTCCAATCCCCTGCTCAAAGCAGGACCAACACCAACTAAATCATCCCAGCCAAGGCTTTGTCAAGCTGGGCCTTAAAAACCTCTAAGCATGGAGATTCCACCACCTCCCATTCCAGTGCTTCATCACCCTCCTAGTGAAATAGTGTTTCCTATTATCCAACCTAGACCTCCCCCACTGCAACTTGAGACCATTGCTTCTTGTTCTGTCATCTGCCACCACTGAGAACAGCCTAGCTCCATCCTCTTTGGAACCGCCCTTCAAGTAGTTGAAGGCTGCTATCAAATCCCCCCTCACTCTTCTCTTCTGCAGACTAAATAATCCCAGTTCCCTCAGCCTCTCCTCGTAAGTCATGTGCCCCAGCTCCCTAATCATTTTCGTTGCCCTCCGCTGGACTCTCTCCAGTTTGTCCACATCCCTTCTGTAGTCGGGGGACCAAAACTGGACGCAATACTCCAGGTGTGGCCTCACCACTGCCGAATAGAGGGGAATAAGCACTTCCATCAATCTGCTGGCAATGCTCCTACTAATACAGCCCAATACGCCATTGGCCTTCTTGGCAACAAGGGCACACTGCTGTCTCATATTTTGGAACTTTCATATTCTAAAAGAATCCAGACAGATTTATTTTGAAGCCATCACTGAGAACTGTTGCATAAGGATTACTGTATGTATGTACAGCATCTAAACTATACACCAAATGTAGTATCCCAGAACATGGAAAAGTTAAAGGTGAATGGGAAACCCAGAATAATGGAAATGAAAGATATGGGTGAAAGTTGACAGGCAGAAAACCAGACTGGGGAGAATGGAGCCCCGCATTTCAAAGGTACCTGTCCCAAATATCCCTTATTGGGTAGGATTTCTATCCCCCTATGCAGTACTGCACTATCCCACTTTCACAGTACTGATACTTCAAGCTTCTGTAACTGATATGCTAGCACTTGATCTTGCAATGTACTGAGTACTCTGGACTCTCTCCAACAATGCACTTAAGCACATGGTTACCTTTAAGTACGTGAGTAGTTCCACTGAAGTCAGCAGGCCTATTCACGCATTTAAAAGTAAGCATGTGCTTAAATTCTTTGCTGGATTGGGGCCAGAGAGGAATACTGTCTATTCCAAGCACTGAAAAATCATGAGTCAGGCTCCCCCACCCCCAAATCATCAGATTGGCTGACACACCATGAAATTAAAAAAAACAAAACCATACAAAACCAATAAAATTTGGCTTCTTTTTATGTGCCTTCTGGTTTCAGAGTGTGAAATCCTGGCTCAACTGAAACCAATGGCAAAATTCTCATTGACATCAACGGGACCAGATTTTCACCCCAAGTCTTTAGGGTGCATTCACATGACATTTTCTGGCTTTTCTACACAGCCATGAGGGCTAGGGACTTATTTAAAAAAAAAATGTGGAGATTCTCATGTAATCACTTGCCTCCAGCAGCTAAGCTTTAAGATAAACACCCAGTTTCACGAGACTCTTGATAAACGTGTAAGAGCAGGGAACAGTTGTAGTGCTCCGAACCTTGCAGGAATGAGCCTTTAGTTAAGGATTGCCTCCTCCTCGTCTCCCTGCAACTTTTACTTGACACTAGCGCTCCAGCACGACTTTCCTCTCATTCAGCTGTGCACGGACAGCTCCAAAACTGAATGTAACACAGACTGCAGCACAGCCACATTTTAAATGTGTCTGTATTTGGATTACAGAGTTCTGCATTATCTTTGCTCTGTTCCTACTTCCCTCCCACACCCTCTGAGCAATATGTTGATGTGCACCCACCTTTCCCGTCTCAATGAAACCACATACATGCAGCAACATTAATTTCAGCTCCTGAGCTGCAGATGGTACTTCTCTATTGTAAGGAATTGCAAGAGTGAAGTCTGGAGAAGCCCAGCTGTCTTGTGAGCTACAGTCCCTACAGCTGAATGGGAGGTAGTGGGCAGTAGCTGGTAGAGCAGAGGTTTCAGTCTGGTTAACTATTGCTTGTGCTATGAACTTATGGGGACAAGTTACCGAGAATTTACTTCAGTTTAAAAAAAAGCCTTCCAAGAAGGCAAATGTCTAACATTTTACACAAGTCTCTCTATTCATCCCTGAAATTAGAATGAAAGCTATTAGATAAAACATATAGGATGCTAGCCATACTAGAAGAGAGCTCATTAGTTTTGAAATATAGTTCTTTTTGCTGTAATCATTAGGAAGACAAGTAACGTGTCATCACAAAACAGTGAAAGAGAGTCTTTTAACTCACACTCTTCAGAATAGGTTCCATGTTTCTTCCTTAATTATCAGTTCATAAATCTAGAGTTTCTTGGCTGATATGAGAAGGATGGAGGTAATAAGTGAGAACCTCATAAAATCAGTGTAATGTAGCAAATTAACAAGGACCTGAAGTAATTCCTTTTCATCATATACTATATTCTCAAAAAGTATTTCCATTTTTGAAAGAGGTCTGTAGGAAAAACATTGAAACTGAAAAAATGCAGATATTTGACAAATAAACTGGGACTTATTGACCACCTATATGGTATATAATAATAGCTTGCAGTTATATAGTGCCTTCCATTCTGAGGTATCCCAAAGTAATGCAAACTTTATAAACTACCCCCACAAAAAAGACAACTCATTAACTTATGGCTAAGGCTGCTCAGTTACATTCCCTACCAATGGAATCATAAAAATTCCAGGAAATCACCTTTTAAGCCAACAATCAACCTCAACTCACGAGACATACCAATGAAATGTCAGCCTATTCAAATGATTCCTCAGCTCCACATCAAACTCCTTTTCAATTCCAACATACTACATAACCAACCTCTATTTCCTCACAATCACACACACAACTTTAACTCCAGTGTGAGGTAGGTGACCTAAATGCCAAGATTTTTATAAATGGGTACCTACAGGTAGGTTCCTAAATTCTCATTTAAGCACCTAAATATAAGTGGTTTCATTTCCAGAAGTGGCCTTTTCTTGTTTTCAGATTTTAAAAAATGCTTTTATTATTTTCCTTCTTAAAAAAATAGGAAATTCCAGACAAAACCTACATTAAGAGAAATTTAAGGTTGCCTGGATAAGCACACAAGTTGGAAAGTGACAATATGCATCATGCCTCCTCATGTGCATGCATTATGATACAGTCTTTAATTACATGACCACACACTATTTGTCATATCATACAATATAGAATCTGATATTCTTTCTATCACATTAGAGACATGTGCAACATCTGGGAAAAAAATTCCAGTCTTCAAAATGCTAAGGATTGTATTAAAGAGGACTGTGATCAATTGTTCTCCATGCCCACTGAAGGCAGGACAAGAAGGAATGAGCTTAATCTTCAGCAAGGGAGATTTAGTTAGGTATTCGGAAAAAAATTCTAATTGCAAGGATAGTTCAATTTCTAATTCCAAGGGGGGTTGTGGAATCCCCATCACTGGAGGTTTGTAAGAACAGGTGAGACAAAGTCCTGTCAGGGATGGTCTAGGTTTACTTGTCCTGCCTCAATGCTGGGGGCTGGACTGGATGATTTCTCAAGATCCCTTCCAGCCCTACACTTCTATGATATACTCACCATATTTTCATTGTTCTAACAGTGGTCCAGTCTATCTTTAACAGCTTGGAATTTATCTCTAAAAATGTCTCTGCCAGTTTTCAGCTTCCTATTCCCAACCATTCTGGCTTTATGGCTATTCAAAAAAGTTCATAGGAATTATTTTTATAATGAGAAAAGTGCATTTCTCCCCCACTGTCCTCAAACTCAAAAATATACAATCTCTTATTTGCTCTTTAAGAAAAAAAATCACCTTTTGGACAGAGACCAAGCATGGAAAATTTCAATCCCAAAAGTGAAATTTCTTTGACTATGAGTGACTAAAAACAGAGAGTTAGGATGGAAACCATTATGCAACATTAATTATCGCAGTCATAGTTGCTCCCATGATAGCATCTTATTTTAGGATGTTGTAATAACAGGTATTAAACTGACACAATACAGATGCCCCAAAATATAGTTCAAGTAGACACACTGTGCTTGTGTGGGCTTTGCCCCTAAGTACTCCCAGTTTATCCCAAGGTTGGAGACTGGAAGTAATGTCTGAAAGCCACTGCTGTGTTGGGCTACCAGAGCTGCTTTTTTTAACTGAGCTGGCAGAATTCTGCTCTGGGAACGCTGCCAGGTTCTAGTCCCTCCTTTGCCTACTCCCTGTAATTTCATTTAATTGACATGTAGAAGACATGCTTATTTAAAAGAGGTGTGGGCTAGCTTCTACTGGTACTTCCGAGCCTGGCAAGTGTCATAGGTAATATTAAAGCAGATATCCATGCCAAAACAGTTCTGAATTGTATTTGATCAAATTACTGCTAACTTTAAGACTAACTCTCACTAGTTTCCAAGACCATAAGAATGTCAGGTGTCAGGAATTATTTTGTTAAATCTTTTCATGCGTGGAGGTGGATTCCTCAAGTATAGAGACAAGAGCAAAATCTCCCTAAAGCTTCAATTCAAGTCAATGGGACTTAAGGACATACTTAAATCCTTTCTTGAACGGGGGCCTAAATGCAAAACCGATAGAGCTGGTCGAAA
The DNA here is from genome assembly GCF_015237465.2 of Chelonia mydas. Lineage (NCBI taxonomy): Eukaryota > Metazoa > Chordata > Testudines > Cheloniidae > Chelonia > Chelonia mydas. The sequence goes on along the minus strand of NC_051246.2, from coordinate 23,684,615 downwards.
TATTTTCATCAAAACTTTTGAGGAAAAGTTGCTTTTTGCCCAAAACAAAAAAATTCTTTTTGGGCAAATTTTTCATTTTTTTCCAATGATAAAATATTTCATGTTTGGGGACAAATTCAGTTTTTAAAATCTGAAACTTTTTATCAAAAATTATTTTTAAAAACTGAACATTTTTGTTTTTTTGGTTATAAACCAAATCTTTGAGGGAAAATTTAAAATAAATGCAAATATTTGCTTACATTTTACTAAAAAATGCTATGCTTTTTTGACCAGTTCTAAATACCAAACAATTGCAAAAGACAAAATAACAACAGGCAAAGGCCCAGCAGAGAGTTCACAGCAAATTTGTAAACGACCTACTAGAGTGTATCCTGCAAATACACAGTGTTCATTTCAATTACTTGTGTTTCTGCTAATAGCTCCAGAGTGACAATGCCCCTGATTCTCTACTGCCCTGCAGAGAGGTCATTAATACTTGTGCCAAATACTGCTATCCAGAAATGTCAATCTAGCACTTTTCATGAGCACAAAATCCAAAGTTTTCTATTGAGGTTTGTTTCTCTTAAATTAATTACATATTTTCACCCAGGTATTTTAAAGCAAGTACATCTGTGACACCTTGATGTAAACTACTAGCTTGGAAACACCTGTGCCCACAACTGTTCTCACAAATTGGGAGGCCAAACCTCTTCCAATTAATCCCCTTTAATACCTAATTTGTCCTCTCAACTCTCCAAAAGGAGCAAAAGGCACCATTCCCTGTGAAGGGCAATAGAGTAAAACACATTTTGAGTGCCTAGGCCATCCCGGTTTTGAAACATTACAGGCAAAAAACAGAACAAAACACCTGAATTGAAAAATGCCACATTTTTGGAACCCTAATATTACATTTATGCACTGTTCAATTTCCTTCAAACATTCCACAAAATCTCTACTATGAAATAATATCATGGAGAAGAAATTTTGGGAAGTCTGTTTTGTTTAAAAAGGGATTTTCTGACTGAGGCTAACTAGAACGCAAGTTTAATTCAAAAAGCAATGTACTTTGCCATATTCCCTTGGATATTGCAAAAATGGTTTCAACAAAATCATTCCTTTCACCATATATTTTTTCCTCCTATGCAATCCTGCAGCAAAATTGTAATCCTATGCTTATGACTTAACAGCAGGTTGCTACGAAAATGATTGAAGTGATGTAGTTTCAGCATTTCAAACAAATAGGTAAAGATGGGCCAGGATGAAAACAGGCTTTATTTAAACCACAAATACTGTATCTAATAATTAATAAGGGGACAAGGAATACTAAATACATAAAAATGAAACTCCTCACCTTTCATACTAAGTACTGCTTGTTTAACTGTTTTCCTATTGACTCATAGCCCCTATTTATAAGGACACTTGTGACTGAATGAGCATTTTGTGCCTGAAATTGACTCCAAACAAATGACATCATAGGGCTCCATGTCATCCATGTCTTAATAACTGTCTCATCAAATCTGCTCAGCTTATTAGTAAGATTTCTTTTCTTTAATGGGGAGAACCCCGTAGATGCCTGTGGTACTTCGCCGATGGGGAAAAGGCAGGGTGGGAAAAACCACTACTACTGACAGGGATCCAAGGTCATAAATTTCTTAAGCATCTTTTTCAGCATCTTACTGAAGCATTCCACCAGCTCATCTGTCTGAGGGTGATAGACTGATGTCTTTAAGGCCTTGATTTTCAAGAGGTCACACAATTCCCCCATTAGCTTTGAAGTAAAGTTGATCCCCTGGTCAGTCAACATCTCCTTCATTATCTACCTGTGCAAAAACCTTCATTGATTTGGTGGTGATAGTAGCCGCAGTGGTTGTGCAAAGGGAGATGGCCTCTGGGCACCATGTGATGTAATCCATTATCACCAGAATGCACTGGTACCTGGCCGCACTCTATTCAGTGGTCCCATCAGGTCCATACTGATCCTCTCAAAGGGTACTCCAACCACTGGGAGAGGGAGTAGTGGAGCTCATGGGTGACGGGTATCATAGGCTGGGGAAGGCTCTGCCTCCCCGAACAGCCAAGCATGGCCCCACCCAAGCTCTGCCCCAAGGCCCCTGCTTCCGCTCTGCGGCCCAACTCCAGGGGCTGGGGCCACGCCGCCTGCCCTCCCGATGCTCCGGGGTTGGGGGGGGGCTGAGGTGATGCCAACAGCCCTCCCTCCAGGCGCTCCGGGGCTGAGGGCACTAGCCTGGGGCAGGGGTCAGTGGCTGTGTTGCTGGGGCTCTGGGCTCCAGAGGCAGCGGGGCAGGGCCTCAGGTGGAAGGGGCGAGGCTGGGCACTAGCCTCCCCCAGCCGGCGGTTCATGCGCCCGCCCATGGTGGAACTTTTGGGGCCCTGTCCATTGGCATGCCGGGCACAATGAGCAATAGTGCGTTTTTGTTCCCCTGACAATAAAATTTGAGGGCCACCCTTTTAAGAGTCTTCTCTCGCCCCATTTGTCTCCCTCAAGGTATTGCATGTGCCAGTGTAGTACTTCGCAGCAGAGTTTCTTCAGGACAAGAAGTTGTACTCCTTACTTCTCTGGTTTGGGGGTCCTTCGCCACCTGATACAGTCTCCCCTCCCTGAGTTCAAATAAAAGCCAGTGCTTCATCCGTCATGTATTTATTATCTCACCAATTTATACTGGCAAGTTAGTCATACGCCCTGCTCAGGGTTGGGTTGTCTTTCTGACCGCTACAAAAATTACATCTGCCACCAGTAAGTTTAAGTCTAGGGAGTGTGAGATCCTCTGCTTCCCCTGAATACAGGGAGGGCACAGCTCCTGCCGGGAGCTCCCTTTGCTCGGATCTTCTGCCTCTCTGACTCCAGGGGGTTGTTATATCAGTTCTGGTACTTCTACCCCATTAGCCCACACAGGAACTAATATCTTGATCAGGCCTCTTTTCCTAGCCATGGTATCAGTTGTCCAAGCCTGTTCAGAGTTGCTAACCATGGCAGTCATGGCAGAAATGTCCTCACTGTCCACGTGAAAAACAACTTCTGATCGAGGGACTTGCCCTGTCCCTTGACTGCCCTAGGGGAAACTGGGTGTCTGAGGGGGGCCTTCCCTCAGGATTGGGTTTTTCCTCAGCACTTTGTTCCCAGGGAGACCAGGCTTCTGAGGTCTTGCCATAGCTGTGGATCATCCAGTGGACTAAGCTTTGTATTTGGTTCCTCGGAGCTTGCTCCCATTGCCAGGCCGAGAGATCCGTAGTCTACACAGTCTGTAGATCTTAATGAGCATCTTCAGGCCTGGGTGTTTCACTGGCTGGGCGTGCAGCTGCCATAGTTTTCTGACAGCTGTACTGTGAGGGCCAATGTCTCAAGCCTGTGCCGCAACACCCGCTCCCATCCCCCAGCCAGGAGAATTTCTGAAAATTGCTCCAGCATGACCTGCTCAGCCACCAGTGCCACCAATAACAATATTCTTTAAATCTCTGGGCTGCTGCACAAAGTCAGGCCCCCAGTGGAAATTTTTCCTGGTGAAAGCGCTGTCAGTGGGTCTCGGCATTGATATCAAAGATGTCTAAAATGGCCGCCTTGACCTGTGCATAGTCTTGTGTGTCCACAGAGCTGAGGCTCCAATACACAGCTTGAGCTGGCCCAGTAAGATAAGGTGCCAGCAAAATAGCCCAGTGTACAGATGGCCATCGAGCTGCTGTGGTGACCCTCTCAAAACTGAAGAGGAAAGCATCCAGGATGTCCCGAAGTTCTATCTTTGTGTGTTTTATGAGAAGCCTTGGGGCTGGGGTGTGGTTCAGCATCCTAGCTGCTAGCCCCTCATGGTTGTAAAAGGGTTGCCACCTGCTGGACCAGGCATTATTGCTGCTCTTGCTGTTTCACCTCAAGCTCCCAGATGAGCTGTTGTTGTTGCTGTTCATGTTGTGCGGCTTACTGTTGGGTGGCCATTTGTTGAAATAGCTGGTTCTGTTCCTGCTGTTGTTGGGAGGCCTGTAGTGGTTGGCTGTCTATCCGCCACTTCATCTATTTGTCTATATCCGTGCCCCCCCCCCACAAGGCCTTACAGAAGACCTGGGATGAGAGACCACATTCTCCATCAAGTTGTGATGGGCAGTGCTCACTGCTGGTGTCGCCTAATGTTTAGGATATTAGGTATCTACTCACCCCGCCTCCAGCGTCTCTCACTGGCCATTTTCATGCCCCTTGGGATCTGCCTTTTGTTGGGTGTTGACTTGACACTCTGGTCAGGTCACTAATTAGGCTCCAAGGAAGATATTGGGTCCCACGCCCTCACAACTGGGGGGAACATCAGTCTATCTGTTGACCCCCTGCAGGCATCCAGTCCCAGTTGCAGTGTTTTCAAAGTCTCTACCCCTGCCTTGCTTCCCCAAGGGTGAGTTTGGAAGTGAGGGTTTTCATGCTCTTCATAACAAGGGTGGTTGGTAGGGCAGCCCTGGCCCTGTCACTCCACTGGACCCCAGCGGAGGACCCAGCTCAGGACCCTGTAAGAGGCAGCATGTCCAGCACTCAGGAATGCCTTAAGGCTGCCTCCCTGGGCCACTTCCTACCGCCTACTCTCTCAACAAAGGCTTATAGTTTGACACAAGGTAGTGAAGAATGAGTAATGGAACGTTCCACCCCTCTGGGTTCAGAAGGCAGGCTCTTTTTCCCAGGGAAAGGCTTCTTTAGGAGCTCTCAGGTTAGGTCTATCTCCCTGCCCTGCCAGGCATTTGCTGAGCTGTCTGGCTCCCTTTTAAGCCCCACCTCCAGCTGTAGCATGCTCTGAAGGTGGGGTGGGTGAGGTCGCCTTGGGCCAGATTTGCTCCTTAACCTCTTCAGTCCCAGTGTGGGGCTTATATACCCCACCTCAATAACCCATCTGACTACAGACTGGGGTGAAATCCTGTCCCCATTGAAGTCCTTTCGACTTCAAAATTCCCTTTGACTTCAGTGAGGCCAGGATTTCACCCCAGACTCTCAGTTAGGGTATACCAGTGTAACACCATTGATATCACTGGAGCTATGCTGATTTATACCAGCTGAGGTTCTGGCCCTAAATCTGTAGGCTATTGGACATATATAGAATTTTCCTACACTGCTTTTAAGGGGTGGCAGGGAATAAAGGCAGCAGAAATGAACATTTTACCACCCAAACAGGGAAAGGAAAGGTGTCATATTCCTCATGTTTATTCCAATTATGGTTTCTTTCTTACCTCACAGATACAAGTAAACTGTTGTTCAATTTCAGTTGTCTTAGATTAGGGAGATAAGCACCTGCAGGATCAGAATAAAGAATCATTTTGTAGAACTGGTTACAGAACATAGGAAACATATGTCCGACCTCACAAGCTCAAGCAGCCCACAGATTTTTCAGATGCACTTCTTACCCATCTCGACCACCTCTAACACACTAGACAATGTCTGAAAAGTTAATTACATTATTTCAGTTGTGCAACATTCCAGCCTCTGCATTCTCTCATTATAAGCCTGCATGTTAGCTGCAGTGGTTTCACAGTTACAACCTTTGAAACTCCCCTCTGAAAAGCACCATGTGGCATCATTCCCGACAAGATCAAACATTAACACAAGGTTTGCTTGGAGGTGATCATGTGTTGCTCTGTCTGATTCTATATCCTTATTGACTAATAATGACTTATTCTGAAGAGTTAAGAAAGATTTACATTATCTCCATGTGTGCAACATATCCCCGTGTTTTTTATAGTTCGCTCTCGATTCTCTCTTCTACATCTCTCTCTACACTGTTGCCTATTGCATAATAACTGGTGACGGAATTGCAGTATATGTGTCTTACAGCAAAGTCATACTTCATTTGAGGAACTGAAATCCCCTTACTGTATATTCTTCTAACTGTGATTTTGAGCCAATCAGCAAAAGGTGCCATCTTATTTGTCACAAGCCAATCATGTTATAACTAAGGCTGCAGGTTGGTCACGAAGGTCACGGATTCTGTGACTTTCTGGGACCTCCAGGACTTCTGCAGCGGCCGGTGCGGCTGGCCCAGGGGCTGCCTGAGGAGCTCGGGCATCCCCTGGGCCAGCCTCACTGGCTGCTGCTGGGGAAGTCTTGGACTACTGCCCACCTCCTCCTCACATTTACTGCCCATGACCTGTCCATGACTTTTACTAAAAATGCTTGTGACTAAAACGTAGCCTTAGTTATCATTGCATTGACCAAGATCCCCAAAATCCTACCTTTGCTTTGTTATCTACTTTCATGTATTTTCTGCATATAATCTATTGTTTACTGCTTGGTTTTGTAAGTTTCATAATCATGAGCAACCTTTATTTAATTATTTTAAATTTTTCACTCTCATCCCATTGAACATTTTCCTTTTCACTTATTTCTAGAGGCAGTTCTGAACCAAAACCACAAAACCAAACTCCTCTAAACCTTGGAGCAATTTGGATACAGGTACAAATTCTGTATCTCAGCCACCATCTCTATTAATCTCTGAATAATTCTAGATCTTATAATTCAGTCCAATGTATTTTGTTTTAGTTACTATAGATGAAGGAAAGACTTTAAAATGGTGTCTATGGGCATCTTGGTTTCACTATATGGTGTAGTTGTATGACATATTTTATAAAACACAGTACGCTAGAGCCCCTTTTAATTGTCAGAAACAAATGTTCTATTTAAGTGACAGACACAGAAGCTGGCAGAGTTGAGCAACAGACCTGGCATGGTTCTACCTCCACCAGTTTTCTACCAGCGGAAATTCCCCTAGATAGGGAGAATTCCCCAATACAAACCTCCAGTCACTTTGCCCCTGCATGCCCCCGCAATGCATCATCTCCGTTAGGGAAATCTGAGTGCATTATGAACTGAAAAAGGAGATGGTTTAATTATGTACTAAATTATCATGTGCATGTCATAAAAAGATCTGGGCATCAAAATTATCCAAGAAAACGGTGCAAAATGGCTGGACAAATCAACACAACTCTCGTACCACCTTACTTCTCAACCCCTATCTAAAAGTCTCTGCCAAATTAAAAGGCTTCCTTCAAAAGATCATCCTTTGCATATTAAAGGTGGCCATCCACAGACTTTGGTGGACTGCAAGTGAGAACAACTTCCTTGAGTGAAAATACCCTGCCAGTGCCATCCACTTCCTCTCTGGGTACAGGGAGCGAGACCATCCCACTGTACCATAGTTTCTGTGTTGGAACATGGTGGAGGAGATGTTTTTGGTGATGATAAGAATCAGCATGTTGCTGAAAGAAAGGGCTAAACAAGAATTGGGGGGTGGGCGCTGACAAGCTCAATGTAAAACTTCCTATACAAGAAGTTTTCTCAAAGTACCTTAATTCCTTTTTCTCAAGCCCATTGACATTCACAGGGAGAAGACCAATAAGTGACAAGTATTGACAGCTTTCATCAAAATTGTGGAGCACATAGAATCTCTCTCAAGTCCATTCTCTAGCATAGTTAGATGTGCCGTTTTTAACAGGACTGGATGAGATAGTTAAGTACCGTAAGATGATACAGAATGACTCTATGCAAAAGAAACCAGGTCAGCATGAGCTGAGATCTTCCAATCTCTATAGCAGTGAGATAACAAATCTACCTTGGTCACTGGACTTGTCAATGATTACAGCTGGGCAAGAGAAAATTAGTTCTGTTGCATCTGGTACCACAGATCGATTGAAGAATAAAGGGACTGACCGCCTGATCTGGCTAAGATGAGCATTTTGCAGAACTATGAATGGGGAGGCAAAGGTGGCCAAAAAAGCTTGGAACTGTGCAACTCCTGATCTGATCAGCAGCCTCAGGATTGCACTATCTTTCACCCCATCTCATATTGCCCCAGGGGCTGTTCCACCGGCCAGGGAACACAGAGGCCTCTATCTGTACCCCCTTTCTTCCAGACATCTCTTATATCAGGGGCCAAAAGGATGGACCTATCGCCACTAGAAGATTTCCATTTACAAGTAAAATCTTCTACTGGGCAGTTAAGATGAGTTTAGGCTGTTTTGTCCACCTGGAATAGCATAAAGCAGCCTTAATGGACCAGAAAACGTTGCACACACTAGTTTAAAGACTACGGGTGTTGAATGCAGCTCTTCAAGATTACTGCAGTTTGTGATTTTGAAGTTGGCTCACAGGTCTCTGAACAATCATAGAATCATAGAATATCAGGGTTGGAAAGGACCTCAGGAGGTCATCTAGTCCAACCCCCTGCTCAAAGCAGGACCGATCCCCGACTAAATCATCCCAGCCAGGGCTTTGTCAAGCCTGACCTTAAAAACTTCTAGGGAAGGAGATTCCACCACCTCCCTAGGTAATGCATTCCAGTGTTTCACCACCCTCGTCGTGAAAAAGTTTTTCCTAATATCCAAACTAAATCTCCCCCACTGCAACTTGAGACCATTACTCCTTGTTCTGTCATCTGCTACCACTGAGAACAGTCTAGAGCCATCCTCTTTGGAACCCCCTTTCAGGTAGTTGAAAGCAGCTATCTAATCCCCCCATCATTCTTCTCTTCTGAAGACTAAACATCCCCAGTTCCCTCAGCCTCTCCTCATAAGTCATGTGTTCCAGTCCCCTAATCATTTTTGTTGCCCTCCGCTGGACTCTTTCCAATTTTTCCACATCCTTCTTGTAGTGTGGGGCCCAAAATTGGACACAGTACTCCAGATGAGGCCTCACCAATGTCAAATAGAGGGGAATGATCACGTCCCTCGATCTGCTGGCAATGCCCCTACTTATACATCCCAAAATGCCATTGGCCTTCTTGGCAACAAGGGCACACGGTTGACTCATCACATCCAGGAATAGTGGTAATTAATCTAGACTGGAATTTTCGTATTTGTTTTCCTTTGATTGCAGCATTATTCATCCTAGCAGCATAAAATCAGGCATGAGACACCAGAAAAACAAAATCAGCTAAATCTTATTGCCCAGCTACAAGCAGCACAAACTGAATGGAGCTGAAATTGAACTGGTATTGCTCATCACATTTACATATAATATTTATGGTTCTATTCAACTCTTCACAGTAAAAAGCTGATAAGATGCTGACTGATGCCTGTGTTTTAAGAAAATCTCTAACAAGACTGTATTTCACACATTCCACTGCTTTCTGAACCACCAGCCCCTCATGTTCAGCATGCTTCTCCTTCACGCCAAAATAAATAAAAGAGTAAGAGATTAAGTACAGGATGAAGTGTTTTCTCACCAAAGTTTCCCAAGCTGTTCTCTCTCGTGTCCACACGCATCTCTAGGGCCTTCACTTGCTGCAGATCATCTACCCCCGTCAGCGCTTTCTGTAAAGATAAGCAGAAATAGATGTGAACTCGCAGAAAGTAAGGCAGGTGACACGGTGTGGAAATGCTTCCAATCAGTACTTTGGCAGCATGTTCTCCACATCACAATGGCCCTCTTCCAATATATTCTAAATGAATTTCTTCCAGTAGCTTCAGATCACTCCGGATTGCATGTAACACTTGCATTGTTTACAGTGACAAAAAAAAAATCTGCACTCAGGGTGAAATTCACCCTTGCACTGAGACGCAGCCCAAGACCTACACACTACTTAAATCTAACTGAAGCATTATTTTGTGGTCTTTACTACTACATAAGCTTTGTGCTAGGACTCTGCACAGGGATGAACTTTGTTCTTGATGCACACTGCAATCAAGGACATGTATATAGTGAGATTAATGTAACATTTTTTTTTCATAGTCATGCCGTTTACACTCTTCGGAAAAAAACTGTAAACAGAAACTAGCGATTTTAAGTGCCCAATGTCAAATGTCTTAATGGGGCCTGATTTTCAGAAAGTGCTGAGCACACACCCTCTGAAAATCAGGCTCCTTTATAAAGTTGGGCACCCAAAATATTTAGTCACTCCTGAAGATCTTGGTCATAGGGCTAAATCCTGTGAAATGCTAAATAATACGAACTGAATGCATTCCATACTTTGCAAGAGGCAGTCAATACCTCACAGGATCAGGCTCAAAATAACCAAAAGCTCCAACAGTCAACATGCACATGCATACTGACATTCTGCTTTATATAATCTGGGTTGTCCTTTGCCCCTGTATTAAGAAGAGGATGGGGAAGAGAAAGCAATTAGTTGGTCCCCACGTATTGGAGAAATTTTAACATTAAAAAGTTACAGCATTCTTTGTTTATTTTGTTTTAATCTGGAGAATAACATTAATGGCAGGGAAATGATTTATGGGAAGACAATATGTGTGAGTCCACCTCTATTTATGTGTTTTAGGAAAAACACAAGCATGTAGTCCCTGATCTTCAAAGGTATTTGGCCACCTAATTCCCATTGATTTCAATGGGAGTTAAGTGTCGAAATATTTTTAGACACTTAACACAGAGATGTGGGAATTACAATATTCCCACTCACTGGATCAAATTCAGATGTGATGTAAGTGGGCACAACAGGGTTTAATGGGCCACGTCCACTTACAGAGAGGGGATCAAACTCAGCCTTAGCGCATCTAATCATTTTCTTCTTTAAAAGAGGACACTGTATTAATACAAAACTGAGTTTTAAGTATTTGTTAAACTGATTTTTAAACTACAGTTTTAAGTGCACTGGGTCCAATAAAATTTATAGAATGTATTTTGTTCCCACTAGATTTTATTAGGTGAGAGGTAAAAAGGCATGAAGTGCTAGCCTAAAGCTCCCCAAGCACATCCAGAACCTCAGTGAGTGTCCCTGCCACAACAACCACAAAGAAGCCCTCAAATTCGTCTCCCACAGAAACTGCCCTGCTTCCATGGAGGTAGTTTCCTCCAAATCTGAGTGACGTTATCCTCACAATAAATCAGAAATTCTTCACTGTTGCACTCACTGTTGCAGTAAGCTTTTCCAACAGATAACATGGTTTGTGCATCTACTGGTTTACTGCTAGATGCCATCCTCCCTCAAACAGTCCTGCAGAAGGGTAAAACTGGATGAGAAAGCTCAGCTGTTTTAGCATTTCTGATCCTTCTCTCAGTGAGGAGGAGATTGTGGCAACTCACAGAGGAAGCCCGTAAACTCAGCAGATTCAAAGATCTGCAGAAAAGGACTCCCTTCAGGCCTCTGGCATTCCCTCTGCACAGTTGCCCAGTCTCTACCTCCACCAGGACTCTCTTAGGAGTGGTGCTGCTGTTGACTCCCCTTTGTTGTGGCTATACAGTAGAATCCATTGACAGGCCTCTGCTGGAGCCGATGTTTTTAGCATCATTAACTCCTGCTCAGATTTCAGCTCAAAAAGCCCCTTGGATTTCTGCTCTGTGCAGGGCTCTGAGAGAAGCTTGCCACAGACAGCATCATCACACCTATGGCTCCAGGCCAAGAGTGTCCGGCCAGGAACATGCAGACTAAGCATCAGAGTGTGTCTGAGCAGGGTTTTATTTTTGGGCGGGGGGAGGGAGGGCGGAGGGGGGGTTGGAAGAGAGGAATCATGTTGTGCTCATGTGAGTCTCTATTTCTTTATTATTTAACATGCTCATGAGGCTCTTCCAAATACTTTAACTGTTTGGCTCCCGGGTCTTAACTCCATCAGCTCAGCTGAGCTTCTTTGATTTGCTGATGTTTTACTAAAATCACCATGGAACCAACCTCATGACATACCTGGTACAATAGGCAACAATGAGGAAGGAGTACCTGGCATAACAGACAGCAGCAGAGCAGGTACACCCCTTGCAAGTGACACTGCTACCACAGGACGAGTATGCACGTTTATTAAAGAGAGAATCTTCACCTGCGGGTGAAGCGATCACTTTATATCTGACCTATAAGTCCTCCTCCTCAAAGGAAACCTGCACAACACCTTCAAAAGATAAGGTTGGGAACTTAAATTCATAACTTCGCTAGTCACAAATCACGGACTGAATAAAGAAACTGGATTTATGGCGTATTACAACAATCTATAACCCACTAACAACTCCCCCCCCCCCCCCACAGCTGCCTTCCCCTCCCACTTCCTTTCCCTCCTGGAGGGGTGTTAACGGGTCACTTCACTTTCATCCAGACCACATTACACGATCGATCCATTGTCTACAGCCAAGCTCTAAGATACAACCGCATTTGCTCCAATCCCTCAGACAGAGACAAACACCTACAAGATCTCTATCAAGCGTTCTTAAAACTACAATACCCACCTGGTGAAGTGACGAAACAGGCTGACAGAGCCAGAAGAGTACCCAGAAGTCACCTACGACAGGACAGGCCCAACAAAGAAAGTAACAGAACGCCACTAGCCGTCACCTTCAGCCCCCAACTAAAACCTCTCCAGTGCATGATCAAGGATCTACAACCTATCCTGAAAGACGATCCCTCACTCTCACAGATCTTGGGAGACAAGCCAGTCCTTGGTTACAGACAGCCCCCCAACCTGAAGCAAATACTCACCAGCAACCACACACCACACGACAAAAACACTAACCCAGAAACCTATCCTTGCAACAAAGCCCATTGCCAACTCTGTCCACATATCTATTCAAGGGACACCATCATAGGACCTAATCACATCAGACACACCATCAGAGGCTCATTCACCTGCACATCTACCAATGTGATATATGCCACCATGTGCCAGCAATGCCTCTCTGCCACGTACATTGGCCAAACCGGACAATCTCTGCGCAAAAGAATAAATGGACACAAATCAGATGTCAAGAATTATAACATTCAAAAACCAAAAACAAAAAGTCGGAGAACACTTCAATCTCCCTGGTCACTCAATTTCAGACCTAAAAGTCGCAGTTCTCCAACAAAAAAACTTCAAAAACAGACTCCAACGAGAAACTGCAGAATTGGAATTAATTTGCAAACTGGACACCATTAAATTAGGCTTGAATAAAGACTGGGAGTGGATGGGTCATTATACACGAAGTAAAAACTATTTCCCCATGCTAATTTTTCTCTTACTGTTACTCACACCTTCTTGTCAACTGTTTGAAATGGGCCATCCTGATTATTACTACAAAAGTTTTTTTTTCTCCTGCTGATAATAGCTCACCTTAATTGATTAGTCTTGTTACAGTTGGTATGGCAACACCCATTTTTTCATGTTCTCTGTGTATATATATCTTCCTTCTGTATTTTCCACTGCATGCATCCGATGAAGTGGGTTTTAGCCCACGAAAGCTTATGCCCAAATAAATTTGTTAGTCTCTAAGGTGCCACAAGTACTCCTTGGTTTTTTTGCTGATACAGACTAACATGGCTACCACTCTGAAACCTTTCATCTTGAATGGTTCCCTGAAATCTTATGCTAAACAATTTGTTCCACCTTGTATTTAGCTGTGACACTAGTATGTTTCCCAGACATGAAGAAGAGCTCTGAGCTTGCCTCTCTCACCAACAGAAGTTGGTCCAATTAAAGATATTCCCTCACCCACCCTGTCTCTCTAATCTTTTAACCAACACGGCTACAACAACACTGCATATAAGCTCTTTGGCAAACAGAAGGCAGAGAGGGCAGTTAAAGAGGGTGTTGAGTTGTGAAGAAGAATAGTTGGAGAAATTCCTATTCCAAAGGCATTTTTCATGGAATATTAAAGTAGTTGGAAATATGAAGTATATTTCATATCAGAATGTCACAACTAGAATTATGGAGCCTGGAAAGGAGAAGAGTTGGGGAAGGGATTTCATGGTGACATTCAAAATTATGAAGTTCTTACTGAACACTCACCAGTCTCTCTCCTTTTTAGGCTGGTCCATACTATGAGAACATGGAGACACTCAACAAAATTAACAGGGAGCAAATTTAGAACAAATAAAACGAAATGCTAAGAGCCCCTCAATGCCCACTGGCAGAGGGCCCACTCACTATACTGTAATTCATATCAGGCCTGACACACACTGTTGTCATAATGTTTGTCCAAAAGGTATTTTCTACGGTATCATATATAAACTGGTGACACACTGGGCAAGAATATCAATGCATGATGTATGTACAGGTTGTGTATAAAGAATACAATATGCATGCTGGAAATATATTCTTAAAATGTGTTTAGGAGACAGTGCATAAATCGAGCCTGCCCTAGACAAAGGAAAGTTGTTTCAGCTGTTTGCCTGTGTCTCCAATGTAAATTGAGCAAGGTGAGGCCAGAGACACTGGAAGTACAATTACATCTAAAGTAAACAAAGTGATTACGCCAATTGAAAAAAAAGTTGACCACAGGATGAGGAAGACAGCATGGCCTCTACAACCCAGCGGGGGAGAGGAACTTTGTCTGGGTTTACTTTTTAAAGAATATTTTTCAAAATCTTACTGGACTATGAAAAGAAAGGAAGAGAACCCTTTAGTTATCTATCACTCAGCACTCTCTGAGCATGTGAATGGGTGATCTTCCTGGCCTGAAGGGCAGGAGCTGCTGCTAACTTGCTGTAAGTGAGAAACTGTTTAGAGAAAAATACAGTTTGCTAAAGTTAAGACTTAGACACTGGATAGAAAGCATGTGGGTTTTTTTTTGTTTTGTTTGTAACCATTTTCTGTTTCTCTTACATCTGCTTAGTATCACTTACATTTCTATTCTTTGTTAATAAACTTATTTTTAATTTTACTATAAACCCTCTTAGTGCTGTTATACTGAATTAAATGTGAGTCCTCAGTTAAACCAAATGACTGTACACACCATGACTTCCTGAGTAAACTACAATCCATTGGTGATCTTCCAGAAAGCACCATCCTAGCCACTGTGGATGTAGAAACAATGAGAAGTCCTTATCGCACCTTAGAGACTAACAAAACAACTCTCTACCCCAACATTCCACACAAAGATGGACTACAAGCCGTCAGGAACAGTATCCCCGATAATGTCATGGCAAACCTGGTAGCTGAACTTTGTGACTTTGTCCTCACCCACTATTTCAGATTTGGGGCAATTTATACCTTCCAGTCAGCAGCACTGCTATGGGTACCCGCATGGCCCCACAGTATGCCAACATTAGAACAACACTTCCTCAGCTCTTGTCCCCTAGCGCCCCTATTTTACTTGCGCTACACTGATGACATCTTCATCATCTGGACCCACGGGAAGGAGGCCCTTGAGGAATTCCAGCAGGATTTCAACAATTTCCACCCCACCATCAACCTCAGCCTGGATCGCCCACACAAGAGATCCACTTCCTGGGCACTACAGTGCAAATAAGTGATGGTCACATAAACACCACCCTATACCGGAAACCTACTGACCACTATACTTACCTACATGCCTCCAGCTTTCATCCAGACCACATCACACGATCCATTGGCTACAGCTAAACTCTAAGATGAAAACACATTTGCTCCAATCCCTCAGACAGAGACAAACACCTACAGGATCTCTATCAAGCATTCTTAAAACTACAATACCCGCCTGGTGAAGCGAAGAAACAGACTGACAGAGCCAGAAGGGTACCCAGAAGTCACCTACGACAGGACAGGCCTGTCACGGAGTCCCCGGGCGATGCTCTGGAACTGCTCCCCATGAAGCCAGTCAGGACTCTGGGGCAGTCGCCTTCCGGTGAGCAGCCGGTCTGCAGGGCACAAGGCTCACACAGCTTCCACCTTCCTGGGTCTGACCTCGGAGCATTCAGCATCCTCTGCCCCTCCGTGTGCTTCCCAGAGCGAGTCCGCTTAGGCGGGGCTCCTGGGGAAGCCAGAGGGTCCTGCACCCCAACTTCGCAGTCAGACGGGACTCTCAGCCAGCCAGTAAAACAGAGGTTTATTAGACGACAGGAACATGGTCTAAAACAGAGCTTGCAGGTGCAGAGAACAGGACCCCTCAGCTGGGTCCATTTTGGAGGGCAGTGAGCCAGACAACCACGTCTGCACTTCACTCCATGTCCTAGCCAGCCCCAAACTGAAACTCCCTCCAGCCCCTCCTCCTCTGGGCTTTGTCCCTTTCCCGGGCCAGGAGGTCACCGGATTCCTTTGTTCTCCAACCCTTTAGCTCTCACCTTGCAGGGGGGAAGGGCCCAGGCCATCAGTTGCCAGGAAACAGGGTGTCGGCCATCCTCTGTGTCCAGACCCCTGCACACACCTGCCCTCTAGGGCTCTGCAGTGATCATACACCCTTACCCCACCCCCTAGATACTTAAGAACTGCCTAGGGGAAACTGAGGCACCCCCACAATATTCGGAGGAAACATTAAGAACAGTCCCACTTCGTCACAAGGCCCAACAAAAGAAAGTAACAGAACGCCACTAGCCGTCACCGTCAGCCCCCAACTAAAACTTCCCCAGTGCATCATCAAGGATCTATAAACTATCCTGAAGGACAATCCCTCACTCTCACAGACTTTGGGAGACAGGCCATTCCTTGCTTACAGACAGCCCCGCAACCTGAAGCAAATACTCACCAGCAACCACACACCACACGACAAAAACACTAACTCAGGAACCAATCCCTGCAACAAACCCTGTTGCCAACTCTGTCCGCATATTTATTCAAGGGACACCATCATAGGACCTAACCACATCAGACACACCATCAAAGGCTCGTTCACCTGCACATCTACCAATGTGATACATGCCATCATGTGCCAGCAATGCTCCTCTGCCATGTACATTGGTCAAACTGGACAGTCTCTACGCAAAAGAATAAATGGACACAAATCAGACATCAAGAATTGTAACATTCAAAAACCAGTAGGAGACACTTCAATCTCCCTGGATACTCAATAACAGACTTAAAAGTGGCAATTCTTCAACAAAAAAAACTTCAAAAACAGACTCCATGGAGAGACTGCCGAATTGGAATTAATTTGCAAACTGGACACCATCAAATTAGGCCTGAATAAAGACTAGGAGTGGCTGGGTCACTACAAAAAGTAATTTTCCCTCTGTTGATACTCACACCTTCTTGTCAACTGTTGGGAATGGGCAACGTCCACTTTGATTGAATTGGCCTCGTTAGCACTGACCCCCCACTTGGTAAGGCAACTCCCATCTTTTCATGTGCTGCAATATATATACTGTTTACTGTATTTTTCACTCCATACATCTGATGAAGTGGGTTTTAGCCTATGAAAGCTTATGCCCAAATAAATTTGTTAGTCTCTAAGGTGCTACAAGGACTCCTCATTGTTTTGCTGATACAGACTAACATGGCTACCACTCTGAAACCTGACTATATACTGTTTCTCTGGAGGCAGTAAACTTAATAATTTATGTGAGTGCTCAGAGACAGGTACTGGAGAGTACAGAGAGACATCTCTGGGGAACTCAGGTTCACTGATTTCTACTTGCAAAGCAAGGTTTAGACTGGCAGAGTCTTGAGGAGTTTGCTGGTAAAACAGACAGACTAATATGGCAGGAAGCTGACACACAGTGTAATCTCTAGCAAAGCTCACTCTTGATAAGGCAGAGGGGTAACACAATGGCTTATAGTTCTGGGCTGCCCTGAGGAGAGCATCACAACACAGTACACAGACAACCTGTGGAATTTACTGCTATACATATAGTGTAAGTATAATAAGTAAAGCTCAAAAAAAAAAAAAGGAGTACTTGTGGCACCTTAGAGACTAACCAATTTATTTGAGCATAAGCTTTCGTGAGCTACAGCTCACTTCATCGGATGCATTCAGTGGAAAATACAGTGAGGAGATTTATATACTACAGAACATGAAAAATGGGTGTTTATCATGCACACTGTAAGGAGAGTGATCACTTAAGATGAGCTATTACCAGCTGGAGAGTGGCGGGGGGAGGGGAGGGAAGGTTTAAAGCTCAAGCACTGGGCAGAGCTTTATCTCAGCTGGGGCAGAGAAATGTTTGGTGCATATGGAAATGGAGAGTGGGGTAAAACAGGATCTCAGTCATTTTTGTACCTCTTTGCTCTTGGGGCCAGCCCTGGGGCCAAAACAGTTTTTGGCATAAATTAGAGATGCCTCAGGGTTGCTCAGAGTTATGCCTGGCTGTCCACAGGTCTAATGGACATTTTGGTAGCTAGGAATTGCTGGAGCACAGAGTCACTCTTGCCATATCTCTTTCCTCCAGTATTGCCTACTATGCCAGGAGCCAGGAAGGGGAAGGGCATAAAGCTAGATATGCAGGCTCTATGCCCCCTGAAGATCCCTTCACACCAGAGGAATCTTCAGTTGTTTTCAGCTGCTTTGTCCCAGCCAAAGCAGGCAGAAAAGGGTGACAACCTGGTCTAACAGCTGGTTTTGAAAGATGGCTGGATGAATTCATGATCACTCTGTGAGAGAAGATAAATTAAAGAAATCAAAACTTGCGTCTCAGGGGATAAAATGATCATCTGTTGGTATCAGGAAAGAATTCCCCATCCCACACCCACATAAAGCATTGCACAAAAAAGCTAGGTATTTTATGGGCAGAGGAGGTTACTTTCTGAAGAATCAGATATTAATTACTTTCTGATGTGGGATGCTTAATTAGATGACCCAAAAGTCTGATCCAGCCGAGCAAATCCTATGGGCTGCCCTAAGTTTTCTGTACATCAGAGGTTAAACAAATGAATTTCTGAGCGTGTACTATTTATTTATTTATACGGAGAGACTTCTGTGAAAAGCACTTTGCAATTCCTTGAGTACTGATGTATTGTCAGTATAACAGAGAGACACAAAGTTCACTTGACATCTCTGGGCCTCTTTCCTAAAGAACAAACTGCTCAAAGCATTTTCCCATGTGAAACTGTAGGGACAATTAGTAATCTACACTGCCAGTATTTTTAGCAAAATACTCCATGGTGTCTTATGCACTACTCATATCACCAGAAGGGGCTGGCAGGGATTTAATGGTAAAGTTTGCACTAGTTTAGAAAGCTATTCTTCCTAATGACAAGTAAAGGCAATAAATATTTTACATAGAGTTCTGAGTTAAAATAAAATAACAAAAAATAAAATAAAACTTTTCTGATCTGGCAGTGCTTCACATCTGCCAGAACAGTTACCTGGGAATGCTAGGAAATTAGATTCTAGACCCTCTTGCAACCTCTCTATATAAATTCCTTAACTGGCATGTAACATTTGTTTAATACTAGTGCATATAACTAATGTTTTCGCTATTCCTCAGTTTTTTCATGCACTCCTCTAAAAGCAGATACGCTGTACAAAGCCTTGAAGAGCATGTTGTGTACAGTTGTCACAGAAGCTTTTCCAGCTGTACATTTGTTCTGCCAGTCCTGCTTAATTTGACAAATTCAAGAATTCCTTAATGGTGAGCTTATTTTCTGACTAAATACTATATCTGTATGCAAACACTGGAGTCGTGTCCATTCATGTTTTATTTGCTTTTCACAGAGATTCTAAGCTCATGTTTCCCACTGTAGCTTAAACTCCCCCACAAAAAAATGTTAATGTTGCTATAAGGCTAATAATTTATTCCTTTTAAAATTAAATTTACTAGAACTTTATAATTGAGAATTTACACAATACAAAGTCATGAAATTCTCAGGTTTCAGAGTAGCATCCGATGAAGTGAGCTGTAGCTCACGAAAGCTTGTGCTCAAATAAATTTGTTAGTCTCTAAGGTGCCACAAATCCTCCTTTTCTTTTTGAGGAAATTCTCAGTTAAGGTTCCATTACAAACCTTTCCTCTGTCCCCCATATGCTCCCCACGTACAGGCTGGAAACACCCAGCATCGCTACACTAACTTTCATTCTGCCACCTTGTGCATATGCATTACCTACTCTCTCTTCCAGCGGATACTGAGAGGTTAAGCTAGGCCTCTAACAGATAATCAAGAGTGTGGATGGAAGGAAGATGGGTGGGAATGGAGCATTTCTTGGCCTTTATGCGGAGAGTAGGAAAGGGTACTGGTGGCAGAGTTTAGGACGGGGATGGAAACTTCGGAGCAATTTGCAGAATTAGGAGTACGTGTGGCACCTTAGAGACTAACCAATTTATTGTTAGTCTCTAAGGTGCCACAAGTACTCCTTTTCTTTTTGCGAATACAGACTAACACGGCTGTTACTCTGAAACCTGTCACTTGCAGGATTGGAGCTTCAATGCTTAACTACTGAACAACATATTTTCCATGCCAAGTTGCTGAGAACCCTCAATGACCACTGACTTCCAAAGAAATTTATGGCATTCAGGACATTTCAAGAGGTGCTGAGCATCTCCCAAGATCAGGTCTTACATTTTCTGTAATAAATTCTCAATTTTAATTGTATACAACATTCAAGGTTTTTGCTGGAGTGAGTAAGAGATATACATTTTTATATCAGTTTTTGTTTTTAATTTGTTTTAAAGATTCTCCCTCTCCCCATAGGTAGATACACGACAAGATATACCAAAAGATCTACTTATTATGCAATGATTCTTTACCTTGTTCACCTACCAAGTAGTTAAGGCTAGAGTGATACAACATTGAGGCAACAAACTCATGAAATGATAAGAATTTTTAATTTGTTGTTATGGTATATTAGCTAGGCAGACATGACCATGTAAAATCAAAATCTGATTTATGAAAAAAATGAACAAGGTTTTTGTCACAATGTTCTCAGTGTGCAACGTCAGATATTGTCTAAGCAGCAGGATAAACACTATTACAACAGATGCAAGCTTTCACTATACTTTCTAACAGTATTAAAAAAATAGGTAAAAATGCATAAAAGAAAAGACTTGGGACTAAATAGGGTCTTGATGCAGAGATTCCTTCCCCATAGTTTTAGTCATGTTAACATCCATAGTGAGCTACAATAGAGCAGAGCGTCATTAGATCCCTCTCTCTCCTTCGTTTGGACCTTTACTGCACTTGTAATTGTTCATCACGATTTTGCACTTGTTTGCTCCATCTGTGGCTTTCATGTCAAACTTATGTTGTTTACAACTCAGAGGCTAACTTGCAGCCCAGGAAAAAAAGGAAAGTATTTAGTCAGTTCAGTAAGAGTCCAATCTGTAGATGCAGGACCTTCCGATATTTTCTCTTCTCCCAAGAAAATGAGCACATAGCACATGAAATACACCCCAACCTCTTCAGCAAATGGAAGTAACAACCACTTCTGAATATGTGTATATCACTTTGCAGAGCAAAACGCTGCTGCAATTTATCAGGCAAGGTAGTGGGGCAAGATCAATAAAAAGCAAGACAAGTAAAACGCTTCCTTTTGGCTGCAAAGATCACACACACACACACCTTGACAGTATCAGAAATTCAGAAATGGAAATTGTGATGGGATCCCCCGGGGTGCAGCCTGGGACTGTGCCCCCTGAACTCTTCCCAGCCTGGGTTGTCTCTCACAATGCCTTGCTAGTGACCAGCAGCATCCCCTCCAGGACCTGTGATCACTCAGGGCAACTGCACGTGGAGCTCCACACCCAGCTAGATTGCATGAATGCTCCCAGAGCCACTCATGAATCACACAGAGAAAGGCACCAGCCAAATCCCCCCAGTGCCCAGCACTGGACCCCAGGAATATACCGTCTTGCACTGCTCAAGATGGGCAGTGCAGATTTATTAATTGGTTCACCACTTCAACAATGGAAAGTGGACATACTTTGCCAACCTGAGTAGATTTGCCCCACACTTCATACAAACTTACTGGTAAAGATAAACAATTAAACACATTTATTGACTATAAAAGGTAGATTTTAAGTGATATTAAGTGATAGGCAAAAAGTCAGAGTGGTTACCAAAATAAAATAAAATATAAGCACAGTCTAAACTCTCAACTCTATTAGACTGGGCAACGTCTAGAGTAAGCAGTTTTTCTCACCACACTGGATATTGCAGTCCTTAATATACAGGTTTGTTCCTTAAACCTGGGCCAGTCTCCTCTGTTGGACTCTTGTCTTCCTCTCAGTGTCTTAGGGCTCGTCTACACTGGCAACACTAAAGTGCTGCTGCAGCAGTGCTGTGACATGGCTTGTGTGGTTGCAGCATAGTGCTGGGAGAGCACTGGTGCACTGTTCACACTGGCGCTTTACAGCGCTGAAACTTGGTGTGCTTAGGGGGCTGTAAACTGGCAGTGCAGACAAGCCCTTAGTTGCTTGCAGCGAAGGTAGGGGCAGGAGAAGGGCCCAGTATGAATCCACTCTGTCTGTTTTATACCCTCAGTCCATGTGCTTGGGGAGCACAAGTTCAGGCATGTCCGGGGGGCATTGCTGAGTCTCTCCAAGGGCGTGGCTACACTTGCAGATGTAGAGCGCTGTGAGTTAAACCAGCCCTCGGAGACTGCAGCAGGGAAAGCGCTGCAGTGTGTTCACACTGTCAGCTGCAAGCACACTGGGGTAACATGCATGATATTGTGGCTGGCTTTGCACAAATGGGTTTCCCTAACTGTGGAGGGGCGATAGATGGGACGCATATTCCAATTCTGGCACCAGCCCACCTAGCCTCCGAGTACATTCATTAGAAGGGGTATTTCTCTATGGTTCTCCAGGCAATTGTGGATCACCGTGGGCGTTTCATTGACATTAACACAGGCTGGTCTGGAAAGGAGCATGACGCATGCATCTTTCGGAACACAGGCCTGTTCAGGAAGCTGCAAGCTGGGACTTCCTTCCCAGACTGAAGATCACCGTAGGGGAAGTCAAAATGCCCATTGTGATCCTTGGAGACCCTGCTTACCCTTTAATGCCGTGGCTCATGAAACCCTACACAGGGAGTCTTGACAGCAGCAAGGAGCGGTTCAACAACAGATTGAGACGGTGCAGAATGACTGTGGAGTGTGCTTTTGGCCATTTAAAGGGCCACTAGTGCTATCTGTATGGGAAGCTGGACCTGGCCGATGACAACATCCCCACGGTTAAATCCCCATGCTGTACCCTCCATAACATTTGTGAAGGGAAGGGTGAAAGATTCACTCAGGCACGGATCTCGGAGGTTCAACACCTGGAGGCTGAATTTGAACAGCCAGAGAGCAGGGCTATTAGAGGGGCCCAGCGCGGGGCTGCAAGGGTTAGGGATGTCTTGAGGGAGCAATTTGAGGCTGAAAGCCACCAGTAATGTTTAGTGCCCTGCATGGGAGCGAAGTGCAGTGGTTCCAATGTTAGCAGGAATCTGTGTTTGCTGCTTATAATGCACTGATTTTCAGTGCCTGTTGCTTTCATGGGCTACGGTATCTTTTACTTAATGCAAAAATAAAGAATGTTTTCAAAGCCAAAATTTTCATTTATTGAAAAGAAACACAACTGCTTGGGAAACAGAAAGGGCATGACACTTCTGTGTTGTGTGGGACGAGGGAAAGGGGTGGGGTGGGGTGGGGTGGGGAACGGGACAATTACAGATTTGCCTATGTCCTGTTATCATACTCAGCCTTCCTGTCTGGAGTGCCGTGCAATGAGTGCTGCACTTCAGGCTGGCGAAAATGCATGGTGCATGGGTTGAGTGCAGTGGGTATGGGTCATAGTTTGCAGGGTGCAGGGCTGGGTGGTGAAACTACAGGTGTTGGAGGCAGCTGGTGGCAATAAGAACCCGGATGTTGGGGAAAGGGGGTTGGAGGTGACATGGGGGCACAAGGGAAAGAGTTTTGGAATAAGGGCTGCAGAGGCGGGGGAGGCAGGTGGGACGCGGCACAGAAGTGCTCTGCCTGCTACGAGCACCTGTATCGAGTCCACTTGGCGTTCCATGATGCTTAGCAGCTGCTCTGTGCTTTAGTGCCGGCGATCCGCATTCTGCTGGAGGACCCTCCTTTCACTCTCCCGCCACTCCTGCACTTTTTGATTTTCATTAAGGGACTGCTGCATGACTTCATGCAGCATGTCCTCTTTGCTTCTACAAGGCCACTCCCTGATTCTTTGGAGTCTTTTGGCTGTTGATAACAGGACAGCTGGGATCTCAAGGTTGCATCTGTAAAGTCAAAATGCGACACTTAACAGAAGCAGCATTGTTCACACCAGACAGAGCAATGATTCGGCCGTACTTAAAGACAAGCACAGTGTACACAACAGCAGAAATTGCCCGTCCCAAAGCAAGTGCACATAACCCACAGGAGCCCTAAAATGGTGAGTAAGCACAGGGGCAAGGGAGACTGATTGTTTCACGGCCCTACTGTCTTCTGGGGTTCTGTGCCTTGGGGAGAGCTAACAGCTGCAGGGGGCCCCTGTACTGAACACTCTCCCCACAGTTTCCACAGGAGTTCATCCTTGAAGATATCTCACTGCTGAGGGTGACCTGGGAAGCAAGGGAGGGATTTTTACTACAATGCGTCTTCTGCCCTGGCCCATATGCAGCTTACCTGTGTGCAGCAATGGTCCCCCCACCCCTCACAGCACAGTGGCACAGACATGTTAGCCTTACTGGGACAAGGAGCACAGTAGCTCTGCCAAGGAACCTGTGCAAGCGGATTGCCCAGCTGCTGCATGAGACCTTTGAAGAGATCACTGAGGCCGATTACTGCGATGTGAGAGAGCACATCAACGCCCTATTCCGCATCTAGGCATGCATGCAGCCCTAACCCTCCTCGTCCCAAGAGCCTGCACCGAACAACTTCCTTCCCAAAATAAAAGCCGCTTACCGAGCACCTCCTCTGGTGTTTGTCCTTCCCCAAGCACCGTCCACTGCAACTGCCTACCTTCCTCCTGGCTTGAAAACAGCTCCTGGCTGCATGCATCTAGGGATGCCAGGCTGTCTCCCTCCTCCTCAGCACCCTCGCTCCCACTTTCCTCCTCCTCCTCCTGCCTTGTTGAACTGGGCTCTGAAGTGTCCATGGTGGTCTTTGGAGTGGAGGTGGAGTCACCCCCAAGTCTTGCGTCCAGCTCTTTATAAAAACGGCAGGTTGTGGGGGCAGCACCAGAGCTGCAGTTTGCTTTGCGGGCTTTGTGGTAGGCATTCCGCAGCTCCTTCACTTTAACCCTGCACTGCAGTGCGTCCCGGTCATGGCCCCTTTCCATCATGTCTCTTGATATCTGCCAGAAAGTATAGTAATTCCTACAGCTGGAGCGCAGCTGGGACTGGACAGCTTCCTCCCCCCAAACACTGATGGGTCCAGCACCTCGCCATTGCTCCATACTGAGGATCGCCTGGCACGTGGCGGCATGGTCATCTGGAAAGATTTGCTGAGAGGACTCCACGCCTTGCTGAGAAACAGGAAGGGGATTTTCAAAATTCTCAGAGAATTTAAAGGGCAGGTCTGACAATTGGTCACCTGAGGGCAGGGCAGTAGAGTTCAAAGTGATGACCAGAGTGGCTAGAACAGGCATTGTGGGACACTTCTGAAGGCCGATCGGAGCACACTGATAGACCAGGGCGTCCATACTGGCGCCACGGCGCTCTAGCCGTGGTGCAGCAAGCGTTATGCTTCTCGTGGAGATAGATTACCAGGAACGCTCCAGTCGCGGAGTCCGGGCGCTCTACATGCCTTGCCAGTGTGGATGCGTCATGAGTTAGGGCACCTGGGGCTTTAATGCGCTCTGACTCACAAGTGTAGCCATGCCCCAAGCAAGGTTGAGCAATTCCCCTGCTGTGGTCTCATGCAGGTGAGTCATTGCATTGTAGCTCCCTTGCTAGACAATGGCTGTTGATGGGCTGTAGAACACCCCGCCCAGGCGTTGATTACTTTCCTTGCTGTTGCTTCTGGGGAGCTACTTTCTGGCTGATTCCCCCAATTTACAGCATGTTTTAGTGACCACCATGCAAAACAATTCTTACAACTTCATATGCATTAATGATACACATCTATGGATAGAGAAATGACTTTCAGCAGATCATGACCTTTCCCCTGATACCTTACAAGGCATGCTTTATACGTAAGATCACAATTATATGAAAATGAGGAATATGGGGGTTACAGTAGGTATAGAATGTCACAGAAATGATTATTTTTAATAACATGAAATATCTGGAAGAGCATTTGACTTTCTAAAATGGGTTTAATCTGCAAAGGAAGAAGCGAGTCTTCCTGACACTCACATAAGGTTTGTCTCTCAAAATTGAAAGTCAAAGTAGTGATTCAAGCCAGGTGCAACCATTACTTTCAATACAGAACCAAACCTAATCGGAAGTCTGGGGCAAAGACCTGACAAACTAAGCATTACACCTTGAGTATTTCCTCACAGTTAATCAGTTTGGGCCAAATTCTTCCCTTCTGTGGAAAAAAAAACTTTTGAAGGGGCAAAGCAATAGAAATATTGCACCACTTTCAGTCCTTAGCAACAGAGCCTCTTCATCAGTCCTTAATCTGAAATCTTCATTGGGGGATTTCACAAAGTACCAGAGAACACTAATAAAAAGAATCAAAACTATACCATGAAGATTACATCAATATTTCCTTAAATCAACAGTGCTTCCATAAAACAAGAATCAGATGCAAGAGTGGAACACCCTGTAGAGCTATAAACCAAGAAGTAAGGCCCTGAGCCTGCAACATGTTCTGTGCAGCTGGATCTCTGTGCCTGCATAGAGCATCACAGATTTCAATGGGGGCTTACACAATGCTTCAAGGTGTGTGTGGGGGGGAATAAGGCTCCTGATCCAGCAACTTACTGAGTCTGTACAGAGACCCATTGGTGGACCTCACTGGAGCTCAGTGCAAGCGCAGAGGTCTGCCCACATGCAGCAGGCTGAAGGATCAGGTCCTAAGTGTGTTCTCACATGAATGAAAAATACAGCTCTGTGTGTGTGTGTATTTTATTTTAATTTCACTCTTGTATTCAATCTCTTTTTTGGAAGACTGCAGAGACTAGAACACAGCAATAACACCCAAACCCTTCACATCTAAAGAGACAATAAGAAAGATACTGTAAATGTGCTTTTAAAAATAAAACCAAGTCTTTCACACATCTTGATAATTAATGGCGTGTGGTTGTTTTAAAAACATCCCACATGAAGATTTGTTTCAGATTAAGTGTTTGAGCAGTGGCTCTATTTTTACATTTGAAAAAGCTGAGGAAGTGACTTTATGGAAGCAGCTGTTTCAACTTGATCAACATAAAGGTCAAAGAATAGATAAATTAGATATGTTATTAAAACAAGCTGTAAACATTGTTAATGTTTCCTTGACAATGTCATATAATTTTTCCTTTGAAGGGGAAGTGTGATCCAACAATGCCATCACAGAAGTCAGGTTCTAGGCCAAATAAGTGACCATACACAGTAGAAATCAGACAGACAAAACATGTTCATTTAATACTTGTTCTGATAAGTGGGTTTCCCTATCAATTTGAAAACATGCAACCTTGAAGTGCTTGGACTTGATCAAATCCACTAGGATGTGGACACAAAGTAAACTGCTTTAGCTTCACTGAAAAAAAGGAAGAGATTCATATTTGTAGGAGGATCTAACTGGTTGTTAATACAAGAAATAAAGGGTATAATGAAATTTCAGTTGCTAGGGATGATGGTAACATTAAAGCTTTTCTCATAATAGTTTATTATTTAATAAAAAGCAATAGGGCTTTGGAAAAAGAAGGGATATATGCTGACTGAAGTAATGTCTTAAAGCCTTATCCAAAGCCCACTGAAGTCCATAGGTATCTTTTCACTGACTTCAATGGCTTTGGATAAGGCTCCCTAAGAAAGCAAAAGGACACTTTAGAGAGAAAGGTGGGTGAGACAATATCTTTTATTGGACCAAATTCTGTAGGTGAGAGAGACAAGTTTTTGAACTACACAGCTCCTCCTCAGGTCTGGGAAAGGTACTTAAAGTGTCACAGCAAAATGCAAGGTGGAACAGATCATTTAGCATAAGTAGTTAGCCAGGGCCGTCCTTAGGATTTATGGTGCCCTAGGCGAGATTATTAAACTGGTGCGCCTATGCCTGACTTGCTCTTAGCAACACAAACATAAGCTTACAGTATTGGAAAATTTGCCACATGCACTTTATTAAAAACATTTATTTATTAACTGAATTAAGCACACTGTAATGCTGATGGACGAGCACGAAAGAAGTAGCGCTATAGAAAAAATTCTGATTTATTGACAGAATGATGCAAATAATATAATTTTTTAAATTTGTCAACATTTTATTGGAAATTTCTATGAAGAGGTATTGAAACAAGGATCTGTTTTTAATTAAAAGCGATCTTTCTGGCTTTTTTGGCTGCAAAATCAGTAATAATGTCATCGTATGACAAAGACAAAATGATGTCTTGTTCAATTGCAAGAATAGCAAGACCAGTCAATCATTCCTGACTCATTGTAGAACGGAGATAATTTTTAATGAGCTTTAGTTTTGAGAAACTCCGTTCTCCTGATGCTACTGTTACAGGAACTGTCAGTAGAATACGAGTGGCAATGTACACATTAGGATATAGGTCAACAAGTTTGCTGATATGAATAAACTGTACAATGTCCATCATCGATTTTGCATGTGGCAACATTGATGACAAGGTACTCAATTCTTCATACAGTTCAAGTCCATTTAAATCAAAACTATCACCGTGCTTCAGGAGGCTCTCTAGGTTCTTGCACTTCGTCATTTGCTGCTCTTGTTTTCCTACTTCGTTGAATTTAGTTATATCATACAAAAATCCAAACTGTTCATGGTGTGCTCGTAAGGTATTAAACCTTTCATCAACGGCAGATATTGCTTTATCCATCACAACATTAAAAAATTCAACCTCAAATTTCTTCTCTGGATCGTCTATGGGCTCATCTGCGCCTTCATAGTCTGCTTGGTGTTTTTTCCTTGAAACTCGTGTCATGTTCGGACATGGAAATTTTGGTTCTACACCAAGTGCCTGTGCAAGCTCTCTTGCTGGAACCTGTGCTTCTTTGAATCCATTTTCTCTGTATTTCACTAAAAAGTCTCGTGTGTTGTTTAATAAGGTAAGTGTTGAATCAAGCTGCCTCACTGGACTCTGCATTATTTTGCTTACACTTGAGATTTTAACAAGAATGTCATACCAGATTACGACAGATGTTAGAAACTTGAAGCTGGATATTTCAGAGGCCAATGACTGTGCTTCACTTTTAGCTTTTGGATCTCTGGCTTCTTCCGAAATAGCAACCAGTGCTTCGTAAACTTCCACAGATTGATATCTCAATGTTTTTGCACTTTTTACTCTGCTTTCCCAGTGTGTCTCAGATAGAGGCTTAACGGTAATACCATTGACATGTGCTTTGAATATTTGCCATTGTTGAGTGGAAGCTGAAAAGAGCACGTAAATGCAGCAAAACAAAAAAAGAAATAGCTTCTACAGAAGACCTGGCCATATCACACAAAATCAAATTAAGGCTGTGGCATGAACATGGAACAAAAAAGGCTTGTGGATTTTCTGCCAGCAAACTAGCTTGCACGCCAGAAATGCATCCTCTCATATTGGCACCATTATCATAGCCTTGTCCTCTACTGTTCATTACGGACAATCCCATTCATTTTACTTCATCAAGGAGAGCTTGAAGAAGTCCAAAACCTGTAGTGTCCTCTACTTCTAAAAACGTGATAAATAATTCCTTAACTGTAATCTGTGCTGAATCACTAATGTCAATAAATCTCACTACTAACGCATCTGTTCTTGATGACTTATGTCCGGAGTGCAATCTAGAATTAAGGCAAAATATTTTGCCAGAGTAACCAATGAAACAATTTTGTCTCTCACTTTATCACTCATTAGCATGATCAGTTCATTTTGAATTCTTGGTCCCAAATAGTGGTCATGTATTTCATTTTCAGTTACTCTTCGGAGATGTTCACTCATCACTGTGTCAAATTTTCCCAGCAGTTGTCGAAGGCCCAAAAAATTGCCATTTTTGGGCTGGAATAATTTCTCAACACTTCCTCTAAAAGCAAGATTGTTTGCTGATAGATATTCAACAATAGATAATAGACGTTCAAGAACATGACGCCAATGCTGCTTCTCTGACTCCAGCAATCTTTGATTTTGGGCATCAAGAGTTGTCTGATTTTTTAACCTTACACTCAGCACACACCATTTGTGCATACTTTCAATGTGGTGTTGTGCCTTTTCATGTTGCAGTAATATGTGACTAAGATTTTTCCAATCATTAATACTCATGGTTGCTATCTTAAAATTGCAACTGTTGAAAAGCTTGCACAGGAAACAAAATATAGCATCCTTGCATTTAGAGTACACAAGCCACCGTCTGTTGACAATTTCACCATTAGAAAGTCTTTTGTAGTAATAGTTTTCTGTGAATTTCCTACCTCTAACGTCTTTAGGATATTCAAGACCTTTTATTCTCCCAGGGCCTTTCTCAAGTATAATGGCACGGAATTCATTGTTTAAAGATTGCAGCCATGTGCCAATGTCACCTATATCCCATGCTAGTACAGTTTCAACTGTTGTAATTTCTTGTTTTGTGTCTGCGTCTATTTCAAATGATTGTTCTGTGTGTTGTTGAGTTTCTTGAGCTTCGTCGGCATAAAAATTTTCTTCGGCAGTTACCTGATGATCTCGATCAACTTCGTTGTTTTCATGACATACAAACTTAAGTATAGAACCTTTCTGTGCATGTACAGCTAATTCTATTTCATCTTTCCGTTTTCTTTTTTGTGACCCGGAAAGTTGTTTTTGATACAACATAACTTATAAGGGTGTTTTTTACAGAAATAAATGTTTAAATGATCAGATTATCAGAAATATTATCTAAAATAACTAATATAGGATGGTCGTGAGTCTGTGACCTTGAGCTAGTGTGAAGACACCTCACAAGGCGCTCCACCCTGGGATGGTGTTCCATGAAGGAGGAGTGCTGGGCAGAGACAGGCTCCATCTTACGAAGAGAGGGAAGAGCATCTTTGCCAGCAGGCTGGCTAACCTAGTGAGGAGGGCTTTAAACTAGGTTCACCGGGGGAAGGAGACCAAAGCCCTGAGGTAAGTGGGAAAGCGGGATACCGGGAGGAAGCACAGGCAGGAATGTCTGTGAGGGGAGGGCTCCTGCCTCATACTGGGAATGAGGGGCGATCAACAGGTTATCTCAAGTGCTTATATACAAATGCACAAAGCCTTGGAAACAAGCAGGGAGAACTGGAGGTCCTGGTTATGTCAAGGAACTATGACGTGATTGGAATAACAGAGACTTGGTGGGATAACTCACATGACTGGAGTACAGTCATGGATGGTTATAAACTGTTCAGGAAGGACAGGCAGGGCAGAAAAGGTGGGGGAGTAGCACTGTATGTAAGGGAGCAGTATGACTGCTCAGAGCTCCGGTACGAAACTGTGGAAAAACCTGAGTGTCTCTGGATTAAGTTTAGAAGTGTGAGCAACAAGAGTGATGTAGTGGTGGGAGTCTGCTATAGACCACCGGACCAGGGGGATGAGGTGGATGAGGCTTTCTTCCGGCAACTCGCAGAAGCTACTAGATCGCATGCCCTGATTCTCATGGGTGACTTTAATTTCCCTGATATCTGCTGGGAGAGCAATACAGCGGTGCATAGACAATCCAGGAAGTTTTTGGAAAGCGTAGGGGACAATTTCCTGGTGCAAGTGCTAGGGGAGCCAACTAGGGGGGGCGCTTTTCTTGACCTGCTGCTCACAAACCGGGTAGAATTAGTGGGGGAAGCAAAAGTGGATGGGAATCTGGGAGGCAGTGACCATGAGTTGGTTGAGTTCAGGATCCTGACGCAGGGAAGAAAGGTAAGCAGCAGGATACGGACCCTGGACTTCAGGAAAGCAGACTTCGACTCCCTCAGGGAACAGATGGCCAGGATCCCCTGGGGGACTAACATGAAGGGGAAGGGAGTCCAGGAGAGCTGGCTGTATTTCAAGGAATCCCTGTTGAGGTTACAGGGACAAACCATCCCGATGAGTCGAAAGAATAGTAAATATGGCAGGCGACCAGCTTGGCTTAATGGTGAAATCCTAGCGGATCTTAAACATAAAAAAGAAGCTTACAAGAAGTGGAAGGTTGGACATATGACCAGGGAAGAGTATAAAAACATTGCTCGGGCATGTAGGAAAGATATCAGGAGGGCCAAATCGCACCTGGAGCTGCAGCTAGCAAGAGATGTCAAGAGTAACAAGAAGGGTTTCTTCAGGTATGTTGGCAACAAGAAGAAAGCCAAGGAAAGTGTGGGCCCCTTACTGAATGAGGGAGGCAACCTAGTGACAGAGGATGTGGAAAAAGCTAATGTACTCAATGCTTTTTTTGCCTCTGTTTTCACTAACAAGGTCAGCTCCCAGACTGCTGCGCTGGGCATCACAAAATGGGGAAGAGATGGCCAGCCCTCTGTGGAGATAGAGGTGGTTAGGGACTATTTAGAAAAGCTGGACGTGCACAAGTCCATGGGGCCGGACGAGTTGCATCCGAGAGTGCTGAAGGAATTGGCGGCTGTGATTGCAGAGCCCTTGGCCATTATCTTTGAAAACTCGTGGCGAACGGGGGAAGTCCCGGATGACTGGAAAAAGACTAATGTAGTGCCAATCTTTAAAAAAGGGAAGAAGGAGGATCCTGGGAACTACAGGCCAGTCAGCCTCACCTCAGTCCCTGGAAAAATCATGGAGCAGGTCCTCAAAGAATCAATCCTGAAGCACTTACATGAGAGGAAAGTGATCAGGAACAGTCAGCATGGATTCACCAAGGGAAGGTCATGCCTGACTAATCTAATCGCCTTTTATGATGAGATTACTGGTTCTGTGGATGAAGGGAAAGCAGTGGATGTATTGTTTCTTGACTTTAGCAAAGCTTTTGACACAGTCTCCCACAGTATTCTTGTCAGCAAGTTAAGGAAGTATGGGCTGGATGAATGCACTATAAGGTGGGTAGAAAGCCGGCTAGATTGTCGGGCTCAACGGGTACTGATCAATGGCTCCATGTCTAGTTGGCAGCCGGTGTCAAGTGGAGTGCCCCAGGGGTCGGTCCTGGGGCCCGTTTTGTTCAATATCTTTATAAATGATCTGGAGGATGGTGTGGATTGCACTCTCAGCAAATTTGCGGATGATACTAAACTGGGAGGAGTGGTAGATACGCTGGAGGGGAGGGACAGGATACAGAAGGACCTAGACAAATTGGAGGATTGGGCCAAAAGAAATCTGATGAGGTTCAATAAGGATAAGTGCAGGGTCCTGCACTTAGGATGGAAGAATCCAATGCACCGCTACAGACTAGGGACCGAATGGCTAGGCAGCAGTTCTGCGGAAAAGGACCTAGGGGTGACAGTGGACGAGAAGCTGGATATGAGTCAGCAGTGTGCCCTTGTTGCCAAGAAGGCCAATGGCATTTTGGGATGTATAAGTAGGGGCATAGCGAGCAGATCGAGGGACGTGATCGTTCCCCTCTATTCGACACTGGTGAGGCCTCATCTGGCGTACTGTGTCCAGTTTTGGGCCCCACACTACAAGAAGGATGTGGATAAATTGGAGAGAGTCCAGCGAAGGGCAACAAAAATGATTAGGGGTCTAGAGCACATGACTTATGAGGAGAGGCTGAGGGAGCTGGGATTGTTTAGTCTGCGGAAGAGAAGAATGAGGGGGGATTTGATAGCTGCTTTCAACTACCTGAAAGGGGGTTCCAAAGAGGATGGCTCTAGACTGTTCTCAATGGTAGCAGATGACAGAACGAGGAGTAATGGTCTCAAGTTGCAATGGGGGAGGTTTAGATTGGATATTAGGAAAAACTTTTTCACTAAGAGGGTGGTGAAACACTGGAATGCGTTACCTAGGGAGGTGGTAGAATCTCCTTCCTTAGAGGTTTTTAAGGTCAGGCTTGACAAAGCCCTGGCTGGGATGATTTAACTGGGACTTGGTCCTGCTTCGAGCAGGGGGTTGGACTAGATGACCTTCTGGGGTCCCTTCCAACCCTGATATTCTATGATTCTATGACTGAGACACAGTCGAGCTGGAAACCCATGTCATTTTTACAAAGCCACTTTTTAGTTTTAAATGTATAGTGGGCATCAGCCTTAATGTTAGTTACAACTCTATATCAACCTTATATTGTAAATAGATCAATGGCATTATCCAGTTTAATAAGCTGGGTTTCCAAAAATATAACCCTAGTTTTACTCCTAGGTAAAGCACAAAGTGGCCAAAATGACGTCAGCACAGAATCATCTCCTCTCGATTAAGGCAGCACAGAAATGTGACAGGAGTCCTATTGTGCCCTATTTTTGTTTGGAAAGACGTTAGCAATAGCAGCACATTTTGGGCATGGCCAGAAAGACACGATAAATCACTGCCTCTAAAATTCCATCAAAACCTGACATTTTCACAGCTCCAGCGTGATCTGCTGCACAGATTCTTCACAAAGAAGTGTCCCTGGCCTTTTTAACTCATATGAACTGTGTATTTACTTTATGAAACTTGGACAAAACATTGTGAAAACGTAAGACATTGGCTGCCCAACCTCTGGGCTGGCAAAAGCTACACTGACTCACTGGAAAAAAAACCAAGAGACTCTTAGTACAACATGTGGTCACTCTATACACTAGTAAGGAGATAAGCATATTGCAGTTGTTGGAGGGCTCTATTTAGCAGTAACAGGGCTATAGGAAAGCCAGTCAACATTTATTGTTTCTCTGATGAAAACTGGCCCACTCCCTGCCCCAAACCAAACTTGTCACAAATAATTGTCAACAACTTAATTTTCGTTTTTGGCTAAGATATTGATTTTTTTAAAAAAAAGTATTGAAATTGGATTCAGGATTGTTAGCAAGCATTTTTGGCAAACCAGGTTGTTAAATGACAATCTAAATGGCAACACAGTACTGCTTTCCTGCTTGGCTCACTCAACCCCCAGCCTGCTGGTCCAACAGCTGCAGTAGAGGAGGAGATAGGTGGAAAACTGCAGTACCCCAAAATCCACCTCTTGGGGTGCAGAGTGTCAACAGCAGCAGCAAACCCTCAGGTCCGATCACACGCCAATGGGCACCACCACCAGCCCAACGGACCATGGTGAAGTTAGCACAGCATCTGATCTCAGGGACGGGGCACCCACGAAGCCACAGCAGCTCCTCCTACCCTGCGCAGCTCCCCCCGGATGAGATGGATCGCTGCCAGCCCAGGGGAGAGACGCGCTCCCCAGCTAGGGTGACCAGATGTCCTGATTTTATAGGGCCAGTCCTGATATTTGGGGCTTTGTCTTATATAGGCACCAATTACCCCCACCTAAGGTGACCACACAGCAAGTGTGAAAAATCAGGACAGGGGGTGGAGGGTAATGGAGCCTATATAAGAAAAAGACCCAAAAATTGGGACTGTCCCTATAAAAGTGGGACATCTGGTCACCCTACCTCAACCCCCATCCTAATTTTTCACTCATGCTATCTGGCCCAGCCAGCTGCGTGTGACCATTCCAATCCTGGCTGGCTGCCGACGAAGTGAGTTACTGTCACTCTCATTCCTCAGCACACAGGCAGTCAGCCCCCCCCCCCTTCCCCTCACCCAACCCAGTCCTGCCGGAGGGGAGAGGGAGGTGCTCCGTGGGGGCGGGGAGAAGAATGGGCGTTATGGGGGGCAACAAAGGATACTGCAGCCGCCGAGCCTGCCTCACCTCACACCGGGGGAGACAATCACACTCACAGGTGAGTTCCTCCTTCCCCCACCCCTACCCCCTCCCCTTCCCAGAGACCCCAGCAGCCAATCTCCTTCCTCAGACTGTGCTGCATTTGGCTCTCTCTAGGACCCAGCAGCCCTGCTCTTACATGCTCCACTGCTTCCTGTCTGTCCGGACTCCCAGCACAGTGTGCCCTAGGCAGAGTGATGCCCTACGGGGCTGCCTATTCTGCCTATGGCTAAGAACAGCCGTGTAGTTAGCACATATTCTAAGGGACCATTCAAGGTGAAGAACTCTGTGTAGCTTGAATGCTTCTCTTTCTCACCAACAGAAATTGGTCCAATAAAAGAAATTACCTCACCCACCTTGATTCTCTAATATCCCAGGACCAACATGGCTACAACAGCACTGCATAAAATCCTGGGCACTTTTTAGTCCACACACACATATTATATGTATACATATTACACTGGACATAATCTATTGTCAAAGACTAACTAAGAACAAGCAGACATGCACAGACACATCACAGTCATTGGCTGTAATCAAAAGAAACAGAACAAGGTATACAATAAAATATGGCAACTATTCAGAGGTTTATATTCTATATACTCACCAAGAAATGATTTTCACACCTAAACATTTCATGAACAGGAAGAGCACCAGATATGAAGGGGGCAGTTCTCAGTGTAACTAGTTATCTAATCAACACTGCACTGTCAAGTTCATGTCTTTCATTATCATTTGTATTACATAGCACCTAGGAGCCCTAGTCATGTACCAGCATCCCATGATGAGTCTTACATAGTAAAAAAAAAAAAAAAAAAAAAGTGTAAATTGGGAATTTGGAGAAAGAAATAAGAGAAATTAAACAGTATTTTAATTCTTTGAAAGATATAACCTCCACGGATCAGGTCTTGGGAACTGATATTTTCTCCTATGCATAGAGCCTTGTATGTGACATATTCTTCGGCACAGAGAGGAGAAACAAAACTTTTCAACCTTTCGCTTCTCTCAGCTTAGACTTAGTAACTCTTCAGAAATATGTTGCTCACACTACAGCCATTCACTTCCATAACCAATATCACCATCATCTAATCCTCTTTTGTTGCTGCTGTGCCAGTCCCCACTGCCTCTCTCAAGCCGAGTCACTAAAAGGAGCCAGCAACAGGATCAGGCAATCAATCAGGTGGCCTAGGCATGCCACGACAAGGAGGCTCCTCATGACCCCGCCCTCAAGCTATGGTGTGGCCCTGGCCCCACACAGCAGACGGAAGCCTGCCTCCCACCCTGCTCCTCCCTGCCCCTGAAAGCAATGGCAGGGGTAAAACTCGAGGCCTCTCCCACTCAGAAACAGCAGGGTTCACCTCTTACCCCAGAGAAGTGGTGGCAGCGGAGGTGCCCCCCACAACTTACCCCAGCAGATGGGTGTATCTGTATGGGTGGCCAGGCCCACTGCACTTCTTCACCTCTCAGGGCTATTGACACAGGCTGTCTGCAGACTCAAGCAAACATCACTTATTGATTACACTCAGGTCACGTGTTCAATCTTTTCTTCCCAACTGTGAGGGCTACAAAATTGCTTTTGTTTTCTTAAAATGAAAGCTCAGAACCTGAGGTAATCATGTGACTCCAAGAGCTGCTGTATACAGCCAGTAGCAGAGTACTTGTACTGTACTTTGTAGAGCAGAATGCAGAGGAGCACTTAACTTACCGGAGTTAGACTTCTGTTCTTCCTACAGCTATGACTGATTTCTCATTTGGCTTTTTAGTTGCCATCAACTTACCCTCCCACAAAACTGGAGTTGAGGCCCAGGGGATCTAGGCAGTTCACAGATGCAATGACCATATTCCCACCACTTCCCTGGCCTGTCCAAAACACAACCTCAGCCCCATCACTCTTGTACAAAGTTCTGCCATGAAGCTCAGCTGTGTGACATGCAGGGAGGTGCAGTCTTTATTGCAACTTCTCTGTTGCTTAGCTCTCTCCACCTCAGCATTCCCCAGCTTCTCAGGACCACAAAGGTTTCTGTTCTTCACTAGTACTCAGTAAATACCATATACTGTGAAATAAAGGGTTTCTTCACAATAGATTTCAATGCATCATTCTCTTACAAGAGGCTGCACCAAGATCATTTTCCCTTGTCAAAAAGCAGAATGGCTTTCAATCATGCTTTGACAGAAGTGGAAAACTATAGGCACTTTGATAAATATAGAACGTAATTAAAATACTTTCAGTACTTTACAATTGGCTCTCAAGACTAACATATAGGCAAGTGAGAGTGGCGTTTGGATGATTTTACTCTATTCAGGAATAAAAATTAAATGATTAATTATGCTTCCAATTTCCAGCACACAATCCATGTAGAAATCCCTCTTCTGATGTTCTGATAGAACTCAATGCACTTTAGAAAGAATTAATTAGATATGCTTTGAAATATGATTATGCTACATGCACTATTTTATGCCTACCTCACTAGGTCAATAACAAACATGGAAGGAACTACATTGGTCCTATCTGTATATGAAACAGACAAACGTATATGTTAAATGATCTTAAGATAGAGGCCACTTTACATGAAATTCTAATTGTCAGCTATTCCATATTTATGCTGTCTTGATTAGAGCTGCTAACAAGCAAGGATAATGTGACTATATGCTAGCGTGCTCCTCACAGCTGCATTAAAAAAATGAGAGGCCACTCACCAGTTTACTGGGGGAAAGGTATTCATCCATAACTAGCTCTCCATCATCTTTAACCAATGGGCTAGGATTCAGGAGACCTTGCCACCTCAAATCAGTCACCCGGACTGTGGCTGAGCCTGGACGGAGGACTCTGCCAAGGTTCCAGTTTAGTTCCATTTCGATATGCCCTAAGCAATAAAAACAAGAACAAGAACTAGTTTTCTTTTTCAGTATTTACTGCATACTCTTAGCAAAGGTTAATTTGACTTATCTTGGGAGCTGGCAGGATTTCCACAAAGCGCTATAAATCAGTGGTTCTCAAAGCCGGTCCGCCGCTTGTTCAGGGAAAGCCCCTGGCGGGCCAAACCGGTTCATTTACCTGCCGCGTCCGCAGGTTCAGCCGATCGTGGCTCTTACTGGCCGCGGTTCGCCACTCCAGGCCAATGGGGAATGCGGGAAGCGGCGCAGGCCAAGGGACGTGCTGGCCGCCCTTCCCGCAGCACCCACTGGCCTGGAGCGGCGAACCGCGGCCAGTGGGAGCCGTGATCGGCAGAACCTTAGGACGTGGCAGGTAAACAAACCGGTCCAGCCCGCTAGGCGCTTTCCCTGAACAAGCGGTGAACTGGCTTTGAGAACCACTGCTATAAATGATCAAAAACAAATAGAAACTAAACTGATACATAATATGATACCCAAGCAACTTCAACCTTATTCTGTATGTTCATTTTCTCTCTCCTCCTTTAGCCTCTTGTGATCTCCTCTCAAGTCCTGTCTTGCCATGATCAATTTAGACTGTAAGCTTTTGGGGGCAGGGACTTTGTCTTTTACTAGCTATATAAAACACAATGCTCTATATACAAACGTTCTTTAACAATAATAAACTTAGGATATTCACGTGAAAGGTTTTCCCTCCCACTCCTCTCATTACACTCATCTGCCTCTTCCAATAACACCATAGCCCACTTCCCCCTCTGCCACACTTGCACCTTACCCAACCCCTCTGAGGATTGTAAATGACACAGAAAAGAACTTACAGAAGCTCATACTGCCAGTGTAAGTACCAAAACATACAATTACTTTTCTCCAACTTCTTAAGCTTTAACCATGGACAAAATAGATTGCAGTATAGGATGTTCTGTACTATGTGAAAGAGATATGAATTGTTAATGTCAGTCAGAACATGTCGACTAGTTCCTATTGCTGGAAACTGTCTTTTTTTTTAATAAACAAAACAAATCACACCTGTTTCAAGGGAGGAATAAGGTAACGTTTAAGGGGATAGGATTGAAGTAGTTATCTAAATTAATTCATACTGAACCAGACCATTATTTGGTTCCCAGATCTACTACTCTGGACAAAACTTATAGCAATTGATTTTGAAATATCAAAGTCAACAGAGTGTGCATGTGTGTGCAGGCTTACAGAGAACTTTTGTTCCGGTCATTTATCATTTTTCTGTGTGAGTTCATTTGGGAGCATAGTGATTTTCTCATTTCCCCACAGTGTTGTTATTGAGGCATTTAGTGCACTGGAGGAGGTACACCACATATTGTGATAGGCATGCATAGGACCCATGGATCTTGAAAGGTGTAGTGTGGGTGGTATTGATCATTGTAGCAGTAGAAATATTGCTGCAGATTTTGTATCTGTTGTTATGGCAGGTCTGGTGCCACTCTGAATTAGTGTCTTACACTACATTCTCAGAAGCAAACTAAGGAAATGGGGTTTAGATGAATTCACTATAAGGTGGGTGCACCACTGGTTGAAAGACTGTTCTCAAACAATAGTTTATCAATGATTCACTGTCAGACTGGGAGGGAGTATCTAGTGCAGTCCTGAAGCGGCCAGTCCTGGGTCAAGTTTCATTAGTGACTTGAATAATGGAGTGGAGAGTATGCATATTAAATTTACAGATGACATCAGCCTGGGAGAGGTTGAAGTGCTTTGGAGACAGGATTCAAAAGGACCTTGACAAATTGGAGAACTGGTCTGAATTCAACAAGATTAAATTCAATAAAAATGGGGCAAAGGACTTCACTTAGGAAGAAAAATCAAACACAGAACTACAAAATGGGGAATGACTGGCTAGGTGGTAATACTTCTGAAAAGGATATGGGGTTTATAGTGGATCATAAAATGAATGAGAGTCAACAACATGGTGCAGTTGCAAAAAAAAAAAAAGGCTACTATCATTCTGGGGTTTATTAACAGGAGTGATGTATGTAAGACAAGGGAAAGTAATTGTCCCGCTGTACTCAGCACAGGTGAGACCTCAGCTGGAGTACTGTGCCCAGTTCTGAGCACCACACTTTAAGAAAGATGTGGACAAATTGGAGAGAGTCCAGAGGAGAGTAACAAAAATGACGTAAGCTTTAGAAAATCTGACCTATGAGGAAAGCTTAAAAAAAAATGGAGAAGTTTAGTCTTAAGAAAAGAAGACCAGACTGGGAGACCTAATAACAGTCTGTAAATATGTTAAGAGCTGTTATAAAGCGGATGGTGATCAGCTGTTCTCCATGGCCACTGAAGGTGGGACAAGAAGAAATAAGCTTAATCTGCAGCAAGGGAGATTTTGTTAGACATTAGGAAAACATTTCTAACTAGTGGGGTAGTTAAGCTCCGAAATAGGCTTCCAAGGAAGGTTGCGGAATCTCTGGCTTTGGAGGTTTTAAAGAGCAGGTTGGACAAACACCTGTCAGGGATGGTCTATGTCAGTGGTGGGCAACCTGTGGCCCGCGCCGCTTCCCACAGCTCCCATTGGCTGGGAATGGCGAACCGCAGCCCCTGGGAGCTGCGGGTGGCTATGCAAATGTAAACAAACGGTCTGGCGGCCCGCCAGCGGATTACGCTGATGGACCGTGTGCCGCCCGCAGGCCGCCCACCACTGGTCTAGGTTTACTTGGCTCTGCCTCAGAGCAGGGGGCTGGACTTGATGACTTCTCGAGGTCCCTTCCAGCTCTAAATTTCTATGATTCCATAGAAAAAAACTGCCTACTCTGTCATTTCAAATTCACTAGCTCTGAACCATAACATAACGTAATACCTAAAAATATTAAAGAGCTGATTCCTCTGCACCCACTTATTGCTTTTTATACTTTTAACCGCTTATACGTAAGCACCATAAAACTACACTTGAGTTGAACCATGAGGCTCGTAGCTTCTAAAACACCAGAGTTGCCCATTAAAATGAAGGAGTGGGTGGGGAAAGGATTTTGAAAATCCTGAGTTCCTAACCTGTATATTTTCATTACTTTGTTTTTTCCCCATAAGACCTACCATTTTATTTTTTCCATTGTAATTTCTTTCACTAACACATCATTTTTTTACAAAGTTCTGTTCAGAGGGGAGACCCTTCCCCACCCACCTCCATCCAGTGAGGGCTTGAATTTTTCAGCTAGGGCTTCAACGAATATACTTTCCTTCCTGTAAAGAAAGAGGGTTGGGTTTTTCAAAAGAGCCTGCATGACTCAAGAGTATAACCTCCAAGTCTTGGTTTTGTTATATGGTTGGCTCTTTCTTACATGTTCCTACAGAGGAGGAGAATACCAACGATCCTGAAAGGCAAGTTTTAACTTAAAACCTAGGGTCAAACTCCAGCTGGAACATAAAAACATACATAAACAGCTCCCAAATGAACATATGTCCTGTATTGCTGCAGAAGGCATTAAATTAAACCCATATTATTGCCATGACCAGGTTTGCAGACCCATTGAGAATTTATTCCTAATAAGTACGAGAATAATCTATGTGAGAGTGAGACCCCATATTAGACCTGAACAGGAAGATATTAATGGTCTGTCCTTGGCCAGGGAGTATGGACATATGAGTGTGAAGCATGATCTCTGATTTCCAGGCCATGTCGGGTAACACTCCCCTGTGTTTTCTGTCACCCAAGTTTTATGAAGTATCCTTATACCACTGTTTCAGATACACCAGAAATCAATTCAATCAGCTTTGATCCTTCTTGTCACTTGTTGAGCGTGGGTTTTCCAGCACACTCCTATGCAGATTGCTGGGAAGAATTTGGTCCAATTTGTCTAGACAATATTAGCTTTATTCAAAACTTTGGGTAATACTAGTCCCCTGTTGTTCAAAAAAGTCAGATCTTGCTGATATGAAGCAGAACAGAAGACTAAAATAAAAAGACAAAAGTAATCAAAGGAAGCCTAGTTTTGCTTGGAGAATTGATTGTCCAGTGTCTGACTGGGATTACAGTGTCCATTGCATGGCTGTATGACCACATGGATGACAGATAAATAAGTGTGGCTGTTTTGTTAGATTCTTTATAAAGGTTTATAGTTCCTTTTAATTCTAGCAAAGATATCACCATCAGGTGAGAGATTTGCCTGCTGTATACATTCAGTGTGTTTTTCTGGAGCTGTGTAGATTGAGAGTCTTGAATTATTGATGTGATCCATCAGTGCAAAATGCAACTGTGCTAATAGCAGGAGTGTGTAGACACTGGCACTAAAGAGTTAACCCACTTACATAAAAGAAATAATTTCTCTCACTGTTTCAGTCCATCGCTACAACATTTCAAAATGTCCTCCCATCTCTGGCACATGTGTTGATGCAGCACTTACTTAAGGTTTGACAAGCAGATCAATTTGTGGTTTAATATCTGAAGTGATGCTCCCAATTCTGTACTTCCTGCTATTGATCTGTTACTCCTAACTACTGGAGTAGTAAAGGGAACAATATTTTCATGATAAATTGTCTGTGTTGAAACCGAGTTGTTGTCTGTAAACAATATCAGTCTTCTAGGGTGCACTTTGACCATGTTAAAACTTCCTCAAGAGGAGACAGAACTTTGAGGAATAATATCCAAAATGAGAAATACAAGACAGTGATACAGGAATCCTAAAGGTAAAGTATACTGTTCAAACAAAAATCCAGTTAATCCCAGAAATACGTGCTGGGATAGCTGGCAAAACTACCGCACCCACAGGAGATATATGCAGTATATGGTAACAGAAATTCCTTTGTCCAGGTGAGAAGCAAGGGAAAAAAATTAGGCTAAAGAAAATGATGTAAAGTCATGGAATCTATGTCTTCTGTGAGCACATGCTCATGTGCTACTTTGTGTACAGGTCAATTGTGGGAAGACAGTAGCCACCAGCAACAGCAAAAGTCACTAAGCATAACCCTATTATCTGCACTAAGCATAACCCTATTGATATTCTAAAGCTTCCCTAGGGTTCTCCTCTACTCTCAGCACAGACTGGCTGCTGAACTCCTTACACATTGCAGGCTTTCCTTGGCTCTACCATATCCTACACAATAACATTAAATTCTGAAACAGGTAAGGTAGCTCAAGTATAACCATCCTCAGCCCAATCATTAAAAAAAACCCAGGAAATCCACGTTATGAGTAGTCCTACTGACCGCAGTGGGACTACTCACCTGAATACACGCCATATTAAGAATATG
This sequence comes from Chelonia mydas, assembly GCF_015237465.2. Classification (NCBI taxonomy): domain Eukaryota; kingdom Metazoa; phylum Chordata; order Testudines; family Cheloniidae; genus Chelonia; species Chelonia mydas. The sequence continues at coordinate 23,641,253 of NC_051246.2, read as the reverse complement.
CATCAGTGATTGCAGGATTGGGGACACAGGCCTTTATTCAGCAAGGGACTTAAGCACATGACTAGCCCCACTGAAGTCAATGGTTAGGGCATGGAGTCAGGAGTTCTAATCTCCCAGACACTTACTGCGTAGCCTCAACAAATCACATCACATTTTAAAATGGGGGTGATAATATTGACCCTACCTACATTCGCTATAGGTGTGTTGTGAAGATGACTTGTACAAAATTTTGAACATGTAAGGTCCTACAGAATATAAATGATAAGGATTATTATCAAAATTGTCCTTGGACTATTGTGTTATTAGAACTCCCTGTAGAACAGACTAATTAACTCTTCTCTGCCAATTTCTTCCTAGTAAATTGATGTGATTAGGTCCTGGCAAGCTCGTGAAGCTCCAAGACTTTGCTGTCTTTCTAAAAAGATTTATATGAGAGTTAACGATGATGTAGTGCATTCTTCATTAAATATATATAAATATGCATTTCAACCATGCAGTTACTAGAAGCATATGCCTCTACATTAATTCCCACCTCCCCCCCCCACCCCCGCTTTTTTTCCTCTGAAACCTGGGAAAGACCCTTTGGACTGTGCCTAGCCCTTAGCACTTCTAAGCTCATACATCAAAGTATTAGCAAAAGCTCTTGTCTACATAATGTAAATAGGCTGTTGTTTTTAAAAACAATATCTACACAGACTGATCCGGCTTTATGCCAGGAAAATTTATAAATCCACATATTAAAGCTGTCCTAGCAAATATAAAAATAAATACAGCTGAATGCCCCAAATGTCCCAAGGGAAGAGGAGGACACAGCACACCGGGATTGGAAGTTTTACCATTTGCAAGTCCCTCAATGTCACTGTTGCTATCTTCTGTTGTAAGTAACTCCTCGGTATACATTGCGCTGGTGTCACCACATGAGCCACCAAACGCCACTGAAATACTGAGACAGCCCTGAGTGACAAACTGAAACCTTTGGTTAACTTTTAGTGCCTTCTGGACTAGTGATATAGTCCCTATGGTTCTTATCTAAAGAATGGGAGCCAAAAAAACTTGGTTTCCATCTCTCTGCTGTCAGTCACATCCCTCCTAGTACTTCCACCATTTCTTTCCCTCCCATCTCCTGATTAAGCCTCTCTTCTCACCTCTTCAGGCTCTTCCTTAGCTACCCCAGCAAGCAAAGAAATCAGTCAGCACCCCATAACAAGCACAGTCCTGATCTCTTAGCCAGGTGTTGAAGAAGCAGCCTTTTCTGCTTTTTGGCTGCTCATGCCTTCAAAAAGTTACTCTGCGCAGCAATGAGTCTAATTTCAGGTATGGCACTGGAGTTCCATAGTATCTTCTTTCTATGCTGCAGGTTTGAAAATTCTCTATACAAAACATACTGCTGTCTTCTCAATACATGGAACGTCCATTGGAGTATTTAATTTTTCCTGCAGTCCATGATTATGTAATTATTCATTTAACTGCAGAATCACAAGCCATGGCTGGGCTCCCAGCATTACCATCGTCACTAAATGAAAACAAAGAATTCTGTGTTTACCAAGGATTCAACTCTGAGTTACGTTTAAAAGTCCTAAGGGAACTGTAAGTGCCCTTTTAAGTGTAATTCTGTGTAAGTGCACTGCAGATAACCTCTTCTGGAAAATGACTGTTTGGGCAGCTGGAATCTGCTATGATGTCATCAGGAAACTACCGTTACTTTAATCAATCCCTAAAGGGGAAAAACAATTCCCTGCAACATTTATGTAATATGCAGCATCCTACACTACTCTATTTTAGCAGGTGTAATAAAAAAAGTTAAAAATATGTTTTTTATATATAGCAGTCACCCTCAACAGCTTTTTACCTTGGATAACTAGATGTTACTGCATTAATCTTTTGTTATTCTTAAGTACGGGGAAAGAAGTGAACACTGCAGTAATGCTATCTTGTTTTCAAAGACAAAATTGTAAAGGGCTAAGAGCAATCACTGTATAAAGCATTAATAATCATTCCATTCACATATTCCCTGACACGTCTCTTGTTTTCATAAAAAATTTGGACTATCAGGCCCTGATTCTCCTCTTGCCTACAGCATTGAAAACCCAGTGGCTTTAATGTAGTCATATCCAATTTACACAGGTGTAACTGGGATCGGAATCAAGCCCTCCTCACTCTACAACCATATGAAGGCTCGATTCAGCAAACCACTGAAGCACATACTTAACTTTAAGCACAGTCCAACTGACGTCAATGGGAATTAAGCCCATGCTTTAAATTAAGTATGTATCTAAGTGCTTTGCTGAATTAGAGTTTGAATTCGTTGGGCCAAATTCACTCATGGTAGAAAATCTGATTTGGCCCGTTGTTTACATTCTTCCTGCGTGAATTTACTGCTTGTGAAAGGTACCAAGTCCTCTATTTAGCCACAACAAAAGCTGCCTCACAGCTTTTAGCAGTGTGCATAAACTCTGACCTAGAGATGCCACTGGGGTGAAATTCACAAGGCCTATGCCCCACTTAAGTTCCACTTAAACTCTAAAAACAGGTAGTAAGTGGTGCATAGGCTTTATGCCAGCCCTCTGTGTAGGGGTGAATTTCACCCTGAGTGAGAGGCGTCTTCAGTCTTTATGCTTATTCAGAGTGAAATTCACTTCTGTGCAGCAGGCCCACGCTATAAACCCAGATTGGATTTGAAACAGCAACTTGGAGATGAAAGCTTCGTTTCATTTTCTTACAAAATGTAATATAGATAAATAAAAAAGCAGTGTATTTTAAAACCACAAGTTTATATTATATATAAGTATAAAACAGAAGTTTGTGGCTTTTAAGTGCCTATATAATGCAAAGCATGCACACACACACATATTGCATGTATAAAGAGCAAGATGTATAATACTTTGCCAGATCTCTGATGAAAGTGAGAAATTTTTATCATATGTGCTGGAAATGCCTCTAAGTTAAATAATTCTGTGATTAGTTGCCAAATGTTGTTCTTTCTCCATTATATGTGCTATTAGGAATCAGTGAAACAGTAAATCAAAGTTGAATCAATTGTTACAGTCTTTATTGTTAGCAGCCTTTATTGTTAGCAGTGGAGGTAGAATACTAGTTATGCACAGCTATGTATACCACAGAGGATGTCAGTGAATATAAATCCACAAATTAATCTGTGGCTACAAACCACCAAAGGATACAGAGCTAGATTCACTGGCTCCGGTGGCACGAAGTGGCCAGAGAGAATCATAGAATATCAGGGTTGGAAGGGACCTCAGGAGGTCATCTAGTCCAACCCCCTGCTCAAAGCAGGGCCAATCCCCAATTAAATCATCCCAGCCAGGGCTTTGTCAAGCCTGACCTTAAAAACTTCTAAGGAAGGAGATTCTACCACCTCCCTAGGTAACACATTCCAGTGTTTCACCACCCTCTTGGTGAAAAAGTTTTTCCTAATATCCAACCTAAACCTCCCCCACTGCAACTTGAGACCATTACTCCTTGTCCTGTCCTCTTCTACCACTGAGAATAGTCTAGAACCATCCTCTCTGGAACCACCTCTCAGGTAGTTGAAAGTAGCTATCAAATCCCCCCTCATTCTTCTCTTCTGCAGACTAAACAATCCCAGTTCCCTCAGCCTCTCCTCATAAGTCATGTGTTCCAGACCCCTAATCATTTTTGTTGCCCTTCGCTGGACTCTCTCCAATTTATCCACATCCTTCTTGAAGTGTGGGGCCCAAAACTGGACACAGTACTCCAGATGAGGCCTCACCAATGTCGAATAGAGGGGAACGATCACGTCCCTCGATCTGCTCGCTATGCCCCTACTTATACATCCCAAAATGCCATTGGCCTTCTTGGCAACAAGGGCACACTGCTGACTCATATCCAGCTTCTCGTCCACTGTCACCCCTAGGTCCTTTTCCGCAGAACTGCTGCCTAGCCATTCGGTCCCTAGTCTGTAGCGGTGCATTGGGTTCTTCCGTCCTAAGTGCAGGACCCTGCACTTATCCTTATTGAACCTCATCAGATTTCTTTTGGCCCAATCCTCCAATTTGTCTAGGTCCCTCTGTATCCTATCCCTGCCCTCCAGCGTATCTATCACTCCTCCTAGTTTAGTATCATCCGCAAATTTGCTGAGGGTGCAATCCACACCATCCTCCAGATCATTTATGAAGATATTGAACAAAACCGGCCCAAGGACCGACCCCTAGGGCACTCCACTTGACACCGGCTGCCAACTAGACATGGAGCCATTGATCACTACCCGTTGAGCCCGACAATCTAGCCAACTTTCTACCCACCTTATAGTGCATTCATCCAGCCCATACTTCTTTAACTTGCTGACAAGAATACTGTGGGAGACCGTGTCAAAAGCTTTGCTAAAGTCAAGAAACAATACATCCACTGCTTTCCCTTCATCCACAGAACCAGTAATCTCATCATAGAAGGCGATTAGATTAGTCAGGCATGACCTTCCCTTGGTGAATCCATGCTGACTGTTCCTGATCACTTTCCTCTCATGTAAGTGCTTCAGGATTGATTCTTTGAGGACCTGCTCCATGATTTTTCCGGGGACTGAGGTGAAGCTGACTGGCCTGTAGTTCCCAGGATCCTCCTTCTTCCCTTTTTCCAAGATTGGCACTACATTAGTCTTTTTCCAGTCATTCGGGACTTCCCCCGTTCGCCACGAGTTTTCAAAGATAATGGCCAATGGCTCTGCAATCACAGACGCCAATTCCTTTAGCACTCTCGGATGCAACTCGTCCGGCCCCATGGACTTGTGCACGTCCAGCTTTTCTAAATAGTCCCTAACCACCTCTTTCTCCACTGAGGGCCGGCCATCTACTCCCCATGCTGTGATGCCCAGCGCAGCAGTCTGGGAGCTGACCTTGTTCGTGAAGACAGAGGCAAAAAAAGCATTGAGTACATTAGCTTTTTCCACATCCTCTGTCACTAGGTTGCCTCCCTCATTCAGTAAGGGGCCCACACTTTCCTTGACTTTCTTCTTGTTGCCAACATACCTGAAGAAACCCTTCTTGTTACTCTTGACATCTCTTGCTAGCTGCAGCTCCAGGTGCGATTTGGCCCTCCTGATTTCATTCCTACATGCCAGAGCAATATTTTTATACTCATCCCTGGTCATATGTCCAACCTTCCACTTCTTGTAAGCTTCTTTTTTATGTTTAAGATCCGCTAGGATTTCACCGTTAAGCCAAGCTGGTCGCCTGCCATATTTACTATTCTTTCGACTCATCGGGATGGTTTGTCCCTGTAACCTCAACAGGGATTCCTTGAAATACAGCCAGCTCTCCTGGACTCCTTTCCCCTTCATGTTAGTCCCCCAGGGGATCCTACCCATCCGTTCCCTGAGGGAGTCGAAGTCTGCTTTCCTGAAGTCCAGGGTCCGTATCCTGCTGCTTACCTTTCTTCCCTGCGTCAGGATCCTGAACTCAACCAACTCATGGTCACTGCCCCCCAGATTCCCATCCACTTTTGCTTTCCCCACTAATTCTTCCCGGTTTGTGAGCAGCAGGTCAAGAAAAGCTCCCCCCCAGTTGGCTCCTCTAGCACTTGCACCAGGAAATTGTCCCCTATGCTTTCCAAAAACTTCCTGGATTGTCTATGCACCGCTGTATTGCTCTCCCAGCAGATATCAGGAAAATTAAAGTCACCCATGAGAACCAGGGTGTGCGATCTAGTAGCTTCTGCGAGTTGCCGGAAGAAAGCCTCATCCACCTCATCCCCCTGGTCCGGTGGTCTATAGCAGACTCCCACCACTACATCACTCTTGTTGCTCACACTTCTAAACTTTAGCAATGGATGGAGAGCGCTGGTAGAGAATTACTCTTGCATAGGGAGACCCTCTGGTGGCAGAAATCTGGCAGAGGTGGCTCTGCTTGCTTCTGCACCAGCCTCTTCCCACACCTAACATAAGGAAAGGAGAGAGGCTTACTGGGAGCATGATGTGGACAGCAGGGGTTGTGGTGAAGCAGAGCTCTTCTACTTCTGATCCTTCACTGGTGTAAGACCTTACACTAGTGGTGGAAGTCAGCACTGCCCACCCCTTCCTGTTCTAACTTCCACCAGGCAACCAAGGATCAGGGAGCTATAATTGGCTTCCCATGGCTGCTACTCTTCACTACATCTGAGCACAGCTTGGATGTAGTAGAGAATCAGGGCCACAGTGTTTAAATTCTCCCTATGATCATGGATGATGATGATACAGAAATTAAGATGGCAGCTAGTTGTGTTTATCAAAAACACATGGTAGCCTTACGTGGAGGATACCCCAGGGAGCACAATATTGGGGAAATAATTAAAGTTGCGGAGGAACCTTAATTTTATTTAAAAATTTTTTTTTTAAAGAAGTTAGTATATCTAAATTTCAACCGTACTCCTCCCACCCATCCCCAAGATATAGGTATTAATTTTAGCCTTAACTCCAATGTAATGAAGTCTTTTGCCTGGGAGTACTTAATATCCTTCTTTTTACACTCCAGCTCCAAAATCCTCTCCAATGGATGGAGTCTACAGATAATTGTATTCTCTTGAGCTGAGTAAAGATTTGATCTACAGTTCAGTATTCTGCAAGTTCTCTCAATATACATTGGATCTTCTGTGACATTTAAGGGACAATAACCAAGTACTAATTTCTCAGTTTACCTAATATTCTCAGGCTACCCTTATGTACTGAAGTATTATTAAAGGTGCGGTAGCACCCATCGTACTAAACACTTTCCAAATACAGAAGAAGACACAGCTCAACATTCGGTTTTAGGCCCTGATCCTACAAAAGCTTATTCACACGTTGAACTTTACTCACATGCTTAACTTTACTTACAGTGAATAGTCCCACTACTCACTATAAGTAAAGTTAAGCATGTGAGTAAAGTTTTGCCTAAATGTGGCCTTAATCATTTAGAATATAAAAAGCCATCCCTGTGAGTTACCAATGCTTTATATTCCTTCTTCACAGTAGCTCTATCAGAAAGAAGTCTGAAGGTCTCCCTTTTCCTAATCAGCCATGCCAAGTTAGCATAAAGTCTCATAGGTCTAACTGAAGTTGAAGTTAAAGTTGTCTCTGACCTCATTTCCATGTAGACTTAGACTTGGTTTTGCTTAGGAGACTTAAAACACAAAATCTAAGATCTGAGACTCTAATGCTAGGACTGGACTGCAGAACTGAGACAGGATAGTGCTGAATGCACCAGAACACCGTAGCACATCCCATTTCTATCCCTACTCCATGTTCAAATCTTTGTATACTGCTAAAAAGAAGTTAGTTACCTCCAGGGGTCTCTCCTCTTACACAGCAGATTTAACAACTGGGAACAAAAGGGTTGCTTCCTCAGCATGTAGTCTGAAAAATAATATACAAAAATTACGATTTGCCCATATTCTAGAAAAGAAAGTAACATTTAAGCAACTCACGGTGGGGCCTTGGGGAAGGGGGTGGAATTGGGGCAGGACGGAGCAAAGGCGGGGCCCCCGCACTTCCCTGACACATACCCCCCCTTGCCCCCTGCTGTGAGCTGCTCGGGGCAGGGGGCTGGGAGCACCCCCACGACCCCAGCCCACACCCTTAGCCCCCTGCCCTGACTCCTGTACCCCCCTCACACTCCCAGCCCTGACTCCTGCACCCCTCTCAACCCCCCCCCAGCCCCCTGCCCTCCCTGGCTCCTGCACCCCCCAACACCCCTTAGCCCCCTACCCACCCTGACTCCTGCACCCCCCACATCCCCACCTGCACCCCTCGCACCAAACGGGAGCTGCCCCAGGTAAGCGCTCCACATCCCAACCCCCTGCCCCAGCCCGCACCCTAATTCCTGGCCAGACCCTGCATCCCAACCCTCAGCCTGCTCTTGCACTCTAACTTCCTCCCAGTCCCGGTATCCCCAACCCCGAGCCCCCTCCTGCACCCTAAGTCCTGGCCAGACCCCAGATCCCAATGTTTTTTTATATTTCTTTAAATAAAGCTCTCTTATCCAAAGCGCTTTATAATAGTTATCTAATGGTACAAACAATATTTGCAAAGATCATTAAGTGGTCTGCCGAGACCCGCAGCAATTTTCAAGTGGTCTGTGGAAAAATAAGTTAGACTGTAAAAAACAATCAAGGTACCTCACTTTATTTTCATTTACTTCCTATTACTTATAGGAGGAGGATGAAGAAAAAAAAGAATGAAAAATGGGGGCAGAGGGAGATAAGAGAGAATGTTCTTTTTCTTGGCTGGGTCCCAAGGAGGGGCCCCAAAAATGAAGCTGAGCACAGGGCCCCACTAACTCTAAATCCACCACTGAAGAGAGGTCATATGAGTTGTGGCCATGGTCACAAAAGGAGTCACTTTCAGTGTTGAGATTAGAACATAAAATGTCCTCGCTTCCAGTGCTGTGCTCAGACCAAGTTTTCTGGTAAAGAAACCCAGGTCTAGCAGAAGTCAAAGGAAAATATCAGGGAACAGAAAACAGCTCAGGAGCACATTTGGGTACAAAATGCTCCCAAAAATTGGCAAAGAAAAACAGTTTAAATTTAAAGGAACACTGTCAAATCAATGTAGGTATTGTATACACAATAATCAAACAAAATGTTTCTCTTTTCGATCCAAACACTACAGTTTACTGGTATTGTTGGGGACACTGGGGCATGGCCACTAGGTAACTCGAGGGGATGGAAGACCACGAGTGTCGATGAAGCCCCCTCGCACTAGGCCCAGGCGTCCTTGCCCCCTCCCCGCCTGGAGGCACTTGCAGCAGCTATGCATACTACGCCCAAGTGTCCTTGACCCCCCCGCCTGGAGGCACTCACAGCAGTTATGCTGAGGATCTGCAACAATATGTTGCAGAGTCAAACTGCCTGAAACTAAACAAGGCCAAACAGGGCAAATATGGAAAAACAATGCTGAATAAAGCAGCTTTATGTATGGTTTAACAAATAATACAGAGAACAAGGGAACTAGCTGGTAACTGAATTGGCTGGCTATATGGATACTTAGGGCAGCTTGCTATTAAATAAATATGCTAAAAAAAAAAAAATATGTATAAAAGCCTGTGTAACTTCCTGCTCTGTGTGCAGGATTTGAGATTCTGTTCTCCCTGTACTTTGTTTGCAGCTGCAAATAAACTTTTCTGCTTCTCCACCCCGTTGTGATTATTGGGCGACGCACACCGGGTAACGAACCCCTGCTGTTGTTTTGCCTCTTGGCACTGGGTGCCGGCAACAGTATTGTATAAAAAGGAGGACATGAAATGGATTAGTAACCAACTATAAACAAAAGTGAAATGGTCTAAGATCAATGTAGTGCAAGAAGTAAACCAGATACACAGTGAAAAGTAAGTTACCCTTTTAATATTCCTCCAGTGTTAGTAACCTGAGATGTTAATAGTTATACAAGTAACGCCATCTGTTTTTTTAAAAATATCCAAATTTTAATCAGACAGTGCCCCTTTAAAAAAGCTTAGCTCCTGAGCCATGATTTTCCATTTTTAATGCAGTTCTGTTAGCCTTTACACAATACCTGCCATGGCAAATCAACTTTCAACTTGTATAATGGCAACTATTTGTAGCCCATGTAATATCATCAAATACTACTTGGTGGATTTGTTACCATGTTCTGTGAACACGTAATGGTAACAAAAACACTAACCGGACTCAGTTTTACTAGCAAATTCAAGTCAGCTGAATACTTCTAAATTCATTTTGGTGAGTTGCTCAAGGATGTTCTAACTCAAGAACATCATATCTATAATTCTCAGAAGTAAAAATCAAACCTTTCACACTAATATGAAATGTAGTAACTCCAAGATGAGGAATTTTATTCATATTATTTTGTGGCATTAACAATTTTATACTATTGCAGGTTGAAAAGATTGGATGCTGTATTCTAGTTCTGTCCCAAAATATGTTTCAGTTAGACAGTGGAACAAGTAGTTACCCACCCTGGAGAAGCCAAACTCACATCTGCTCAAAAGACAGCTCACATACTGAATCTGACCCACAGTGTCATGAAAGGCAGCTTGCTGACATCATAGACTTTTTTTTAATTCTTTCCACTGACACATGAACACTCCACTGTGGAAAGATACAGACCAAAAGATTTTGTTACAGATGAATTCAATAGGACACCAGATCCTTACACTGAAAACTGCTGTTCTTCCTTCCTGCTACAGAGGAACGTATGATCAGCAACTACTCCTCCAACATGTCAGTCTTCGGCAGCATGAATATATGCAATCCTATTGCGGAGGAATACACTTTACAGCCACCACACTTTATACCAGAGCCAGTCCTCAGGCTATTAGTTCTATGCATTATTTGCTCTTCCTCAGTGACTTGCTGGTAATAATGAATATTATCTAAAGCTCAAACACAGGAAGAGAGCAGCAAGCATCAGAAAAGCTTTTAGATTGCAACAATCCTGAACTCTGACATGACTGCACACTACTTTCTTATCCAGGTACTTGATTAGGCAAAGCCTTCAAGGGTTGGGGGGGTTTTTGAAGGAGGGGATGGAGGATGGGGGAGAGAGAGAGAGAGAGCGCATGTTATAGAAGAAAAGATTTTTAAAAATGAAGAAGCCTGAAACATTGTGGGTATTTTATAAAAATTTTTTAAAAACAAAGTAAAGTCGTTCACCCCCTAGCTGTTATCTTTCACCTTTTCTTTTCTATCCACCGTTGTTCTGCCTTCTTCTCATATCCATCTCCCTCTCCTCTTATGGGAATTTTCTTTTACTAGTCACATCTCCATTGGTCTTTAATAGAAAATGGGCTTCTAGTGCAGTGTCTCATGTGTCTCATGACTTTGCTCCATGTCCTATTAAAACAACATTAAGATGCTTGTCTTCAATAAAAAGAAAAGAAAAAGGAAAGTGGACTCTAAAGGCTGGAGTATTCTGTAATAAATGGGAGGAAAACTGTTGCTTCATCAGTCACAATAGCAGAGGACTGTGCTCAGTATGTCCTAAAAATGTGACAGTACCTAATGGAATATAACTTAGAACTGCGTAAAGAAATAAAGACTGAAGGCAGCTTCCAGGAGTAATCAGGACAAGGTAAAGGATTTAATAAAGTACAACTCATGTGCCCGGCAACAGTTATTTACTGAACACCAGAAACAATAGTTGTCTTTGTGGCCATAAGAAGCAAACTGACTCAACGTGGTAAGAAAAGTGTTTGTTTTAGCCTAGCATTGAATAAAAGGCTGAAGTCAACATTTACTGCATTTTCACTGCAGAAAGTATTGTCTGGAAAAAACAGTCAGAATGACAAATGCAATAGATGTTTACATTAGAACAGTCAGATTTGTTCTCATGAAGAAAACAACTAAAGTATTCAGGCGATTACTGCACAAAATAGGTACACAATATGGAGGCCTTCTGTATTACATAGAAGGTTCATGGCTGAGTGCTGGCCATGTTCCCTGGAGCATGCACTCTCTAGTGGGAAATCATGGGCATCACCTGCACAATGTACCATCTTGCCTTGAACAGGGGGCATCCCAAACACACTCCCAATAGTGCATTGAGAACATACTGCACCTGAATAAACTATGGCTCAATCTTGTAAGGTGAGAAGCACATCCTGCATGGCGCTGAACTCCCATGAAGGTCAATGGGAGTTGAGGATGCACAGCACCTATGCAGGATCAGGTCCCTAATGCGCTACAGGACCAGCACTTCAATTACTAAATAAATAAATAAATGTCTTTGTCCATTTCAGAACCAGCTAAAAACTATGAACAATAAATTATTCCCATCTCTTAAAATAATCAGGGATAATTCCCTACATTTTGGGATTAGCCTGGGTTATTTATATTTCAATATGCTTCCCCTCAAAGCTCCACACACTTGTACAATTTAAATGTGCAATTAAAAAAAAACCCAAACAGATTAATTGTCAGCCCTGAAACAAACAGAGAACAACAAACATTCTGTATAAAGGATTTTTCTCCCTCCAGTATGGTAGATGCTCTAGAACAGGAACACAAACTGTCTTTGGTCTTAAAACCTTAGAATTTATTAGACATATTCACTAAAAAAGATTTTTGCTTCTTCTGAAAGGCTTGTCTAAATCAGTGTTCCCAGGCTTTTCAGATAATTGTATGAGTTTAACTGTACCAGTCAGTGCCTGCTGCCTCCTGTTCACCTGGGCATAGATTACTAATAAATAATAATAATGAATCGTCCTTTACACTTTACAGCATTTTCTATTCTCCAAGAACTACACAAACATTAAATAATTTTCAGAACACCCCCATCAAGTAAGCAAGTGTTCTCATCTGCATATTACAGATCAGGAAAAAAGAGGCACAAAAAACAGAGGGACTCGCCTAGGGTCACACAATAAGCAGAGCCAGGATTAGAACCCAGGAATTTCCGGCTCCCTGTTTTGTGTTCAAACTACGATGTCTCAAAATCACAGGATTGGGATTTTCAGAAACACGAACTTCATAGCAAGTGGCTTGGAAAGCAGATAGCAGCCTGCACCATGTGCAGCACAGAGACATATCATTAAGATAGGGGTAGTGGAAAGCTAAGCGTACCAGCAGGGCTACCACGTCTAAGATATTTACGCAGTCCCATGGCTGGACACCACTTTGTTAGCACGTCACTAACTTTACACTGTAATGCCCTTGTGCCAGGATGCAGCACCCCAAAGGCAGAACCATGTTTGCTCAGACTGGGAAAGGACACGGAGGTCACCCCTCAAAAGTGAGGAGGATCCCACAAACACCAGGATGGGCTTCAGAGGGGTTAGCCGTGTTAGTCTGTGTCAGCAAAAACCAGGAGGAGTCCTCCTGGCACCTTAGAGACTAACACATTTATCTGGGCATAAGCTTTCGAGGGCTAAAGTGGGGGACAGCCCACGAAAGCTGAAGAAACGGGTTAGCCTCGAAGGTGCCACAAGGGCTCCTCGTGGTTTTTAAGCAGGATGGGCAGCTCCTCTTCATACCTAGGCACGAAGGGGCTGACGTGTGGCAGCCCCGATCCCAGTGCCTGCTTGGGCCGGGGGCGCGACGGGCACAGGGAAGGCCGCTCCTGCTGTTTCCCCTTTCTCACACTCCAGGGCAGCTGTGTCTCCCCCCATCCTCCGGTTCAAACATGCCCCTGCGGGCAGCCCGCCTCTGGGGGGGGGCGGGCAGCGACTCCTACCTGCTGCTTATCGCCTGCTGCCAGCACAGGTGGAAGGAGCTCCGCACACCTCCCTCCCCCCACCGGGGAAAAGACTCAGCCTCTGCCCCGGCAGAAGTGAAGGAGCTGGGGGCGCCCCACGCAGGCCGGCCCGCAGCCTTCCCCACTTCCCTCCAGCCTTCCAGGTCGGGGTGAGCCGCCAGTAGCGGCCAGGCCGCAGGTTGCCCCGGCAACTGGCCGATTTGAATATGCTCATTAAATATTCATGACCTCTAGTCACTTGACCCAGCCCCTCCCTCCAGGCAGCGCGGAGAGCAGGGCCCGCCGGCGCGCGCGTTTCCCTCGGCGGCGCCCGGGACGCGCTGGCCCCTGCCAGCGCCGTGGGATATGCCGCTAGCAGCCTTCCGCCTAGAGAGCATGCTCCCCGCGCTTGTCTCCTCCCCAGCCCCAGACTAGCGCTCCAAAGGGGAATAATGGACTAGCCCCCCCCCCTACCTTTGCCTACCCATCCCTGCCCATGTACCCACCTCTCCCTCTCCTCACTTTCCAGCCCCGTCTAGGGCCCCTCCCCCCACTTCTGCCTAGCCACCTCCACACAATTCCCCACCCTCCTCCTTGTGGGTCCAGCCAGCATCTACCTCTTCAACACACCTTGCCAGCCCCCTCAGTCCTCCCCTCTCTTCTGGTCTTCTCCATCTGCGCATGCCCACTGCCTCCATCTCTGCATTATTCCCCTATCCAGTCCTCTCAGACCCAGCCTCCCCATATCCATTCCCACCCCCAGCCTTGCTAAGGCCTCCTCCAGCTCCGTTCCCCACCAGACATACCCGCGCCCATACCCAAGCTCCAGCTCCCTCTTTACCACCCCACCCAGTCCCCTTCTGCCTCTCCCTGCATCAGTTTATGCAGGCCCTAGCCTTACTATGGTAACCTTTGGTTCCCAGCTCCCACGCACCCTTCTGCTTATTGCCTCATCCAGCCCCCTTGTTTCTGCCTTGACTAGCTTCCCCCTCCAATATACACCCCCCTGCTTTTGCATGCCCCGCTGTTTAGAGCCCTTTGTGTGAGGTCTCTCACAGATGTGAGAGGAGTGAGCCGGACTTTGCATGGGGCCACATTGTTTTTCCCCTCCCTCAATTCCCAGCTTCTTCCATTCCCCTCCCTGACCTGCCCACCAGTGCAGTGCTATAACAGCCCGTGCCAGCCACCATCTCTGCCAGCCAGCCGGGAGCAGCTAGACAGGAGGAGAAGCAGCTGGCCTAGCTGCTTTACAGGTACCACAGCAACTCTGAGACCAGGAAGAGACTCTGCATGGGGAATCCCTGCTGCTGCATTGCTGCCTGCTGTACTGGTGACTGACACCTCACCAGGGCTGCGGGCAGGCATGACACTTATGCATCTGGAGCCCTGTCACCCCTAATGCCTGACACTTGCAGCACTGCACATACCATACAGACCCCCAGCCTCCTCATTACAGCTGTGACTGGTCCCTACACCTACAAACATATACACACCCTCCTCACCATGGATCTAATTCCCTCACCTCTGTGTCCCCATCCTCACACCCACATGCCTCATTAGAAACCTGTCTGATCCTGTGCCTACATGCAAAGCTTCCTCATTGTGGCTCTGTTCACCCCCTCCCCCCTCTCTGTATCCCCATACCCACACCCAGTCGTCCTCTCTACAGCCCAGTACAGTACTCCCCACCGCCACATGCCCTCCCCATCACACATGCACATATACAACCTCCTCACTGTGGTTCCATCCAGTCCCCCCACTTCTGTGTACCCACTCCACACACTTTACGAAGGACCCATCTCCTGCCCACCACCTCTGTGTATATTCTCCACACATCCAGCCCCTTCATTACAGCCCCGTCTGATTCCCCCTACTTCAGCATACTCTCGCCTCACTCATACACACCCTCCTCTCACTACAGCTGCATCTAGTCCCCTCACCTCTGTGTACATATCCTGTACAATCAGCCATCTCATTTCTCTCCACTTCTATATGTACACCCCTCTAAGTACTCAGACCCAGTTGCTTCAGTATGGCTTCATCTGGCCTCCCCTGCCTCCATATACTCACTCAATTGCTTCAGTAGGATCTCACCCAGCCTCCCCTCCACTTCTTTGGACCTAACCCCACCGCTCTCCTACATGTTCCCAGCTTCAACAGGGCCCGGCACAGTTCTCCCCTCACATCTCCTTTTAAGTACACCCAGGCCTAAAATATATCACAAAAAAAGTTATGAAATATTTAAGGTTGCTATACACATAGTACGCCTGACACAAACCCACAAAAGCAAGGAAATGAAAAGTTAAGCCATATCACAGTATTTATCCTCTACTTCACCCAGAGGAAGGCACTTTACCACTGCATGCCACAGATCACTCATCACAGTCTTAACTCTGCCCCCATAGGGATGCCAGCCTTCCAGCACCCCCTTTACCAAAGCACCCCACAAACTATTCCTCAGCTTTCCCTTCTCCACCTTCCTTTATTATTATTTGTATTACAGGACCACATAAAGTCCCCAGCCTGTTCCATTGCGCCAGGCACTGTAAAAGCGCATAAGTAAGAGACAGTCCCCACTCTGGAAAGCTTGCAATCTAAACAGACAAAATAGAAAAGAGAAGGAGGGGAAACAGAAAGGCAAACTGACTCATGTTAATAATAAAGCTAGGAATAGACCCCAGGTCTCCTGAGTCCTAGTTCAGTACCCTCCCACTTGGACTACACTACTTCGGCCTGTCCCTTGCTATCAGTTGTGGAAGTCTGGCATGCTTAAAAGGTGAAGTTTAGCAAAGGGTGTACTGGAGAGTGGGTATCCATAGTGAGGGAGAGTTAAGGTTGTGGTGTGTGACTTTTGTGTTCAGTAGTTGTGGTAGTGGTATGCTTCATCAGAGAATTGTCCTTACCAGAGAGCAAGGGTGGGAACATAATCGAATCCAATCTTTTACTCAAGATCATAAAAAATCTGCTCCTCACAATAAAACAGCACTGTTGGTGTTGGAATTAACCCTCACACTTAATATAAACAAACAAACAAACATGCAATGCAGGTAGTGACACCTGTACTTAAGGTTGCTTGATGCTTCCCATTATAAAATCTTGTTTTCAGTTGCTTATAACTTTGCCAAATTTAAATTGCTTGAGCTGAAATTTTCCATGGCAGGTCTTTGCTTCAGACTGAGGTTTTGGGGAAAGTTTCAGCTAAACCAGTTCATCTGTTTCTCAGAACAAGGTTAGGGAAAAACAGATTATTTTGCTGATGGTAAAAAAGTGCATTAACCATTTCATTGGGAAGCTAGCACCTTCATACCTTGGAGCAAGGACTTGAAATTTGGCAGGAGGATTGCCTTTGTGTTATAGATGTGCTTATTGCTCTTCCCATGAAACTATGCCCAAATTTGGTCAAATTATAAGGTTCTGAAAAATCATAGTTCACACATGCTCAGTAGATACTTGCTACTGCTAAATTCTCCTGCCCGTCACAGCTCCTGTGTGTGACCGGACTGTGCATGCATCATCCCTACTGATCAAATGAGCGTGATCCCGCTCAGGGCTACAGAGACTGAGCAGAACTTTCCCTGCTATTGGTCCTCCAGTCTATAGAGGCCACTACGGCAACACGAACCAGAACCGGCAGCAGGATGACTAGCTCTCCTGTGCTCCCAATTCTTGCCATGCTGGTGCCCAAGCATCCAGGAGAAGGAAAAGGAAACAAAGTGCCTGACTCAGATGCAGAGAGTTGAAGACTGAGGGAAAATGGGGGAAGGGAGGATAGGAGCCTGGGGGTGGAGGGTTAGGAGATGGGAGTAGGCAGGGGGCAGGAGCAGAGGGAGACAGAAGAGGAGGTGCCATAGGAACAGGGTTGGAAGAAGGTTGTGGGGAGAACATTGGCAGAAGCAAGGGATAAGGGCTGGAGCAAAGGGAGGGAGACAGAGGAAGGAGACAAGGAAAGGGGGCACAAGACTGGAGCAGAGTGGGGACGGGCAGGATTAGGGTGGGGAGTAATGAACAGGAGCTGGCAGGGGGTAGGTGGATAGCAGCAGAAGAGGAGAGGTTACTGGGGGACAGGGGCAGAAGTGTCCAAATAACCACTACAGATCACTCCTTTGAAGAACGTAGAATGGAACCTATTATTCCTGAGTCCCACATTCCTTTGCTGTAAGCTGTGAAACTCACTGGCAAAGTTTGTGTTTCCATACCCTTCTAGTTTTAATTTCCTCATCACTGTAGCATCTGACTGCTTCACAAACATTAATACATTTATCTTCACACTGCCCCCGGGAGGGAAAGTGGCATTATTCTGATTGTAGAGATGGGGAACTAAGGAATAACGCCATTAATGTCAAAAGTGTCCACTAATTTGGGGTACCCAATTTGAGACGCTATGGCCTGATTTAAAAAAAAAAAACCCTTAGAATTTTATAGCACTTTATTTGTTAAGGGCAGAGCTCCCATTGACTTCAGTTGCTGCAGTGAGGGCTCAGCACTTCATCACCTCACGGTTTCAAATTGGGCATCCAGAAAATGAGAATCACACAGTAGTGGCCAACTGTTGAAAAGTCTGGCAGAGGTGACTTGCCCCAGCATCACAAAGGAACTCTGTGGGGGCAGAGTATCATCATTTATGTACACTCCAGTCTATTCCATGCAATGTTGCTCTGGAATACGCATATTCAGTTCTCCATCTGAAATATACACAGATGTGATCATTTTTGAATTTTTAAAATTAAATACACCCATTAAATTCTATTTAGAGCTACAAGAGCAGATTTAAAGGTGTGTTGATGCTGCTGAGCGTCAATAACTCCATTCACTGGTTTCTTTGCATGGAATGGAAGCTAAGGTTGGTGTCAGAACTCTTTGTATAACATAACTTGTGATTTCCGGTGGTTTAAAACGATGTATCTAAAGCAACTTTTTCTTTGGAATAACAGTTACCAAGCTTGATGCTCCATTCAGAGCAAGAGAAGTAGGAGGGCCAGTAACGGGCTAGTTACTTGCAGCTCCTTGATTTTTGTGCCAGCCTGAACCCAATGTCATTTAGCACTATGCCACATCCACCATACTGCTGCAAGTGTGTCAGAGCTTCACCACTGCTGATGGCTCTTGGATACAGTATTGCAAAGAAAACACCATAGTGCTCTTAAAAAAATAAACCTTAGACATTAGATCAGGAAATGAAGCATCTTCTGGGCCTGATGGTCAACCAGCATCAGAAAATATCACTCAGGGCCTGATCTTTCACAGTGTGGAGCACTCTCACTCCCACAGGTGTCAATGCAAGCTGTCAGTCCACTTTCACAGGAAGGAAGGCCGTGGGAGGTAGCATGCTTCAGGAAAGTAGTATGATTCAGTGGAAACAACACTGGATTGGGCGTCTGCAGATGGGAGTATTTTCCGCAACTCTGGCAGACCTGCTGTATGACCTAGGGCAAGTCACCTCTCAGTGCCTCAGTTTCCAAGATGTAAATTGGGGGAAATGATACTCTCCAATAGGGCTAAGTGTATGTATATGTATTTGGTAATATTAACCATTTCCCTCCTTCCGTTGGAATTAAGCTTGTTATGATTACTCCAGTCTGAACTACTTTTTTAAACCATTCAAGGAGAAAATGCATCTTTCCATAAGCAAGTAAGATGAAATCTGGCACAATCTCAGAGTAAATATAGGAGCTTTGTGCCTGAACTGCGCAGAGTTAATGTAATGGCTCTGGGGATGGAGCCAGAACAAAGCTAAGATCAGGAAGAAAACTGTAAATTAAAAATTACAGCACTGATGTGATCCCTCTCCAGGAACTATCTTATACATATAAAACCATAGAGAGGAGAAAAAGGTCTGACTTCATTCTTGAGCTACCAATTTTCTTATACTTGGAATATATAAAATAAACAGTTTATGAAATTATATGGAAATTCTAGTCCTGATTCCAATCTCACTTACACCAGTAGAACTCCAATGATTTAGAGAGAGTTACTGTGGATTCATACTGGTGGTAAATTAAGTTAACGAGAGCTGTGGGTGCTCACCAACTCTGCAAACCAAGCCTAGAATGCCTCAGATTGGACATGCTTAGCCCTTGGAGTCATGCCCTGTCTACTTATGTATTTAAATGAATATATGGCCTTCATCACCTTAGAATCTGAGCACCTCACAGTCATGAATGGATTTGATTTATTATTAATTGATTTTGTAATTTGTATTACAGTAGCTCTTAGAGCAGAGGTGGGCAAACTATGGCCTGCGGGCCACATCCAGCCCGCGGGACCGTCCTGCCTGGCCCCTGAGCTCCTGGCTGGGGAGGCTAGCCCCTGGCCCCTCCCCTGCTGTCCCCTCTACCCCATGGATGGCTCCATCTGGGTGGCGGGGCTGCGAGCTCCTGCTGTTCTGAGTGGCATGGTAAGGGGGCGGGGGGAGAGGGGTGTTGGATAAGGGACAGAGGGTCCCGGGGGGCAGTCAGGGGACAGGGATTGGTTGGATGGGGCAGAGGTTCTGGGGGACGTGGTCAGGGGATGGGTGGGGGGGGGTTGGATAGGGCGTGGGAGTCCCGGGGGGCCTGTCAGGAAGCGGGGGTGTGGATATGGGTTGGGGGGGCAGTTAGGGGACAGGGGGGGTTGGATAGGGGGTGGGGTCCTGGGGGGGGTGGTTTGGGGCAGGGGGTCCTGGGAAGGGGAGGTCAGGGGACAAGGAGCAGGGGGGGGTTGGATGGGTCGGTGGTTCTGAGGGGGGCAGTCGGGGGCAGGAAGTGGGAGGGGGTGGATAGGAGGCGGTGCCAGGCTGTTTGGGGAGGCACAGCCTTCCCTACCCAGCCCTCCATACAGTTTTGCACCCCGATGTGGCCACAAGTACTCCTTTTCTTTTTGCGGATACCAACTAACACGGCTGCTACTCTGAAAGGTAAAAGACAGTCTCTCTTCCCCACAGAGTTTATAATCTAGATCGGTGTTTTTCAAACTCTGGTTTGTGGACCCCTGGGTGTCCGTGAAAGGTTCTTGTTACCATAGAAAAGTGGTTTTCAACCAGTGGTCCGTGGACCCCTGCGGGTAGACTATGTCTAAGATTTCCAAAGGGGTCTGCACCTCCGTTCAAAATTTTTTAGGGGTCTGCAAATGAAAAAAGGTTGAAAACCACTGATCAAAGACAAGAAAGACAAAGAAATAACTGCAATCTTCATTTTACCGAGGGGTACTAAGGAAAGGGTAGATTGTCCAAAATCACAAAGGAAGTAAGGAATTGAACCCTAAAACCTCATTCCCAGCCCCTGAACCACTAGACCATCCTCTGTTCTTCAGCAGTGCTTTCTTTTTTGTGTCACATAAGTGGGGTATTCGATTTCTTTTGTAATTTCTGTAGCAATGATGATTTGATCACTGTCATGGCAGCTAATTTTGCACAGGCCCCTTTAAAGAGAAACTTGCAATTGGCCCAGGGAAAACTTTATTTCAAGTCTATGTAACTACCTCATAAACCTGTTATCTTTAATATGGTTGAAGTCATTGTGCCCAGTTGATGACATCACAATAATTTCCATAGAAACAGATGTTAAAAGCATAGGACTTCTTCACTGTCAGATAAAGTAGAAGGATAAACTGAAGATATGAGGGAGAAAGCACTTATTGAAAGAGCTAAAGAAAGATAGGAAAACATGGGGTCAATGAGTTTATTTTGTTGCAACTGTTCCTTGTTTTCAAGCTGGACCCAATGTGAGAATCCAATTTAAATCACTTTCCCTGATACACTGAATCAGGGCATTTGTTTTAGCTTTTGAGAAGAGCATATTTGAATTTGTAAATTGTAGTATGAATGGAAAATTTTGTCAGGAAACATACAGCGTATTGTACAAAGCCTTCGCCTTTCAGGCCGAGCTGGGCCTGGGAAAACTTGCAATAAGGGTTTCAAGGATATTTTTAATCCAATTTGGAGTGGTGGAAATATTCATCTCTTCCTGTCCCTGTTCCTTCAGACAAATAAACCAAGACATTAGTTTGTTGAAGCAACCCAGAAATACTGTTCAGAGTCAAGGAGCAAACAAGTACTTTCCAGAGGCTACATTGGGGCCAGGCCTACAGATTAGTTCCTGCCCTCTCACTGTTATGTAGTTTGACAAGGGAAACGTAAACCCATACTTGACTCTGTGGAAATGCAATCAGATTATCTGGGTACTAACAACAAAACAAAACAGTAAAAGATATCTACTCAAAGAGTAATGGTTCTAACAGCAAAGCTAATCTGTATGATCGGTTTAACACCTCAGGCACTGATCTGGGCAGATCTCCTTAGCTAAAGCAGGGCTGAGCCTTCTCACTACTTAGATAGGAGATCCCCAAGGAAAATCCACTCACTTCAGAAAATGGTGTTGGTGCTTCAGTAGGTGGCACTCTTCGCTCAGTCAGTTTCAACGAATGCACCAGCCTAGTGTTAGGGATGCTGTGAGCTAAAGGTCCCATCTTTCAGGGAAGATGTAAAACCAAGGGCCTGTAGTCAATAAAGAACCCCCTGGCTCTTTTTGGAGTTCGGGAGTTATAGCTCAGTTGCAGATTTCACCTTAGATAATAATTCTACCTCCCTCAACTGCTCTTTAATGGGTATGATTTTGTTTTTCACTTGTGTACTGTTGCTGTCTGCTGCTAAACAGCTGGTGTATTCCATCCCAGAAGTGACAGCATTTAATTGGTGGTTGAAGTGATTCTTTAGTGTGAAAGACATATTGTATAATAAAGGCAAGAAACTGTATTATGTTAAGTGTGACCCATTGATTTTGGAAAACCTTTTAATTTCTAAAGGCCTCCCTCCCATATCTGCCTTGAATTGAATTAATAGTTTCAATACCAAAATAACTTTTGCTGGGTCTTTTTCTCCCTTCCTATTTATACAGGAAGAGAGAAACAAATACATTCTATAGCTGGGAAGTTATTGAACATTGAGATCCAATGTCAGCTAGTTTAGAAGGGGAAATTTTCCTGGTTATATCTTCTCCATCTCCCAAGTAAATCACTGGAATCAGGGGAAATGTCAGTACACAAACTAAGGCTTTGGAGGAAAGTCAGATTCGGTGTGGTTCCTCAGAAACTCACAGTAGATGGGAGATATCCTCTTTACCCCCTGAAAATCATCAGCTTGTGTTATTTTTCATCAGTACACCTACATTTCCAGATTCCCATTAAACTAAACCATTTCCTGTGTGCAAAGCCCGAATATCCCAGGGGAATGGAATCCTCTCCCAAGCTCAGGAGCACCTCTAGAACTGCTCTGCAGCCATCATTATGATCACTGTGCCTCCCACCCCACACAGAGAGGTTTGCAAAGAGGAACTGCAGATCCTGAAACTATTTTTATTATTGTGGTAGTGCCTAGGGGTCTTAAGCAGGGCCCTACCGTGCTAGGTGCTGTACAAATGTATATCAAAAGATAGTCCCTGCCCTGAAGAATTTACAGTCTAAGTAGATTGTAAGAAAATGTAACTAGTGAAGATGCAGGCATTTTCTAAAAGAACTCTTTGGTATGAACTGTAGCATAAGTCCCTGTAGGACACAGAAGTCATCGTGGTGATGCTATTTATAATTTACACCTGGTTCATGCTCTAGGTGGTCCCTTGCCCCCTTCTGGGATAAATTCTATTGTTGATGATTGAATTACAACTTTGTTTTCAACATTAACCAAGAAAAAAAGTAAATTGCTTTTGAAAGGGAGTTAGGGTCACTGACCATACCTTGTTTTCCTGTCATTTTCAGGAGAATCACTTGTTCTCTGCAATGCAGAGGAACTTTATGACATCACAGCCTTTGTAGTTCTGGCATCACACTCTTTCCATAAGAACTTGTTTTGCCAAGCATGAATTAGCTGTGAAATTCACCCCCTGTCTATATGTAGGGCCTGATTCTCCAACGCTCTGACCCATGTGTCATCATTTACATCAGGGCAAAGTAAATGTAAAATGCTACCAGATCAGAAAGACAGCATTTTACATTCCCTTTTCACCAACGTAATTGACAACAGATGGAGAACAGAGCAATGGAGAATCAAGTCCTGATTTTTAGCCAACAGTGCAGACCCCTAGTGTATACCCAATTTACACCAGTGCAGCACAGTTTGCATGGATGTAGCTTACCCCACATTACACTGCACCCATATAAATCACGTTTACACTAAGGCTGTCAATTAATTGCAGTTAACTCACGTGATTAACTCAAAACAGATTAACTTGATTAAAAAAATTAATCGTGATTAATTGCAGTTTTAATCGCACTGTTAAATAATAATAGAATACCAATTTAAATTTATTACAAATATGTTTGGATCTTTTGTATATTTTCAAATATATTTCAATTACAACACAGAATACAAAGTGTACAGTGCTTACTTTATATTATTATTTTTGAATACAAATATTTGCACTGTAGAAGAGAAAAGAAATAGTATTTTTCAATTCACCTTATCCAAGTACTGTAGTGCAATCTCTTTAACATGAAAATGCAACTTACAAATGTAGATTTTTTTTTTTTACATAACTTCTCTCAAAAACGAAACAACGTAAAACTTTAGAGCCTACAAGTTCACTCAGTCCTACTTCTTGGTCAGCCAATCACTAGGAGAAACAAGTTTGTTTACATTTACGGGAGATTATGCTGCCCACTTCTTATTTACAAGCTCTCCTGAAAATGAGAACAGGCGTTCCCATGGCACTTTTGTAGCCAGCGTTCCAAGGTATTTACGTTTCAGACATGCTAAGCATTTGTATGCCCCTTCATGCTTCAACCATCATTCCAGATGACATGCTTCGATGCTGATGACACTTATTAAAAACAGAATGCATTAATTACATTTGTGACTGAACTCCTTGGGGGAGAATTCTATGTCTCCTGCTCCGTGGTTTTACCTGCATTCTGCCATGTATTTCATGTTATGGCAATCTTGGATGATGACCCAGCATATGTTGTTTGATTTAAGAACACTTTCATTGCAGATCTGACAAAACTCAAAGAAGGTACCAATATGAGATTTCTAGAGAAAGCTACAGCACTCGACCCAAGGTTTAAGACTCTGAAATGCCTTCCAAAATCTGAGAGGGATGAGGTGTGGCACATACTGTCCGAAGTCTTAAAAAAGCAACACTCCGATTCAGAAACTATAGAACCCGAACCACCAAAAAAGAAAATCAACCTTCTGTTGGTGGCATCTGACTCAGATGATGAAAAATGAACGTGTCAGTCCGTATTGCTTTGGGTCATTATCGAGCAGAAACCATCATTAGCATGGAAGCTTAGCGATTGGCTGAACAAGAAATACCATTGAGGGGACTTGTAGGCTCTATTTTTTTTTTTTTAACATAACTGCACTGAAAAATAAAACAAAATCTACATTTGTATGTTGCACTTTCACAATAAAGAGATTGCACTATAGTACTTGTATGAGGTGAATTGAAAAATACTATTTCTTTTGTTTATCTTTTTACAGTCAAATATTTGTAATAAAAATAATAAAGTGAGCACTGTACATTTTGTATTCTGTGTTGTAATTGAAATCAATATATTTGAAATGTAGAAAAATCCAAAATATTTAAATAAATAATATTCTATTATTGTTTAATAGTGCGATTAAAACTGTGATTAATCGCAATTTTTTTAATCGCTTGACAGACCTAGTTTACACTAATGCTTTGCACCAGGGCTATCGCTATTACACTGGTTGATAAAATCCCAGTATAGACAAGGGCTGAGAGTGGGAGTTAATTTCTCAGTTAGTGTCTGTCCTCAAGCAAAGGAAATGGGCTTTATGGAAGGAATTCTGTGGCAGTTTTGGGGGAAGAAATCTATCCTCCAGCTGATGGTGCATACAGTTCTGATGTTTTCTGTGAACTATCTTCCAGGACTTAGACTGGACCAGAGGCCGCATACCCTGTACACCTCTACTCAAGGGTTTGGTGGCAACTGGATCTGTGTTATCATGGTCCTAGTGACCACGTCCCAGGGACCTCAGCCTTCCCAGACTCTCTGTTCTGAGTTTTGCAGAGCTGAACAGAACCTAAATCCAACATGTGGAGTTCATAGCTCTCTGTGCGTCAGGACCATAGTGGTTCCTCTGCCTTGGAGGCTTTCCACAATTCCTATACCCGTGGGTGAATTTCACTCTACGTAAACTACTAGAAACTTCATCTGAGCTTGTTCTTTGTACCCTGGGCTGGCCTTACCATGAGGCGAACTGAGGTGGCCGCCTCAGGTGCCAGACTTTGGGGGGGCTCCACTAGGACCCAGAGTGTAGAAAATTGTGTCTGCTGCTCCTGCATATGTATTCTCTCTGCTCTAGATGCACAGAGATGGTGGAGTGCTGTGCTGGAAGAAGGAGGGCACAAGAGTCATAACAGGCAGGCAGGAGAAAAGGTAAGAGGGAATAACAGAAAGCAGCAGGAGCTACAGGGAGAGAGAGGAGAGGAGGAGCCTCTTCTGTACCTCTCTAGCACCCCCAGGAGCCTGGACTGATTAACACCTGCTTTTCAGGGAGCTTCTTGTTTCCTGCTGCTTCCACTTGAGGAGAACAGGCAGTCAACTGAAGTAGTAGGAGCCAGTTAGGCCCTTAAGAAGCTGATATCTTCCCTCACTCAGGCCCTGCTACCAGCCAGCTTATTTGTCCCCTTCAACTGAGTGTTGAGCCACTGTAGCTGGCACAGAACAGCAGTCATGAGTGAAAGAAGAAAATGCCCCTCTGGGGCAGCATTCAGAAAAAGCAAGCAAGCAAAGGAAGCATTTCTATCTAAGCAGGAAGGCGCTCTCCTGAGATACATAGACACAAATGTTCACGGTGAGTCTTCCGGCCCCAGTGAGGATGTGAGTGGTGAGGAAATGCCTGATCTTCCAGTTAGTCAAAGTGCAGGTGACCTGGCAGCTACTGCAGCATCCATATCTCCATCTCAAATGGACATAACCATGCATATTCCTGAAGAAAAGTGTAGATCAGAGAAGAGCGTGGTGGAGGCGCAAGAAACAGCTGCTGCTGAGTTTAGTTCCTTAAGTCTAGATGATCCAGGACTGTGGACCCACTTGAGCAGTAGCCTGAGGGACTTCCTTGTACTGCATGGGCCACAGCAAGTGAAAAACTTCATGTTCCCTAAAGACAATGAAAATAGAAGTTTCCATCCAACACATTACTGGCGTGAAATCCCCAATGGTGATAAAGTGGAGAGGCCACGGCTTATGTACTCAAAAACCTAGAATGCTGCATACTGTTTTTGTTGCAAACTCTTCCCGTCTAATGTTCCAGCCACATTGGGTTCTACAGGAACAAAGGACTGGAAAAATCTGGCTAGAAATCTGGCATGCCATGAGAAGGCAGCAAATCACCAGAGAGCATTCCATAGGTGGAAAGAGCTTGAGATGAGACTAAGGTTAAAGGCCACCATAGATGATCAGCATCAAGAGAAGATTGCATCAGAGTCTCTTTACTGATTAACTCCCATTAAGAACTCCTGGTAAATGACTGTGGAAAATATGCTTATTATTGTAGTATGCTTGGTGTAACAGGTTGCCTGGTACATGCAATGAAAATAGGATCATTAAATTTAGCAAGTGAAAAATCTCATTTGTGACTAATTCAATTCTCCTGCAAGGGCAGGAGTCTCCTAAGAGTGGACACATATCATACAAATACACCTTCATGTTTGTAATCTTATGCACAAATTACTTCCTCATCATTTACACTGTAACCATCAAGGGAATATGTTCAGTGAATATCTCTGAGTCCTTGCAAACATAGCTTTGTGATATAGCAGGTTTTTGCTCATGCAGGCATCTTAACCTGCTCAGAAAACAGAAGTGGCCTGCAAACACAGCACCCTGAGGGTTTCTGTGTTATGTTCTGAATCTTTGTTGCTGTGTGTAATATGCAGTGTGAAGTGAAATCCTAGGGATCAAAAAGTTATAAGAACATCTGCAGACACAGGAATTGTTAAACTGTGATGAAGTAGGCTGCCCCCTAGAGTAGGAAGAAAGAACAGACAGTGTTTCATGCTAGGAGTCTCAGATGGTTGAGCGAGATGGCCGGGAACTCAGGAGTTACGAAAGGCAATCTGATTGTCTGAAAAGGAGATAATGACTTGCACGAGGGATAGTGAAAGAGTTCTATATCTGGATGGCAGTAAAATGAGGGAAAGTAGATAAAAGCATGAATTAAACATAAGGAATGTTTCAACCACTGCCTCTGAAATGCCAGAGGTAAGGAAAGAGCTTAGAGTAGAAACAGACTCCGACTTGGACACGATGGAAGCCGAATACCTAAAACTCAAACTCCTTTCATCCAGGAAATGCTTAAGAGTGTTTATGCAGGAACTTTATATTATTATATTATATCCTGGAGTGTGGTATCTGCTTAAGCATGATATTTTAAAATACTTTTTGCATACTTGCAATATATAACTGAGTGCATACATGCAATATATAACTGAGTGCAAACATTTAGATCTCAATTCTGCCCTTTGATAGTTGCCTGCATATCAATGAACAGCTTGTGACATTAGCAGCTAGTAGATGCTTCTGCAAGCCTGTATATAAAGGTGTATTAAAGTGTAGTCCAGCTTCCGCAGTCATTACTTATGGCATTATGGATTATGCTGTTTGCTAGACTAAACAGTTTTCTGTCATGGCATGACTAAGAATAAAGTGGCTTTAGGATCTGGAAAAGTCAAGGATAAAATAGCTCAGAGGAACTGTAATCTTGAGATAGGGAGCTGGCTTTTCACTGCTAGATCAAGGCCAACTGAGAGTGAATGCAGTTTATTGACATGAGAGAAATTTGTATTTTCTGCTCTCAGAGCCTGATCCAGAACCCATTGTACTCAGCAGGAGCTATTCCAGGGTCAATGGATTTGGCTCAGGTCCTTACCTCTTTGTGGTGTTAAGGTACTAGATTGCATTAAATAACTGTTCTCTTAGCCTACAGCTGATCCCTCCTGCCCAAGATTGCACTGCATGGACAGTGTGGTGTGTGGAAAGCATGTACTGCTATTGTCCATGCTGTATCTGTTCTATGGAGAGGAGTCACCGGGCCATGCTTCTTCCCAGCCCCAGAACATGCACTGCCACACCCAGTCTTTGGCAAGGAGGTTCATTTTCTTAGCCAAGGTTGGCAAGCAAACAGGAAAACTGTCTTTTAACTTCTTTCTTAGCCTCAGGCCCATCCTTCCCTGGGGTCTCTGGCACTCCTGTTCCTGGCAGCCTCCCAGTTTCAGTTAGCTCCGCTCCCTTCCTGGAGCGGCAGCTCCTGGGCTGCTTCTCTGAGCCCCTGTGCCAGGGACCCACCACAGGAGCTAACTCCACTCCAGTGTGGTTTTCCCTCTCCAAGGCACAACCAGTCTCAGTCCATCCCCCACACTGCAGTGTTGCCCAGTGCTCTTTAATTGGCTGGATTGGACTCAACTGCTCTGGGCTGGGGCACTGGGCTTAGTCTATCCACAGGGACCAGCTACCCCGTGACAAGAGGACTTGTCTAGGTTTATCATTGTAACGCCTTCTACAAATCCTAAATTTGCTTAAAACATATTCATAAAGAGAAAAGGAGTACTTGTGGCACCTTAGAGACTAACCAATTTATTTGAGCATAAGCTTTCGTGATGCATCCGATGAAGTGAGCTGTAGCTCACGAAAGCTTATGCTCAAATAAATTGGTTAGTCTCTAAGGTGCCACAAGTCCTCCTTTTCTTTTTGCGAATACAGACTAACACGGCTGCTACTCTGAAACCTGTCATATTCATAAAGATTTGTCACAAGGAGTCTTGGTGGATGGTATGTGGGTGCTGGGTGCAAGGAGAAATCTGTCAGCTGACCTATTCAGTCAGTGACTTAAGGTAAATCCTTAATTTATATCTTTATCTCTGATATACTGTGTGTGCAGCTATAAACAGATACACAAACATGCCCTGATATCGCACGAGTGGGATATAAAATAAGAATCTATACAGAAGGGAAGTATAGATATATTGGTATTTATATAAACGTACATAATTCCATATAGTGGAATATGTGGTAATAATATCCATGTGATCAGTTCCTGTGTTTCTGCAACCATGTAATAAACTGCACCACCCTGGTGATAAACCCATGTGATGCTTCCCAAGGGTACCTAGGGCTGTAAGCCATCTTACCACCACCTGTCCTTAGCTTGCTTGTGCCTATTGTGGATCAGCTCCCTGAAACCACCAGCTTCTGGCAACACACGCCCTGCCTTCCAGGCCTCTGCAGGCTACCTCTCCAGTACCTCTCTGTACAGGTAGTGATAGGCACACACCACACACCAACAAATGTTCCCTGTTGTGTCCAGCCCCTTATCCACTGAACACTCACAGAATTACCAGGCTTGCTGGTCCCAAAGGAACAGTCTACTGCAGTGTATTAGATATACCGTAGAACACAGCTCTGCTGAACACACAGCACTTTGATATATTTATAATGAAAATGAGAATAGGAAAACAGGGATAAGTTTATTATCAAAGAACAGAGATTCAAGTGATAGCGAATAAGAATATTGGAAATAAATGGTTACATGTACAACAAAACCATGACGTGCGCTCTAAAACTTAAACTTAATTAACAGGATAACTTCTTTAGAAAGGAGCTTTTCTTCACCCAAAATACTTTCAGCATATTTCAGCCATGTTAGGCTGTGATCCTCCTTTAATGAAACAAGCCGCACTGCCGCTTGCTGCCTCCGTGAAAGATACAGCCTTAGGGCTGGTCTGCACTGCAAAGTTAGGTCAGGTTAACTACATTGCTCAGGGCTGCGAAAAAATTCATGCAAAGTAATTAAGATGACATAAGCCCCAGTGATGTAGACGCTGCTAGGTCAATGGAAGAATTCTTCCATTAACCGAGCTACTGCCGGTTGGAGAGATGGATTTACTATAGCAATGGGAGAACCCCTTCTTTCATGGTAGCATGCATCTACATTACAGTGGCGCAGGTGCAGCTGTGTTGTTGTAGTACTTCTGGTGCAGACGTATCCTTATGCCAGGTCTACATTATAATCTTACTTCGGTAAAACTACATCGCTCAGGGGTGTGAAAAATCCATACCCCTGCGCGCTGCAGTTTTCTTGACCTAACCCCCGGTGTAGACAGCACTGTGTTGATGGGAGGGCTTCTCCTGTCGTCATAATCCACCTCCTCAAGAGGCGGTAGCTAACTATGCCAATGGGAGAAGCTCTCCTGCCAGTGTAGCAATGTCTTCACAGAAGCACGACAGGGGCACAGCTGCACTGCAGTGTTTTAAGTGTAGGCCTTCCCCAAGTCTCTCTATCTACAGTTATAGCCTCAAAGTTGATTGTTTTCACTTGTAAATGGGGATCCCTCTGCTCATTCACTTCTTCCTGTAAATTTAGTCTCTTTGGGGATATTGCAATACTTGGTTAGCATTTGGCTCAGACTGCAAATGGTTCCCCATTCTGATCCAGACAATATGCAATTTACATGTAAACATATAGACAGATAAACATTTCTTGCCTGGAAAAAACCTGCTTTTCATCTTTCCTGGGGACCAACCCCCTAGTTGCATACCTTTAGAACATTATTTTCAGTATGTATTCATAACTCCTTACACAATATCTGTACACACATTGCACAATTATGATGATGATCAATGTGACACAGACTTTCATTAGACACCTCACGTCACCCTCTGGTGAACTATTATGTACACATCAAACTCTGGGGATCCCTGTCACCCCTATGCACCTCCCTCTGTGCCCTTTGCCAGTTGGTATTAAGAGGTTCCTGGGTCACAACCGTGTTTACCACACTCCTTTGACCTCCCCTGGGTTCTGCCCACTAATACTTCTCCACTGGGACTGCTTTAGGCATTCTGCATTGCTTAAAAACCACTGTGTTTCGTAAGTGTTTTGCAACAATCACTTTGATTGCCCTGGAAGTTTAAAGCATTCACATTTTCAAAGTGCAAGCCAAAACTTGAACTTCGATTTTCAGAAAAATGCATCATTCTTTCCCATGTCAGGGTTCAATTCAAAATGTGTTGGATCATTTCCCAGAGATAATTTTTAATAATGTACTCACTGCAGTGGTAAATGAAGCATCAGTCGTTTGTTATCTGGCAGGCAACATGCTACTAAGGCGCTAGGCAATAACATGCTAACGGTGATTCAGGAATAAGTGATGAGGGAGCTTTTATACTCCCACCTGCTTGATTACTCCACACAAATGGCCGAGAACTGCATTTAGATTTACTGTGTTTTGCACCTTTGTTCTGGTGACTGTTGGATTCATTGTCTTAGATTGGTTGTGTTCATTTAGTTTCTTCAGTTGCATGCGTGAACACATGCACACAAACTGCTGCAACATGGTTTAGCCAGTCTTCCCTCTGGCTGGGCACTGTCCTCACCCTTCTGCTCTGTCTATGAAGGTTAATTTCTGTCTTGGGCTGTGGTCAACACTTCTTGGTCCAGTGGGTGGTGCAGGAGAATGGCATTCAAGGCTCTGGGATTCTACAGCCAGCTTTGCCCCAAACTTGCCTTTTTCTCCTCTGAGCCTCAGTCTACCCATCTATAAGGCAGGTATAAAGATATTTACCTTTATCATAGGGATGTGAGGAGGATTAATTCATGTTTGAGATAGATGAAAGCTGTGATAAAAATAGAGATTATTGCATTATTATTATTTTAAAAAGTGACTTAAAAACATAGACCATGCTAGCCACTTCCATGGTAATCCAGAGTGAGCCGCTCCACTCTTGTTTCTTCAAAGGTGAGGTGGGACTCAGGGAAAATCTGTTGGTGCTAGTGGCTGAAGTGCTTCAGGATGTTGTGGGTTCAGTTTCCACTTGGGTTTCATTTTTGTTTGTATGGATAGAGACTTTCAAACAGGAGAAGAGCATTGCAACAAGGCCTGTGCTTCCAGGGCCTCATCCAAAGCCCATAGAAATCAATGAAAAAAATGCCATTTGTTGGATTAAGGTTCACTTACTCAGCAGATGGGTCTACCAAATATTTATTAAGGCAAAACACTCAGAGTAGTGATCAGTTACTCACAAGTAGGAAGCGCATCAGGACAATCTCATCACAGTCACCACCAGCACCAGACAATACAGCTTCAATCTCCCTTTATAACACCAACTTACGTGATGTCTACACTGCCACCTTACTGCAGCACAGTGCCGCTGTAAGGTACGCAATATAGCCACTCTTTGTTGGCAGGAGAGTGCTCTCATGCCGACAAAATAAAACCACCCCCAATGAGGGGCAGTAGCTTTGTCGGTGGGAGAGCATCTCCTGCAGACAAAGTGCTGTCCGCACTGGTGCTTTTCGTCAGTAAAACTTTTGTTGGTCAGGGGTGTGAAAAGTCAGTGGTGTGTTTTTTCACACCCTTGACCGACAAAAGTTTTAGCAATGAAAGTGCAGTGTACACACAGACTTAGTTATAACTTTTTGTTATCTTTTCTTATACATATGTATTAGTCTCTCATTTCTATATTAACTCTCTTCTCCCACCAGTATAGGTTTAGTGTTAGTTCAAATCAGTCCTTTCTAGCTTTTTAGTTATTATATCTTTTCTTGTTCTTGCAAACACGATTGCTCTGCAATTTGTTACTCGTGTTCAACACTATATATGATTATTCTGCAATTTATCACACATGCACGTCTTATTCTTCTACTTATGGTTACGCTGTTAAACGTTATCGGAATAGACTCTTAAAATCTACAGCAGGCTTCTGTCAGGCCTAAGTATCACTTCGCTCCCTCCCAACACCATTGACTTCAATAAGCTTTGGATCAAACCCCCAGTGAAGAGGTGGGAATGCTCCAGACAGACAGACTGGGGCAAGCTCACTGAGCATGCACATACTACTGTAGGAGAGCTGCTATCACATGTATGTTCCTCAAAGTGATAAAGTATAAGGTTAAGAGACTGGGGGGATTCACACAGCACCTTCCTAAGTTCCCCCAACCCAGAGACCAAGCATATCATACCTAAAATATCCCATGTCTATTAGCTTGGGGAACTGGACAGTCCTGAGGTCTATCATATAGCATGACAGACAGACAGTATTTCATGATGTTTAGTTCTCTTTGTGATCATATAAGTCCCCCAGATCCCTTTGCCAGGAAACTCTGATGATTAAACAGCATACTGCAAGGAAACTATATCTAACACCTTCTTCTTTCTTTATAAGATGGGTTACTAATGAAAACTGGGAAATCACTCAGCGTTAGTACAGCATCTGTAGATTAACATTAGCTTAGTCATATATTTTCATAAAGGGCCAAGGGCTGGAATTCAATCAATTACTTGAATTCATATGGCCCTCTTCATGCGGACGTCATGCTTTGCCAGTCAGAGCAAACAGAGGCAGCTCAAAAATTCATGGGCAAGGTTTACACAAGTGGTTAGTGGATTTTGGATGCCCCCAAGCTGAAGGGCCTGACTTTCAGAAAGCCATACCTCTTTAAAGTGTCTCAAATTGGGCATCCCAAAATAAATTAGTTACTTCTGAAAATGTGGCCCAAGCCTTTAAACTTACATTTAAATTAAGGTAATGGTGTTACAACCATGTAGACAAAAAGCGTCTTCCGGTCCCTTGTGCCCAGATCACAGTTCTGGAAGAGGGGGAAACTTTTCCTTACTGCAAGGATATGTTTTTCTATCTACAGTGAAGCTAGCTTTGGAATTAGCATCTCACTCTCCCAGGTGGGGGAGAAGAAGGAGAAAGAAGGGGGATAACTGAACTGGGAACAGAAAGGGGGGAAACAATTATCTTTATTATATGGGTGTGTGGCTCTCTAGACCCTTCCTGGAAAGATCTTTGGGGCAGAGAGGGGGATGTAAACCCATGGCTACATGTATATAGCTGTCATAATCATGAGCATAGAGGAGGGATCAGAGATAGAACTCAGGATCTCTGACTCCAAAAACACATGCCCCTACCACTTGAACTAAAGGAGAATCTCTGTTTCACATACCTAGTATTGGGGTTGATATCTCCTGTTGCCTGTAACAGCTTGAGAGCAACATGAGGAAGGTAAGAGAATTCTGGAGTTCACTGAAGGGGAGGTGGAAAAGCTTGAATTTCATGTCGCAGAAGCAGGAGCACAAGCACCATCACTAAGGCTCAAGAAAGCAGATATAGCAAGAAGGTTGCAATAGCCAAATATGGGAAATTACCAGAGCACATACTAAGGCCTGGGTAATAGGGATGGAAAAGCACAGAGGAAGGTTGGGCAGCATCCTTCATTGCCTTACATGTTGTGTAGCTATTTACACCTTTGCCATGTAGCTATTTAAATTGTGAGTTGGTACCATATTACACCAACTGGGTGTTGTGTGTAACCATTTCCACCCAGGCAAAGTGAGAGCAATGCAGTGGAGCATCAGGCTCCTTGTTGAGAAAGGAATGACAGGATTTTGTGAGGCACTGGCTGAGAGAAGATAAAAAAAAGATGATCCTAAGAGTATAAGCGTGGGTGATTGGAAGGAGGGTGGTGTGGTCAGAATTGGCAGAGAAAGGAGTGAGAGTTCAGCCACTACATTAAAAGGTGACCAAGAAAAAGAAACCAGGAGTTTAGCGGGATACATAGGAATGTCTTTAGAACTGTCTGTAGTTTTACTACCTGTACATGAATTGATCAGACAATAAAACAGAACTTTGCAATCTTCATGTGACACAAATTTCTCCAACAATTGTTTTCTTCAGTGTTAATTTGAGGGGTTTTGAGAAATTAGCAGAATAAAATTTTGTTGAATCAGAGGAAATGAGTGATTTAAAAAAAAAATAAAAATCTTGTATTGACTTCCAGGGGAAAAACTGTACTGGTCAAAGGTTTAAACGTGGACTCATCTGGTGCAAAGAGGCCTTCAAGTATACAAGGATGAATCTATTTGACCACCAGATGTGGACACTGCACAAAGAAGGTTGAAAACTCAATTAGCGACTGGACCTGTTTACAAGCCTGGAATCCAGACACCTAGCAGCTGACTGGACCTTGTAAGCAACCTTAACATTCTTTTGCATCAGTATTTTCTTTACTGAGAGGCATGAATTTAGAAGTATTATATTAAACTGCATTTGCACTGAGGGTTTGTCTACACAAAATGGTTCTCAACCTTTCCAGACTATTGTACCCCTTTCAGGAGTCTGATTGGTCTTGTGTACCCCCAAGTTTCATATCACTTAAAAAGTATTTGTTTACAAAATCAGACATAAAAATACAAGTGTCACAGCACACTCGTACTGAAAAATTGCTTACTTTCTCATGTTTACCATATAATAAAATTAATCGATTGGAATATAAATACTGTACTTACATTTCAGCATATAGTATATAGAGCAGTATAAACAAGTCATTGTCTGTATGAAATTTTAGTTTGTACTGACTTCACTAGTGCTTTTTATGTAGCCTGTTGTAAAACTAGGAAAATATCTAGATGAGTTTATGTACCTCCTGGAAGACCTCTGCATACCCCCAAAGGTATACATATCCCTGGTTGTGAACCACTGATCCAAACTACTGCTTAAGTCTATGTAACTTACATCATGCAAGGATGTAAAAAAGCCACCCCCCTGAGTGATGCAAGTTACATCGACCTAAGCGCTGTCCACACTAGTGCTACGTTGGCAGAGGCGCTCTCTCGCCAACATAGCTTCCGCCTCTTGCTGAGCTGGAGTAATCATCCCGACGGGAGAGCGCTCTTCACCAGATGCACTACAGTGGTAGCGTAGACTAACCCTGAGTTTAAAATGCAAAGTAAAGGGGACTGGATGATTCAGGGGATTGTTAATGGAATACAGAGACTTCCATCTCTGAGGGCCTGTTCTGTTGCCCATTAAAGTAAACAGAAAGTCTCCTACAGCTTTGAATCAGCCCTAAGTCAACACTTGAAATCTAGCTCAAGTTGACATTGGCTAAAAGTCCTTACCATTTGTTGGCCTATGTACTATGAACTGGTGGCATTACTGTAGTACCTAATGGACAAGTTTTCACCAAAATCCACCAATACAACTGATGTTTCTTGGCACCCTTACTGGTAGTCTCAGCAGAGAGGCCTGGGATTCAATGGACATGGAGCTGAGACAATTCTGTCAACTGCTGTGTTGGTCCCTCTTGGGGAATGTCTGCCCTTCAAGCTGGAGGTATAAGTTCCAGCTCAAGGAGACACACCTGCCCTAGCTCTGATGAAGCTAGTATGCTAAGGATAGAGGGTAGCTGCCCCGAGTACATGCCTAGCGTCTAAGATGGGTACATATGCAGGGAAGCTAGCCCTACTGCCACCACAGCTACACTCTTTAGTGCGCTAACTCAATTAGAGCTAGTGCGGGTACATCTCCTCAAGCTGGAATTTACATTTGCAGCTTGAAGTATAGATATGCCACTGCTGCCATCACATAAGTAATGAGAAACCTGTACAATAAGCCTAACATGCAGGGATTTGAACCAAAGTCCACGAAAGCAACTGGGACAGTAGTCTTTCCATTGAATCAATGGGCCTTGCATCTCTCTACCCAATGTGAGAGCTAGGTCATTGGGTAGAGAGAAGCAACTTCTAAATACAGTGTCACAAATAAAACAAACTTTCTTTCTATTTCCACATTCCATTGCCTATGGAGTTCCACCCCCCGCCCGATTTGGTTCAATTTAACATTAAATCCAATACATTCAGGCATCTGCCTGGGTTAGGTCTTCACACTAGAAATAGGTTTCTATACAAAATATGCCGTTGGTATGATTGTTCATTTCTAAAACAGTGGCAGGTTGGCCCATAACGAGAGGCAGTTCTGCCATCTCCTTCACTTCTCCCAAAGTTATGCTCAGTCCTTCTTCTTTGTTTTTTAAATGGGAGAGGGTTTTATTGATCAGCGTTCATTCATATTTTAAACATTGAAATAGAAAACGTTTCTCACTTTCAGTCTTTCCTCTGCTTTACTGATTATAAAGTCCTTGCTCTCTGTGTTTCCAGGGAATCTGGTCTCTCCCAGTTTCTATTTTCAGTTTATGATTGCTAAGGGTCTGATTCAAAGTCCATGGAAATCAATGGGAATCTTTCCATTAATCTCAGTGCAGTTTTGTTTCAAGCACTAACTCCCTATGTGGGCAAGGTCTGCCTGACTTTTGCGTCTTGCACTGTAGAATGATATTTTGTTAAAGGAATCAACAGTACGTCAACTTCTTGGTCCTGATCTGCCCTTCCAGGATGCTGTGCATTTTTATTTTTAAGGGTTTGATTTAAGGGAATTTTGAGCATTATTTGTTTTTCAGTAGGATTGTTTGTATCATGGATCTTAGTGTCAAATGTTTTTTGGGTCTTGGTGCAAAGCTGCATAGGAGTGAAGTGTATAACGAATTTCAGGTGTAGGTCTTTTAGTGCTATATGATGAAGGGAATGAGTGGTGCTGTAATTGAGATGGTAATAGAAACCATTTTTAATTGTTCATTAATTAGAACATGGAATCCTTCTAGTTCCGCTCAGCAACCTTTGCTGGTAGAGTCCCAAAATGACTTAGGAGCTCAAGTCCTTTTGGGTTTTCTCTTGTCTCTGTGCATTTTCCTAATGGCACTTTTGCTCCTAAGTCTCTTGGACACTTTTGAAAAAATCCCACTCCCTCTGAATGTGTAGTGCTTGTTTGCAGAAATTCACGCTGTTCCTCCTAGGGCTTTGTCCTTTTTGGTACAATCTGCAGCTGATCCTCAGACTTCTCTTGTGTAACAGAATGAGTTGAATTATACTATTGAATAATTTTAGTGGTGTTTTTATCAATGGATTGCATTTATCTCGTGGTTTCTTTATGGCGTAGAAGACTCACAGAGCTTTTCCTTATACAGTAATACTTCTACAGCCAATTACAATACAGTAATTCATTTTATGCAATCAGCTAGAGCTTGCATCTCAGTATAGATTTGCTCCACACATAAAGAACCTGCATAATAGCACCAGTTGGAAAGAAGCCTATCGTTACAGCTTGTTATCTCAGAGTTTTCTCTACAGCCTCAACAACAAATTAGGAAAGGATCTGTCATTAGCCACTATAGTTTTATCTGCAAATTCAACAAGAGTCCAAGTGACAGGAAAAGGTTGTCTGTCCTTTCTCAAGCTTTGTGAGCTTTTCCACTGCATAAACAGCCTGAACTTTAAGGGATCATTTTTCAGCAAGAGAGAGCGCTTCCACTTCATCCCGACATGCGGGAAAGGGGATCCTAATACCAGCTGGTATCAATAGCATAGGGATCATAAACCTTACCCGGTGTCTAAGAGAGATGAAAGTCTATCCACCAGTGAGAGTTTGGTTACTGCAAATTACTTCTTCCAGAGAGGTACTCAGTCTGGGTATCACTGGGAACAAAGGCTTCCACATCAAAGACACCTTTATGGCTGCATAAAAACAACAGCTGCCTAAGAGGATGTGATACTCACAGCTGCAAGTATCATGTGGGCTTATTGGTCTCCCATCTACTTCTTTCAGGTCAAGAGTGCCCCTGGCTACTGGTACTAACTATGCACTTATGTTTTTAAGCGCACACAGACGCAGACTCCTAGGCCACTGGCTCCTCCTATTTGCATGTCAGTCAATGATGCTGATAACCTTTCAGCCTACGAAATCAACCAGAAGAGAACATGCTTCTGTTGGCATCTTCATTTTTAATGGAAAAGAATCTTTGCATTCTGACTTCATACTGGGTCCTGTGAACAAGCAACGTCCTCACCCTATTCTAGCACAGAAGAAACACACACTGGGTTAGAACTTGATTCTGCGGACACTTCCACACATGCTTAACTTTAAGCATAAAGCAAGTGAGCTTGGTGTAGCTCAAAAGCTTGTCACTCACTAACAGATGTTGGTCCAATAAAAGATATTACCTTATCTACCTTGTCTCTTTCATATCCTTGGACCAACATGGCTACAACACTGCATATAACTTTAAGCATGTGAGCAGTGGGGCGACTTGT
Source organism: Chelonia mydas (assembly GCF_015237465.2). Classification (NCBI taxonomy): domain Eukaryota; kingdom Metazoa; phylum Chordata; order Testudines; family Cheloniidae; genus Chelonia; species Chelonia mydas. Next base: position 23,602,202 of record NC_051246.2, on the reverse strand, counting down.
GCTTAACTTAGTGCCCAAATTCACCCTTTTCCTAGGCTGTTTTTGTTAACTGTTGAAATAACATAATAAGATTCAGCCTAAACCCACCCCCACAGTCCAAGTGAGGAAGTTTCTGGGGTTCCCCATCCTCTCTTTCTGTCCTGAACCAGTTTCCTCTGCCCACTCTCACTTCCCAGAGTGGACTTAATGAACTGAACTTTCCACAATGAGCCAGGAGCAATCAGTATTTTCAAACAGTCCCAATATGTGCTAAGAGGGTGAGTTAATAGAACAACTATGCCTGCCTAGTCTACCTTGAGGCAACAAGAACTCTATGGCTAGCCTCATCTCTCAGATCTATTGAGAGGAGTTTTCCCATTGGACAAACTTTGGAAAAGAAGATCCTAAACATGAAACTTGATGAAGATGGTAAGTCAAATTCAGTCCTGGTGTAAGCAGATGCAGCTTCCAATGACATCAGCAGGAGTTGCACTGCATTACACTTGGGCTGAATTGGCCCTGTATTTCTAAGAAACCAGTTCTGTCCCTGCCCTTGTACGCATTTCCTTAATTCCTACTGACGACTGTGTTTCAGTTTTGATCCATGTGCCAGACAATGCAATGCAAGCCCGCTACCTTACAAGCCTAACAAGGACTTTTATTGACTTGGACCCTCCTGCCTAGATGATGCATGGCCACCAATGAACAAAGAGGAAAAGGTCTCAGCTTCTCTCCTCACCATAGCAACCAAACACCTTATGCTCAACACTTTTCTGTTTCATAAGCTGGTTGCCATAGCAAATTACTTATGTCAGAGGGGAACAGGAAGCATTCTGTGTTCTCTAAAGAAAACAAAACAAATTCTTAAACTTTATTTCTTATTAGTTCACTTTTTGCCATGCTGCAAGTGACCCCTAAGCTCTGGGGAGAGCCAAGTCAGTGAAGTGGCCACAGTCTTCTAAATGTGTTAAAGGTACCCATGATTACTAAATCTGGTGCATCTGCAGAAGAGTTGGATTCAGGGAGCCTAAGTGGTATACACTGGGGCGGGGGGTGGGGGGGAACCAATCTAAGTTACGCAACTTCAGCTACGTGAATAATGTAGCTGAAGTCAACGTATTTAGATCTACTTACCGCGGTGTCTTCACTGTGGTAAGTTGATGACTGACGCTCTCCCGTCGACTCCGCCTGCACCTCTCGCCCTGGTGGAGTACCAGAGTCAACGGGAGAGTGCTCAGCAGTCGATTTATCGCGTCTAGACTAGACGCGATAAATCGACCCCCGCTGGATCTATCGCTGCCCGTCGATCACGCGGGTAATGTAGACAAGCCATAAGTTTTCTGGGAAGAATAGCAGCAAAATGATATTGGGGAGTCCGGCATTTTCACCAGGGAGACCAGTTTTCTCAGTATCCTCTGGAGGAGGAAGTTCTGAAACCATGTGAGGCAAGAATCTGCACAGACATTAAGAATATAACATAAGAATGGCCACACTGGGTCAGACCAAAGATCTATCTAGCCCAGTATCCTGTCTTCCAACAGTGGCCAATGCCAGGTGCCCCAGAGGGAATGAACAGGTAATAATCAAGTGATTCATTCCCTGTCACCCATTCCTAGCGACATTCTCCTCAGCCCCCACAGGGAATGCCCCAGGGAAGCCCTGATTTCAGTTACACAGAAGATGCTTATGCACACTATGAGAAGGGACCAAATGAACGTGTGGTAAGCAAAGGATGGAACCATGGAAATGAGCAGCAACGTTCTGCTACCTAAAACAACCAAAGCTAAGCAAAGTTAGCCAGGATGACCCACAGTGCACCTCAACCTTAAAATGTTCCAAGAAGACAGTAAAGGATTCAATCCAGCTACTTGCAATCAAGATACAACTGGGATTGATAATTCTCCTCAGTGTCCAGGACAGGGGGCCAGGTTTTGATCTCCTTTACAACAGTGTAAAGTCAGCCTAACTCTATTAACTTCACTGGAATTACTCTGGATTTACATTGGTGTAACCAAGGGCAAAATCTGGACACACTCACACTTACATCCCTTTGATTCTAGCACGCTCTGGTGTTTGCTATGTCAGTGAGAAAGTTATCATGGAGAAACAACTTCTGTGATTAGCTGGAGGGGTGGGGCAAGGGGGAAGGATAGTTCAGACTTCAACTTGGCTGATTCCTGGGTTTCTCTAGTGGAAATAGATAAATCAGAGTACACCCTGCAGAATTATTTCGGATGATCTTCATCTATGATGGTACTTAAAAGACCATTTTTTTAATTGTACCCTGTGTGAAGGTTTCTCTGACACAGGGTGGAAATCATGCCAAAGTACTTCAGGATACATACATGCCTGTTGGTAGAGAAGATCAGACCGGGGAGTTGTGGATCCTACAGCATAAATGGCACTACTGCCTGAGTTAGAAGACCCACTCCTTATGACAAGAGGCTGATATCTTCTATTTTTCCAGAGAACACATACACCATGGGCAGCAAAAATGTGAACGTCCCTACGCTGCCTGGCCAGAGTACCTCAATACCAGTGGGACCACTTGTAGGAAGGTGGTTGCATTCTCATTCTGTGCTTTTCCTCTTTCTGCCACTGGCATAACCAGCATCCATTTTGGCAATTATGGTGGTTGCTTTGTAAAGTGAACAGTTATTGACGAGGAACAGGATTGAGGTCATCAAGGCAAAAAATTAACCATGAGTTGGTAATGATTTTCACTGACTGTAGACCAGCTTCGGGTGCAAGCCAGTGACCTTGAGATAATGAAAGAACAGCTATCGCTGGTCTGCTGATACGGGCATTGTGCACTATGCTGTGCAGTGAGACAACAGATTTGAATCTACACTGGCAAAATTCAGGACCTGTAATTCACTACCAGGGCAGCTCCACTGTTGGCAGCAACTTTTGAAGCTGTACATCAGCCAGTGCACCTGTGTTTTTACTAGGGCTGTCAAGCAATTAAAAAAATTAATCGCAATTAATCGCATTGTTACACAATAGTAGAATACCATTTATTTAAATAGTTTTGGATGTTTTCTACATTTTCAAATATATTGATTTCAATTACAAACACAGACTATAAAGTGTACAGTGCTCACTTTGTTTATTTTTGATTACAAGTATTTGTACTGTTAAAAAAAAAGTATTTTTCAATTCACCTAATACAAGTAACATAGTGCAATCTCTTTATCATGAAAGTTCTACACTTGTAAGTTTAATTATGTACAAAGACCCCCCTGCATTAAAAAATAAAACAATGTAAAATTTTAGACCCTGCAAGTCCACTCAGTCCTACTTCTTGTTCAGTCAATCGCTCAGACAAATAAGTTTGTTTACATTTGCAGGAGATAATGCTGCCCGCTTCTTGTTTACAATGTCACCTGAAAGTGAGAACAGGCATTCACATGGCACTGTTGTAGCCGGTGTCGCAAGATATTTATGTGCCAGATGCTCTAAAGATTCATATGTCCCTTCATGCTTCAACCACCATTCCAGGGGACATGCATCCATGCCAATGACAGGTTCTGCTTGATAACAATCCAAAGCAGTGCAGACTGACGCATGTTCATTTTCATTATTTGAGTTAGATGCCACCAGCAAAAGGTTGATTTTCTTTTTTGGTGGTTCGGGTTCTGTACTTTCCGCATCGGACTGTTGCACTTTTAAGATTTCTGAAAGCATGCTCCACATCTCGTCCCTCTCAGATTTTGGAAGGCACTTCAGATTCTTAAACCTTGGGTTGAGTGCTGTAGCGATCTTTAGAAATCTTACATTGGTACCTTCTTTGCATTTTGTCAAATCTGGAGTGAAAGTGTTCTTAAAATGAACTACATGTGCTGGGTCATCATGCGAGACTGCTATAACATGAAATATATGGCAGAATGCAGGTAAAACAGAGCAGGGAACTTACAGTTCTCTCCCAAGGAGTTCAGTCACAAATTTAATTAACACATTTTTTTTAACGAGCATCATCAGCAATGGAAGCATGTCATCTGCAATGGTGGCTGAAGCATGAAGGGGCATAAGAATGTTTAGCATATCTGGCACGTAAATATCTTGCAATGCCAGTTACAAAAGTGCCATACAAATGCCTGTCCTCACTTTCTGGTGACATTGTAAATAAGAAAGAAGGCAGCATTATCTCTTGTAAATGTAAACAAACTATTTGACTTAGCAATTGGCTGAACAAGAAGTAGAACTGAGTGGACTTGTAGGCTTTGAAGTTTTACATTGTTTTGTTTTTCAGTGCAATTATGTAACAAAAAAAAAATCTACATTTGTAAGTTTCACTTTCACAACAAAGACTGCACTACAGTACTTGTATGAGGTGAATTGAAAAATACTATTTCTTTTATCATTTTTACAGTACGAATATTTGTAATAAAAAACACACTTTGATTTCAATTACAACACAGAATACAATATATATGAAAATGTAGAAAAACATCCAAACTATTTAATACATTTCAATTGGTATTCTATTGTTTAACAGTGCGATTAAAACTGTGATTAATCGCGATTAATTTTTTTGAGTAAATCGCATGAGTTAACTGATTAATTGACAGCCCTAGTTTTTACCTCTGTCTCATGCAGCCATAATCTGAGCAGGGACAGACAGGACAACACTAAAAATGCCTAAGCTTCCACCAGCAGAGCTGCACCACTAGTGAATTTTACATTCCATTTCCCCTAGAATAGGTGATGCCGTGCTATAGAGACTAGTGGAGCTGATATGTTACAAAGGAGACAGTCTTTCTTCTATGACTGGCAGAAGCAGTGACTACTTCCTCTTTAGACTCTTGCTCTGGCATATTAATAAAACCAAGTGAATGCCAGGATGATTGAAGCCCTTGAGTTATACCTCCCTACTGCATACATAATGGTGGTTAGGAAGGATAGGAGGTATCCAAATGAATGGGTAGACTTTGGTGTTCTCTATCCACAGTGCAAGTTCTCTTTTCTTTGTGCTCATGGGAGCATGCTGAAATGCCCCCCATTTCTCCCCCTTTATAAACTTTCATATCAGTAGGCCCCATGTCTGACCAGCCTATCCTTCCATTCCTAAGAAGGACAGCACTATACCTCATCTTCAGGTAGCCAGTGCCACTGCAGGTTTGGCTAGAAAGGTTTCTAGAGAGCTGCATACCCTGCCCTCTGCAGTCTAGGGCTCTTCCAGTGGGGTTGCTCATCAGCCAGAGCACCTCTTCTTGGCCAGACATGGTACAGCAGTCTCTTCAACTCTGGCCCCCTCTGTCAACTGTCTCTCCAAGCCTGTGGTGGTTTGCCCCTTCTCACAACTCAGCCTTCCATCCAGGTACTTATAGTCTCTGTCCCTTCCAGAGTAGTAAGGAGTCCAACAAAGAAGAAGTCTAATGACCTTACGCCAGGTTTTCAGCCCCACCCTGGACTCAATAGTTCTTGTCCCCTTGCATCAGGGGGGCTTTTACATCTCTTTTCCAGGTAGCTGGCAGGGAGAGCCTCCTGCTGTCCTCTGGGTTCCAGCCCAGGCACCCTGTTTGAAGCAGCTCAGCCTGTTTCTTCAGACTCATTGCTGCTTCCCTGGGCCACTTCCTACCTTCATCTGCCTCCCAGCCCCTTTCACAGAGAAACTCATTCTAGTGCTTTGTCCTTGGAGGGTCCAGCCGCTTCCTGCCGGCTTACACTTGATTCAAAGCCATCCCCTTCTGCCTGGTCCATAAGCTTTTATCCCAGCTCTTGATGGTCCACCAGTTAGCTGCAGCTGAGGAGGTATTTACTCTGTCTCTTAACCGCTTAGTGACTGTGGCAGGATAAGGTTTATATACCTCATTATAGTTCTACATAGAATGTGCAAACTGCATCTGATATCTGCTTGATGGCTGGTGAGGTTTCAGACCAGTTCATATTAGTGGACAGGCGTTCACATCATAGAAACCGCCATGAAGGCACCTTTGTTGGTAGTTTCACTGTGGCCAGGTCTACACTATTACTCCTGGGGGAATTTTGCGTCATTGCGCATGCGCAAAATTCATGGCCCCCGGAGATTTCTTTGCTTACCTGCAGAAAATGACTTCTAATGGGGAAGTAAAGAGAAGCCACAAAAGTGGTCATACGCCCACTTCCTGGTAGTGCAGACAGGTTGGCTTGGGCATCCAGAGCAGCTGGTAGAGACATAAATCATCACCTGGGATGGGGGGGGGGGGGGGGCCCCCACTGGGTAGTCATGTCCTCTGTCCCTCTTGCTAGCTATTGCAGCATGCTCGGCGTGGAGGGGCAAAGTTTGGGGGGTATTTCTGAAGGGGTAGGCATGGGGCAGGCTCTGTTGCCTCAGGCAGAGGAGAATGTAGCAGCCTGCCTACTTAGTGAATTGTTCCCATTGTTGTTAGTGAAGTCCCCCAGGAGTAGAAAATAGGTATAACATTTTAAAGGCTCCTTTACATTGCCAGAGTGGTGTAAAGGAGCCTTATTGTAAAGGACAGTGTGGCTGCATAAATGCTTATGGTGCTTTAGTGATTAAAATGGGTCTACATTTTTGGACTGAAAAAATTTCCTGTCAAAATATGCTCTATGAATGGTCTGCTACTGACCTTTTTGGAAATGGTCAGTAGCCAGTATAAAGGCGAGTTTGAGTCCCCAGCCCTCACTTGCTCTTTGGGTGCCTATGATGTAACACTGAGCATATGACTGCATGTATTTGTTGACTAATAACTAGAAGTAAAGGGTGAATACTAGCTACATTACTATTAGACAGAGAGGGTTTGGTGATTTCCTCCAATGCTCCCCACTCCCATTCTTCATCCTTTGTATTGTAGTTTAAACTTACATCTGTATAACCACGTTGTGAAAAATCCACACCCCTGAGCAACACTTATACTGACCCAACCCCTGGTGTAGAGAGTGCTATGGTTCTCCCATCAACAGAGCTACTGCCTCTCACAGAGGTGGATTAACTGTGCCAAGGGGAGAAGCTCTCCTGTTGGTTTAGGAGCATCTTCACTGAAGCACTGCGGCAGTGTTTTAAGCATCCCTTTCCCTGTGACTGGAGAAGCCCAGGAGCGTCCTAGCACAGAGACTGAACGACCCTAACTGGCACAGCAGTGTGGGAGTTGTCCAGGTCCTTTATGTTCTGTGGCTAAACAAAAGACTCCATCCTCCAGGGTCATCAAATAGGCCAGCACCTCTCACCAGCACTAAATCCAAGTTACAAGGAAGTGAGAGAGGCTGGCAAGGCAGGATGCCTTGTTACTGCGAATATAAAAGGCCAGATCCCCAGCTGGTGTAAATCAGCACAGCTCCACTGAAGTCCACGGAGCTAGGCTGCTTTCCGGCTCCTGAGGACATAGCCCCAAATGTCTGTTTTTATTTAAAAAAATAAAGAGAGAGAGAGAGAAGTGGGAGGAGACCAAGACTTATTAAACAACGTCTCGGGGTCTGTCTGGACCATTTGGGTTATCAGCCAGAAGCGCGGTTCTAACTCACCATTAGCGGCTCAAGTTCTTAGTGCACCAGCCTGCAACCAAACAACCCTCCCCACGTCTCGCTCCTCCACCGGCCGGCACCACGGCTTGAGCGAGGCGCTAAAAATAAGGGCTGAGCAGCAAGTCCCCTCCGGCGGCGGCGGCGGCGGCGGCGGCGGCGCCTCCCCCCGCCCAGCGCCCCGGCGGAGGGAAAGGGAGGCGCCTTTAGCGTCGGTGACTGACGCGGCCCGCAGCCCACCAGGAGGGCGGAGGAGCCGGGGCTGGGGGCCCGGGGGCCCGGGCGGGCGCCGAGCGCCTATCAGCGGCGGCGGGAGGCGGTGAGTGACTGGTGGGCGGGGAGCGGAGCCTGGGCGTGTGCCGCTCGCCGCTGCCGGGGCTCGCCGAGCCGCCGCTGGTGCACACACACACACACGTACATTGTCCGAGCGAGCCGCCGCCGCCGCAGCCAGAGAGCGCCCCAGGGCTCGGTGCCAATGCGGGCTGGGCGCTGCCAGCCGGGGGCTTCTCCACCACCCCGGTGGAAAGTTCACCTTCGCCTGGGCCCGGCGCACCATTGATCCAGAGCGGCCGCCGCCGGGCAGGGAGGCAGGATCTGCGGCTCTGGCCGGGAGGGGGGATTTTTTTTTTTTTTTTTGGCCTTTTCCCTCCAAACTTTGTGCGCGCGCCTCCCGCAGAAGCCCCCCTCTCCTCCCCCCACCGCACCCGCATCTCCGCTGAGGATTTGCCTCTCTGCCGCGCAAGGATAAGCCGCCCGGGCGGGGGTGAGCGCTGGTAAGTGCCCCCGTCTCCTGCGCCGTGCGGGGCTCGGAGGTGGCGGTGCAGCCCCGGGAGTTGTTTTTGCAGGTGGTTTCCAAAGTGCGGGCAGCGGCAGGAGGATGGGGCGGCGGGGGGGGTGGTTCTCTGCCTGTGGCCCCCCCCGCAACCCCCCGGGAATGCTCCGGGCGGCGGGCGTGCAGCAGGCACTGCAGTGGCACGGGCAGCGTGTCCCAGGGAGCATGTGTGCGCGGTAAGGACTGGTGGCGGCAACCGGGCATTGCAGAGCAGAGCTGGCTTTCCTGAGCGGGAGGCGGCGGCGGCTGCTGCTGCTCGGGGGGGGGTCGCTCGCGGGAGCTCCGTCGATCCTGCACCAGCTGGGATACTGGGCTCCAGAGTGAGCTGGGAAGGTCAACCCACCCCTCTTCGGAGTCGGAAAGCGGGTGCCTTTGAGAGAAAGAGTGTGTGTGTGTGTGTGGGGGTGTCCGTGTGTGCATTCCTGGATGCATCAGTTGGGAGGGAGCACTTGTATAGGGAGGAGGACGGGGGGCTATGCTTGTGAGAGGGCAGCAGCAATGGGAGGGGTTACATCTGTTAGGGGAGAAGGGAGACAACAGTGGGTGTGTCTGGGTTGGGGTGGAAGAGTAGCTTTGGTCTTGGATGTGTCCCCGGCTGCACCGTGGTGGAAGAAGGTAGTGAGGGGAGAGGGGGTAGCCACCTGTTGGTGTTTGTGGGGGGAGGCTGCAGTTTTTCTTCCCATGATTCTCTGAGCCTTTGCAAATTTGTTGCCCCTCCATCCTCCAAAAGCTTTCACTCTTCCTCTTGATTTTCAGACCCTCTTGTTTTGTGAAAATCAGGCCCCAGCAGCCTGCTCCGGAGGCCACTGGGGTGGTTCTCATACCTCCAGATTTAAAAGCCTCTGCGTTAGCAGAGGGAGATGGAGGCATTCATGTATGTGTCTAGGCTGTTTGGCAATGGTATAGATTTCTCCTTCTGTATGTCCCAGCCCAGCTGCCCTCTCTCAACTGTGGCACTCCACATCCCCCTGCTGCACCTTTCGCACCTGGGAGCCAGTGGCAATAGGATCTCAAGGCAGCTGCTGCTGACTTCTGCTCTTTCTTCCTCTCCACTTCTTTTCCCTCCCCAAAATATGACAGGGCTTCCAAACAGGAAAGGAAGGGAGAGGAGAGAATCACCTGCTGGCCTGCCCTCCCAGTCTTACAATGACTCTGCTTTCTGTAAACACTTCCTGCCAGTCCAGAAAACATGGGGAAATAAATGGGAGGGGCCCTGCATCCTTCAGGAGAATACCACAGCCTGCTGTCATGTTTCCCTTGCCTGTTTTTTTTCCTGCCTCTCTCGTTTTTCATCTTTCCTAGATCCCTTGGTATCGCTATACTGATGCCTACAGTGATATCACTGTCGACAGCAGCTTTAGGGAGTGGTCTATGTTGATAGCACAGCAAGACTTCTAATAGCTGAGCCTGGGTGGCCACTGTTCTTTCAGTCGTCATGTGCCATTGAATCGGTGCAGTAATAATAACGCCTCTGAGTGCCTTTCATTCCAGAGGGTCCCGCAACCCGTTACAAGGCAGGGGCTAAAACAGAAATACAGGGGGGTGGGGGGCTGAAGAGAGGAGTCTCTCTAGGATCCTTCCTCCTTCCAGGGTGTGTCTTGCTTTCTAGTCTCAAGCATTATACCACGGCCACACACAGGTAGAGGAGAGATGGACACAGCTCCCAGAGCAGCGTCACTTGAGAATAATGCCAGGGAAACTCTTTATCCCTTCTGTAGCTCCAGGGTGAGGCTTGCTGTCTCTGCAGTTGCAAAGCCAAATGGAAGTCTGAGCTGGGATTAACAGACTCTGTGTGGCTGATGGTCAGCTCGTGAAATGCCTTGTACAACATTGTACATCACAGTGGGGCGCACACTGGGGTACTGAGGCTGAGAGTTTCAAAGAAGCCTAAGGGAATTAGGTGCTGAACTCTTAGACCTGGCTTACACTCATAGTTATCCTAGTTTAACTACAGGTGTGCTTTTAAACTGACTTAAACAGGTGCAAACACTTGAGTGGATACACTCTTTGCATTGGGCTGAGCTTGTCTTATATCAATTGAGCTTGCATTGGTAAATTTTACAGGTGTGAGTAAAATCGATATAACCTGTTTTAAACAGATAGAAGCATGTCCACAAGGGGTCTGCCCTGGCATAACTAAAGAGTTATTAAAGGAGTCTGAGGCCCCTTTGAAAACCCCAGCCTAAATGCACAAAATAAGCAAGAAAATTACAGGTCCAAGGGGGGACTGGCTGGCTCCAGGGGTTAGTGTTGAGAGACGGATCCTTTATATGTTTAAGACCTTGTCTACACAGGGGTTTTAGCCAATGATGTTGCACTGCTTCAACATCCCCACCTGGCAGAGATGCATTGTACTTGTGTAAACAGTGACTTGCATTGGTGCAGCATATGAGGTCATAGAGTTTAAGGCCAGAAGGGAACATTAGATCATCTAGTCTGACCTGTATACCACAGGCCACCAGCAGCCACTGAAACTAGACCAAAGCATTACAGTCCAGAGGACACTAGACTATTATGCGCCACAGGCAGAGAATAGGAGGAACTGAGGTGGCCAGTGCCTGAGGCCTCTACAATGGCAGGGAATTGACTAAGAGAGAGAGACCCAGTTAATCCTGGCAAATGATCTGCACCCTATACTACAGGGGAAGTGGGGGGGAAAAGAACCCCTAAGGTCATTGCCAATCTGACCTGGGGGGACATTCCTTCCTGACTCCATATACGGCAATGAGTTAGACCCTGAGCATGTCAGCAAGAATCAGCCCATTAAGCAGGTGACCAAGGGAATACTCAGTACCACTCCAGAGCCCTGGCCCATCCAGTCGAATGTGCCGTCTCTTGATGAAGCCATCTCTGATGCCTCAGAGGAAGGAGACCAAACTGCTGCCTACTTCCAAGAATACGCGGGGCAGGGCAAACCCCTTCCTGACCAGGGTGGAAAGATTTAACTCACCAAGTAGAAAGTCTCGATTTAAATTATCAATTTTAATCAGCTTTTCCATTTGGACTTTATTTATGTTCTAAAGAAAAATTCATTCTCATTGGTGGATATCACTATTAAAACGTTGATTTACAACTAAATAGAGCCTTTACGCTAGATTTGGTACATCTTTTTGCTATCTAGAGAGGTACACTATAACTATGCTTATTTAAGCAAGTGTGTACCTTAATATTTTCAGATTCTTCATTGTACATTTTTAGTAAGTTAGAAAATGGTGAATATGTTGCTTATTTACTAGATCATTAACTTTTTGCTCGTGATTTGTGTAGAGCTGCATTAGGATGATCAGTGGAATTTAATTGCACACAAAACAGCATATAAAATTTATTTCTATTAAAACAACCTTAAATGTTTTGAATACATAAACTTCTGTTATGAAAATGTGTTTCACATTTACAGCTTTTTTATTAAACAGAGGGATTGACTGTTGTCAGTGGATTAAATTGATCATTCCAGGTCAGCCTGGGAAAATTTTCAAATATGCCTACGTGAAAGTGACTGAAGCTTAAATTTCTACTCCCCTACGTCTCTTGAAAATGAGTTTCCCAAGATACTTAGGCTGTCCTTCAAACTTTCAAACTAGTAGATCTCATCCGCTCCCTCCTTTGTCTTTAGTCATAGACTGGAAGAGAGAGACAAATTTTCCTTTTTCAACTGAATCAATTTCTCAACTTTGAATGAATTAGTCCAAATGAAGAAAATATTTTTTTCTGTGCCTGCAGAGGAAGCTACTGCTGTCAAAAGCTGGTTTAGCACTTCAAGAAACTCTGGTTCCAGGTGCTTAGCTAATAACTTCCACCAGTTCAGTGGTGTGACTTTCTTTAAAACGTCAGCAAGCATGACATGTACTGCTTGACTGTTTCCCCTCCAGCCCTGACATTTATTATGGTTGGCACGATTGGTTGGTGATTTGGTGCCCATGTCTTAGCAGCAGCATCTTCAGCAGTTAGACATCTACCCTGATACTTTGGGTTGAGAATATTGGCAAGAAAATGAAGTGCTGTAAAGTTCTCGATCCGTTTGCTGCTTGCTATTTAACTTTGTTGTTGGGTAGTTTTTTCTCCGGTACCTCTTGAACTTCTTTCCAGATTTAAAAGCATCAGCAATACAGCAGCAGTCTTTCTGCAGTTTGTCCAAGGCTATGGAAATATGCTGAAACCTATCTTCTACTTAATCCTGACCCTGGCAGGTGACTGGGTGAACCATCAATCAGGAGGGACTGTCAGGGTTGCCGAGCCCTGCTCCCACCATCACAAACAATCCCATAATACTAATCCACTCATAAATATGTCCAGCTCTCTTGAAACTCATTAAGTTGAGTCAGCAGGTCCAATCTAGTCTGGGTCAATGGTAAATAACCAGTGTGATGCCTTTTCATTGGTCTAGTTATCTTCGGTACTTATATAGTCCCCATTACTGCAGTGCCTCACTGTCTTTAATGTATTTATCCTCACAGCCTCTCTGTTATCCCTGTTTTACAAGTGGGGAACTGAGACAGAGTGGCTAAGGTCCAAATCCTCAAAGGTATTTTGGCTCCTAATTTCCACTGAAATACCTCAGCTCTCTAAATCTGAACCTAAGTGATATGCTCAAGGTCACACACTAAGTCTTTGGTGGATCAGGAACTTGAAGTGCAGTCTCTCCCAGGTCCAAGGGCTACTGCCTTTAACCACAAGACCGTCCTTCCCCTCTGTTCATCAAAGATCTTCTCCATCCTGTTCCTAAAAGACAAACTTTTCTATGGCAGAAGCACCAGAACAACTGCGGCTAATTGGTACCCTTGTTCACAGTTTCATTAGAGAGGCCAAGGATTGGCTGGGCCTGGATAATGAATTTCCTTTTCCTAGAGGAAGTCCCTCCATGTCAGGGCTGAGTCACGTTTGTGCGGCACCCGCCATTGTGGCACATTTCATCAGCAGGAAACGCACTTTGTTTTTTAAAAGTGAAAGATGAAGGATGGAAGGAAAAATCTCCTTTTTAAAAAAAAAAAAAAAAAAAAACCCTGCTTTTAAATTAGCGATAATTACCTAAGTGCAGGGCATCTCTGGAGTGCTAATGATCAGACAGGGCTTAGGACCCAAAGTGAACTCTTCTAGCTGGCATCCGGTCCCCAGAAATGTCCTGAGCTTGGTTCTTCAATCCTTAGCTAAGGTAAATTTTTGATTGTACATAGTAATAACATGAACAGCATTTGATAGCCTAACATGCTGGCAAATTGCAAAGTGCCAATTTCCCAGACTGGTGCCTTATCACTTTGAAAGGGATCTACTCTATTGTACTCTGTGATTGCGTATAAAGAGGGACGTCATCGGCTTATTATATTAGTTCTCCAAAGGAGGTCTGGAAAAAGCTAATAGTGTGTGCATCAATTTCCATATAATTTCATCTTTCTTCTAAAAAACAAATTACATTTCTGCCATTATAGTTGCACAGATAATCATACAAATATGAACTGGTGCAGTGCTGGCTTCCTAAGTCTGCAGGCAGACAACTCCAGTGCCTCTTCTGCTGCTTATGCAGACGGAAGACATTGCACTGGTTCATGCCCAGTTCTTCTTTGAATACTTGCAAGGACTAGAACCTTAATTGCATGTACCTAAGAAAGTTTCCAGCTTGTCTTATGCAGGTATATGTTTCAGATCCTGGAGATACTACGTTATCCTGACCACAGTAAGGTGGCATTGTAGGGTTGGTTCATTCTTTGCTGATGATGAAGATGGTGGCTATGGGCATGGCAAAATAACTTTTCTGTTCTTAGTATCACTGTAGTTAGTATCTTGAGATCTATGGTCATACATGTTATGCGTGTTCCTTGAGACAGATGGCAGCAGAAGGCACATGGTTTCTGTAGTGCATGGGATCCTGCATGCCATTCCCCATGGTGAAAAGGATAAATGCCTGATGTCTACGTGGCCCATTCTACTCTGGTGATGTCTTATGCACTTGACTGTAGAATTCCACACCTTTCCGAATTAAAGCTGAACATGGGGGAATGCCTTACTTGTAGCAACCAGTACAGTCACGCTAAACTGTTTGAAGAAACCAGTGCATGGTTCGTGTGTAGGTCTATGGGGGAAGGAAGGAGGGCCATCTAGGACTTATCCCTCTGCCATCCTAGAGGGGCCAGTGGTCAGGGCATGAAAAGAATGACCAGATACTTACTAGCCAGGGTAAAAAATAACTGCAACCTACAGTTTAAAGGAACAAGAGTTGTGTATTACACTGTATCTAACTGTGTCATGCGTCTTTCTACTTAATGTTTTAAAATGTGAACTTGCAACCATGTCTCATCAAATACCGACAAAAAAAAATCAGAATATATTTGAATTCCATCTGTATTATTTTAATCTGATAACTAATATACAGCTGGTCAGATTCCACAGAGTATTATTTGAATACATTATTTGACAAATACTGATAAACTTAATCAAATGAATTATTTGCTTAGTGCTGTTTAACCATCCTGCCTTGCTATATTTCTCTTGGTTGTTTTTTTAGACCTTCGTTCTCTTCCTGTCTTCACTCCACTTGTTTGTATAGTAAACTGCACTGTATCTTTTCCTGAGCTATCTTCAGTGTCTTTTTTTCTTCCTTTGTTCCCCTATCCCTCCATTGTTCTTAACATCTTCCCATATATCTTCCTTCCTTTTTTTCTTCTCCTAAAACCTTTCCCTGTCATACTTCTTTTTTCTAAGTTATCCCATTATTCCCACTTTTTCCCTATCCCCTCAGAGGAATTGCAAATAATATCAAATGCCTCACGGCCAGATTAACTAAATCTACTAATTGCATATGAATATGAAACCTGGGAATGACCACCGGGGCAATGCTACTCCATCTTTCTCTTGGTTTTCTGGCTGTTGCAAGGAGGGTGTTTCTGCAGTTCTATATCTCTTTCATCATTCATATTTGATTGGAGATAAATTATATTGGAATTGGATACTTGAAAAAGGTTCAGAAAAGGGCAACAAAAATGATTAGGGGTATGGAACAGCTTCCATGTGAGGAGAGATTAATAAGACTGGGACTTTTCAGCTTGGACTAAGGAGTGACATGATTGAGGTCTATAAAATCATGACTGGTGTGGAGAAGGTACATCAGGAAGTGTTATTTATTCCTTCTCCTAATACAAGAACTAGGGGTCACTCGATGAAATTAATACGCAGCAGGTTTAAAACAAAGAAAAGGAAGTATTTTTTCACATGCAGTCAGTCTGTGGAACTCTTTGCCAGAGGATGTTGTGAAGGCCAAGACTATAACAGGGTTCGAAACAGAACTAGATAAATTCATGGAGGATAGGTCCATCCGTGGCTGTTAGCCACTATGAGCAGGGATGGTGTCCCTAGCCTCTGTTTGCCAGAAGCTGGGAATGGGCGACAGGGGATGGATCACTTGATGATTACCAGTTCTATTCATTCCCTCTGGGGCACCTGGCATTGGCCACTGTTGGAAGACAGGATACTGAGCTAGATGGACTTTTTGGTCTGATCCAGTATGGTTGTTCTTATGTTCAGTGAATATCTCCAGTGCCTGCTTTTGCTATTGCTCAGAGATTTCCCTGTCAGCTGCAGAATGAAATTGACCAGATTCTTGTAATTTTCACTGCTGCCCAGAGAGCTTGAAAAGGAGTAGTGAAAACTGATAAATCTCATCAGTTTTCACTCTGCTGCAGCTTGTGGGAACTCTGAGCAGCAGTCATCGCATATGACTTGTCTGCAGGCTCAGAAAGGCAGGGCTTTTATCAATTTGTTTGGAAAGTTTTCTTCACAACCATTAGAGATATGTTACTTATCTTAAAAATTTAAAATCTTGATTCTGCAAATGGAGACTGCATTTGTACTGGAAAGATTCCATCTTATCCTGGACTAGTGGATTTTTTAAAAGACTTTACCAGTAGGTCCCAACCTCCTTCATAGGAGAGCAGGGATCCACTTCCCCCAAGAACTGGTCAACTCACAAATTGCTTTTTAAGTGTCGCTTTCATTTGTGTGCTTTCTTCATTGTTCTCGCTAGTATTTTTTTTAAAAGCTACGATCCTCTTTAGGAACAAAGGACTTGCCAGACTGGATCAGACCAGTGGTTAATCTGGTCCAGTATCCTGTCCCCGATGACTATCGATTGCTTCAAAGGAAAGTGCAAAAAATCCTTCTTTAAGCAGTTATGCCCTCAAGGAAAGAGTCCTCATGACTCCCATTAGTTAGAGGTTGGCTCAAGCCCTGAGATGCACAGGTACCACAATAATGGGCCACTGCATAAAAGCCTACATAGATAGAAGCATGAGGGCTTCTATTACTTCCAAAGCTATTTTTATTTTAATTCTTAGTATTGTAATTCTGGATGTTATTGTTACCCATGCAAATGTCCAATTACTGCTCTTGGCCACCATATATTGTGACAGTGAGTTCCACAGACTAATTCTGTTTTGTGTAGGGAAAGGAATCTTAAACTTTCTGACTTTAAATGTCATTGAATGGCCTTATATTACTACACAGAATGAATAGTAGCATATAATATACTTTCTTTGTCTTATTCATCTGCTGTCTAAACTAAATAGTCCCAGTCTCTCTTCATTTGGAAGTTCTTCTGGGCTGTGTAAAGGACTGGAAAGCTTTAATAGGCTCTTTCCCCACTCCCACTCCCTTCCCCGGTTTGTCCCCTGTGTATGGTATCAGAGCTCAGAAAGATTGCTCTTGGAAGGTATAGGGAATTGTTGCTGTTTGATCTCTTGTGGTGGTAGGACTTTGAGCATCTGTGGGCTTTCTGACCTGCTGTTTTGAGAGCGCAGGTGGGAACGGGGACAGGTTGTCATGCATGACGGAGGCAAAGACTTTGGAGGATAATAGCCCTCTTCCAAATGGTGGCCTGAATATGATGCTCTCCATCTCAGGTTAAGCTTGCCTCCTGCATTACTTCTTTGATGCTTCCTGTTCTCCCGTGTTGCAGTATACTGGAAATGTCCTTTTTGATAGAGGTAATTATAAAAAAAAAAAAAAAAAAAAAAAGCTTTGTGTTTTCAATGAGGATTGTGTCTTGTCTTGGATGCTTCGCTCAGCAGGCTGAGAAGAATGAACGCAGTTTACGTCACTTTATGCTTATACATCACCTTACATTATGCTTGGTTTACAGCAAAAGAACAGTGAGAGAGAAGTGTTCAGGTGATGTCTTGTGCGCCAGTGCCTCTCAGCTGTTAATCACAATGTTGTTAGCTAGCTGTGAGCAGGAGGCACTATATGTTGTAGCCTTCTGGTTTCAGTACTGGGAGTTGTACAATGATCTCCTCGTACCCTTAAGGAGATGTCTCTCTTTCACTTGAGGGGGGGGCCTTTATGAAGTGTTGGAACAATACTCCAGTGAATAGCCCCACTTAAAAAGTCAATAGCATATATTATATGCTAAGATTTGTCCTGGGAGGATATTCCCTGGCAGTTAATCACCCATGATGGGGACAGGATGAAGCTGGCAGTAGTGGTTATAAAAATCAAAAGAAGAAAAACCTGCTTTATCATCTAGAATAGTCAGAATATGACTTGTGTGTTGTGCCATGCACATGTTCGGTTTCTAATTCAGAAGTGTCTCTAGAAACTACAGACCAGTACAATAAGAAAGCAAAACTTCATTTTCATCCTCTGGTTGGAATGAAACTTTCAACTACTGCACGTGCAGCAGAACAGTTAAGAATCCGTGGTCGAGAGAATGGGGGTATGTACTGCGGTACTTTGGGTGGGCATCCTAATGAGACAGGACGTATGGGTGGCTCATCTGTCTAGGCCAGGAGGTGATGCATAGTTTCTGTGGGCAAGGACTGAGAATGCAGGTCTCGGGGCTCCATTTTCAGTTGTCACAGACCTGATGTGTGACCTCACTGTGTCTCATCTGTAAAATGGAAATAATACTGAACTGCTGATCAGGGATGCCGTGAGGATTAATTCATTAGCATTTGCAAAGCACTTAGGGGGCGGGGGGAGTTGGATGGAAGGTGCTATATGATTGCAAAGGGAAAAAACAGACTTGGTCCCTGGGTAATAAAGAATGGGCCTATCTAGGGGTGACTTTGGATTTTTATTTTTGCATAAGCAAAATCGGTGCAGTTCAGATGCTGGTCCCATTTTCATTTGAACCCTGGAAGTTGGGGGCATCTGGTTAAAAGACCCCAGTTTGGCCCATCCCTAGGGTAATAACTCCAGTTAGAACTCTCACATAGGGATGTCTTCACTGCTGCCTGTACGTCTCCCTATTGTTTAGCAGTGGTATGTCTGTAATTTAGTTTCCAACATGGGGAAGATGTTATGCCCTGTGGAACAAAGAGGACGTTTTACTGTAACTGGGAAGAGAAAAGAGCAAGAGCTGTGAGCAAGTAGCTAGGAGAGAAGGGTGAGGCTCGTGCGAAGGTGTCTGTGATGGTAACCAGTTCCAAACAGACACAGATTCTCACTCGCACCTGGGATGATCAGGAGGAACATGTCTGAGTCTGTTGCAGTAGCTCTCTGCAGGAAGTAAAGTGAAGAGCAGAGGGAAGGGACGCTCCATGGGAAATGCCATTAACCAGGCTGCTGTTGTGTAACAGGTACAGCCAGCCATCCTGCCAATCCAGATTGAATCAGTGTACAGACAGCTGAGAGTGGGAGCATTCAGTGAATGTCACCATGAGGGAAAGCAGAATCTAGTGAAAATATTCCAAGGAGATTCTTCCTGGTTAATGGTGGTGTCTGGGGTGGGGAAGGACCTTATTTTGAGGCTTGCAGAGGTATCTGGTTCAGTAACGCTTTGTTGGAATGACAGATTATACACATGCAAGAGAGACAGAGACCTTCTGTATTTGTCAAAGGTGGGTATATCCTGCTCAGGGGAGGATAACAGAGTGGTAGTTCGCTTTAGGAGTCAGGACTCCTTTGTCAGCCTGACCCAAACCAAAGAGGAAAGATCAGGACAAAGGGAAGGAGGTGGGGTCTGATCTGGGGTCCTGGGTAACTTTGCCCAGGCTTTTGTACGGTGGATGACCCACTTATACTGGAAGAAGTCGCCCTTGCCCCTGCTAGCACCAAAGGAGATGCTCCTTGGATGGTCCTAGCTCACTCCTTTTTCCAGACGCTGCAGAGATTGTGGCATGCGCACACTCTCTCGCTGTACAGTACGCCCAGTTTAGGCAAAAAATAGAGATGCTCGAGGTCTAGAGCCGTGTGGCATTGTTAGTCTTCATCTTCAAAAATGTGCTCTTGAAAAATCAAGGCATTCATTTCTCCCAAAACCTGTGAATTGGGTGCAAGGACAAAAATGTCTCCTCTCTCCCGATGAAATCACCTTGCCTGGGGGAAAGTCACAAGAGCTTGTGGCAAAACATGCTAAACCAGCAACTAATTTCACGTCGTGAGCCTTAGGCTGGGGCTATGATGCTGTGGCAGCTCATGCTACCCTGTATTACAGTGTTGGACTCCCTGTGTGTTTCTAAGTTCATTTGGCGCTCTCGCATCTTTAACCCTTTGAGTGCAGATGCTTTGCAGCATGCGAGTTGAGCAGATGCTGGAGGGAGTGTGTGATCTGCATGTGCGCACGCATGCACTGTGTACTGTTCGTGTAATGTCTCCAAAAGGCCAATAGCATATTTCTCCCCTAACCATTCTGTTTGAGTTGTGTGCAGAGAATGGAAGTGATTTGACTCTTTCAGTATTCGTCCCACACTCATTACCCTTGACTCTTCCTGATTTGCATGAGGAGATATGAGGCCAGCAAACAAGCTTTTTACTTGAGGGCCTGTCCCAGTTTCCAAGCAGCCAGCCCTAGGCAGTGGCCTACTTCCTGACCTGCTTGGATAGGCACTAGCTGGCTTGTTCCTCCATTGGTGTGGGAAGAGAGGTGCAGATATCCATGTGGGACTGTGTGGGAAGGGTTTAGCTTTCGCTGTTTGCATCAGGACCTCCCATGCATGTAGTGAGCGTGCATGCTTATTAACAAGGAGTCTGAGCAACTCCCCACTTCGGGGTTGTCTCCTTCCTTTCTGCTTCTGCTGGGGATTGTCCCAGAAGGGTGCAGTGACATTTATTTAAACACACTAGAGTGCCCACCTCCCGCTCTCCTAGTGCTCTTTACAATATGTAAAATGCTGCAGTTGCCACCACTTTCCCCTTGAAAACACCTGGTGTCCGACACAGAGGCATTGCCTGTTTCACCTAAAACGGACCCCCTGGCCTTACCAACCAAAAGGGACATGGGCCTCGTCATGCCCAGATGCCAGCGCTTCTTGAGTTTCGTTGAACATAGCTTGTTGCAACCCAGGCAGAGAGGAACATCCATTTATCCCTTGGAGACGTCGCTCCAGACCAACCAACGTGGCAAGCTCCGTCAGAATCTGAGCGACTTAATCTGTGGAGCAAATGGTTCATTCCTCATGGCAGCTCTACTTTCAGGTGAAGGCAGCGTGGATTAATCATGCTGAACAGGTCTGCAGTGTGCTGCATAGTAGTTGCCATCATTGCAGTGGCTTGTGACTTCCAGCTGCATTCCCCTCTTCTTTAAACCATCACTAGTCCCCTGTAAACCACACTGGCCAGTGAGGGTGGAGCCAGGGAAAAGGGTATTTAAGAGCAACTATTAATAGTGGTGGATACCAGGTTTTCATCATATGCTGCCAGACCAATGAGAGAGGTTATTTGGTGCCATGACACATACCTCCAAAGCTTCCTGGACCTTCTGCCGGACTATAATACTGGACCCTTGCCTCAAGTGGGATAGTGGTGACCCAACCTCAAACCAGAGGAGATTATGCTTGGTCCGTGACACAGGTCTATTTATAACCTCACCTCGCTGCCTCCAATCCGTAGATCCAGAGTGTGGCCGGTTATGTGGGTTGCGTAGGTAACCACTTGGGATAGCTCAGTTGAGGTCACAGTGGCCTCATAACGTTTAACTAAAACAACAACGTTATGTATTCTTATTTTTTTCTTCAACAGCAAACATATAATGTTATAACAAAACAAGCATATGAATTTTTGAATTTAGTTAGACATTTAGGTTTTTTAAAATCAGGTTTGTTTTTGTTAAAATTGTTTTTTACTAAAATAATTAAATGAAATATTTAAAAAAACCCACAAAAATTAAATCGACTATGTCAGCCAGGTCAACATGAGAAACTTAAAAATATTGGCTTCTGCAGCTAACCTCAGTCATCTTCACCTTCATTTTCCTGTTTGTTCATAATCTGGAAAAGAAAAACAAGCTTTCCTGCTTTTTCAGGTCCCAAACGATCTCTCAATTTGGAATGAATTAGTCCAAAGGAAGAAAATATTCTTTCTACACCGGCAGAAGAAAGCTACTGCTGTTAGAAGTGAGATTATCACTTCAACAGTCTCTGACTCCAAGTGTTCAAGTGACTTCCACCAGTTCACTGGTGTGACTTTCTTTAAAACATCATCAGCAAACATGCATTTCTTGAATGGTTCTTATTCCCAAATTGGGTCTCTTTTACAGCCTGCTGCCATTATAGGTTTTCCCTTCTTGTGAGAGAATGATATGGTAGATCTCAAATCAGTGAAGGCTGCACTCAGAAAGACCTCAAGACTTCTGGAATATGCTGCTCAAACAGTTTCACTTTTGTTTCTACTGCCTGTCCCTCCCTTCTCACATTTATCTCCAGACTTCTTCTCCTTGACAAGATCTATGCCGCCCCCAACAATCTTCTATTTATTGAACTTTTTGAAACTTTCCACTTTTAGAGAGAGGTAAGGGATTGACTCTGTGTACTCAAATTTGCAGAGGGACAATAGAGTTGAGATCTGTTATTTCTCACCTCTATATATTTATTTATTTAAAACATTTTTGCAGTTAACAAGCATGTTATTTCTGGACACACAAATCCACAGTTTGAGAACTGCAAAACTAAGCATCTTTGATGGTATCTTCTAGACTGAGCACTGAGTCCCACTGGGTAGATAGAAAGATTAACCTAAATAATATATACAGAAGCCCCTGGAACCCTATAAGATTGGGTCCCTAATCCATGAACTATTGGAATTCATTTACAAAACTTTTCATAAACATTACATGAATATATTGTCTCATACTATAGAATTAGAATTTATAATCCCTATTCCATGATGAGATATCTTTGAGCTATAATGTATCTTAATTAAAACTATCCTCAGATAGGTTTATTTCCTCAAAAAGCATTTTACCAAAAAATCTGATTTAAATAAAAAAAATTAAAAATTTGTTTTTATCCACCCTGAGCAGCAGGAAGTGAGTCACAGGGCTTGTGACTCCCTCCCTCCACCGCGCAACTCATGTGAGAAACTTTGAAGTCCTTCAGGCTAAGACATACGGACTTTATAAACTCCCCAGAGCATTCTTACACTTTTGAGATTAATATATCTGTAGAAAATAACTCCAAAATGAACCATGCTCCTGTCCCCCAGATACTCCAAGGCACTCTTTACAGAGAGACTAGTTAATTAAAACAAATGTGGGGTTAATGGACCAAGCCTTTTATAAGAAATGGCTTTCCAAGGAAAAGTTAGATCTTTCTTCTAGAAGCTAAGTCTTTCATTTATTCAAACTCCTCTCCCAGTCACTTTGGTTCATTAAACTGGCACTTTCCAAAATAACTGTGACAGGGTCAGGCCAGATGGCTACAGGAGAGTGATAGAAGGCAGATATATTAGCCCCAGGTTAAGTAGGTCCCTTTTCCCTGGGTAAGGTAACAGGGGAGGTTCCAGAACAATCAGGAACTTTTTGGAAACAATTAAGGCAGACAGGCTGAGTAGAACACCTGCAAGAAGCTGCTAGAATCAATTAAGGCAGGCTAATCAGGGCACCTGGGTTTTAAAAAGGAGCTCACTTCAGTTTGTGGTGCGTGCGACGAGCTGGGAGCAAGAAGCTGAGAGTGGGAAGGCATACTATTGGAAGACTGAGAAATACAAGCATTATCAGACATCAGGAGGAAGGTCCTGTGGTGAGAATAAAGAAGGTGTTGGGAGGAGGCCATGGGGAAGTAGCCCAGGGAGTTGTAGCTGTCATGCAGCTGTTACAGGAGCCACTGTAGACAACTGCAATCCACAGGGCCCTGGGCTGGAGCCCAGAATAGAGGGCGGGCCTGGGTTCCCCCCATCCCTCCATCTCCCTACTTGATACCGGAGGAGTTGACCTGGACTGTGGGTTCCACCAGAGGGGAAGGTCTCTGGCCTTTTCCCCGATCCACTAGGTGGATCAGCAGAGACTGCGGGGATTGTTGTTCTTCCTTTTCCCCATGCTGGCCAGTGATGAGGCTAACTGAGTGAACGGCAGATTTGAGCCACAAAAGTGGCCAAACTGAGGGCTGCCGTGAACCTCTGAGGTGAACAAACCTGCCAATAAGCGCAGGACCCACCAAGGCAGAGGAGGAACTTTGTCACACAACACTCCTCCTAAGTGAAATTTTTCACACGTGAAAGCAATTTTTTGTGCAAGGTAGAGTGTATGTGACAACTTGGCTTAGAATAGAAAGCTATATATAAACTTAACTATTGAACTGCTACCATGCTTCCACAAGTAAGCCTCACAGCACCTTTTTCGGTAGATAAGGGATATATAGTGATTCTTAACAGCACACAACACAGCAGTTTAGGGGAGACAGTGAATAAAGGTAGCTCATCTAGATGAAACCACAGAGTGATGTTGGGCTGCACAAAAATGTAATTACCCGAGAGGGAATTTGGCTAGAATTTTGGGGTTGACATTTTTATTTCCTTTGAAAGTGTCTAGGGCAGGGGTTCCCAAACTGGGGGTCCGCAAGTCATCTTGGAGGGGTATTTGGGAGTAATTGTGTAATGGTGGATTTTATTATTTTATTTCATTTTCATAATAGGCTACTCAGGTGAAACTTTAAAACTCTGTGGGAAATTGTTATATAAAAAACAGTAGTTAATTTACTTCAAGATGTACCAGTGAGAACACAGACATGCTGACTTACAGAGCCCTCACCTCCAATCACCGTACAGCGCAGGTTCAATTGCCCAACAACTGTCCAGTGTAACAGAGCTCAGAATTTAGTCTGTGTGTGGGGGGGTTTTGGTTGTATACGTTGCACTATACATCTGTACATAACAGTGAAATATGGGCAGATGGCTAATGATAGTTGGTGTTTAAGAAGAACACAAAGTATCAGTGATGAGAAGGGTAGGGAGATGTGGGCAGCTGGGAGATCTGGAAGGGGGTACGCAATAAGAAAAGTTTGGAAACCGTTGGTGTAGGGGGGTCTTTAATGACCACAAGTAGTGATGGCATTGGTATTCCATACATCCTAAAAGATAGCACCTCTCGCTGTATGGTGCTTCCTTGTACCTGGCTGAGTCAGTGGTAGTTGTTCTCTGGAGGTCTCCAACCTGAGTACTGATCAGCCCCATACTGTCCAGCTTATAATATGTGATAGGTTTATAGAATAAGGTGGATGGCTATAGGCCCTTAATAAAGGCAGACTTTTGTGTTCTTACAGACTTGTACTTTGGTTACAGTATGTCTGGATTTGTACAGAAAATGGGCCTCTCACTGATTTGTTTTACTGGTGCCGGCAAATAAGAAATGAGGAGAAAAGACTCTCGCCTTCCCCTACTTTCGCCTCTAGTACATGCAGGTACAGTTCTGTATAATGCGGACCTGTCCCTCCAGCTCTGTCCTCTTGGGATAATGTGATTCAGATGCCAGACTCTTTAAAGAGCGTAGTTGTGCTGTCGGTCCCCTTCTCACAGACTCTGCCATGCTCCAAACTGCATTGTTACGGCAGGTAAAGGGCGGTGCAGTCTTGGGAAAGCTAAACTGTTCTGCATTATCAGACTTGCATCAATGGACTTTCACTCAGGGCAGCAAGGCTGGAAAAAGAAGAGGGTGTTCAGGACTTGGAGGGTTTCCTGGAGGCAACAGAGTTGCATTACTTAGATGAAGTTGGCTGATGTGCCGTGCTGTACAAAACTGCCACCTGTATGGGCGACTGATTCTCAGTGGCAAGTAGTGGCACAAAATCTTCACAGTCTTAAGCAGAAGGCCAGCAGTACCTGGTGGACAGTACTGGGACACGGAGAGGAAGTATGCTGAGACTTAGAGGAATTGAGGTGATTTAAAGAGAAGGAAGCTTGTGGCTGTTCCTATAGCCCAGTTTAAAGTACCAGAAAAACTGAAGAGGAAGGTTGCACACAACAAATCAGTGGGAAGCATGGTACGAAGTGCATCTGGACCATTCTACAGGTGCACGGTCGTTGGTGAGACTTGGTAGTGTTGCACTGAGGTCTGATCCCCACAGTTGGGTCAGGCCGGTAGTCAGCACAGTGTCTCACTTAAGAAGTCATCCGAGGTGTCCATCTCTCGTTTCCCATTGGGATGCCAAGATCAGGTTTATTCATTGCACAATCTAAAACAACACTACTGCAACCCCAGCATGGATCTCTGAAAGTCAAATTTTCCTTCTCACTATCAGTGGATGCGGTGGGAATCAGTATTTGATTGGCAATTGTGTTGATGTGCTGGGCTAAATGGGTCCAACTCTCTCTTCTGCAGCTGTGTTGGCTCTGCTGGGATGATGGGAGTAAGTACTTGTTTTTTTCAGCATGTTGAAGAGACTCAGTTTAGAGTCTGAAGAGACACAAGGGAGCCAATGAGGGCAGGAAGAGGTGGGATTGGGGGGACTTTACTTGCAATAATTCACTCTTTCTAGGAGTTCATTTGAACCTGGCCCTTCCCTTTTGTTTTCCTCTGAAGTCTTCAATCTAGTTTCTCTCCAGGCAAATGTCATGCAGTCCCTAAGTTCATTTTTCCTGTTTGTAGTTGATGGCCTCTCTTAATGGTCTATTCCACATGTTTATCCCACTGTCAGAGGAAAAATTACTCTGCCTGCCCTCCCCATTTGCTCTTAATTTCCTTATTTTCTATAACATCAGGGCTGATGGCACAAGAATCGTTTACAATAACTCCTAAATCGCTCTCCTGGCCAGTCCAATGGCATGACATTTCTTTTTAATATGTATTCTCTGCTTTGGCTTCATGCCCCTAGACTCATTATTTTACATTTGTCTGCATCAAAACTACAGTGTTGCCAATCCCAAAGGATCATATATCAGAAGAAGTAATGAAAGGAGAAAAAGAGAGAGAGAGACCCTGAGAGCAGTCTAAAAATCCTAGGCCTCCCCTGGAGAGTCTTTTTTTTTTTTTTTTTTTTTAATTGGTATTGTCTCATCCACCCAGTATACATGTTAATTGTATCTTCCCCTTCTCCCAGCCCTATTCTTCTATGTCTGTCTCTCCTGCTCCAGTCTAGGAATTAACATCTGCAAAGTGAACATACCAGACTCTCCAGACACCACAGTTCTTGTTACACATAGTGGCTGGAGGCCTGTAAATTTCACTTTTCCTACTGTGGGCTCAGAGGGGAGGTTACACTTGCAACACGGTCTTCCACTTACCGTCTTAAGTGTCCCCCGTCTTCTCCCCCCACCCCCCAAATTGACCTAGATCCCCTCTGAATCTTGTTGGGGGGGAATATTGCTGAATATTCTCTACAGAAAATAGGACTGTTTCCAGGCATGATCCTGTCTTTTATTGTTTGTTTGAATTACAATCGCACCTAGAGGCCCCGCTTGGGGATCAAGACTTTTGTGTTAGGCACTGTACACGCACAATGAAAAGATAGTCCCAACCCCAAGGAGAGCTTACAGTTCAAGATGAAAGACAGTGGGTGGATTCAGCAAATAGATTCAAACAATAAATGATCAGGTCTTGTATTGTTTGAATTACAGTCGCACCTAGAGGCCCAAATAGATGCAAGGTAACAGTGAGACAGTTAGGGACCTACTTAGGGACTACCTCCTCTTGTCCTTTCTGAGCGCGCTCTCTCTCTCTCTCCACCTACTCTTCTTGCCTTCCCTCCCCCCAAAGGCAGCTCCTCACCTGGTGACTTGCTAGCCCTGAGCCAGTGGAATGTTGCTCCTGGAACAGCTAGAGGACTTCACTAAATATCTCCTGGGAGTTGCTGCTCTCCTCCCTGTGTATAGTGCAGTGGGGAGCTCTCCCAGTATCGGAGCACGTGATTATTTTTTAAAATCTGTTTTAAACTCATAAATGGCAATAAATGTAGCCTGATGAGAAACCCAAGGGCTCAGCTTCCTATTCTGGCTAAGCTATGTTCCGTGTTGTTCTGCTCCCCTTATCGCTCCTTGTATTCTGGGGTTGCCCAGCCCCTGGCATAAGTTAGGGTAGCGTCCGGGCTGCTGTAATTTACATGTTGCTGCAGTGACACCTTGAGGGCCGGTGTGGCAGGTGGGAGTAGCAGGAGCGCAGTGATGCTCTCACCATGCTCCTGGCACTGTGGGTGAGGTGGTGTGGTGGCACAGAGCCAGATATACCAGTTGTACCCCTCTCTCTTTACACAATGCAGCCATGAAGACGGTGGATCTGCTTTCTGAGCAACATTCCTACCTTAGGGGCTTCCTTGGAGGGTGTAAAGCATCCTTAGAGCAATGGAGACTTGGGGCTGCTGATACTGTTTATGGTGGTTTTACAACCTGTTAGATCCAAGCCATCACTTATTGCTCTGAAACCCCTGTGCTGCTTGTGCAGAGCAGCTGGTGATAGAGCAAGAAGCCTCAGGTATCAGCCCTCTGACTTCGGTGGATTTAAGTGAGTCCCTCGTTGTAGCCTCTGTCCTTGCAGTGAAAGGTTGCATAGTGCTCCCATCAGAGCGCTCTCATTCTTGCTTCTCACCTGAGACCAAGCCTGCTGCCTCACGGCACTTCCAGCACCCTCTGGTTTGGGTAGCAAGATGCCAGGAATGGAAGACTGGGATGTGGGTGTGAGATGCTGGGAAGATGCACTTGCTGTATATAGAGTTGCAAGGCATTTCCTGCGAACAGTCCTGTTGTGCGAGGCACTGTACGGGCACACAGTGAGAGACAGTCTTTGTTCCCGGGGTGTTAAGTCTTGATGATAAATTACAGAAGGATGTGTGTGCTGGCAATGTAAAATTTTTTGCTAGAGCTGGATGGTGGGGCAAGACCTGATAAAATGAGTGGAATTCTCCTGGCTGGCTGAGTTTTCCCTTTGATCAAAAGCACTTGTTCCATCATGCCTGATTTCGCACAGGTTAGCCCAATGGGCATGGCGGCAGGAATGTGGCGTACCGAGCATTTTGGAAGGAGTGTTGCTAAGGAATCTGTCAGGGGAGGGAACCTGTGGAGTTCAGTAGCTAACCTCTGAAGACTTTTTCTCTACAGTGGATAATACAGCTGGCATCATCAAATTGCATCTCACGCTAGGGGGTGGTGCCAGGTTGGTCATTTCACCCCGAGTGTCCTGGGTGCATCACTAGCACTGGATATCAGAGTTGCAATAGAAACACGTCTCTTGGCATCCAGCCTCTCTTTGTGGTGTTAGGTGGACTTGTGCCAACCCAGGGGTGCTGGAGAGATTTCATTGTATCACGTCTTCCTCCAGCAATCTCAGTAATATTTCCAGAAGGGGCCTTTCCAAACCTTCCTCTCTCTCCACCCCATCCACATGTGCCTACTTGCTGTCAGGGCACAGGCAAGCAGGCTCCCCTCTGCTTCCAGAATCTACTGCCATGGGACAGAGAGACCTTGTGCAAGGAACAGTGAAA
Organism: Chelonia mydas; assembly: GCF_015237465.2. Lineage (NCBI taxonomy): Eukaryota > Metazoa > Chordata > Testudines > Cheloniidae > Chelonia > Chelonia mydas. Next base: position 23,573,327 of record NC_051246.2, on the reverse strand, counting down.
ACATAAGACAGTCCAGGATAAGGAGCAATTCAGGGTGGTGGCTGTGTTTGTGTCATTGTCCAGTAGTTAAAAAAGACTGTGTGTGTTTCTGCTTTGATATTTTCACTGTTGTCCTTCCCCCACTGAACTATGGTACAATATATGGTTTGTCTTTTGATAATTCTCACAGCGAAGTGGTATCTGGCAAAGCATCAAGTACTCTGAGACTCGCACACAGTCGCTCAAGGATGGAGAGAATCTTTGCTTTGCTTAGTCTGTCCTCTTGCCGCTTGCGATTCCTGCTTCTTAACAGGTGGATCTGTGGGCAATGTGTATAAGCCCAACTCTTCTAGCAGTTTGTCTGTAATATCTGCTGCCGTTATTTCTCCCAGTTAAATTGGGAAAACAAATAGCCAAAGCCACAATGATACATTAATTCAGGCCTTTTGGTTTACAAGACCAGTGCTATAACCCCTGAGCTCTCAACCTGTTGTGTATGATTGCAGTCAGACACAGTGCTTTGCTCTGCTCTTTTATGACGCCATGCTGATAGGCACTGTGCAAAAACTTAAGCTAGATCTGTGTAGGCAATGAGAGGAACACAGTTTCTGTAATTCTTAATGTTGGTCACGGCTGCATAGAACTCATTTTTGTTTGTAAGGAAAATCATCGTTGTTGGGTTTTAGCCCTTTGGCCTGATCATTGATTTCAATTTGCTTCTGTTTGGATATGCCCTCCAGAATGTGCTTGTTGAGTTATTCATTCCTATGCCTCCAATAAAAAAAGAGAACTATATGGGAAGACACTAGAAACTGGTGACAGGACAATTTGTAGGACAGTGGGAGATGCTTAGTGACATGCTTGGGATTTTAGCTCTCTTAGCTTACCGGTCAGATGCACTGACATTTGATAAATGGTTGGAATCAGCATGACCTGAACATAATTTGGATAAGAAGGTAGGTGGGGGGGGGGGGGGGGAGGGAAGTGGGGAGAAATTTGGTTGCTACCTGAATCTTTTCCTGTGCTTGTTGAACCCCTGGTATAATTCTGGTACTACAAATAAGAGGGCAGTGCCGAATCTAGCCAGAAAAACTCCTAAGATTTCCTCTTTAGAGGTGCTGAACGCCAGCAATTCCTACGGTAGGCAGTAAAAGTTGCACTTTCTGTACAAGGGCAGAACTCAACCCGTAGGAATTATATAGCACTTCGTAACTTTAAAAGAGAGGAAGGATGGTCCAGTAGTTAGTCTAGGACTCCAGAGACCTGGGTTCAGTTCTCAACTCCACCACAGACTTCCTGTGTGACCTTGAGCAGGTCACTTGGGCTCTGTCTCTCAGTTCCCCCATCTGTCACAAGGGGATAATAGCATAAGTGTGCTGTGAGGATAAATGAGTTAAAGATTGTGATGTGCTCAGATACTATGGTAATGGGAGACACATGAGTACCTAAGATAGAAAGCGGTTTGCAACCATTAGCTGATGCTCCCCAAAACCATATGAGGTAGGTCAGTATAATCCCCTTTAAAATAAATAAATAAAGGACTGGAAGTGGATGGAAAGGTTAAGTGACTTGTCCAAGGTGATAGACTGAATCAGTGTCAGAGTCTGAACCGAATCTCTGTAGATCCTAGGGAGAGGTTCTTGCTTTAGGAGGCTTTTGGTTGATATTTTTGTCTCGCACAACCCTCTTGTCCCTGAGGTGTAGGTGGATTTTAACTTTAATTGTTTAAAGGCAGGTGTTTGTTCTCTCTCTCATGTTTACTTAACAAATGGTCTACTTTTGTTACCATTGTGCCATTGGTGTTCCTCATCATTTTGCTATTTTGAACCAGGCATGCTCTGGTTGGGAGCAACTTGTTGGTACAAGTTAACCCTCTCAGTGAGATTCTGGGAGCTTTTTTCCTCTAGTGGTTGTGGATGGGAAGCCATTTAATATACATAGCACTTACAACTGCTCTTTCTATAAGTTTTGCCAGGTGGAGTCTATGCCGGCCAATCACACTAGCATGTTCATTTACTGGGGTGTCGCTAGCAGACCAAGAGGTACCTAAACCACTCAAAGAGCAACAGGTCTAGTAGTAAAGGGGTGAGCGTCTCACTCCCTTACACCAAACATAATTGGGAAGATAGTGTAACACAGTGGTTCTCAACCTTTCCAGAGTACTGTACCCCTTTCAGGAGTCTGAATTGTCTTGCATACCCCAAGTTTCACCTGATTTAAAAACTACTTGCTTACAAACTGAGACATAAAAATACAAAAGTGTCACGGCACACTGTAATTGAAAAATTGCTGACTTTCTCATTTTTACCATAGAATTATAATATAAATCAATTGAAATATAAATATTGTACTTACATTTCAGTGTATAGTCTATAGAGCAGTATAAACAAGTCATTGTCTGTTTGAAAGTTTACTTTGTATTGGCATGCTAGTGCTTTTTTTGTAGCCTGTTGTAAAACTAGGCAAATATGTAGATGAGTTGATGTACCCCCTGGAAGATCCCTGTGTACCCCTGGTTGAGAATCACTGGTGTAACAGAAGTCAAGTTATTCTAACAGGATGTTATAGCAGGATCAGTGTCTGCTGATTTGGAAATAAAAATGAAGGTCTGTGCTATCTCAGCCTTGTTCACCCTGGACATAGCATAGAGCTTTATTTTTAAAGCACCCTAACCCATCTTATCTCACTTTACAATTTTGTACAGTCCTCCACCATCGTGTCTCTCAGTGCCTTTCATGTTAACTAGATTGGCAGTTAACTAAGTCCCAAGTGCACTTCATGGAATCTCTCTCTTTCCAGGTTATCGAAAGCTCTGCTTGAAATAGTATTGCCATTTTTATTTTATTTAAAGAGTGGGGTGTGAGGAGGCAATGAAGAGCTGGTTGATGTTGCTGTGAATATTATTCTTGTTACGGTAAAAAAACAATCTCATGAGGCAGCTTCTTTGCAGCAGCAGGAGGCCATTACTCTTTGACGCATCCTATTCTCTGTCGCAGGCTACTCCCTTTTCTGAAATGAAGCGGTCTCAGCAGAGCAGAGCTCACGGATGCTGTCTGTGTACAGTTATCTGCCTCCCCAGAAGCTGTAGGTAGCCTTGTCTCATTTAACAAATACTAAATGAATTCATTCTAATATCTGATCATGGAATATTTCAGTAGATTAACTTGCGGGTGCTCCCCGATAAACCGGGCTGGGCAAAGTTTTTGGCCCAAGGGCCACATCAGGGAATAGAAATTGTATGGTGGACCATGAATGCTCCCAAAATTTGGGTTGGGGTGTGGGAGGGGGTGAGGGCTCTGGTTGCGGGTGCGGGCTCTGGGGTGGGGCTGGGGGTGAGGAGTTTGGGGTGTAGGATGGTGCTCTGAGCTGGGACTGAGGGGTTCGGAGGGTGGGAGGGGGATCAGGGCTGGGAAAGGGGTGCAGGTTCCAGCTGGGGGTGCGGCTCTGGGGTGGGGCTGGGGATCAGAGATTTGGGGTGCAGGAGAGTGTGCTGTGCTGGGATCAAGGGGTTTGAGCGGGAGAGGGATTAGGGCTGGGGCAGGGGATTGGGGCATGGGGAGAGGCTCAGGGGTGCAGGCTTTGAGCGGCGCTTACCTCAAGCGGTTCCCAGAAGCAGTGGCATGTCCCTTCTCCGGATCTTAGGCGTGGAGCGGCCTATGACCCTCGGAGCGGGGCCGTTCTGCAACTTCTGGGAGCCGCGTGGTGCGGCCCCTGACCCGGTGCCTTGGCTGGAGCACCGGAGTGGGGCCGAGTCACGTGGTGCGGCTTCCCCACCCCGGCGCCCCAGCTGGAGCTCGCTGGCCAGCTTAAAATGGCTCGCCAGCCGTAGTTTGCCCACCTCGGTGATAAACGGTTATTGCAGCAATTTAAGTTTGGTCAAGACTTTTATTGGTGGTGGGGAATATTATATACAGAGTAAGATCCATAAAAACGTTTCCACAATTAAAAAAATCCAGTGAAAACAGTTGCTTCCAAAGAAATGCACTTTTCCTTGCAGTGTTTGAAATCCAGACATCGTAGCACTGAGAATTTGTGGGAGAGAGACTGGCCTCATTGTTTATTTGTTTGGGGTTTTTTTGCCCCTTCCTTCTCCAAGTGGGGTGTGATGTTGATAGTAATTAGAGTGACAAGCAAACTGGATTTCAAAAATTACTGCCATCTCAATAATCGAAGGTGTGACTAGTAACACAGATTTTCCACTGAATGCATCCAATGCAGTGAGCTGTAGCTCACGAAAGCTCAAATAAATTGGTTAGGCTCTAAGGTGCCACAAGTCCTCCTTTTCTTTTTTGCAGATACAGACTAATGCGGCTGCTACTCTGAAGCAGATGAAGATGCTTGTTTTATGATTTTGAGTCGACTGTCCCTTTTAACATGGTAACAATCATAATTGTAGGCTAAAAAGTACCCAGGTTTGTCCTCAGAGGGTACATCTACACTGCAGTAAAACAGCCATGTCTGGCCCCTGTCAGCTGACTCGGGCTCATGGGGTGTGGGGCTATAGAATCGCAGTGTAGTCATTCAGGCTTGAGCTGTGGCCCAGTACTGCAATGTTTGGGGATGCACGCACTGCTTATGTGGAAACAAAGCTGTGTTCACTGAATTTATTCCTGTACTTTTTAAGATCCATAAAAACGTTTCTATTAATAATATTTGGTTTCATAAAAACATTAACCACAAAACCAAACCTAGAATTTTAGGCTTGCGCTACCTGACAGTCTTAAACTCTTCTGCATGTTTATTATGAAGAAGGCAGAAGGTTTTAAATTTCCCAAAGGAAGGGAGAGGCTGCAGACCGACCTGTGAGTTTAAAAGTCAGAAGTAATCTTGCAAGTGTCAGGTTAGATTTGTCAATGTAAAACCTGCCAAAGGAAGATGATTTGAGTTAAAGGGATACATCCTCAACTAATTTACACCATCTGAGAATCTGGCCTAGCATATTTTAATTCAGAGCGTTGGTCAACCTGGAGCCTTCATGCTACAGGAGGTTTTAAGAGACATTCTTACAGGTTTTTTTTTGTTGTTGTCTATTATTTGTATTACTGTAGCATCTAGGGGCCTCATCCTAAAATAAGGCTTCATTGTGCAGGGCACTGTACAAACAGATTGAGACATCCCTGCCTTGAAAATTTTACAGTCTAAATAGCCAAGACAGCAAAAAGATGGAAGGGAAAACTGAGGCCCAGAGGGTGCCCAAGTTCCCACAGCAGGTCAGTAGCAGAGCTGCGATAAGGACCCAGGTCTTCCAGACTCCAGTCCAGGGTCCTATCTGCTAGACTAGGCCGCCTCTCTATTTTAGGTTCATCTTCTCATCTTTAGTAAATAACAGCAGATGCTGGGATTTTTCAAAAGACACCAAAGACATTTTTCTAGCTTCCCATATCATGATGATATGAAGCCAGAAGGTGAGATTGAGATGCAGAGACATTGAAAGAAACCCAAAGGTAGCAAATATAAAACCAGAAAAAGGAAATAGTTTTCTGCACACTGTACAATTAAACTGTGGAACTCATTGCCACAAGATGTCATTGAGACCAAAGAGCTTAGCAGGACTGTGGAAAAAGATTTGAAGATTTTATGGACATAAGAACATCTGTAGTAAGAACGTAATTTGTGAACTCTTTGGGACAGGGACAATGTCTTTATTCTGCATTTGTACAGTGCCTGGCGCAGTGGGGTCCTGGTCCATGACTGGGGTTGCTAGGCACTACTACTAAATAATAACAACCCTGGGTTTGGAAGGGGTAGAGACTCTCCTGCTTCAGGGCACAAGTAAACTTCTAACTAATGGGGGTTCAGGAAAAGCTTCCCCAGTAGGCCAGTTATACTGCAGGTTTGTTGCTCCTTCCTCAGAGCACCTAGTACTGGCACAGGATATTGAGGTAAGTGGTCCAAAGGACTGATCCAGTATGAGACTGCCTGTGCTCTTAACCAGTTACCCTAGAGAAAGTGTTTGAGTTGGGAGCTGAGTGAACTGCCATTACTCCCACCCCCCAAACAAACAAACACACTGTAGTAGTGAAAAGTATATCAGAGTTTGAAAATTCCTTCTGTATTTTTAATATCTGATGATCTAAGATGGTGGAATATCAGTACAAGGAGTGTGTATGTATGTGTGTAAAATTTGATCGCGTTCCTACACATCACTACCTTAGTCCTCTGGCATTGCATCTTGCCTGTACTAACACAATTAAGAGGAACATTCTGCCAAATATTTTATGGTCTCTATTAATTTCTCTCTCATTTTGCTTAATACTCGAACAATCTCTCTCTGGTTAGCCAACCGCTCCATTCCATTTTCTTGCTTCCAGGTTGGCTGGGATATTTAAGTCCTTTCCTGGAAAAGTGGGTATTGGCTCGACTCACGCTGGAGATGCATGCAGCATTGGGGCTGGCTGGATCCCATAGGGCTGATGGTTGAAATGGGATAGAGTTAGAGTGGGATTGCTCTTCATTTCTCTGGGTGACTGGCCTGTGCACGGCTATGGTGGGGCAGGCTCCTGGGTCAAGCATCGCTGCTGAAGGGGAAACCGTTCACAAACCAGACATTCCACAGGAAGCCTGCAACCCTGGAGCTCTATATTCTGGTACTCTGTAATTGGGACCATATGCAGTGTGCGTGAATGTATTGTACTGTGGCGCATAAAGTTTCCAGCGGGGATGGGTGTGAGGAGGATGGGGGCAAGGAGTCTGTTTATAGGTTGTCTGCGGAATTTAGTTATCTGGGAGACATGTTTTGACTTGGCACCAGTAGGCTTTAGGAAGAGCACTTACCGGCGCTTCAGGTCTTCTCTGTGCTGTGGCTTCCCCCAAATAGTTGCACGGGACTTTCCTCCTCTCCAAGGAGTTCATCGTTTAGAGGCTGAAATTCAGGCTTCTCTCAGAATGATGCCTTTGGTCTGTTCAGGTCAAAAGGGAACCGGATGAAATCAGCTGTTGTAAGTGAACTGGACTCTGAAGGTCGCCCCAGAAGCCTTATCTTGAGTGCAACTCTGACCCTGTTTCCTCTTCCTGTTCCTTTTGGCAGTGCCTGCATCCTTCTACTGGAATGGCTGATAAAATAGCTGTAGCCTGGGGGACTGAATTGCTTCAGGCAGTGCTGACCATTCGGAAAGGCCATTGCTAATTCCTGTTTGTTTGCTAGGGATTGTATTCTCCCTTGAGCTGCCGTGTCACTGCAAGGAAGGTGCTGCCATGCAGGAAATGGGGAAGTTTGTTTCCATAGGTAACTTTTGCTCTTCCCAGTAGTGGAGCAGGTGGTGGAAAAGGGGAGACTGAACGTGAGAAAGAAGCCTGTGTGGGGAAAAGAAGAGGAGTGAGAGATGTAGTAGGATTTCAAAAATTGGACCAGAAGCTGAAAGAAGTGGATCAGTAAAATGTCCCCAATGATGATCCTTTTCTAAAGCAAACTCTGAGCAAAGCTGAAATAAAAGCACTGCTTTGGGCTGCTAGGTACTTAGACATAGTGGATGAGTCTGAGTCAACTCTTACCAAGTCAAGTAAGCTTTGTTGAGGCAGTGGTGGTGCAGGACTAGGAGTCAGGGAAGTGCGGGTTCTATCTGTGGCTCTGCCACTGAGCTACTGTATGACCTTGAGCAAGTCACTTAGCTTCTCTGCCTCTGTTTTTTCCCTTTGTCTGTCTTGTCTATTTGGGTTGTAAGCTCTTCAGGGTAGAGACTGTGTGTTTTATAATGGGTTTGTACAGCACCTGGCACAACAAGGCCCTGATTTCAAGTGGAGTCTCTAGGTGCTACTGTAATACAAATACTAATAATCACAGATTAAGCATCTGTGAGCAAAGTCCTCTTTAATTTTAAAAATATTCTACAGTAACCATCCCCAAACACTGTACTAACAGTCTGTTAAACTGGTAGGTGGGTGTTTAAAAATACATATTGCTTGCACATTCTGTATATATGTCTGCTAGCACATCAGTGGCTTTTTGGGGAGGAGAGCCAGGAGCTAAGATGAAAGATGTTTTGTCTTAGGATAAGAGGGTGCTTTTAGATTGGCTTTGAGGCTCACTTTCCTGTTTTGCCTGGAACTTTGTTGCATGTAAGCACATGTACCACGTATGAATCTTGCATATACTGGTCAGAGAGTGCTTTCATGGAATGTGTTCTTTTAAATTACACCATTGCCTCATGACCTGGATCATGTGAAGTGTCTGCTGTGTCCTATGGTTTATCTAGTAGTGTGTATTACATTCGCTTTTATAAATGTGCCTACAGATGAGCACTAAGGGTTTAATTTCAGTCCTGCTGCCAGTGGACTTGAGCCCCCTTTCCTTTTTGTGTCTTCCCTTGTGCACCTCCACAGATTTCATATTGGGAACGATGGTGGGGATAGAATAGGTGGGCTTATACTTAAGGGGTGAGCATAGTTGCCTAAAGTGCACTAGACTAGCAGTACAGGTCTCCCAAGAATCATGCAGCAGGTTCACTGCTTTGTTTGAACTATCCAGCTATTTTACTCTAGAAAAGACTTGACTTACATAGGCCACGCCACCTACTTCTTCATTTTCCCTTTGCTTCCCTTTCCAGTTTTTTTAATTAAAACTTAAAACGTTGGCTAATTTTTTCTGAGGTAGAGCCTTGTTCTCTGCAGGTCTGGGGCCTTGCTTTCTGTGTGTTCTGTTCAGCTTTGATCCATCTCTGCGTGTGCTGGCTGGTGAGCCTGGCCAAACCCTGCATGTCATCGTTGCAGCATGTTCCTAAGGAGGCTGTGAGTGGGGGGGGAACCCATTTTTGCTGACCATGCAGATTTATAGGCAGATGCTGGAGGCTGGCTGGGATAATGGAATGACCCTCTTTCTCACAATGCTCTTGTCTCCTGCATAACTGACCAGCGCAATTGACCAGGAGGATGGTCTTGTGGTTAAAACCGGGGCTTGCATAATCAGAAATCCCCAGTTCTGCCATAGGCTTCGTTTGTGAACTTGGACAAGTCACTTAATTTCTCTGTACCTCAGTTGCCAATCTGTAAAATGGGGATAATATCTTTGTCCATTTATAAGCTCTTTGGGGTGGAGATAGGGATAGGAGAAATTGGACCACTTAAATTGGAATCCTCACGAAGTGTTCCCATGCCTGTCACTCCAAAACCAAGCGACGCATCCGTCCTGTTTCAGTGCCAGCAGATTTCTGTAAGTCTAGGAGCAGGCAGCCACGCTGACAGTGGTTCAGGTCTGTGCAGAGAATGCTGAAGGTGAACTAAACGGAAGAGGGCAAGCTGGCCTTGTAGCGAGAGATGGATTCTTTGCTCTGTCCAAGCACCATTTGAATCCCAGAACAAACTCCACGGTAGTAGAAGTAAGACTACTTTATGCTTCTGTAGCACCTTATATTAGAATATCTTGAACTCAGCAGATGTTAACTGAGTCTCACAAGACCCTTGTGGTTGGCTATTTTTACAGATGGGGAAACAAAGAGGTTATGGGGTGAGATTTTCAAAAGCATTCCGCGTTGGCCTAACTCTGCTCTCCCCTAAATCTATGGTAAAACTCTCATTGACTACAGTGCAGGGTGGATAGATTTTAAATCGGAGGTTTAAATCACCAATTTTAATTACGATTTATATCAAGCTGGAAACCTTGATTTAAATAATTGATTTTAATCTTGTAATTTGTACTTTTACTTTTTAGTTATTTTACAAAGAGAGGTTGATTCTCAAAGGTAGGTGTAATTTGGTGGTACTTTTTGTTAAGCAGGAGGGAATACACTATATCAGTGGTTCTCAAACTTTTTTTTTCGCGGACCACTTGAAAATTGCTGAGGGTCTCGGTGAACCACTTAATGCTCTTTCCAAATGTTGTTTGCACCGTTAGCTAACTATTGTAAAGTGCTTTGGATAAAAGCACTGTATAAAAAACAAACTTAATAATAATTTTTTGTTCTACACAAAAAAGCACACAACTCATATTTTAATATCTTATAGTCTTACCTTTCTTATGCAATGGATGTGCCCTCTCTCTCCTGCCGCAGCACCCACATTGCTGGGGCTGGGAAGGAGGGGGATCTCTCCCCGGCAGCCGCAGCCCTGGAGCTGGGGAAAGTCACCTCTTTCTCTGACTGCTGCAGCCCTGCATGTCCCAAATTCCCCCTACTCCCTATTCCCCCCAAGGCCACCATCTCACCTTACACGTGCGTCTTCTCCAGGGTCCAGGCACCTAATTAGTGGAGCTGCGCCTGGACTAATTAGGTGGGTGGCCCTTCATTCTCTTGTGTGTGGCTGCCCAGGTGTGCACCTTAGAGGGAACTGTCTGTGGACCACCTGAATTGAGCTCGCAGACCACTGGTGGTCCATTGACCACAGTTTGAGAACCTCTGCACTATATCTATACACAGTTATTTAAGCAATTATATAGCTTAAGATAATTTTATTCAGATTCTTTTTAATTTTTATTATGTTAGAAAATGGTGAATGATGCATTTTGTGTTTAATAAGTTTATCTTTTTATTTGTGATTTTGTGTCCAAGCTGCATTTGGGGATAATTATACTGATTTCCTTTATAAAGTGTTTTGAGATCTATGGCTGAAAGTGCAATATAAGAGCAAGGTGGCATTATTATGTCATATTTGGATGGATATTGGAATTCAGTTTAAAAATGCAAAAATCAGCATTTTAAAATTGTTTTTTAGTAGTTAAAGAAATCTACCTTAAATGTGCTGGATATATAAGGGAAAAAAATATCCAAACATGTTTTGTATTTAAAACTGACTTATTAAACAAAAGTATTCCCTGTATTTAGTGAACTGTGTGCAACCAGAAAGGAGCAATGCTGGTATCAAAGCGAGGAAAAAGGGACAATGTTCTTCAGAGGGCAGTCTCTAGTGTTGATTTCAACACTTGGGAACTGGAGCGGGGGAAAAACCTGCTATGACTGCAGGTCATAAAAAAGACCCTATTAAGTTAATTATCTAGTCAATAAGCAATATATCCCTCACCATTTTCTGACTCACTAAAAATGTACAATTAATAAGAATCAAAACATTAAGCTGTATAATTGCTTCAATAAATGTATATAGTTATCATATCCCCTCCGAGGTGGCAAAAAGATGTACCAAATTTAGCATAAAGGCTCTATTTAGTTGTAAATCAACATGATTTACTGGTTATATCTGCTATTGAGAGTGTACCTTTTTTAAAGAAAATAACTAAGTACAAATGGAAAATTTGATTTAAAATCAATGATTTAAATTGAGGCTTTCCATTTGATTTAAATTATGATTTAAATCAATGACTAGTTCACAGAATGAACTGAGCTAGTTGATCAACTGAAATGAAGAAAATATTCTCTGTACCTGCGGAAGAGGCTACTGCTGTCAAAAGCTGGTGTAGCACTTAGAATCATAGAACATCAGGGTTGGAAGGGACCTCAGGAGGTCATCTAGTCCAACCCCCTGCACAAAACAGGACCAATCCCCAATCAAATAATCCCAGCCAAGGCTTTGTCAAGCCTGACCTTAAAAACTTCCAAGGAAGGAGATTCTACCACCTCCCTAGGTAACGCATTCCAGTGTTTCACCACCGTCTTAGTGAAAAAGTTTTTCCTAATATCCAACCTAAACCTCCCCCACTGCAACTTGAGACCATTACTCCTTGTCCTGTCCTCTTCTACCACTGAGAATAGTCTAGAACCATCCTCTCTGGAACCACCTCTCAGGTAGTTGAAAGCAGCTATCAAATCCCCCCTCATTCTTCTCTTCCGCAGACTAAACAATCCCAGTTCCCTCAGCCTCTCCTCATAAGTCATGTGTTCCAGACCCCTAATCATTTTTGTTGCCCTTCGCTGGACTCTCTCCAATTTATCCACGTCCTTCTTGTAGTGTGGGGCCCAAAACTGGACACAGTACTCCAGATGAGGCCTCACCAATGTCGAATAGAGGGGAACGATCACGTCCCTCGATCTGCTCGCTATGCCCCTACTTATACATCCCAAAATGCCATTGGCCTTCTTGGCAACAAGGGCACACTGCTGACTCATATCCAGCTTCTCGTCCACTGTAACCCCTAGGTCCTTTTCTGCAGAACTGCTGCCTAGCCATTCGGTCCCCAGTCTGTAGCTGTGCATTGGGTTCTTCCGTCCTAAGTGCAGGACCCTCCACTTATCCTTATTGAACCGCATCAGGTTTCTCTTGGCCCAGTCCTCCAATTTGTCTAGGTCCCTCTGTATCCTATCCCTCCCCTCCAGCGTATCTACCACTCCTCCCAGTTTAGTATCATCCGCAAATTTGCTGAGAGTGCAATCCACACCATCCTCCAGATCATTTATGAAGATATTAAACAAAACCGGCCCCAGGACCGACCCCTGGGGCACTCCACTTGACACCGGCTGCCAACTAGACATGGAGCCATTGATCACTACCCGTTGAGCCCGACAATCTAGCCAACTTTCTACCCACCTTTATAGTGCATTCATCCAGCCCATACTTCTTTAACTTGCTGACAAGAATACTGTGGGAGACCGTGTCAAAAGCTTTGCTAAAGTCAAGAAACAATACATCCACTGCTTTCCCTTCATCCACAGAATCAGTAATCTCATCATAGAAGGCTATTAGATTAGTCAGGCATGACCTACCCTTGGTGAATCCATGCTGACTGTTCCTGATCACTTTCCTCTCGTGTAAGTGCTTCAGGATTGATTCCTTGAGGACCTGCTCCATGATTTTTCCGGGGACTGAGGTGAGGCTGACTGGCCTGTAGTTCCCAGGATCCTCCTTCTTCCCTTTTTTAAAGATTGGCACTACATTAGCCTTTTTCCAGTCATCTGGGACTTCCCCCGTTCGCCATGAGTTTTCAAAGATAATGGCCAATGGCTCTGCAATCACATCCGCCAATTCCTTTAGCACTCTCGGATGCAACTCGTCCGGCCCCATAGACTTGTGCACGTCCAGCTTTTCTAAATAGTCCCTAACCACCTCTTTCTCCACAGAGGGCTGGCCATCTACTCCCCATGTTGCGATGCCCAGCGCAGCAGTCTGGGAGCTGTCCTTGTTAGTGAAGACAGAGGCTTCTACAGTCTCAGGTTCCCGGTGCTTAGCCAGTGACTTCCACCAGTCTGGTATTTTGAATTTCTTTAAAACTTTAGTAGAAAACATATACTGCTTGAATATTTTTCTTTAATTTACTTGAAATTATTTGAATAGATGATAGTAAATTTAGGCCTTAACATAGGTTGCCATAATTTCAAATTTAAATAATATTTAAATAATAAAAAATTAAATAGGTTAATTTATAAAAAGACTGATATAAATGAAAACAGATTTTTTTATTTATTAATTGATTTTTATCCACCCTGCTTCGGTGAGCACGTCTTTAGACCAACACTGAGGGCCTCCAAAAATCCAGTTGTTTGATTTACCCAGGGCTACAAAGTGAGGCTGTGGTATATCTGGGAACGGCACTTGGGAGTCTCCTGACTCCCAGTCTTGTGCCTTAACCCTAAACCCAGCCTTCCTTCCCCTTTTGATAAAACGCTTGCTGGGGGTGGCCTCTCACTAGTGCACACACACTGAGTCAGTGGTCTCCGTCCAGGACCAGTTAGCATTAATTGGCTTCCTGGGCAGTGCTCTGAGCTGTATGAGTATGGAGATTTAATTGCCTCCTGACCTCTAGAAATGGTCCCCCCAGTTGCTGCTGGCTGGCGTGGCAGTGGGGTGGAGCTTACGCTGCTGCTGTGCCTGTTTTGGAAGAGCCAGACAGAAGACTCAGGGATGTCAGTCTGGCACCTTTCGCCAACACTAGCACTGCAGAGGTGACTGGAGCCTGTGGACTCTGATGTCCCTTCCAGGCACTCTTCCCCCGTATCTTCTACTCTGTACTCAGGAAGGAGACCCTTCAGTGCATCCCTGGGCTGTTCCAGACAGCTCCTCACCCATCTTTCCCTGCTTTGCACTTAGTGATGGAGTAGCTGTCTTCTCTTCCCGTCCCAATCCCTGCATTCCACGTTAATTCACAGCACCTGTCAGTGCAGGGCAAAGAGGCCAGCGTGAGCATGTGGGGGGTGAAAAAGGGATTTGTTTAGCAATCCCACTTGGCCTGTAAATCAGCAGTGTGCATGGGATCAGCTGCTACATAATAACTGATGCATATTCATGCTTGCTAGCTGCAGCAGAGTCATTCAGCTAGGGGATCCTTGTGTCTCTGTGTTGTTAATGTACCCCAATGGGAAGGAGGGAGGGAAAGGGGGGATCCCAGTGGCAGGTGCCTGACTGCTTGTCTTTATCTCCTCTCCCAGCTGCCCATCCTTCCTCAGCGTCCTGAGATGGGGGCACTATGGTTCGCTTGCTTTTCATCTGCATTTTCCCCAGCCTTTGAGCGCACTGAGGCTGATTTAGGGCTCCGCAAGGGAGATTTTGTTGCTTGCGGCTCTAAATCACTCCTGTCATACTTCCATCCTTCCTTGCATCCCTGTTGAGCTCATAACCGAGGTGGTGTACCAGCGACTAAATAAAAATAGACCGATCCACCTAGTTGGCTTAGAGTTGCTAAATGAGCATGGTGGTGTTAGTGTGGAAGGGATTTGATCGTGTCAGTTAGGTGACTTATTTTATTTATTTATTTATTTATTTATTTATTTATTTATTTATTTATTTTAAAAAAGAGGAGTCTATGAACGTATCTAGAATTTGACACAGAATATGAGAGCTGCCCCCTCGCATCTCTGCCAGTGCACTTGTTCCTGGTTTCCCCTATTGCCCCTCTGCCTACACATAAATCTGCATCATAATCCTGACCTGTAGCGCTCCCTGATATGCCATGCCTCTCCCACCATCAGCTCTGACAGCGCATCTCCAACCTCGGTTGTGTCAGTCCTGGGCCTCTCCTGAATGGAGAGGCTGCTGTGATTTTGTTCCCTAGATGGCCCATTAGAGATTGAGATGAAACACCCCCCCCCTCCCCCACACACACACATACACTCATTTCTGCTTGTTGCCCGGCCCCGGAACTTGAACTGTGGTCTCCAGAGAGAAAAGCCTAGTGTACCTAAGGATATTTCCAGGTCTCCCGAATCCTACTCCAGTGCCCTATCCACTAGGCCACTTTGGTGTAAAAGAATGTGTAAGACCCTGTATTGTTGAGAGGGACACAATTTACTTCCCAGTAATTCCTCCCACAGACTGCCACAGCCAGCAATCCCAGTTGCACTTCTTCAACTTTAGTCCCACTTCCTCACCCAGTGGTACTCCATTATCTCTCTAGGTATTTGTATGGCCCTCATCACTGTAGTATCTGAGCTTCTATAACACCCTTGTAGCAGGGGTTGCAAATAATCAGATGCGGGTACAGAGTGTTATCCAATTTTGAGAGGCTGTGTGGCCCAGTGGATATGGGACTTAGAACACTAGTCCCAGCTCTGGCAACTGACCTGCTGTATGCATTGGTTGGCAAGTCACTTCACCTCCTTGTCTTTCCCTTCCCATCCTTTCTCTAGTCTGTTTAGCCTGTAAGCTCTTCAAAGCAGGGACTGCGTGTGGTGCCTTGCACAGATGGGTCTTCTTCTCAGTTGGGGCTTCTAGGAGCAGCTATAACACAAATAATAATACTAAGGCTTGGAAGTATTAGTTTTTTATTGGTATATGTCGGTAAACATCAATATCCAACCAAACCAAATAAAAAAATATTTCCACTGATAAGCAAAGTAAGGAAAATGCTGTTGGAGAACTTATTAGTTAAAATCCACTGATTTAGACTTTTGAATGAGGCTGGTTACAAACGGACTAGCGAATGGATAGTAAAAACAGGTATGGGTTGTTGCCTTAAGGGTAGTTCTTTTGTGTATTTTTGACATGTGATGTTGACAATTTGTGTTGTAATGATTTAGAATGTTTTAACTTTTTGAATCTCTGTGTCGGTCACTAAATAATTGTATGACCCCCGCCCCTGTATTTCCCATAGCTGTGAAAATTTAAAATGGATAAAAATATAAAAAAATTCTTAAAAACAAACATTGAAATTATCCATGAAAATTATTTTAAAAAGTAAAAATTGAATGCTGCCAAGCCTAATTATAAACTGTGTTAAGAGAATGTTTGCCAGAAGCTGGGAATGAGCAACAGGGGATGGATCACTTGATGGTGACCTGTTCTGTTCATTCCCTCTGAAGCACCTGGCATTGGCGACTGTCAGAAGACAGGATACTGGGCTAGATGGGCTTTTGGTCTGAGCCAGTATGGCCGCTCTTCTGTTCTTAGTGGTACCCTCTCCACAAAACCAGACCTCATTGTTTTCTCTCACTCCTTCTCTGTGTTCTTTCTCAGGGGGAATTGAGCCATCCCCGACAACGAGGGGACCACCACTTTCTACAGGGCCAGAGTGGCCATCAACAGGGTGAGTGGTGCATTGGGGGATGGGGGATGAAACCATCTTCACACTGGGGGAAAGCGGTGTGCTGAGACACTCACCTGAAATGCTTTTGCTTTGTTCCTGACCAGCCATCCCCTTCTTCCTCCCTCCTCAAGCTTCATCCCTATAGTTAGTTGTTTGGACCTTTCTGTCATGCTGGGAACAGAGGGATGTGGTACATGCTACTTGAGTTGGTTTTTTCCTTAGGGGTAGAGCTGGTCAAAATGTATGGAAGAAAAACTTTTCCATCAAAAAGTGGCCTCTTGATCCATTTTTTAATCTAACATTTTCATGGAAAAACAACATTTTTATGATGATTCACAAAAAATGTCATTTTAAAAAAAAAAGCGCTACTAAAATGGCTACCCAGACTGTTTGGTTGCAGAAACCCAGTTTCAGTAACATTTTGGATAATGTTTTTCAACACAAATTTCAAAAATGTCGTAAAAATTAAAAAAAGGTTCCATTTAAAATCTCTCTCAATCAGAATGGCTGAGATGTTTTCCATGAAACTAATTTTTCATTTTCCGACCCGCTCTCATTTACAAGTTCGAATGAAGAGAACGCAGATGGAAGTCTTTTCTGTCGAGACTGGATGCCTGTCTGGGAGATATGCTGTAGTCAAGTACAAGTTAATGTGCTCAATACAGGGGTAACTGGAGGAAATTTGTGGCCAGTGCTCATGTTCCCTCTAATTTTTGACGTCCATGTGCAGAATTAATTTTATGTGCACCAATATGGAGGTGATGTGATGTGGAGGGGTGGGGCTGAAGGGTTCGGCGTGTGGGAGGGGGCTCAGGGCTGGGACAGAGGGTTGGGGTGTGAGGGCTCTGGCTGGGGGTGCAGGCTCTGGGGTGGGGCCGGAGATGAGGGATTTGGGGCGTGGGGGGGGGCGAAGGCAGAGGGTTGGGATGTGTGTGGGTGAGGGCTCTGGCTGGGGTGCAGCCTCTGGGGTGGGGCCCGGGATGAGGGGTTTGGGATGCAGGCTGCCCTGGGGTTGCGGCGAGGAGAGAGGGACACCCCCACCCCCCCCCCAGCCCTCTCTCGCCACAGCAGCCTGGGGCCAGGGGAGAAGCACCTCTCCCTGCCTGCGTGACCTTTGATAGCCACTGCATGACCACGCAGCTTAGAGGGAATTTAGGCCAGTGCTATACAGGGGTCAGATTAGCTGATTATAATGGTCCCTTCTGGCCTTTTAAATCTGTTTGTCACAGTTTTTATTGAAAACCCTATCCCAACCGTTATTGAAACTTGAGTTTTCACACCTGAAAAGGTTTTCAATAATGCTTTTAATCCCCCCAGCACTCCGTGTTCAGTTGTGAACCGAGCAGTCATAGGGGTTCCCTGGCTGAAGAAGCCAGAAAGCAACCTCTCCACCCCTGGTTTAGCCATTTAACAAATCTGTGCTGTAATACCTAATGGCACGTTTCCTGGTGATGCATTTCGTGGCATGTAGAATGGACGGCTGGCTGCTGAGTATGGAGCTCAGATTTTATTCTCTGATCCTACAGGAACACTCTACAGTCATCCCGGAACAATCTGCAATCTTTCCGTGCAGATGCTTGTTCTTTGCCCCTAGGTTGGCTGTGTAATGCTGCTCTGTTTGATGCCTATTAGCTCAGGTTAGAAGATGACCTAAATCCTTCTGCAGTAAAAGCCTGCATGAATGGGAGCTCACTGTTTATGTTAACCCCCCCCCCAGCCTGAAAATCAGTTTGCTTATTGAAATATCTTCATCTTCTCTGCAGTCTGCCACGTGTCAGCTGGTGGCTCTTTGTGGAATCACTTGAGAGCTGCAGGGACTGTGCCCTGGCTTGTCACTCAGGTGGGATATGCCCCAGTGTGTGGTTTCAGGGTAGATTGTGAGTGCAGATGCCTGAAGTGTGAGTATTAATGCAATTGTTCTGGAACCTCTTCCTTCAACACATGCACGGTGAGGATATCTCCGATGTGCTGTCTGTGACCTACACAAAGCAGGTGAAATACTGTCTGTTTTGGTTAAGTCCTGTTAGTTGCTTCAGCTTCTGTGTACAGGTCAGTTCAGTTCCCTCTTCAGTTCTTGTTGCCACAACATACTGGTGTGTTAGTGTGCCCATGCCCTGCCTGCTTGTAACATCCACCCTCGTTCCCCTTATGACGCTGCTATGATTTGATTGGAATAATTGGAGAGCAGGGCCCCTTCTGGGAGCCAGCCTTACGTTCCCGCTCCGTGATTTGCTTTCCCATTAGAAGTGTCTCGGGGCGGGGGGGGGGGGGAGCCCCTTCGCTACAGGGAGGCTGTCAGCTCCGATGAGAGGAACACAAAGACCCAGTATAAAACAAACGGTCGTTCCAGCCAGAACCTATAAATGGGGCCTTTCACCAAGCAGTTGTTGGGGCAAACTGTTCGCAGCAGGGCCTAGTGGTTAGGACACAGAGTCGGGAGACCTGGATTACATTCGAAGCTCTGCCGCTGACTTGCTGTACGATGTTAAGGGAGACGGTTGGCTGCTCTGCCTCGATTTGCCCGTCTTTACGGGGTGAGGGAAGGATGGAATTGCCATACTGACAGTGGCCAGCACCAGAGGAAGATGCAAGAAACACAACAGGGGACAGTTTTGGAATAACCTCCTTCAAGGAGGATGTTTCTTCTCAACCTCCATCAGTTAGTGTTTGGCTTCTGCCTTGAAGCAGGAGAATTTATGTCCCTGTTAACACTGATACCTGCTGTAACTGCAGATGTTCTGGTGAGCCAGATAAATGTCTGCTCACATTTTATATTCTGTTCTGTTCAGAAAGGGCTAAAAAGTGATTAATCGGTATTTAATAAACAGGCACTCACTTGTTATAGATTGTTACCAAGTCCAAGAGGTTAATAGCCTGCTTATAACCATAGCTTACAATAATCTACAATATCTTATAGCAGTGTGCTTATAATCTTCTGTGACATGCCACTCATGTCTGTAACATGCTTAGAGCATCTACAAACCACTTGCTACATAAGAGCTAAATGTTATTATTTATTATTAACCAATTTATAAATGGAACCTTAATAGTAAGTATAACTAAAAGTCTAATCCTCTCTTGAATTTTCCTAAACTCTTGGCCTCAGTGGCTATGTGAAATGAGTAATTCATAGTAGGTTTTTCACTCCATGCATCTGAAGAAGTGGGTTTTCTACCCACGAAAGCTTATGCCCAAATAAATCTGTTAGTCTTTAAGGTGCCACCGGACTCCTCTTTGTTTTTGTGGATACAGACTAACATGGCCACCCCCTAATACTTAATTCATTAGTGTTCTCAAAGCGCTTTGAGATCCTCAGACAGAAGTAGCTACTCTTTGGGCATGTAAAGTATTGTTAAGCGTTGTAGTTGGGAGAAGGAGCTATTGTTCTGAGTCATCTGCTTGGCCCTGATGGGCAGAAAGGGCAGGCAAAAACTGAGAGGGTGTTGAAGCTCCTTCCTGTAGCCTGGATCTGAGCAGTGAGAACTTCCTCTCCTCTTCCTCATATGATGCAGCAACAGAACCCTTAAGACTTATCTACACAAGAAAGTTGCCGCCCCATTCAATTTAAGAGGTGAATTTAAACCTCATTTAGAGTTATGCTGTGACTTAAAGCAGTGCGAAAGGGGAGATTCTTATTTTGTTTTAAACAAGGTTTTTCAGTTTATTTTAAATTTTTTTAAACTGGTTTAAAATAAACTGCTATAAGAGTGTCCACAAAGGGGATTGCATTGGTTTAACTTAATTGGTTTTAAAACAGATTGAATTTAAACTGGTGCAACTTTCTTGTAAAGACAGGGCCTTAGAGAGGAAGGGCTGTAGTCCGAGTGATACCCCCATTTTAGATGGACTGCAGCCCCTACTGCTGCCTTAGCCTTTCAGAACCTTGCAAGCCACCCCTTGCTGACAACCTGCCCAACCCTCAGTACCTTAGAGACACCCATTCCTTCTCTGCATCCCATCGCTTCCTTCATTCCCTTCCACAAATACCCAGCATGTTATTACTGCTAATTCCACTCCGTCTTAGTTCTTTACGTCTGTAAGTCTCAAGGCACTTTACAAAAGAGGGTATGTAGCATTGCCTCCATTTTAGAGATGGCGGAAACTGAGACACAGGGAGCTGAAGGGCCTTGCCTAAGGTCAGATGGCAGGTCATGAGCAGAGCTAGGTCTCCTGAGTTCTAGACCAGTGCCCTATCCACTGGACCATGCTGCCTCCTATTTCCCCAGCTTGTTTCATGGCTCCTATGCCTAAGCCGCCAGGCACCTCAATACCATAATCGAGGCACCCATGAACACATCATTCTTTCTTGTGGGCAGAGCCAAGTAATAATGAACAGGACACCATTGTAAAGAAGGTGCATCTCTTCCCTGGAGGAGCAGTTTCTGCCACAAATCATAACTGACGGTGCTCGTTGGAAGGTTGAAATACACGTGTGTCCTGCAGGGAGGAAACTGCCACATTCTGAGTCTTTGGTTATTTTAAATGGCTAGTCCTGCCTCTGCGCCAGTGTTCCTAGAGAATGATGTTGGCTGTCTCCCACGTGGTTGGGATGTTAAGCCATCGTGTTTGCTTTCAGGAAAGGGGAGCGTTTGTCAGCTGTGGGGCTTCTCCCTAGCAATTCAGCAAACTGATGAATACCCTTTCCCCACTCTGTGCCCAGCCCTTCCCCCCCACTTTGGTTTTGGCTCTTCAAACCCTTCCCCGCTTTGCTGGCAGCTAGACCTTCAGGGAGGGAGTTCTATTTTGGCTCTAGATGTTACTTAACGACCAGCTGTTTGCCTGGCTTATTGGTGAGACCAACCCTCTGCGGAAAACACAGTGGGCCAACCTTCTTTGATTCAGGACATGGGGATGGAGGGACTTGGACACAGGTCCCTCTGTGACTTTGGTGCATTCCTCACTGACCCCATCAGAGTCACAAGTGGGGCCCTGAGACATGGATGTCTCGATTTGTGGGAGGAAAACATTGATTACCTAGACGAATCTTGCATTTCTTTAAAAGTCATGTATAGGTGTTGCTGGACAGGATTTGACCATTGGGCCAATTAGTACAGTATCCCACTGAGGAGAACAAACCCTGCATTGCACCTGGCCTATTGAACAATGCTGCAGGTGCAGAGGGGAAAAGGCTTTCTGCCCTGCTACAGGAATATTTCATAGACAGTGACTTGATCCATGCACCTTTCTGTCCCACTCATAGGTATGAATATGCTGAAGGAAATAAAGAACAGACCACGTGTAACTTTGTGGAGGATGCAAAAGAAAGATAGGAAGAATAAGAGGCCAGTGTTGCTCCATTAGGAGCTGTTTAAGGAGCTGAAAATCAAACAAGAATCCTACAAAAAAGTAGTAACCTGGACAAATTGCTGAGGAGGAGTCTAAAAGAATAGCACAGGCACGTAGGGATGAAATCAGAAAGGCTAAGGCACAAAATGAGTTATATCTAGCAAGGGACTGAAAAGGCAATAAGCAGAGATTCTATAAATATATTAGGAGCAAGAGAAAGATGACAAGGTATAGGTCCCCTACTTAGTGGAAAATGAGATCTAATAACTGATGACATCAAGAAGGCTGAGGTGTTTAATGCCTATTTTGCTTAAGTCTTCACTAAAAAGTTAGTGGTGACCAGATACTTAACACAATTAATATTAACAAGGGGGAAGGAATGCTAGGCAAAATAGGGGAAGAACAGGTTGAAGAATATTTAGAAAAGTTAGATGTATTTAAGTCATGAGTGCCTGATGAAGTTCACCCTGGGGTACTGAAGGAAATAGCTGAAGCAATCTTGGAATTGTTAGCATTTATCTTTGAGAACTCATGGAGGATACGTGAGATCTCAGTGGACTGGAGAAGGGCAAACATAGTTCCTATCTTTAAAAAGGGGAACAAAGAGGACCCACGGGAACTGTAGACCAGTCAGCTTAACTTCAATACCTGGAAAGATACAGGAACAAATTATTAAACAATCATTTTGTAGGCACCTAGAGGATAATAGGGTAATAGGTGATAGCCAGTATGGATTTATCAAGAACAAATCTTGCCAAATCAACCCAATTTCCTGCTTTGACAGGGTTACTGGCTAGTGGATGGGGGAAGCAGTAGATGTAATACATCTTGACTTTTAATAAGGTTTTTGACACAGTCTCACATGACATTCTCATAAATAAACTAAGGAAATGTGGTCGAGGTCAGTGGCTCTCAACCTTTCCAGACTACTGTACCCCTTTCAGGAGTTCGATTTGTCTTGCGTACCCCCAAGTTTCACCTCACTTAAAAACTACTAAGTTACAAAATCAGACACAAAAATACAAAAGTGTCATGGCACACTGTTACTGAAACACTGCTGGCTCTCATTTTTACCACAGAATTATAAAATAAATCAATTGGAATATAAATATTGTACTTGCATTTCAGTGTTTAGCATGTAGAGCCGTATAAACAAGTCATTGATGAAATTTTAGTTTGTACTGACTTCGCTAGTGCTTTATACGTAGCCTGTTGTAAAACTAGGCAAATATCTAGATGAGTTGATGTACCCCCAGGAAGACCTCTCTGTACCCTCATGGGTATGCGTACCCTTGTTGAAAACCACTGGTCTAGGTGAAATTATAATCTAGAATGAGTGCCCAACTGGTTGAAAGGCTGTACTCAAAAGAGTAGTCTTGGTCCTCTGTCAAATAAGGAGGACATAGCTAGTGGGGTCTGTCCTGGACCTGGTACTAGTTGATATTTTCATTAATACCTTGGCTAATGGAGTGAAAAGAATGTTTATAAAATGGGTGGATGACACCAAGTTAGCAGGGGTTGCTAGCACTTTGGAGGCTAGGATTAGAATTCAAAACAAGCTTGATAAATTGGAGAATTGGTATGAAATCAACAAGATGAAATTCAATAAAGAAAAGTGCAGAGTACTACACCTAGGAAGGAAAAATCGAATGCACAACTACAAAATGGGGAATAGATGGCTAGGCAATAGTACTTCTGAAAAAGGATCTGGATCACAAATGCAGTGAGTCAACAATGTGATGCAGCTGTGAAATAGGTTAATATTCTGAGGTGTATTAACAGGAGTGTTGTATGTAAGACACGGGGTAATTGTTCCACTCTACTCAGCACTGGTGAGGCTTCAGCTGGAGTAGTGTCTGGTTCTGGGCACCACACTTTCAGGGAGAGGTGGACAAATTGGAGAGAATCCAAAGGAGATCAACAAAAGTGATTAAAGGTTTAGAAAACCTGACCTATGAGGAAAGGTTTAAAAAAACAAACAACTGGGCCTGTATTGTCCTAAGAAAAGAAGAGTGAGGTGAGGACCTGGTATGTTGTCTTTATAACCACCCTTAACATAACAGAAGATGATCAATTTTTTCTCCATGTCCGCTGAAGGTAGGACACGAAGCAATGGGCTTAATCTGGAGCAAGGGAGACTTAGGTTAGATATTAGGAAAAACTTTCTAACTATCAGGGTAGTTAAGCTCTGGAATAGGCTTCCAGGGGAGGTTGTGGAATCCCCATCATTGGAGGTTTGTGAGAGCAGGTTGGACAAACACCTGTCAGGGATGGTCTAGGTTTACTTGGTCCTGCATCAGCACGAAGGGATGGACTAGATGACCCCGCCAGTCCCTTCCAGCCCTTCAGGTCTATGATTCTGTGCTCTCCTGAGTATATTTAGAATCTAGCAAAACAATAATTGGTATTGGTATTGCTGTCTTGCCTAGAGGCCCCAACGGAGATTGGTGCTGTACATATGTGTAAGTCAGAGACAGTCCCTGGAGAGCTCAGGTTTGAACAGACAAGACAAAGGGACAGGGAAGGGGAAAGTGACTTGCCCAAGGTCACCCAGCAGCTCGGTGGCAGAGCTGGAAATAGTACCCAGGTCTGCTGATTGCTTTATGTTCTGTGACTGGCACTGTGTCTTGTAGTGAGGCCTTGTGAAGTTGTGGCTCTGGCTGACCCAGTCTGCGTGGGATGGCTGGGCTAGCTGGATATCTCCCCATTGGAGTCTTCCCTATGCTCTGGCTACTGATTCAGTGATTCCCAGCCACTGGTAGTTTGGCCTGGGTTTGTGACTCCCTCCCTTAATGATCAGCCCCTTGGCTGGGCCTTGGTGCATGGTCGCTGCCCACCCCCTGTTCAGCTGTGCACTTTCTATTCCACACTGGAGCCTGGTCTGGAGCAGGCCAAGTCCCATAGGTGGGGGGAGGGGGTACATGCATTTGAATGGGGGTGGAGGGCACAGCCAGGGTCTGATAAACTGGAATGGTTGCCTGTGTGATAGGCAGATGAAGGGTTAAAGGGGAAAGCTCTCTGCACGCCTTCCCCAACATAATCCTCTGATTTGGAAGAAGAGCGCAGGCTGGGTAAGCCTACCCCAGGTCTGGGGCAGAGAGCTCCATTCTCATGGCCCCTGTGCGTGGCTGGCAGATGTTTCTTGTTTCCTGAAGCCGTGCTGCTCCTACTGCCTGGGAAACCCACAGAGCGGGGGAGGATCTGCAGGCTACTGGACTGGGAGCGGCTGCTGCCAGGCGGAAGCGCTTAGTTAGGTTTTCCTAGACAGCTTTGAATGGGAGCCAGCAGCCCTCACGCTACGGGAGAAAATCCACGAGGTCAGGAAATCCAGCAGCAGCTCCAGATCCGTGCTAGGGCGGTCTGCTTGGCATTGCTGATCCCAGCCGTTCTTTCCACCTCTCCCCCCAAACAATAACCTCCAATGGCTTTTGACTCGGTATCTTGCTTGGCTTCTGATGTACATCATTTGGCATCATTCTGAGGTATCTGCATGCAGGGTGTTAGTTCGGTGACGAGGGCAGAGGGGGTGACTGTTCAGCGAGACTGACTCGAACTACAAGCACCTGGGCTCTGGCTTTTCCGACTCCGCCATGTGTGTGCCACAGCATCCAACATGGAACAGAGAAGTGGAGATGTTAGTGTTTTTTTTTCCTATTTCTCTTTGCTTTAAAGTCACCCCTGTTTGAGAGCTACAAACTCCTCCTCTCTTCCGCTTCCAGAGATTATTTGTTTTAGGCCAGAAGGGACCCCTGTGACCAACTAGTCTGAGCTCCTGCAGAACAGGCCCTAGAATTTTCCATCCCGTGAGTCCTGCACAGTAACTGTTACCACTCGAGCAAGTGACCGCTTTCCTTCCCTGCCCCCCCCCCCCTTTTTTTTTTTTTGACAGCCAAGAAGCCTTCTCCAGAAAGACACGTCTTTGCAGGCAGGCCTCATCTGGTGCTGGGGTCTCGGTGGGCGCCCAGGGGCGGCCTAGCTAGCTAGCAGTCTGTAAGCTGTGCACACACCGGCTAGTCTGCCCACGGTATAGCTGCAGTCTCTGTGGGTAGATCTGCTGTTACATACAGCATGAGCACTGCAGCACCATGTGCGCTTACTAGACATAGGGCAAGAGGGGGATAAATAGAAACTGCCCGTCCCTAAAGAAATGTGGCTGCCAGCAGCACTCCATAAAACCCAGCCTGCTGTGGCCTATAGGCCTGCTGTAACCTCTGGCAGCTGCAGGACGGTGCCTTCTGCTGCTTAATAATTAATGGGAAAGTCCCCCATCTGCTTTGTGAACAGAACAACTTGGGTACTATGATAGCAAAACTATTTTATTCCTCCTTGCTCCACTCCAACCCCCCAGAGAGTTCCCCTCCCAGAGGGTTGTGGGCTATCAGGAAGCACTCAGCACCCCAGCTTGTATTGGTACAGTTACCCTGCTAAACATGACCTGCGGAAGGGGAAAATACCGTGGGCTTCTGTCTTTTTCCTTATGGTGATTGAGGCCCTCTGAAAGGTTTTGTTAAAAAGGAGCCTACTTGTTTCATCCCTTGAGAAACCCAGGTCGTGTGGACCCTGGAAGACTCCATGGCAGTTGGAAGGCTAATTAGATGATGACCTCACTGGAGAAGAGACTGAAAGCTGAGCAGAGAAGGGATTTTTATGCCTTGTCTGTATCAGGCTCTTGCTCTGATTGCAGTGATGAGTGGCCTGAAAATGATGTAGCTGCACTGGGGAAAACCCCATGTGTCAGACTCCATCTGCATCTCGTGCTTTCCTTGTGTAAAGCTTAGGGTTTGCACTACTGCACCTACGTCAGTGACTGCCAGAGCACTCGTGATTGGAACTGGGGCAAATTCCCAATGTCAACAAGGCCTCAGTCACTGATTAAAAAATTATTTGGTTTTTAACACCTTTATTTCCAATTTAGTATAAACTATTTGGAGAAAAGATGTCTCTGTTTAAGAGTCAATTAAGGTGAGAGAGCTCACAACACACAATCTCTGAGAGGCCCAGAAATTCCTCCAATGCTACCAGCCTCAACACACCTGATGATATTTTTAAAGTAAAAATCAAGCAGAAATCTTGGTTTTGTGTTTTAAATTACTTTTCAGGCTTTCTCCAGGTGAGCTGTAGCTCACGAAAGCTTATGCTCTAATAAATTTGTTAGTCTCTAAGGTGCCACAAGTACTCCTTTTCTTGTTAACAGCTCACTGTTTGACATATGCGTTGCAGGTGGTTTTTAATGGACCAGTAAGGAAAGGTGTCTGTCCAACTGGTTTCTGAAATTTGGAAGGTGCCTAGGAGGAGACTGCAAGTGAGAGCAGCAGAGGTGCTGGCACCTGGTGAACACAGAAGTTGGCACAGAGCACACCAGTGCCTGGTATGTATATGTACTGTTAGCAGTCTGAATAAATATGATTGGATCAGTGTGTAAACCGATGGTGTGCCACATAAGGGAAGATCACAGTTGATCTGAAGGGGTATTCTAGAAGATGTCTACACACATTTGCAAACAACTCAACTCCATGTGTGGACACTCGTTTTTTATTTGAGTGGCTAGATTAAACTGAAATAAGCGTGTCCACACAGCTTTTTGCACGAGTTCAGCTAAACTGGTTTAAAGTAATGCCTTTAGATAAGCACATGCCACTCTGTGTGTAGATAAGCCCTTGGAGCACATTTTATATTACAACTGATTAATACTGGGGGAGGGTCCTCAAAATCCAGTCACCTCTTTATTGGGGGATTATTGAAAAGAGCTAGATCGTAATTTTAGTATTAGAATTTGGTATGTAGCTACCTGCCACCCAGCAATATGTAATATGCATGGCTGGCACCATGGAAATCTCTCCTCCCCTCTTGTGCCATTCCTATGGCTGTTAGTAGTGTTCGTATTCCCTTGTAAATAATCCATCATGACAGCCTCATGTTTGGTTCTGCAGTGTTTGTAAGTACTTCTCCCCTCCTGATGCCACTGGGAAGCCATTTTCCAAGGCTGTGGTGGCAGATGGCTCTTTTCCGTTGCAAATGGCCCCAAAATTGGAAATGATCTACTCAGTACACCTCAGACTTTTTACCCCACCCTTTCTGCATGCACAGCAGGGATCATGTCAAAAGTAGGAACCTGTTCTAGACTGACTCCCTGTGCCACTAACCTACAGCACGTATAGCTCGTTAGCATGCAAATGTCCAAGCCAAAGTGTCAATCCTCTTGCTCCCGTCACATATGTGATAGGCTGTTGTCTGCCTAGGAGACAAGCGGGCATTTGTTTGACTTCCCATTGCATACTGACATGGGGCCACGTTGTGCCCTCACCAGGTCAATCTGGAATGAGCGTGCACTGGCTTCAGTCGAGTTACTAGTGTGAATCTGGAGTGCAACAGAGAGCAGGATTTGACCATGGAATATTCATCTTCTGCCCACAATTTTCCCATACCACTTGTGCTGTGTTCTTCCCAACTTCCTGCAAAAGGGGTGCATTTAGGATGAAGACTGTTGGATGACTTGGGGAGAGGGAGGCTTCCTTGAATGTTGATTTAATATTCCTTGAATAGTCTGTAAGCTTGCATCAGAAGCTGGGCACCTAGCCTGCAACACCATCCCCTTTCCAGCTTCTCCAAACTCTCTTGTAACCCTTTATAAACATCAGGTTGCACCCTAAGGAAAATCCTAAGGGGAACTTAACTGCAGTGTCACAGAAATGCTGCTGTAACAAGCAACCTGTTTGCACCCCAGGCAGTCTATGCTGGCATGTCTAGAACCAAGAATAAAGCCTGGAGCAGTCAGAAATGGACTTTTTCACCGACATCCACCAGATCAAATTGTGTGTTACTGGCTGACAGAAAGGCCAGCCTCTTAAACTTAAATTGTAAGCTCTTTTGCGCAGGGACCATTTTGTGGTGTGTGTGTGTACACAGCATCTAGCACAATGGGGCTCTGTCCCTGACTGAAGACATTGCAGATTAATAATAATGGGACATTGCCACGTTCCTCCTGCTTTGAAGTTAAAAAATTTAGCATTTAGTTCTCCGTGGCAATGATCTCTTCTGCTCACCTGATTTCTTAAATCAAATGCCTCACTGTGAAGTGGGCTGTAATTATTGGGCTGTTTGTCAAGTGGGAAGCTGATCTTCAGGAGACTGTATGGACTGTGTAAGTGACCTAGTCATTCAGCAGAACCAACTGAGAATTGCCACCCAAAAGTGGGAGAGGGGAAGGAAGGGAGGGAATCTCTAGCTGAAACCTTCTTTAACTTCTGGAGTAGAGCTGTCTTCAGTCTTTTCTGCACTTACCTCATGATTCTGCTGCAAAGTGGGGGCCGCTGCACCTCTGATCTAGCAGACGTGCAGTTAGGCAGGGGTGTGCACACCTTTAAATTTTCCTTTGTTTGCATTGAGCGCCAGCTTCAGAGTGGCAATTACATCCCTGCCCCTGCTGTAGTCAGCTGCATTGGGATAACCAGCGTGGTTTGTAGTGGTTTGGTCTGAGCATGCAACAGGGTGTTCTTAATCCTAGCTTTGTCACTGAACCTCCTCTATAATCACCTAGAGCAACTGGTCTAGCTGCACTCTAAAGGAGTATTAAGTATTATGCCCACTGTGCCAGCACCATCAACAAACAAGCAAGTAGTGTGGCTGCTGTGACGGCTAGTCAGCGAGGAGGATAGCGAGGGGACTACTTTGGGCACTAACGAGGAGGCAACCTTTCCTTCTCCTCCAGTCACTGAGACAGCATCTGATGAAAGGGCTTGTATTAGAGAGGTTTGTGTCTTGCTGTTCAAAGCTTTAGTGTTTGAAGTGTTAAGTCTGAGTGTTTGGTCTAGTTTATACTGGAAAATGTTTACTGCTATGGCTATACCAATATAGCTATAATGGCAAACCCTCCTAGTGGAGGCGTGGCTTATATTGGCAAAAAATGGCTGTTTCTGGTATAGGTTTTACCAGTACCCTGAATGAAATGAACTACACAGTCAAAAGCATTTTTTGCCATCATAACCGTGTCTACAATAGGGTTTTTGCCAGTATAAAAATGTTGTTTAAAAAAAATTGCATCTCTAACCAACATTACTATACTTCCAAAAGTTTTTAAATGTAGACATGACCTTCCTCTTAGCGTTTGTTCACTGCCTAAAAGCCCACAGCCTTTCCAAGGGACGTTCTTTTGCAACATATAGTGCTGGTTACAGTCTTCACTTGGCATCATTGCTAACCCTGACTGTTCAAAAACTCAAGTCTAAGCCCCCAGAAATCATGAGATTCACTTAAAAATTTATTTAAAATGTATGTTAATTTGCCTTTTGGATTTTGAGCCCCTAGAGTTCCTGTTTTTCAAACCTTTCTCTGCAACCATGAGTGCGAGACACTTGCTTTTCTTCTTTCTTTTTAAATGAAAGCTGAGATTCTTAATTAATCACGACTCCAGGAGCTGGGATTTTAAGAAAAGCACCAAATATTTAGATTTGCAATAAAATTGCCAGAGTTGGGAACACTGCTGTGAAGCTATTGACTTGGCACCATAATACAAGGTATAATTTTTGTGGGTGAATCTTCCTCTGCTAGGTCCCTGATTTCTGCAACAGATGGGAAATTCCTCAGCTATTTCACTTAAATTTTCAAAAACAGTTTCCACTGACTTAAATATGAAAATAAGTATCGGTGCAGTAACCCCCAAGTTATTTAATTTGATCCTAAATTCAATTTATTGTACATTGTCCCTATATTTTAAGTTTTCGGTAGACCAGTGGTTCTCAGACTTCATTGTACTGCGACCTACTTCTGACAACAAAAATTACTACATGACCCCAGTGCCCTATGTCACTCTAGATTTTAGAGTCCAGAATTAGGGCTGGCATTAGGGGGAGATAAGCAGGGCAATTGCCTGAGGCCCCACACCACAGGGGCCCCATGCAAAGCTAAGTTATTCAGGCTTTGGATTCAGCCCTGGGCAGCGGGGAGTCTAATGCTGGCCCTGGTGACCCCATTAAAACAAACTTGTGACCCACAGTTCGAGAACCACAGCTCTAGATTTTTATATTGGGAGAGCCTGGGGGTGGGGAGTGGGAGTGGAATAGCAAAAGGTGTTACAAGGACCAAAGGTTACAAGTGTTACAAGGACCAAGGTGTTACAAGGACCAAAAGGTGTTAAAAGGACCAAGGAGCTTTGGCAAAGCTGCAGGGGAGCTTTTCTTTTGTCTTCTCTACATGTGCTTTGAAGGAAAGTATTCGGTCCAAGGTCACCGCCTGGTAACCAGGGCTTGGGTGATTGTCAGTGGGATTCCATCCCGGGTGTTGATTAGTTTCTTCTTGGCTTCTCAATGGTGTAGGTGAAAGACGGTCACCTGTGTCTTGGTTGGGTTGGCACAAGCCTGGTTCTTATTCTAATAGGTTTAAAGCAGTGGTCACCATCCGGTCGATCGCGATCTCTGGCGTAGCTGCTGCTAAGGCTTGCTCCCTGCCTGCCCCGGCCCCACGCCACTCCTAGAAGCCGCCAGCACGCCCCAGGGGTCTCCCTCTGTGCGCTGCCCCTGTCTGCAAGCACTGCCCCTGCAGCTCCCATTGGCTGGGAATGGGGATCTGTGGCCAATAGGAGCTGCAGGGACAGTGCTTGCAGAGAGGGGCAGTGTGCGGGGCCATGTGCTACCTGCCGCCCCGCAAGGGTGCGTTGGCCCGTTCTCGGAGCAGTTTGGGGCCGGGGTAGCCAGGGAATCTACCTTAGTGGCAGCCACGCTGCACCACCGACCGGGAGCCGCTGCAGGTAATTGCTGCCCAGCAGGAGGCCGCACTCCAGCCCTGAGCCCCCTCATGGAGCCAGCACCCTGTACCCCCTCCTGTGCCCCAGCCCTGACTCCCTCTCAGAGCCAGCACCTTGTATCCCCTCCTACACCCCTGCCCCAACCCAGAGCCGCCTCCTGCACCCAGACTCCCTCCCAGAGCCCACACCCTCTCCTTCACCCTAACACTCTGCCCCAGCCTGGAGCCCCCTCCTGCACCCAAACTCCCTCCCAGAGCTTGCACCCTTCACCCACTTGCACCTCAAACCCTTGCCCCAGGCTCAGCCCAGAGCCTGCACCCCTTTCTGAAACCCAACCCCCTATCCCAGCCTGGGATGACAGGGATGTGTGTGGAGTGAGTGGGGTGGGGCTTTGGGGAAGGGGAGGGGCTTCAGGGAAGCGGCGGGATAGATCCTGGGTTGCCCTTAAATTCAAAAAGTGATCTTGGGCGTAAAAAGGTTGGGGACCACTGGTGTAAAGTTTGCTCGATGCACATGTCAGTCTGTTCAACAGTGGCAAAGTCCTCCTCCTGTGATGTTATGCATAGATCACTGGTTCTTATGTAAAATGCCTATATTGCTCTGTATGGGCTGGTCATTGGTATCTATGTTGAAGAGGATTGGTTCTGACACACTGCCCTGTGGGAGGCCATTTTGTCATCTCCTGTGGCTCTGTTTCTGGCACAGTTCTATGTGTAGCGCTGAGGGGCCTGGGCAGAGCAATGGAAAGGGCGGGACTGGAGGAGCAGGAAGTGCCATGGCTCAGCGCTGAGGTGCACAGGCAGGGCTGAGGGGGGCAGGGCTGGAGGAGCGGGAGGGGCAATTGCTCAGCGCTGAGGGACATGGACAGGGCTGCGGGGATGGGTCTGGAGGAGGCAGCGTTCCAATGGCTGAGTGCTGAGGGGCAGGGCTGGAGAAGGAGGAGCAATAGCTCAGTGCTGAGGGGCATGGGCAGGCCTGGGGGGGCAGGAGGTGCAATGGCTCAGCATTGAGGGGCACAGGCAGGGCTGGGGGCGGGGGGGTCAATGCTGGAGGAGCAGGAGGTGTGATGGCTCAGTGCTGAGGGGCATGGGGTGGCTGTGGAGGGAGCATCAGCTCTAGAAAGAGGCTTTCTTTTAAATTTCTAAAACCCTCTCATCCAACAGACTCCAAGCGCGCGCGCACACACTGTGCAAAGTATTACTGACTATGACAAACTATAAATGGGCTGTAACTTAGCTGTCCCTCCCCACACCACTACACACAAACACATGCAAAAGCCTGAGCGAATACACAGCCTTGAAGCTTAGCAGATTGGCTGTGGGCCAGCATGGGAAGTGAATACTAGAAGCCAGGGCCTGAGCGAGCACAAGGCCTCCAATGCCTGGATCTGTAAACCCAGGGACTCATCCCAGTAGATCACAACTGTCCTGACTGCTCACAGGATCTCGGGAGTTGCAGTCCAAGATTGAGGAGCACCCAGGTCGAGCGTTGCAGGGGGTTACAGTGCGCTGCGTGGGAAGGCCTGCTTGGTAGCAGTGTCCGTGCCGCCTGGCTCCTCTCCAGGAACACTAGGTTCGATGGCAGAGCTTTAAAAACAAACAAGGAAGCTTGAGTGGCTGGTTCCGTTTGTGTGGGAGCCAGCGAGTGCCTCACTGTTCCAAAAAGAGATGCTGGGACAGTGAGCCAGGGGGGAAATGGGCTTGGGGATTGGTTGGCGTTACGGCTGATATCGACATGCTGATCCCTGACCCTCGGCTGACTTCTGGCAGGCAGTAGCCGTAGTCTGATGGGGGTGGATTTCCATTTAAACCGTCAGGGTTTTGTAATCTTCCTCTTGTACGCGCTGAGTCAGAGTTCCTCTTTCACAGTGGAATTGGGACAAAAATAAAGGGTGTGTATGTGGGGGGAAATAAAGGGCGCACGTCCCTGCCCACTGCTGGTAATGGCAGTGCAGGTTTCTGCCGAAGCCGGACTTCCCAGCAATACCAATAACAAATGCCCTCTGCCCGCACCTTTCACGTTGATAATAAGTCAGACTGGCTGCAGCTGGGGAGACGAATGCCTAATGTACGCTCAGTTCCTTGGGAAAATTAATGAGCCTTTTTGAAAGATCGTCCCCATCTCAGGAGCACAGAGGAGATGGGAGGGCTGAGGGGGTTGGGCCCTGCTTCCTTGCTGTTGCTCCTCAAACAAGGCTTCAAGTAGCCAGTATAGTAATAGGGGCTTATTAGCTTAGGTGACTAGCAGGTAATGTAGGTGCCCTGCCCTCTGACGTGTGAACCTGTTGCAGAAGGCTGTAAGCGTTTAACTCAGTTCTGAAGATGGTGGCATAATTTGTTAGTGCTGCCTAGTGATTAGTGCAGAGGCTGGGAGCCAGGACTCCTGAGTTCTACTCCCAGCTGTGCTGTTAACATTAACAACATAGTCTCTGATCTTAACCAAGTCATTGAGGCCAAGATTTTCAAACCCGACTAGTGATTTTGGGCACCCAACTTAAGACTTCTCTAAAAGGGCCTGATTTTCATAGGGCGGGTACTCGGCACTATCTGAGAAATCAGGTCCCTTTAAATTGGGCAAGTTAGGTGCCAGTTTTGTCTTTAATCTCTCTATCCCTCAGCTTCCCCATCTGTAAAATAATGCCCTACCTGAGAGCTCAACCCATGAATGTATGCAGTCACATTGAGAGCATCAGATGGTGCATGCTGTCGAAGTGCATGGTGTTCTGTTTAGGATAGAATTTGTGAATGGGTTTTAATTCAGACTGATTTTTCTTTAATTATTTGAAGTGACTTCGGTTACTAATGATGGATGCTAGATAATGGGTCTTACCAGTAAAGTTGTCTATTTTAGATGACTTCTCCCCCCTGCCCCTCCAGTTTTAGGCGAAGTTCACATATTTTTAAACAAGATGAATTCAGATTTAAATTCGAATGAATTTGCATTCAAATAGCAATCTGATCATTAATGCAGAATAAAGCCAGTTGACCTCCAAAGGCAGAGCGTGTGTGACAGAAGGAAAAAGGTATGAATTCAGATAGTGTGAACCAGTGGATTCTAACCAGCCTCAGGGATTTTGGCAGGCAGTCACGAAGGTGAGCTGGCCCTCCAGCAAAGCCCCAAATCCCACAGCCCCAAAAGGTACTCAGCCATGGCCAGGGATGATCTGACTACCACAGACATGCTGGGGGGAGAAAAGGAGGCCAGAGGGACTGCAGTAGTACTTAGCAAAGGGGTGTATCTATATTCAGATTATCACAGTCTACGCCCTATCTTTAGTTCCACTTCCCCATATGTTCTCTTACATCTCAGGTAAGTCCGGAGTTTCCCAGGGAGGCGTTTCCCAGCCTGTGCCCAACTCTCCCCAAACTCTACCTTGTTTCCAATGTGTCTGCCTCTTCTCCTGCCGCTCTCTGGAGCTGTTTTTTCCCTTGGTACTCCTTCAGCCTCCAATTGTCTTGGGTGTTACCCTCTCTCTGCCATCAGCTGGGTCTGGGTTATATAAACTCCATGTCCCACCTATTCCCAGCAGCCTCTGAGAGGAGTGATTGATTGGAGTCAGCTGCTTGGGTGGGTTTTTTTTTTCTCTCCCAGTGTGATAGTTCACTGTGTTACTTATGGATACATTTCCAGGGAGTTCAGTGGCACAGGAAAGCATAAAAGAGGTTATAGGTCCTTTGGGTGGTTTTTGCTTTTCTAATTTGATAGTCTTACAAGAGAATATCTGGAGGGTGGGATGGTTTGTATGTGTGTGGGGAAAGAGAGGATAGTGCAGTCTGTGGGTAGAATTCATCCCTGCTGTAATTCCATTGACTTGGGCCAAGTTACACCAGAGATGAATGTAGGCCTGGGTCCCCCTGGTGATTAGATTTCTTCCAAAGGAAGGTCACATTGCTGTTGCTGTTATCATCATCATCATCATCATCTGAAACTCATTTTCAGAGGGGAATGGGTTGGACAACAGCATCATACATTCACCTGCCTGCCTAAGTGTAGTGTCCATGCAATGGGAAGTCTTTTAAAACACTTTAGAATGGGAGGCAGCATGGGCTTGTAAGGCCCTGGACAGGAGCCAGGAGATTTGGGTTCTGTTCCCAGCTCTGTCACTCACCTGCTGTGTGACCTTGGGCCGGGCACCTCGCCCCTCGTGTTTCCCTCATACGCTTTGGCTGTCTTGCCAAATTCTCAGATTCTCTGACTCTGTTTGTACAGCCCCAGTTTCTGCTGGGGCCCGTAGGTGCTACTGGAATACAAATAATAAAAGTCAGCCGTAACTGGCTGGGTTTTGTGGGAATGGGAGACCCTTGATACTCATGCAATGAGGTTATCGTTTCACTCCCTTCTAACTGCAGCTGTCCCCACTTTGTACCAGTGCCTCTTGCTGTGTCATGCTGCATAGCCACCGCTGGCTATCTCCTGCGTGGCTCTGGTGCAGCAGTGGCAAATCTAGGTGACAAGAAAGAAGCACTAACCTAATGCTGATGGTGTCTGTATCTCTGTCCTTGCAGGTGGTGGTGGTGCTGCTGGAGACCCTGAGCTGGGGTCAGCGGGAAGATGACCGAGTATAAGCTGGTGGTGGTTGGAGCAGGTGGCGTTGGGAAGAGCGCTTTGACAATACAGCTCATTCAGAACCATTTTGTTGAT
This sequence comes from Chelonia mydas, assembly GCF_015237465.2. NCBI lineage: Eukaryota > Metazoa > Chordata > Testudines > Cheloniidae > Chelonia > Chelonia mydas. Next base: position 23,537,349 of record NC_051246.2, on the reverse strand, counting down.
GAATATGACCCCACGATAGAGGTGAGCACCCTGCAGACTCTGAGATGGGAGTGAGTCTGAGAGTTTCTTATATGATCTTCAACTTTTTAACTTTGCGGTGGATTCCAGGGGCTGTTTGTTTAACCAGAGAATTCAGAGTTAAAACATGGAGAGATCAAATCTGAGAAGCCAACCCAAAGACCTGAGTTACAACTCCAGGGTTGGCTGTAGCCCTGTGGTTCTGAACCTTTTGTTTACCAGGCCTTCCCAACCAGCTGGGACACCTCTCCTAGTAGAAAGATGGGAAAGTCAGGGTATTTGCAACCTGTGCCCCCCTGCAACTCCCCTTTTAAGAACTCGAGATTCAGCCATAGGAGGTGAGGTTCAGCTTTCCTAACATTTGATTGCTTGTGCTTCCAGTACACGCATTCTCTTCTTGAAAGCACAGTTGAGCTTGAATGGATAACGGCCAGATCTGGTGGAAAAACTACCAGTTGGAAGTGTTATTTGAGAAGAATCCTCAATGAGAAGAGAGTGAAAATACAGGATCTTGTACCCCCCCAAGGCTTCTGCAGCTGGTGGCGGGATCAGCTTCCTTAGTGTGGCTGGGGCTCCCTTAAAATCAAGAGCTCCCTTTTCTAGGGCTGGGCAGCTAATTCTCTGACCTTCCATCCTTGGGGAGCTGGGTTCAAATCTCGCTTCAGTCCCAAATGAAAATGCCTTGAGTCTGGTCTCAGCCTGAGCCCCCGGGGGATGTTCCTCCTCTTTACAAAGCTACCACATGTTGCCACAGCACCCCTAAGTGTGTCAGGGGATTGCAGTGACCTAACTTGCAGTGGGTGGCTGTGTCTGCTGAGGAAAGGCCCCGGGCTGGAATAGCGGTAGGTGCTGCAGGTCAGGATGTTGCATGGGCATAGCTGTGGACGGACTGAATGGCAGAGGGGGTTGGGAGCTAGGATTGAGGTGTGTTTGGTGGAACTTCTGGGGGGGTCTTAAGGGGTTGGGTTTGTATGAGCTGCTTCAGATCAGGACTGAGATGCAATTGAAGATCTGGGGGCAGAAGGAAGTTTGCGTAAGGTCTTTAATGTCTATTTGTGTCTGTCTTTATTCCGGATGGTGACTTTCTCTCTTTCCTTTTGGGAGGCTGATGTGACTGAGTGGACAGAGCACTGAGCTGGGACTCGATCTGGTTTCTATTCCCAGTTCTGCCATTGGCCTCCTGGGTGACCAAAAAAGGCTCAGAGAGGCAAAGAGACTTAGTTTCCCCTTCTGTAAAATGGGAACAATGATACTGACTTCCTCTGTAAAGCGCTGTGAGATCTGCTGATGCAAAGTGCTGTATGAGTGGTGGTGGTGTTGTATTGTCGAAAGAAAGGATTAACCCTTCTGAAGTGCTCAGAGTGTGGTGAGGGATGTGGCATAATCTCCTGAACAAAACAGAACTTTGCTTCCCTTCAAATAGTAGGGAGCTACTCTGCTGTCTTTAAAATTCAGCCCCCTGCCCTTGCTGCTACCACCAGTCCAGCCCACCAGAGGCAGCAGTGGCGAGAGCACTGGTGTGGACACAGGGCTGGTGGACAGCAGCACTTCAACCACTCTGTCACCTAACCATGCTTGGAGTAAGTCCGTGCAACGTTGTGCTTTGAACCCTGGTGGATGCTGGGCCTGTCCACTCTGTAGCTGAAAGGGTGCTAGCAATTAGCCCTGGAAATTCATAGCCCAGAAACGTGTCGTGTTTCTCAGACACGAACTCCCTGTCCGCGCTGCTTGAGGACGTTTTGTACTGGCACCCTGCTAGCAACAGATGGATCTAAACACAGCTTTTTGCTAGTATCACCGTTATAGTGATACCTTGAGGGCCCCACTTAGGATCAGAGCCCTGCTGTGTCAGGCGCTGTATATACACAGCCGTTGTCTTAAAGAGCTTGCAACCTATATAGACAAGTTGGAAATGTTATCTCTGTTTTACAGTTAGGGAGATGAGGCAGAGAGAAATTAAGTGACTTGTCCAAGGTCGCACAGGGAGTCCGTGGCAGGGATTGAAACCAGGTCTCCCGAGTCCCAGGCCTACACCTTAACCACAAAGCCCTCCTCCCTCCCTGGGACTTCAGCCACCTTGTGGGCAGGATCTAGAACAACTATGTGTGGCAGAGTGAAATTGCAGCCCATCTCATGAGGTCCTGGAGCCTGGGCTACAGTCTGAGCCTAAACATGTACGCTGCAGTTAAACAGCCCCTTAGCCTGAGCCCGAATCAGTGGGGATGGGCCAGCCGTGGTTTTTAATGGCAGTGTAGACATCCCTTAGGCTTTTCTGCCCCAGCCCCTCTTCTGGGCTGTTGCTGCAGAAGCTCCCACACTTTCTTAGAAATCTACTCTCGGTCGTTTTGCAGGAAAGCACCGTGACAGCCCCACATGACAGGAGATGCCTGTGCTGGGAAGCAGAGGTTTCCACTGCTCTGTGAGGAGCACAGCCCTGCTCTTCCATTGGACCGGGAGAGGTGGAAACGGCCCCTCCCCTCCCCTGATAATGGACAGGAGAGAGTGCCCCGAACTTTCGAGTGGCTGGTTTTCAGCCTCTCTTGTCCTCTCCAGCCTCACAGCCTTGTCTCTGGTGTGCCTGCCGTACCGTTTCCATGTGCTGTAGAGATTCATTCCACATAAACATGGTGCTGGGAAGGTAAACCCTGAGCATCGTTTAACTGAATGTCTCCTGCAACCGGCACACTGCTACCATCCCCTCTCTAACATATGTCTGCACCTCCTGTGCCTCTGAAACACTTTTCCCCTCGTCTGCTTTGTGCAGACCAGGCAGTCCCCTCCCATAGGTATCTACGGTTCGCCCTGCACCATGCCCTCTGCCACTTCATACCCTCACAGGAACCTCTAACCACTGAGGCTTTCGCTGCTCTGATAAATAGAGTTTTCCTCCTTTCACTTAAATATATTTGCCTGCTGCTCCCCCCCCCCCCCCGCCCCACCCCAGAGTTACACTAGCATGCTGTGCTGTGGATGGGAGGAAGGAATCTCCTTTCAGTAGCAGCCCCATCTTCCTAAAAATACACCATAATACCTTCAGCTAGGGGCTTTATGGGAGCTTTATCAACCTGTCTCTGAAGAACTGTGTAGAAGCAACAACTGGAGGCAGGATACTGGACAGGATGGTCCTGCAGTCTAAGGGGCATAGTTCAGGGGTTAGGTACCTGGCTCCCATTATTGGAACTAACTCACTTAATGTCTCCCATGAGTACGGAGAATTCTTCTCGCTGCACTTTACATTCATCCTGTATCTAGGATGTTACTATGATAACAGTAGCTCCCTCGCTGAGGAGTCCTCCGCTCCATTCTCGTGCATCAAAATGAGCCTTCCAGCTTCCTCTCTGCCATAAATCTCCTGTTATAAATGAAACTTGCTCAGGCAGATACAGCAAATCCCTCTCCTGCAGATTTGGTGCTGAGCTGAGGCTGGGGGAGAAGTGCTGTGAAATTGTGCTAGAGGGCGTGGCCCCTTCAGCTATGGGAGAACATGAGCCTAGGCGCCCTCCTTCCTCAGGGAAACCATGCCTGGCATGTCTGGGGCTGATGCCCTTTTCTGGCGGTTGCATTCTTTCTGCACTTAAGAGGACTTGTACTGGGCGAGAGATGTTTGAAAAGCATGTAAGTCAGAGTCTCCCAGTGTGTTGGAATAGGTCCTACATGTCTCCGCCCGACCCTTCGCACTCTCCCAGTGGGTCTCCTGCTTAGTCTTTCTGGCTGCGGCTTCAGGAAAGCTCAGCGCTCTGAGCTGCCTGGGCCACTATCGATGCGCATCTGGGGTGCGACAAGCCACTAAGCCGCTGTTTCTGTAGCAATGGGGTGTAGCAGTCTGCTCTGTCTTGTTGAGCTCCGCGCATATGAAGTGGCAGGAGGGTTTCAGTCACCGTTCCTCTGAGCTCAGCTCAACCTTAGATGAGCCCCTTTCTGTAGTGTATGGAGTATATGTAGCGAGCGTTGTCAGGTTTAAAGGGCTCTTAGAACTGGAAAGTTTCGACATGGTGGAAACTGCAGGTGGCCGGGCCTCTGGCTCCAGTGGTCTGATATGTGCACTCACACCTTGGAGGTGCTGCCAAGTATAATGCCAGCCCCTGTTATGACAGTGTCTTCATAACTTGGCAGCCAGCAAAAGGAGGGGCACAAGTGATGGTGCCTGGTTTAGGGAGGGGATGAAGCAGAAAGTAACATGAGCAATGAAAGAAAACTCTGTGGCATTTTTGGTTCAAGCTGGGCAGAAAACCAGGAAATTCTTCCCTTGAAATGATTTCCTGATAATATCTCCTGGGAACCTTAGATCCCATCTTACCCTGTCAGACCTGCAAAAATGCAAAACATTCTCAACAAAACCTCAAGGAACTCACCTGTTTCCTGGTTCTGTTATGAACTTGAAACCGAACCCCAGCTTTGTTAACGGAGTTAGGAAACTTTCCACATGACCCTGGGTTCACTTTACCCTCAGGCCAAACTCAGAAGTTTAGCTGGAGTTTCACTTTGAGTTTTTGACTCCCTGCAGCCATCCTTCCCTGGGTAGTGAATGGAACATGGATACTTGCAGCCAGAGGTTTGTCCTCCAGACACATGCCAGGGACCACTGTCTTGTCAGTTAATGAAGGATCTGGACGACAGTAACCTGATATACACAGACTGATCGCCGCATGCTTCCTCCCTTGCTGCCAGCACCAAGAGGAGGCTTGGAATGTTTGTGAAGATGTTGTTTAATTGTAGAAGAGCTGGTGATGGTTGAATGCTGATACACTGGCCCCAAGATCCATCACCTTCATGGGACACCTTAGTACGGAGGAGGAGATTAACGTGGCTGGGGAAAGCATGTCCCACATCCAACCAGTAATATTGCCATAGTCTGAGGGTAAAAGGGTTTCTTCTCATCCATCATTGGGTCCCCCCAAATCTAGGCATGTAAGACTGTTTTGTCTATGTGGTGAACACCCTGGTGGATCTGGATTCTTTCCACTCAGGGACAGATCCAAGCATTTCTGACTGCAGATTCCCCATATCTTTCCTGGATAAGACCAGCTTTGGTAGGAGTTGGTTAAGCTACTTCCATGGACAAGCGAGCTGTGTTTACAGGTGGAGTTCCCCCTGTTTACACCCCCGGGGCCAGTGAAGCTGTGGGCTCTGATCTCAGAGACCAGACCCGTGCTTCTCTTGGCTAGTGAAAGGCATCAGGCAGGTTTCAGATATGTTAATGGGGAATGTGAATGCCTCCCTGGAGGGCAGGATGCCATTCGCCTTTACAGTGGCTTGTATCTTGCCAAGCAGTCACTCAACATTGGTGCTCTCTTCTATTACTGCTCTGTCTCTAGCCTTCCCTTTATGGGGAGGGGTATCGAGAAGGTCACAGCTCTGGATTCTTTTGACTTCTTGGATCCCTGTGGGTCTGGTTTCAGGCCTCATTGTATGGTATGGAGTGTTTATAAGGCGTGCTTGTGCTTGATCTCCTAGCCATGAACAAAGGGAATAGGTCCATGTCAACTTCATTAGGTCAGTCTACAGCCTTTGATATTGTTGCTGACCTCTGCTTCTGCTACTCTTTGGCCGGAGAACAGTTTTTCTTGTGGCAGGGGTGAAGGGGCTATAGCCCATCTGTTTACATTATGGTGGCCGAACCTTAGCAACTGAAAGAGCCAAACATTTAATTTTGGTTTTAAAATGAAGGCTTAGAATTTGCAAAATATCACAGAATGCAGCCAGAGCTGCAGAACGATCCTTAAATCGCAAGATCTGGAACGATGATTTTTTTCACACCTGTGATTTCCCTCCCACCCTTTTTCTTGCTATGAAGGCATTTGGTTGTGTGTCTTACGCTTTTGAGGTTGGACTCGTGGGAAGAAAGAGACTAAGCTGTTTCTGTGATTTGCATGAAACATGACAGTCCCCTTTCCATGCAGATTGTCCCAGCAACATCCCCTGTGGTTAGACTAGGCAGGGAGGAAGTGTGATGATGTCACTAAGGGGCAGGGCTTTATGAGGCCCTGCTTTTAAAACTCTTAACAGATTCCCACTGAGAATCTCCGAAAGTGACTTTTTTAAACAGTTTTAACTTTTTCACACCCAAACCTACTTTCTAAACTGGAACACTCCAGAATGAGCCCCGTTTACATTACGCATCAGATTTCAAGGTTCAGCCATTTTTGTCTTCTCCATGTGAAAAATGGGTAGCAGCAATCCGTTCTACAATGGGGACAAGTATTTGGGGCTTTTGCATAACTGAACGGCTTTTCCTCCAGCTGTCCAAACTGGAACTTTGAACATAGACCAGTTGTGGGAAATGCCTGCCGCACAAGAGAATTTTTTGAGACGTCTGAGTGAAAACAAGGGGTTATAATTAAAACCAGTTGGCAACCTTAACTATAGAGATTGCTACCAACCTAGTACTACAACAAACGTTCAGACAAAAGGGAGAGAGATTAGTGAACTTGGATGCCCACCTTGAGGTGCTTTATATGTGCCAGATTTGCTGAGGGTTGAGCATATTAGGGCATCTAAAGCCATTAGTGAAGTCTGGAAATCTTGGCAGCTCTGAACTGGCTAATGGCTGGAAGAAGTGGGCTGGATTTCGAAAAGGGAATACGAGGACAGTCTTTGCAAGGGAGGTGTCCTAGGCCTGGGAATTCCCAGGGGAATTGCTGGGAGGCCTGGCAGCTGGGCCAGTCAAGGCTAGGATGGATGAGATGTGGTAGAACACCTCCCATAGGGAGTAGCACTGTGTTTGCAAAGGCTGGACTGGATAATTTAGCAGGTCTTCTCTGTCTCTGATTTCCAGGACTGATTAGCTACAGGCGGCACTAGAAGTGGTTGGAGGTGTCAGTGACTCACATGAACTCCAGCCCCCACTCGCTCACACGCTGTTTGCATGTCCCTAGGTGTGGCCGCAGGAGGTGACTGAACCACCACTGTGCCTGGCAGCTCCCTAAGAAAAGCTGCATCAGGAAGGGAGGCATGAGGAGGGTTTAGCCTGTACTAAATAAAGTTAGAAAAATAGTTGTCTGGGGCTGGGTGGCCCTAGTGTGAAAGGCGCACCTTGTCTGCCGGGAGACAGCGTCGTAAATAGGAGGAACAGAGGTTGTGTTAGCTGCTGCTCTGGCACAGAGGGGAAATCTGTTCTGCCGCTCCCCCCACCTCATTCCATTTTTAAAAGGGGTTGAGTCAATTTAAGGCTGGCTAGAGCCAGGCGTAATGTGGGCAGAGATTGTGTAAGTCCCCTCTGCACAGCATAGCCAGTGTGCCATAGTCCTGGCTGGCAGCACCCTCTTCTAGTCCAGACCTGGGCCCCCACCTGTCATGCTGCCCATGCACCACAATCCTGACCTGCAGCACCCCCTGCTACGCTGGTCCTAGGTCCCTACACACGCCTGCCAGTGTATTTCTCTCTGCCATTCCAGTCCCTGTAGAACTGAGGCTCCTAATCCTGGCAAACAGGGTGGTGGTATTTGTGGGCTGTCTGCAAACATCCACTGGGGGTGACTAGGGTGAGACGAAATTCCCTTCTGTTTGTTAGCTGCAGCACGTCAGGATTGGAACCCCAAGGCTCAAGCAGCGGAAGACCCCTGTGGTAACTCCCTGCTCATTCTCTCCTAGTGACTGTCCCTTTCTGTTGGCCCTGCAGGATTCCTACAGAAAGCAGGTAGTCATTGACGGAGAGACCTGTCTGTTAGACATCTTGGACACGGCGGGTCAAGAGGAGTACAGCGCCATGCGAGACCAGTACATGCGGACGGGGGAGGGCTTCCTGTGCGTCTTTGCCATTAACAATACAAAATCCTTTGAAGATATTCACCAGTACAGGTCAGTATCCCCTCCGAACTCTTCCCCTATGGCCAGGGCTGCTGTGCTGCCTCCTATTTTAAAGGGCAGGCCTGGCTGGCGTAATGTGCCGCCTGCCAAGACCAGGCTTGTCCGCTGTGGGAGCGCTGGCTGCCAGCAAAGACAATTACCTCAAGCAGCCATTCCCCAGGGAAGAGAAGGAGCAGGCGGCTAATGTCAGTGGCTCTGATAAAATCCATCCGAGGGGGATTGCTGGTGGCCTTGGGGGACATGGTAATGTAACGTTTAAGTGTTTACAATGACTAAAGAGAGAACTGATCCCTTCCATCTCTAATTAATGGCGTTACACTGTGAGTGAAGCTGATCTCAGCAGCTCCTGCTGTGCAGGAAGGCTGAGAGAGGAGGGGAGAACCAGGCTCAAGGGTAAGGAGAGGCAGGGTGCCTGATAGGCAGGGCTGCTTCAGCCTTAGCTACTTATTAGAATTGCAGAGCACACAGCTAGGGAGAGGCCCTGAAGAGTATATAATGTGAACAAACAAGACAGATAAAGGTGGGGAAGGAGGGCGAGGTGACTTGCCTGCGATCACCCAGAAGATCAGTGGCAGAGCTGGGAGTAGAACCCAGGTCTCCTGGCTCCCAGACTAGTGCCCTATCCACTGCACCAGGCTGCCTCTCAGACACCACACATAATTTGGCGGTGGGAGGGACTAATGCACCCAAGGCAGTAGCTGCTCTCTGGTTGCCACCCAAGGAGCAAGTGGCTGGCCCAGGTTGGAGGGAGTGTGGTTTTGTGGTGTGACCCTGGCCCAGGTGTCTCACTGTAACCTAGCTGCCTTACACCTTCTCCCGAGGACTTGTCTTTGGGAGCAGGAGGGCTTTATGGATGTAGTCTGTTCGTTTGCAGTAGGAAATGCGGGAGGGGCTCTTTGTAAGCACATGTTTCACAGGCCTGGGAGCAGCTATTCCTTAGGCAGGCAGGCAAAGGAATGGGAAGCCCTGCCAGCACTGTCTGTCGCTGCTAAATAAGTGTTCTTCAGGGAGGGGTTCTGTGCTGTCTGGAGCACGAGGCAAAGAGCATGTTCAGCAAACATTCGGGGCAGTGAAAAGGTTCGTGGCTTCTTGGGCTCCCAAGGATCAGGCCCTCCGAGCAGGAAGTGCTGAGTGACCATGCTCCAGCCCTGGGTGCCTAGAACAATACTATCTTTGACTGCTGGGAGGAGGTTTGCTCTGTAGGGTGGTGCCCAGCAGTCATTCATGCTGGCTGAGTAGGAGCTGGAGTCTGAAAGCCAATGTGATAGAGTGGAACTGTTCAGACAGTGGCTGACACACATGCACAAAGGGCTGCAGTTTGGTGCTCATGAAGTTGGGGAAGAGGGCTAATGGTTACGTATTGGTTTATCTAAGTAAAGGGTAGGTTGACATGGTGCAGGGCCCTTAACAGCTCTGCCAATGCACCTCAGTCCTGACCTGCAGCCCCTCTGCAATCCCAGCTCTGCCAGTGCACCTCAATCCTGAACTGCAGCAGCCCCTGCTGTCCCAATCCTGAGCCCCAGCCCACAGCACTGCCAGTGCAGTCCAGATCTTATTTGTAACACCCTTTACTATTCCACTCCAGCCAATGCACCTCAGTCCTGATTTGCTACCAAGGCCAGCCCTAGATTTTTGCCAGGGTCCTATAAGAAGTGACACTTCGCAGGCCTCCTTCAGCCCCTACCCCCCACTTTCGACCAGGTTCCCCATTTCTGAGTACCCATCACTCCCTCCAGTGGTGTTTTTTGTGTATCTGGAAGCCTTCCCCTCCCAGCCTTTGGTGACCATCATTATTCTTTGTACACATCTCTTCTTCTTCATATTCCGTGGGTTCTAGCAATCTCCTTCCATCCATGTGGTCCGGGGTCGGGGGAGCTGAGGTGGCTCTTGGTCTCTGCCACAGCTTCCAGGCGATGGGATCAGTCAGGAGTGTGAAAGGGGAATCTGGAGGAATGGGGTGTGTATGTGTGCAGGAAGATCAGGATCCTGTGCACCTATATTGGCCGAAGGCAGCAACTGCCTGCAACACCCCTTGTTATTCCAGCCCAAGGTGTGTCTCTTTGAGTAGACGAGGCTGGTTATAGAGGCCCTGATTTAGCACAGCACTTAAGCATGTGCTTAATTTCCATTGAAGCTGAGGAAAGTTAAGCACATACGTACATGCCTTGCTGAATTAGGTCGATAGTGCAGTCCATGGTTTTGCAATATGGACAAATGGGAACGGAGATGATGAGCCCGTTCACTTGTGAACGTCAGGATTTGAAACCAGGGCTCCAGGATTGAAAGGCCAAGAGGCCAGCATGCTAATTCGCTGCTTCTCACCTCCAGGGGATTTTGAACTTGTTGAATGAGTGGAATGGGGTTGGAATAATGAGAGGCATTAACGACACCTTGTTTGGTGGGGGGGAGTGAAATGCATGTGGCTTCTTATTTAGATCATACGTCTGTTCTCCCAGCGGGGCGAATAACCAAAGGGAACAGTTGTTGCCTTGGAAAAACACCGCAGAATCCATCAGCTCATGGTCCTGAGCATTCTCTTTCTCCTTGCTCGGTTCAAATTGGCAAGCAGATCCTAGCCAATGGCTGCTGCACTTGGGCTCCATGTTCATTGCTTTGCCTTTCCATATGAGCAAGTGAGACTTTGTTCCTGCCCCGGGATACGGGATGTTTCTGTGCCCCTGGACAGCTGCCTGGTGACTCTGGGATTACAGTACTGAGCCCGGCTGTAGTTTTGTTGCTGACAGAGGGAAGCTGTTCCCAGATAACCCTCAAGACCTTGTGACAGGTCAAAGCTAGGCACAGCCCATGTTTATCCTGGAGCCAAAGGGGCCACTTTGGGCTTTGGCTCTGTGTCCCCAGCCTTCCAATAACAAATATGCCCCACGTAATCATTTTTAAAATGTATGAGCTTGTCTTGGCTCCACAAAACAAATGGACAAAGAGTGGGATTTTCATAAGGCACCTAAATGACATAGAAGCACAAATTCTGTTGACTTTCACTGGGGCTTGTATTATTGGAGCAGAATTTTGTTCCTATCCATTACAAGTGGCACGTGCTCTGCTCCCACGAGGATCTTTCTGAAACTAGCTGCTGTTGTTGTGATAATGAAATGGCTTTTCCCCTCCTCACTTCAGCATCTCTTATCTCTGCAGAGAGCAGATCAAGAGAGTGAAGGATTCAGATGATGTCCCCATGGTGCTGGTGGGAAACAAGTGTGACCTTCCGGCCCGGACAGTGGAAACCCGGCAAGCGCAGGACCTGGCCAGGAATTACGGAATCCCCTACATAGAGACATCAGCGAAAACCAGACAGGTAGGAGGAGAGATGGTTTTAAAATGTGAACCAATAGCAGTTCTCAAAGGCCCCCTTTTTATATACCTACAAACCCCTATCTCCTTGTGACCCATCTAAACATTCCACACTCAGCACTTAGTGTAGGTCCTACTCGATTTCTCTGTGGTGACAGTCACGTTGGGTTGGATAGGTTGGGGCTGGTGGGATTTCTGTAGTAAGTTTTTTGCCCCTGAATCCAGGTAGGGATATCTCTGGTAATGCCAGAGATGGGTGTGTGGATACAGCATACCCTGAAAGCCCAGGGCTCTGGGATTGGTGCCCGGAGAGCTGCCCCAGCACCAAACGGCTAGACTTGTAAGGCTACACCAGCCTGTCTAGTTACCTCCTCTTCTCAATGCTTCATTCCATTGTTGTGGCTGTAAGAAATTGCCTAGTCAACTCGGCCAGAAGGAACCTCCTTCCCTGCCCCTCCCACAGCTGCCATCTGCCCCCTCCCTGTGTTGGGCGAGGAAACAATCCCTGAGCCGGCCTCCTGCTTCCCGCAGCAGTTCTGCGCGCCCTGTGACTGACAGCAGCAGGGCTGACGCACAGCCCTGTTGACAGAGCAACATGCATTTGCTGTCAGGCAAGCAATGCTCCAACTGCTAATTACACAGTGTGCTGAGCCTCCTCTGACAGCTCTGAAGTGCCAGTGAGCAGGGGAGTGAGCATGAATTAGAGCAGGCCAGCGCTGGCAGTGATTTACCGCAGTCGGGATGCTGGGATAAAGCTGCCAGGAAACTCATCTTGGGGGAAGGCTGCCACCTGGGTGAGCTCGGAGTGATGGTGCAGGAGTGATAAATCCACAGCCGGATCTCTCCCACGCCCCTAACCCTTCAGCCCTTCCCAAGGCTGCTACTTCTGTCCTGGCCAGCCACGCTGGTTTGCTTTGTGAGGATCCGATGCTGTGTCGCAGCATGAAGGCCCATGTTGTGCCAGTGCACCGGGACAGTGTATTTGTGCTGCACTCATCGCTGTGTTACACGAGTGCCTTGCAGGATTAAATGGGCCCCCCAGGAATCTGAGTAATGCTACCCGTGCCCTATCCACAGCAATTCCTGATGGAGCCGAGTGTCCCAGGTGCTAGGCCTGGGAGAACACATGAGGTTCAGGGTTAGTGGCTACCTCTTCTCTGCCTCCCCTCTCTAAAAAGAAGCGTCTTTTGTCTTGCCTGCTCTCCCCCTAACTTCTTGGAGCCAGTGCCTAGAGATGGCAGAAACGACCAGTGAACTATTGTGGCAGTCGCGTGCTGTGTAGATCAACGGGGAGAAATGCCAATGGTTGGAGGAGTCAGTTGCCACCTCAAGGCTGGATGTTCCAGGAGAGAATTCCTCTCCCTATCCCAGTGAGCCGGTCCACTTCCCTGCACAGTGGGGGCTTGCCCTGTGTGTGAGCTCTGGAGGGGGTGGAATTGAATGCACAGGCCAGAAAGGCGTGGTCCCAGGGTAGCCTGTGTGGAATGAGTCCGCACCTCCAGAGCACTTCCATGATTGGCACCAATAGGAGCTCTTCTTGGTAGTCTCAGCAGAGAAGCCTGGGGCTGAATAGGCCGCCTTGCTGCTAGAGGGGGTCCCCGCAGGTCAGGGCCGAGACATGCCGGCAGAGGGTTGTGGGGACGCTGCTTGCCCTTTGGACAGAGGGAGGACTTCGTTCTTCAGGGCCCTTGATCTGGGACATTTGACCAGCACCCAACTCATCGGAGGGATTATAAAAAAGGGTTAAAAAGCCACCCACATGCTGCAGTTGGGTGTGTCCTAGGCTGGCATTGGCAGCAGATTGTTTCCAATGCACCTTTGTGCAGCTTCCCTGTGTTTATCTCCTAACTCTTCATCCTTAAGTGTTTTCTCTGGTCACTAACCCCTCTCTCTCTCTCTCTCTCACCCTAGGGAAGCGGTGTGTCCCCTTGCTGTAGGGAGGGCTACATCACAGGCTTGCACAGCTCCAAGTGGGTCGTAGGGAGGGCTATGTGGCACATAACGTCCATAGAGTTAATGAATACCTGCAGCCCCATATGATTTAAAATTGCACCTTGATCTTCACTCCCCATGGTCCTGTAGCCTCTGCTGGTGGTCTCTCTTGGGGCCATGCTGCATTGCCCCATAACGCCTGTCAGGGCAGTCTGCCTGGTTGTGAGGAAAACACCCACAAGAAGTGGCTGCGGAAGGGCGAGAGGGCACCTATGACAAACGGCTCTTGATTGCAAGCCCTCATGGGCTAGCGCAGCACAAGAAGAGGATCCTCTCGGGTTTGTGGTGCAAACGAGCGCGTGCTCAGCCCCACGTTGAAACATGAGAGAATGCGTGAACCAAACCCAGTCCAAGGCTGAGTCCTGGCTTCTGGTTCAATCCAGAGGGAGGGACAGGGGTTTTGCTCCTTGGGCCAACATGGTTTGCTCCTCAGTTTCCCGATGTGTGCACCTCGGGGGACGAGAGGTGTGTTAAGGGGCTGAATGTTCAACAGAAGGTCTTTGACGTCTGCTGTATTGAAATGAAGCTTTCTGCAGGGCTGGGGGCTAGTCCTTATGTTCACTGCATAGCTGTCTGATCCTGAGTTGTTTTGCTAACCGCCTTGTCCTGCTGTCCATGCAGACATGCACACATTACGTATGGGTGCAGTTTCTGCGGGGAGTGCCCCTGGTTTGGAGGGTTAGAGATGGGAAAGAGGCAGTCGGCTCAGGGCTGTTAGTTCAAGTACAATTTCTAGTGGGATGTCCAGTCTCGTTTTAGGTGGCCCTAGAGATGGAGCTTCCGTGTCCTTTGGTAGCCTGGTAGTTATGTGCCACATTTTGCCAGTAGGAACCATTTCCTGGGATTCCTCTCTGATTTCTTTGCACAGTTTCATCCCTTTAACTCGAGTCAAAACCCACTTGAACTACACTATGCAGTTCTCTGCAGGGGACTTCTAGTGATCACCTAGATCCATCTGCCCCCACTTCCACCCTTTTTCCGAGCGGCTTTGGCGCTCTTTGAGCAGAATGTTGTGCCTCTCTTCCAGGGTGTTGAAGATGCCTTCTATACCTTAGTGCGGGAGATCCGGCAGCACAAACTACGCAAGCTGAATCCGCCGGATGAAAGTGGCCCAGGCTGCATGAACTGTAAATGTGTGATATCATGACCAAGGTGAGCCCAGTGGGAGGGAGAGGGGTGTGCCAGAGATAGGTGCAGGCTGCAGCCAGGCGTGTGCCGGAGGCAGGGATTCATTGACCGTGTATCAGGCTGCAAAAAGAGTAGGTTGAAATGATTTCATTGAACCCTTTGTTTCCCCAACAAAAAAACCAGCTTATTGGCCAAAACAAACATTTCCTCAGAAAGCCCTTGCTTTGGTCAGCATTTTCTGGTGGTGTGTTTTTTTTCGTTTGTTTGTTTTTAATGAAAACCGAACAATTTTCATTTAAAAAAGCTGGATTTTTTGGTAAAGGTGGTCAGTTTTAAATAAAAAAAACTGACAAATTTTTACTAAAAACGTATTTTTTCCTCTATTTTTTATTTTTTCATTAAAAGGAAAAAAAAAACCCAGCTCTAGCTGCAAATGAAGTCAGGTTCCATTACACCCCACCACTACCCCCCTGTGGCAACAGCAGGACAGTGAAGGAAGTGGGCAGCTCAGTGATTCCCTTGTACTCGCTCTCCCTACAGGAGTCTGAATAAGCGGGGCTGGGGCTGCATTTCTGATTCGAAGTTGTTTGCAGTGCTGTTGTACCCGTGTTGAGGGAGACAAGGTGGGCGAGAGGCAATCTCTCTCTCTTATTGGACTGGCTTCTTTTGGAGAAAGAGACAAGGGCTGTGAAGCTCAAGAGCTTGTCTCTGTCACCAGCGGAGGTTGGTCCAATAAAAGGAATTCCCTCACCATCGCAGCTAGGGCGGGTATGTCTCTTCGAGCTGGAATTTACCTCCCCAGCGCCACTGTAGACATGCTGCCAACAGAGTCAAGGGTGTCGTGAAAGGGCTGTTTGCCTTTATAAATCATATTAGTCAAAGCCAGAGCTGCATGTCTGGCTTTCCTTTTTTTAAAAACTTTTGATTAAGTAAAAGGGTCCTGGGGAATCCGGCCCCGGATGGCAGTGAGCAAAGGCTGCTATCAGCTCTCTGGCGGCCAGCATGGAATGAGCATGGTGGCTTTAGTTCACGTCACCCAAACTACCCTGCAGCAGTGTCAGCAGAGAGAGCAAGGGCTGAATGAGTCAGGGAAATTGAAGTAGCCTCTTTCCCCGAAGGGCTGGGGTTGAAGTGTGCTAGTCAGGGAAGCTTGCACTGCTGCTGCCCCGATGAGCCTTTTCCCTGGATAATAGAGGACGCCAGACGCCAGAGCTGTTCTTCCATCTCCTTTAACAGGTACTGAATTCCCAGGGGAAAAGCTGGGGTTATCCAGTTCCAGGAACTCTGCTAAAGGGGGCTAGTTGAATGGGCGGCAGCTGTCT
Organism: Chelonia mydas; assembly: GCF_015237465.2. Classification (NCBI taxonomy): domain Eukaryota; kingdom Metazoa; phylum Chordata; order Testudines; family Cheloniidae; genus Chelonia; species Chelonia mydas. Next base: position 23,521,774 of record NC_051246.2, on the reverse strand, counting down.
TCCTCCATTGCATCTTGACACACAGCGTCTGGCAAGGCTGTGAGCTCCGCAGAGCTCTTCCCCAAGCCCCCCCTCCTCCCCCCCACATTCTTTCTCTGTAAACAAAAACAGCGGAGCGCCCCGCCCCATGGCTCTCTGCTGAGGGGAGAGTGGATCCTGGATGGGATCTCCCAGTGGGACTGATCCTCGTGCTGGGCCGAGTGCAGCTATTGTTACAGGAGGTTTCCAGATGTTCAGATAATCCAGATGTTCAGAAGCATTTCCTCCGGATGGGGATACGAGTATTGGGGCTCGTTTCCTGCTCTGGCGATGATCGCTTTCAGCTGAAAGCGCGCACACAGCTCCAAACATCTCCTTAAACTACTGTTCCCTTCTCCCTCACCAGGAGGGATTGTGCTGCCGAAGCAGGAGAGGGGCTGGCGTCTATCACTGACATGGACAATCTTTCCAAAGGGGCCTTGAAAATGTTTTGATCTATCTATTCTGTGAGTTACCCACATCCCAGTGGCAATGAAGAGCCTTTACCATTTCCCTGCAGTGACAGAAAACTGACACTTAAATGCCGAGTGGACATCAGAAATCCACACAGTGCTGCAGGGTGTCCGTCCAGCTGTTTCTCTACGCGGAGGAAAGCGGAGCCTCTTTAGCCTTCTTTATTTGCAGTGCAAACCACAATACAGCTTTTAACTGGGAGATCATCTTTCTGACACACTATCCCAAAATGCTCCAGGGAATTGCGTAATCCAGGGCAGCCTCCATGACCAACAGCGGGGGAGTAAAATCAGAGCCGTATTAACAGTGAGCCTTGCAGTCCCCCGTGACGTAGATTGGGGCAGTGCACCTATTTTTATGATGAGTAAACTGAGGTACAGAGAGGTGAAGCGACTTATTCATGGGGCCATGAGTCAATGGCCAAGGAAGGAATTAGAACCTGGGCGCTCAGCTCCCTTTTAGATGCGGTATCTGGTAAAGGGCAAGAGTAGAGGGGGAGTAAAACCAGAAGTGTGGGGAAAAGGGAGGCCAAGGTGTATTGGTGGCTGGGGCCTGGGAGTCGAGATGCCTGGGTTTGATTCCTGACTCTGCTCTTGCCTCACTACGGGACCTGATTTGTCAGAGGTGCTGAGCGCTCAGAATGCCCCCTGAAGCCCAGAGGAGCTGCATGTGCTCAGCGTCTCTTTGGCACCCAGTTGTGAATGTTTTAGCCAGCAACATAAAATGTTTGCCTTCCCAGCGTTGCCTATGTCCCATCAGGGAGAGGGAGATGCTGATATTTTCCCACCTTCATCCAATATGTGGAGATTTGTGGGTGGAACATGCCCTGTCAGGGTGCAACACCAGCATGCTCATCATCGATGTTAAAATGCCCCTTATCCATAAAGGCTGGGGTTTTGAAAGGCACCTAAGGGAGTTAGGTACTCAAATCCCAGCATAAAGCCCCATTCAGCAAAGCGCCTGCTTGCTCTCTTAAGCGCATCTTTAAAGTCAAGCATGCACTTTGCCGAGTGGGGGCCTGAACTCTCAAAAATTAACATGTTCTCTCAACCCCCCACTCCCCAGGCCCCGTGTAACGTTTTGAGTCCCCTCGGCAGGAGGCAGTGGGAGCAGGAGGGCTGGGTAGCGGCTAGCAGAGGGTAGGATAAGAACAGCTGCTGATTCTCGTTCCTCCTCCCCCTTTTCATTTCAGTTGACCAGACCGTGACTTGGAGGGGTTTCCACGGTGCGGCGCAGGCGGACGGCGGTGACACAAAAGAAGCAGCAAATGGATTCGGGGGGGAGTGTGGGGGAGGAGGGAGACGCAGAGGGTATCTTGAGCCCCACACGGACTGTCTCAAACTTCATCAAGGCCTGTGACAAGCAACTTTTTCCCCCCCTCCCCGTCTCCTTTTGCCTCCTCCTCCTCTCCCAGCAACTGTACAAAGCCACAGATTGAATCGCAGTAAATTATTATTTGATGGTCTCAACAAATGGTCTCTGTAGCTCTGTCCTACTTCAGAGGTGGCTGCTGCTGCTGGTTTTTGTGGGTGGAAGGTGTGGGGGTGGGGTGAACTGTTCACTTGATGGGTTGAGGTCCTATTTGCAGACAGCCAGGTTTGAAGATTGGGCAGCCAGCCGATTTGAAGGTGGCTCAGCTGAGCATAGCCCATCTGTTATGGAACCAGTCAGTGGTGGTCCTGGAGATATGGGGTACCTCGATTTTAGAAAAGGACATGTGGTGTGGGGGCCAGTATGACTATCCCTTGGTCTCCAGAGAGAGAAAACCTCTTCAAAGCACCCCACCAGAAAGATCCTACCCAGGGTTACTGCCAGCCTATAGCGGGGAGAGAATAAGGATGGTCATTCTGTGCCCAAATGGGCATGGGTGATTTTCTGGAAAGATGGTTGGGATTTGAAGATTAAAATGTGGAGGTGCTCTGTTTATAGTAGGTCCTGCACTAACTGAAAGTCCCCAATTTCCATGGGTTGGTTTGCTCTGATCATGTTTTGTGAGGTGTATGCTGCTCCGGAGATGGGAAGTTGTCTTTGTAACCACCATCGCTGCTATAATGCTTCTCTCTGTTGCCCAGTAGGAAAAGTCCTGTGAATGTCTTCGCAGGGAGCTGAGATTTGGTCTGGCAGGAGTTCACTGCATGCCTGGGTCTGCCCTCAGAGCGATGGGGGAATGATGCCTGTCAACGTGTGCCATGTGGTATTTCTGTGGGGCTGAGAAAGCTTATATATAAATTGCTGCTCTGCACCTGGTGGGTAGGGAGTGGGGTCGCATTTGATGTGAATTCTAAGCCTGGTGTTTTACTGAGCCAGCACCAGGATTTACTGTGTGTTGCTTTCTGCTGCTGCAATTTGATTTCTCCTCAGTGGGCACTTTCAAACAGTGGGAGCTGTTTCCATTCCCCAAAGTGTCATGTGGGGGGCGGGGGGGGGAAGAGTCATGGGAGAGTAATTGTATATACTGTCAGCTCATCGATTTGGCCACTTTAAACTGCTCTTGCCTGGGATGGGGCTGATTTTGTCCATGTGACTGTTTTGAGATGTTTGTACGTTCTGGAGGCAGGAGGGGGCCCCTCTGCCATAGATGTGTCTGTGTCTGTTCCCTGGTAGCCTCTTCCTTGGCAGCAGCTGGCTAAGTGTGACCCCGCTGGGCATGTATAGCTTGGATCTTGTGGCAGTCACATATATTGCATGTGTATGTAAATCTGTGACTATAGCTAGTGTGGCTAATTGCAGGTGAACCAAGAGCAAAAGGAATCTACTTACTGAACTAAAGCTCCTCGTAGGACCCAAACCAGATGCTCAGCAACCACTGACAAGGTTAAAGGTCAGGGGTCCCCAGGCACTTAATGTGGCTTTATGCTGCAGAGGGTGTTGTAGCTGCTCCAGTGTTGGACAAACCCAAGTGACGCACTGAGAAGTTATTAAATTTTCTCTTTCTCAAAGTGCTTTTATTTAGTTTTCCTGTTCAGCTGCTTGTGTCCCATCCTCCTGGTGCGCCTGCTGGAGCTGCATCTCCTCTGTGATAAAACTGGGTGCGTGCTTTGGGCAGCTGCTGTGTGCGCCCTTTGGGACAGGACCCAGGCAGGGGTGTCTGCCTGCAGTTTGTCAGTGGCCGTGCATCGCTGAGCCAGTCCTCCCAAAGGGGGATTCAGCTGGTGCTACTGATGCACTCAGCAGTGGAGTCAGATGATGATTTCTTAAATTCCATGAGTGCATAAAGACCCCTCTGGGCATTGTGGGGAGGGGGTGAAGTGCTGGTGCTCTTCATGCTCTGCCCACAAAATAAGCTTCACCCATGTGAGTTGCCAGAAGGAGCCATCACGCACTGTGAATTGTGCAGAGCTGTGACCCTCCCCTCACGTGAGGAGTGAAAGGAAACAAGGCTGACATTGGCAGATATGTCTATAGTGCGAAGATAAACCTGCGGCTCTGAGCCTGGGTCAATAGCAGTGTAGACGCTCCAGCCCGAGTCCAAATCTGTATGCTGCTGTTTTCAACTCCACAGCCCAAGCCCAGTGAGCCCGAGCTAACTCACCAGGGCTCTGAGACTCGGTGCCTCAGGCTTTTCTTTGCTGTGTAGACACCCAGTGGTGATCATTTAGGGTATCTGAGATAACTCCTTGCTGAGATGATTGGGGCGGTTGACACCTCTGAGGCCTAAGCACACTCACAGACCTCTCTGCATCTGTTATGCTTGCGTCATGACTTTGAGGTGTTCTTTAAATCTCTAGATTTTTAGGGTTGCAATGTTTTCAAATGAAAGCTGAGATTCGATATTACACTGCAGCAGCTTCAGCGAGGGACCAGTACACCCGACTGATTGACTGAATCTGCGCCCCGTGGGCCCCAGAGTGCTGGGTGCCTTACAAACACAGGCTGTATCCACAAGCATTCAAGACATGTGCTTGCAAAACATGGAGGCATGCACCAGCAAGCTTTAATCTAGCTAGTGCAGCTAAAAATAGCAGTGATGCCATAGCTGCACGGGCTAGCCAATGTACCCCGGAGCCCAGGCAGTATTGTGCTCGGGTAACTAGCCCATGCCATAGCCACTGCCAAAACGTCACTGCTATTTTTAGCTTTGCCTGCTAGCTTTAAGTTAGCACAGTGTCTCTGTCCATTGTATCTGATGATGTCATGGCATCACTTGTGTTCTCATGTGGCTGAGTAGCCCCCTGGGTGAGCAGGAAGGTGGCAGACAGATATCATGTAGGAATACGCAGGCTGCCATTGAAGACTTTGCATGAGATTGGCCTTTTTTGATCCATTTTTCACATCAGCCTTCCTCAAAGTGTTTAAAGCCTTTATTGATAGTTGCTCTCCATTCAGATCTGTCTGGGGCTGTCTTCGAAGTAATCAGTATTTAGGGCGCATGAGGTGAGAATCTGCTTATGGGTGTCTTTGAAGCGTTTTTGTTGTCCCGCTGTTCTTTCCAAGTTTCAGCTCACCAGGGAAAACTTTTTTCAGGGGTCTGTTGTTGCCCAGTCTGACTGTGATCTGTCCATCTAAGCAGAGCTTTGCTGAACATTGCCTCGATGCTGGTTGGTTTTGCCTTTTTTCAGGATGTTAATATTGGAGATTTTGTCCTGCCAGTGGACCTTCCGACTAGAATGAAGACAGGACATGGGAAATATTTCAAGTTGCTTAATGTGTGTTGGTCAACTCTCCATGTTTCACGTCCATATCAAAGGGATGCTAGCACTGCTGCATTGTATATCCTCCATTTTGTTGCCTGTTGGATGGTGTGCCCACATGTGCGGCAATCACCTCCTACCTGCTGTGCAGACACAGCAGCTATGTCCAAGGCCACCTACTGTGAAATGCTTGTAGACTAACCAGACAAGACAGACAAAGGGTGGGAGTGAAAACAGATGTGGAGTGATTCACCCAGGGACACCCAGCAGGTGAGTGGCAGAGCTGGGACTAGAACCCAGGTCTTCCGCGGCCCCAGTGAGTGCCTTAACAACCAGATCATGGTTTGTCTCAAAAGATTGTTCATTCCTCTCTATAAAAGGAAGCCAGTTGCCAGGATTCGGACCAGACTTTGATAAGAAAAGGGAGAGGAAGTGGCGTGTGGTTTCTTAAAATTATTCCCAACCTCTGTATCAAAGGTTTAACCCACCTTCGAAAGAGACGTCCGCTGTCATCAGTGACCAGCCCATGTCAAAGCCCAGGCTGGTGCATGTGCGATGCTCTCTGGCATTTGTGCCAGCTGATGATGTAGGAATCCTGCCCATCAGAGTGAAATCTTACCTGATTTTAAACAAGCACCCCCACCCCCCCCATCCCTCCCTACATGGACAGGACGAGATAAAGCGCCATGTTTCAAAATCAGCTCGAATGGCAAGTGGCTCTGGGAAGTCCCAAATGCAGCTGTCATGGAGTCCTGCAGCTTTGATGCTGGTCACAGGAGCACTCCTCACTCTGGGCTTCCTCCAAAGCCATTTGAAGTCAGTGAGAGTCTTTCTGCCAACGGCTGTGGGCTTTGGATCAGGCCCTGTGCTAGGCACAGACAGTGCAGCATCAGGGAGACAGACTGGAGGCACCACGATCCATCGTTGTCCTACCGAGCAGCCGGTTGGAAGACTTTGTGCTCCTGGAGATGGTGCCCAGCGCGCCAGCCGCTCGTCACATCCCAGCTTGGAGTAAACTGGGGTTCCAGGGAGCGTTGATGGGTGGCTGTCTCCTTATAAAGAGGATGAGTTGGGTCTTACTTCACCTTCTGCCTGTGGGGAATATCATCTGGCTCCGTCTCTCAGCTACAATCCTTCTGGAAATGGAATTGTGCCGAGCTGTGTTGTTTCTGGGTTGGCTTCGCATTTCACGAGGACGCTGGCAATGGCGCCTTTAATTCCCTGCAGGGGAGGGATGGATGGTGGCAGCAGCGCTGGGACTGGGCAGGGGCTGTATGGGATTAAAAAGCAGTGGTGTGTTTCTAGAGCAGAGGAGGGCAAACTACAGCTCGCGGGCCACGTCCTGCCTGGCCCTTGAGCTCGACTCCAGCTCCTCCCCTGCTGTCCCCCATCCCCCACAGTCTCAGCTCGCTGCGCTGCCAGCGCCCTGGCCCAGCGCCACTGCCGGGCAGCGCAGGTGGCATGGCTGGCTCCTGCTGCTCTGAGCGGCATGGTAAGGGGGCGGGGGGGGGCGGGGTTGGATAAAGGGCAGGAGGTCCGGGGGGGCAGTCAAGGGACAGGGAGCAGGGGGCGGTTGGATGGGGCAGAGGTTCTGGGGGCGGGGGGGGGGAATCAGGACGGGGAGCGAGGGGGTTGAATGGGGGGGGACAAGGAGTGGGGGGCGTTGGATGGGGCAGAGGTTCGGGGGGGGGAAATCGGAGCGGGGGGGTTGGATGGGGGCGGGGACAAGGAGTGGGGGGGGTTGGATGGGTCGGAGGTTCTGAGGGGGTGGGAAGTGGGAGGGGGCCAGGCTGTTCGGGGAGGCACAGCCTTCCCTACCTGGCCCTCCATGCAGTTTCGCACCCCTGATGTGGCCCTTGGGCCAAAAAGTTTGCCCATCCCTGTTCTAGAGTGTGTTTTTTTTGTGGTGTCCCAGGTTTGTGAAGCTGGGAGGGAGGCGGGTAAAGAGGGTTTTCTGATCAACTAGGAATTATTCCCCACCACCCCCATGTGCAAAGGGGGAATGATGCACACGCTAGCCCATAATATTGTCTCCACCAAGGCAGCAGGGAATGAGATTGTGGGGCCTTTCCAGGTGCATGAGATGCCTGCATTGTACCCGGTGTTACTGGAAACCCTTAGGTTGCTACAGGCCAAATCAGAGCCTTGCTTCTGTCTCCTCTCTGGAGTGTGAGCAGAGAGACAATCCCAGGGAAATGTGCTCTGGTTTGTTTGGTTCCTGTTTCCCCAACACTGGGGGGCAAGGAGTTGTGGTGCCATTTGCTTTACCCTGCTGATCCTAGGGAGTGGAGGGCAGTGGGGGGTGGGTTCAGAGGGGGGCAAATGCTGCTGCAGAGGGAGGGGTTACCCAAGGAGAGTGAGTTCAAGTTGGAACTCTTGACTTCCTGGATTAGCTTGAGCCCTCAGAAGCCTGACAGACTTGGGTCCCACCTTACAACTCGGTATAGTGTGCAGACCCCTTGGAGAGCAGCTGCAAGGACTTGGGATGGGACGTAGCAAAGTCCACGAAGTCTCCACCCTGCGTGATGGTGCAAGGCATGTATATACTGAAGCAGCTCTGTGCATCAGCCAGAGGCACCTGGGAACCTGCCTCTCTGCTGGACTGGGTAGCCTCGACTCATCCTCCTCTTCTTGCCTGTGGAAGCCTAGCTCATGGCTGTATCCCAGGAATTGCTAGGTGCAGGGAATCCTGTGGCCATGTGACACAGAGATTGTTGCTGTATCTGAACCACAGATTAAACTGGCCCGGTGTGCGACGTCCTGGTCGTATTGGCAGGCAGGTGGCCCTTGGGATTGCTTACTCCAGGGCTGTGTTGCTCAGGCTGGTGTGCAGCAAGGCTCGCTGTTAGAACAAGACTGGCCACAACAGGAAGGCTTAGACCGCAGTCCAAGGTGGGCCCAGCCTGAGCTGTGGTGCTCACAGGCTGTATATCTTACAGCCCTGCAGTGAGAATGCCCTGCCCTGGCCCCTCTGGCTTTGGACCTGGCTTCTGTGAGCTGTGGTGTTCCTGTGGAGTGTAGCTGCGGTTGTGAGATAGGGGCATAGACGGACAGTTGCTCAGCCTGGTGATCTGTATCAGGGTGTGTGCTGGAGGAAGGGTGGTCGCATCATACAGAGGGGAGACAGGTGACGAGCTGCACTTTGGTGAATTACAGGCTGCTGTGACTCAGAGGAAAGCTCTCACAGAGCTTATATCATCTGAGTCTGCAGCTGGTTACTGGCAGGAGACGTGGGGAGCCTGTGGGTTTGGGACCCTTTCTTCTTGCAACCAGTGAACTACAGTGGCTTCACTTACACCTCGGGGAGGTATCTCCGTCACCTTAGTGTGCGCAGGCCTGACACGCACGGACAGAACAGATTGTGGAAAAGCACTTTGACTCCAGATTTCATCTCTAGCTGTGGGAGAGTCTGATTGATCTTTTGAGCTGGGATGGTTATTGAACTGGGACAAAGTCCCCTCTCCAGTGCAGTCCTGAGGCAAGAGGAAGGGCAGCGACAGGAAACGCACGCGCACTCGCTTCTGGTGCAGCTTGCTGCTCTGTGGAACGATCTGATCTAATGTCAGAGCCCCTCTGTAGCTACAAGCTGCTTTGCGCTCAGCACCTGCTCAGACGCTAACTGATGGCACCTTAGCAGGTAAATCCATCCAGCACAAAAGACAAGGCCGAAGAACAGTGCATTTCCCAGTGTTTGTGTGCCATGCCCAGTGGCCCCAGGCAAGCCAGCCCCAGGCAGGAGCATGCACCCTGGGCCTGTTTGGCTGAGACTTGCTTTCAGCAGGGTTGCCTGCCAGGTTGGTTGTTGGCATGATGACAGCGTCTAGAGGCTGCAACTGAGATCAGATCTCCATTGTCCATGCCCAGTGTGAGAGACGAGCCCTGTCCCAAAGAGCTCACAAGAGCAGGGAAGGAGGGGGATGCCCAGGCCAAGCCCAAATGCTCAGTGCTTCGTCTGTGGCAGCAGGGAGCATCCCATCCTGCTCTGGCAAAGAGCTGGTGGCTAGGAGGTCCCAGCCTGAGAAGCAGAGACCAATACTGAGTCCGAACTGAGGTGCTCCCTCCATGCAGCCTTTAAAAGGCTTCTTTACCAGCATCCCTCTCCCAGACCTCTGTGTGCCTCTGCAGTGCCCCCTTCTGCCTATTGACTGACTCCTGCTGTGCCACGTGTCCTCCTGCCCTTCGCAGGGTTCGAGCAGGCTGCGGAAGCCAATGACACTGCGACCTATTCTGGCCACGTGGACCGGGACACAGAACTGCCCTTCCTTTCCCTGCCGCAGCCCAGCCTCTGGAGCCTGACATAGCCCAAAGCTTTGCTTTCTATCTTGGCTCCACTCCAGACTCCACTTAGCATCAATTATTGAGTGCTGACTCATTGAGCTGTGAGGGTGGACGGCAGCAGTCAATAAGCTCATAGCAACCGTGGGCTGGGCAGGCCGAGGTGGCGAGGGCTGATGGGGATCAGCCGCATTTGGTTCTGCTACTGCCATGTCCCAGACTGCAGGGAGCCTATGAGAGACGCACTGAGACTCATCGTCAAGGTAAGACCCGACCTCTCATGTCTGTTCTGTTTCTCCTCATTGCTGAGGCCTCTGGTGGGAACCACGCCAGGAACCCTGGAGTGCTCCGGCCAGTATAGGGGATGGCTCTTTCCCAGAGCTGGAGCAGGGAACTGAGGCACCAATTGCAATAGCATGGAACGTGCCTCTGTTGGCCAACTGCAGTTGAACACTGGGCTCTAGCAGAGTTTGACCCCTAGCACGGGCAGGGCCTGTGTGCCTGGGAGCTTTCTCCCTGCAGCAGCTTACTTAGGAGGGGGAGACTTTACAATCTAAACCTAGGGTGGCTGAGGCTATTTCCTGCAGCCTTTCCCAGGGTGGCTAACACCTGGGACAGCAGGACCTGGGCCTAGGCTTTCATGAGAGCTCTGCACCGAGCAGCTCCCATTGAGAGGATGGAGGATCCCAACCAAAGTTGAGAACCATGGGAGCTCTGCTTCTTTGATAGTCTGGCTCCTACAAAACATAGGGCACCAATGTTTTTACAGTGTGGATCTGCTCTGTGCTGACAGCTGCTCTCCTGAGCTGGACTTGGCTCAGAGCTCCAGGAGCTTACCCCTGCTCTTACAGCTCCCACAAGCTTTTTAATAGGCACAGCGGGTCTGGATCTCTTCAGAAGAGCGAGCTAAGGCACTAAGGAATAGGACTGGACAAGCCAGTTGTGTTTTGAGAGTGGCTGGGGCTTGTTCCATGAGGCCTTCATTGGTGGTTGTGTCCTCCCCTCTTAAAGGGCAGGACTCAGACCTAAAGCTCACTCATGCATCAACACTACAGGGGTCACCAGTCCTCTAGTACAAGGGCTCCCATTGTGTGTATGTGTGGGGGGTGCCATAGAGGGACCTCTTCCCCTGCCATTCCCATATTGCTAAAAGGGAGGGGGTGGAGAACTAGTGCACTAAATGGCCAGCACCTGACTGGAAGGAGGAGCATGGTAATGGGGAACAGGACAGGGGTTTTGTGCAGGGGTCAGTGGTGCCATGTGAAAGGGCATGGAATAGTGCTGGGAGCTAGTGCATCAGAGAGGGCTTAGTGTGGATGTGGTGCCATCTGTTGGCTATAGTCTTGCACAGCATTCTGCAGTTTACCCTAGAGCAGTGGCTCTCAACCTTTCCAGATTACTGTACCACTTCCAGGAGTCTGATTTGTCTTATGTGCCCCCACGTTTTACCTGACTTGAGAAGTACTTGGTTTTTTGCAAGCAAACGTCACAACAAAGTGTTACTGAAAATGGCTTACTTTCTCATCTTTGCCATGGAGTATAAAGTCATTGTATGAAGTTTTAGTTTGTACTGACTTCACTAGTGCTTTTTATGTAGCCTGTTATAAAACTAGACAAATATCTAGATGAGCTGATGTACCTCTGGTTGAGAACCACAGCCCTAGAGCATGGGTTTTCAATCCGTGCCTACATGTGTGACATTATCTGTTTGTCAGGGAGGGGCTGCTGGCTGTGTGATATTTGCCTCCTTCCTGCCCCTGGCTGACTGCAGGCCTTGGGGGTACAACGTGAGCAGTTCTGGGCCTGAAGCAGCCATGTCACACTCAGAGGGGAGGAGAAACAAAAGGGAGCTGTGAGTGTCTATTGCACATCACAGCTTCAATGGCTCAGCTGTAGGGAGGTATAACCTGAGAATGCCAGTAGGCTTGGTGGGGGCCTAAGGAGGAGAAAACCCTTCATTACTAGGGTCTAATATACATCTCAGCCTTTTTTAGGTGTCTGGCTACAGCTGCTTGGTGGTTTCTTTGAAAAGTGGGGCATTGTGGTTGTGCCTCTAAGGCTGGTCCACAGCGGTTGCAATGAATGGCTCCCACCCAGCATCCTGTTCTATTGATTTGTTTCCTCTTCCTTGCCAGGGCCTGGGCCATGACCAAACCTGCTGGCAATTTCTGTTTAGAGCCACATTGACCTTCCAGAGGGGCAGCTCTAGGCCTGCACTTCTGTGCTTTTCTCCCACTGTGCCACATGGATGGCAAGGTTAATTTTTTTAGTCATTTGAAACCTGTAATGAGAGTGGTGGCTCAGGTGTGAAATGGTTGATTTAATGGGTCTAGCTGCAGTCAAAGGGGGGGGTTAGAGACCTTAGTAATAGCACTCGTCTGAGATAATTATGCTCTAAGCAGTATCGGATGCCTTTGGCAGCAGCATTCATTCCCTGCTCTTACCATCTGGGGAATATGCAGCTACTAGGATTTGAGGCTACTGCCTGAGCGGGAACAAACAGACTTAAGGTAGGTCGACACTACATGTGGAGAGTGCAGATTCCAGCTCGAGGAGACTTAGCCACACACCACTCTGCTTGAGCTAGCAGAAATGGAGCTGCAGCAGGCGGGGGCTCAGCACCCTGAACGTGGTACATAGTCCAGGGCTGGAATATACACCTTCCCCTGCCCTGGCAGTCATACCCTTAAAGGAAGAAGGTGGGATTGGCAGAAGCCCTATACTAAGTTAGGCAGACCAGTTCCATTGGGGTTTGCACCACTTTGGAAAAGCCCACCTCCTTCGTTACATACTCTGGGGAGCTGCTCCACTGGGGATGAGAGTTAAGGAAGGTGGCAGTGGTAGGCTAGCCCTGCAGTGCCTCGTGTCACGCTAGTGTGTCTCTAACCCTTGATCGCTGCATTGTGGGGAGAGGCAGGGCAGCCATGCCCTAACCCTCTGTCATGATACTAGACTCCATAAGCCAGGCTGAGCAGTAAGCGCCGTTCCCCCTCTAGCTGACCTCTGCATTTAAACAGACTCCTGTTTCAGCTCCTCCTTGCTCCAAAGAATCTCTAGTGGCAGCCAGTGATGTGACCTTGTCTAGGCCAAGCCCTGTTAGAGAAGAGTGGAAGGGGCTAGGCCCCCATACTGCAAAGGGCACAGGCCTGAGTTCAGCTTTGCCTCCTGGTGAGGGGTTTTTTTTTTCCCCCCTTGTTCCCTTCCCCCTGTCCCTGGGAGCCTGATAGAGAGCAGCAGTGCTTCCCAAGGTGCTGGACAGCTCTTTCAGAGCAAGGCCTTGCCCTTTTTCTGATCAGGAGACTTCTACAGCTCCTGGGGGGAAGATAGCAAACTTCAATATTTTATTCTACAGCTCTTTTATTTTAAGTGCTGCTTTGAGCTCCCTTTGACTTGGTTTTGTCTACTCACTTTCTGCTGTTGACAGCCTTCATGTGAAGACTCCCCCAGGGCCTTGCGGCTAGTGTACCCACCCATTAACAGGTCTGATAGTCACTGCTGCAATAACCTACAGTGGAGGATGCCAGATGACTGGCACAAGCCCCTTCCCCCTTATGTTTAATAGAACTGTGCTCACATGATTCTGTTCCTTCTGCAGATGTTGCACAGAGCTGCTATGTTAACTGCCTTGGAGCTAGGCCTGTGCTTTGAGGGCTAGTGCTGCAACCTAGAGAGGAAAGCCAGTATTAACACTAGGCAAAAATCCCAAATAACCTCTCTATATTAACCTGACCCATGGCTGAGGATCCAGCAGGGGAAGGGAAGCTGCAGTCGGAACCAAAGGCAGGGGAGGAAATCCACCTAGCAGAGAAGGGTATGTTCCATCAGGAAGGGGAAGCTGGGCTAGGTCAGTAGGCGAGCAGCAGGGAAAAACATGGTAGATAAATTCTCTCTCCTCACGTGGGCTGATCAGACTGAAAGTGTTTTTTAAAAAAGAATTTTTCCCCTAGGGGAGGTTAAGGTGCTTCCAGGATCTGCCTTTGCTTCTGAAGTACAACAGGAAGTTAATACAGCACTGTAATGCACTGCCCAGCTGAATGGGGCCTCTCTGCATCATTTCCCATTGATGTCACAATCAAGTCTGTTATAATCCAGCAGTGAAAAGGGTTTAAGTACTTCATTTTAAAGGTAGCACTGGTGCAGGAAGATGAATGCTGCCCACAGTTTGCTTAAAAACTGACAGTACAAGCCCCCTCGTCTCCTTTAATACAGAGATGTGGCATGGGGAAGTTGCAGGGCCTGCAATTCATAACATCGCAAACTGGGCTACAGCTGGTTTGAGACAGTCTAACAGCTCCAGCCTCCTAGTTTCTACAGCTTCATGCTCTAGGGCTGTATTGTTTAATTTACAGCAGAAGTATGTGTAATCTGAAGTTACCAGGCCCCTGTACTAGAACTTCAGGCTTTGTGCACAGCTCTAACGGGATCATTCCTTTTAGCTAAGCCTAGCCCTTGACTTCTGCTACATTTCAAATCCACAGTGCTGGAGTAGTGTTATCTTAAATAAAAGGCCTAGAATCTACAGTACCCTGAAGTGCAGCCAGCTCTAGTGTGAAACAACAATGCTGCTGCACATGTTTAAATGCACAAAGGGGGAATATTTGGAGTCCACCCTCCACTCCTTCCCCTGGTGCTTTGACTACCATCTACTCTTACAGAAAGTGGGAAAGGCCCCATATGCTCCCTATGTCTCCTCTAGTAGCAAGCTCAATGGTGTCAGTACTGACTCACTGGGCAGAGCTGTCCCCCATCCAAGCACAGGAGAGGGGGCCTTTGTCCTGTGAAATCAGACAAGATCATGTGAATGGACTGACTGTAGTGATGCAGAGGGGAAGTGTGACTTACTAGAAGGCTTCATGAGACCATGAACTTAGTGAGCAGCTGGCTTGATGCAGTTTCAAGTACCCTCTTACATTTGAGAAGGGGCAGGGTTTCAATGAGCCATGCAAGAGCAGAATTAAAAACCAAGCCAGGAAGATTTTAAAAAAGGGGCAACCCACTTTCCTCTTTACACTATAGTACTAAGCAAAACCCTGCCTCTGAGCTGGCTCACCCGTGAGGCTGAACTTAGTCCACCTCCACTACAGGTAGTAACCTGGATGGCTCGCTGTTAGAAGTCGAATGTCAGCAGGGATGGAAGTGCAGTTCTGTAATCCTGGTTGGGGTTAGTGCTTTTGCATAAGGCTCAAGGACTTTTTGATCCACACTGCTGGTAACATCCTCTTAGATCTCTTCTCCCTTCCCCCAGCCCTTTTCTTGTGTGGACAGACCAGGGACAGGACTGAGGCAGCGTGGGAGGATTTTGCATAGTTTTGCTGTTCTTGCTCTGTAGAGACGAGACATCAAGCACCAGGCTGTCCTTAAGGCCCCCTCTCACCAGCACTGAATGCAGACAGAAAGAGTAGCCAGTTCCCAGCACGAATGGCATTTTGAGAGCAGTGCCCTTAAAGCTCCAGCTCTACACAAACTGTATCCAGAACCTAGGACCCTTGAGCAGCTAGCACTGCATCAGGGGGCAAGCAGGCAATAGACAGTTTTAATTACACTATAAAATCAGGGACGTTGAAGTCCAAGGAGACAACCCAAATCTTAATCTCCCCACCCCAATGGAATAAGCAGCCAATGCAGTGAATTGAAGGAAACAGGAGCAGGGGGATGTAGTGCATTGCCCTAGAAGAAAAACACTCTGCAGCTGTTTATGCTAAACTTCTTAAACTGTCATTACAACCATGTAAAACACAGCATTGAACACTATGTACAGTCTGTTTGGATCAGCGTAAAAAGGAATGAGCATTTTGCTTTTCAAACTCCCTTACCAAAAAAAAAAGCACATAACAATGGTTTAAAGTAATAACAATACATTAGAAAGAATCACAAAGGAAGATCTCCACGTTGTAAACAAAAGTAGCAACTGAAAATAAAAGCCAATGGTAGCAGATCTCTCAAAGTGCACCAAAGAGACACACCAGCCTCTAGTCCACTGAAATGGAAAGGTTACAGTTTCAAGGACAGGAGTTTCCTGAACTCTGGTGCTGCATTCCTGCCACAGGGCTGCACAGTCTCTGCTCAAAGTGCTAGTTCACCAACAAAAAAGCCTAAACACCAAAAAAAACTACTCTTTTAAAACTACATATATTTCAGCTAAGTAAAGGATACGTTGGGGGAGGAAGCTGTTTTCCTGAGTTAGCATGAAATAATGCTGGCTTTGCCATCTGATTGGGGGCATCCTAGGAGCCATGCATTATTTGTAGAAGTGTCTTGCAATTTGTTCCCTCCTTCCTCCCGCATGAGTCCTCCTTGTCTCTTGGAGCCCTTGTCTCTACTCCCCCCACATATGTGAAGCTGGGCGTAATCGTTCCTATCTCTGCTACCACACAGCTCCTTATCAAGCCCAGATACCACAATGGGGGGGTGCAGTATAAGAACCTGAACAGAACTGACTGGAGTCAGAAGGGTTACTTGCAAGCCCAGGGAATGCCTGAACCTGACATGCTTAAATGGTCATTTGCAACAATAGATTGAAATGGAAAGATTTAAGTTGGTTTGTATGTAAAATGTTAATTTCACAAACAAAAAAAGTAATATGCCTGTTTATAAATGAGGCATTGCTCCAATGATACCCACCCGTAGCAGCTGGCTCTGGCAGTTTGGGCCAGTAAAACCTTTGTGCAAAGACACAGATGAAGGAAGAAGGCAAGAGTCTCATGGCTGTAGCAGCAGCTCCTCGCTCCCCCTCAGAAACACACTCCGTCCCAGACGACACAAATGGCTTTGCCTTCTCCTCACAGTTTGGAATAAGTCCAAAAGGCAGCAAATGAACCAGTTTGGAGCAGGGTGGGGGTTGCCTGGTGAAGAGAAGACACTATAGGGACTGATGGCACCTACCCCCTCACCTTTAATGAGGACTAGAGGTCCTAGCTGCTCAGACTATGGTGGAGCATGGTGTGCTGTGGCCTTCAACGATGGCACTTTTCTTACTGAAGAGGAAGGTGATCCTAAACCACGAGCTGTACAATGCTGCAGGGATCATTAGCAGTCTGAATCTAAGTCCACTGGAGTCATTCCACTGAGTTCAATAGACTTTGGAACGGGTGCTAAGCTTCCAATTGGAATCCTATTTTAGGAGAACACTGTATATATATTTCAGCTACTACCTCAGACAGAAGATCAGGAAAACCCAAATGCTTCTTGGAAAATACACACTTGGAATTAGCTTGGCTGGCCTCTCCCCAGTGAGATTTCATGAGAAAAAAGGAGATATGCATCCTGAATTCAGCGTACGTGAGATGTTGGCCTGCATGGCAAGTATTGTGCGTTAGGCAGCTATTCAGTGTTCTAAAGTCAATCGCCATTAAAAGTGTGTTTTACAAGAGGTCCTAGATACGCTCCATCTCTGACCTCACACTGCCTACATACACCAGAACGGCAACAGACGCAGTGGGAGGAAGGCCAAGCAAGCAGAAAAGTGAAAGTAAAGGGGTCTAATCTCCTATCTCATGTGTGAGCTCAACTCCCACTCAGGTTAGTGGAAGTTACATGTGTGCTTGGAGGAGAAAACAGACCCCAGCACACAGAAACCAAGCCTAGCAGGAGATCGCAGCTACTTTAACAATTTCCATTGCCTACTGGCTTCTAGAGCTCAAGGGGACACACACAGTTCCTAACTAAAGGATACTGCTCGTCCTGCAGAAATACTGCCCGGGGATTACACACTCAGACATGTTACTCTCCAAACTACTGCACAGCTATTGGGAAAGGACCACTAAAATAAAAGCTCAAGCACCTTTTCGCTACAACTGAAAATGAGCTGTGGTGGCCGAGAATCATAAGACTTAGCATTTATAGAGCGCCTCTCCTCCTCCAAACGCTTTAGAAACATTACAACTAATCCTCACCGCACCCCTGTGAGGTCGGACAGTCAGGATGCTTACCCCATTTCATAGATGGGGAAAGCAGGCAGAGAGGTTACGCAACTTGCCCAAGGCCAAAGAGGAAGCTGGTGGGAGAACAGGAATTAGAACAGGAGCTGCTGGCTGCCAGTGCTGTGCTCAGGCCACCTCTTGAGAGAGAGAAATGGGGAGCTCCCTTTGCGAGCTGTCATCTACATCCACATAGAACCACCACACCCAGCTGGTCACCTGCAGGGGGCCAGGAAGGAACCCCCCACACACAATGTATTCTGGGTGTTGTTTTAGGTCTCCTTCCTCCAAGACATCGGCCATGGCTGGAGGTGAGACACTGGACAGGGTGGGCCAGGGCTCTGAGGTGGCACCAAGCATTCTCTCTCTTTCATCTGCTTGGCTGGCTGGTTCTTGCTCACATGCTCATGGGCGAAATGATCGCTATAGGTCAGACTAGATGATCTAGATGTCCTTTATGGCTTTAATCTCTAGGACACGTTTAGGAGCTGGTCCGAAGCCCATGAAAGTCAATGGGAGTCTTT
Organism: Chelonia mydas; assembly: GCF_015237465.2. Classification (NCBI taxonomy): domain Eukaryota; kingdom Metazoa; phylum Chordata; order Testudines; family Cheloniidae; genus Chelonia; species Chelonia mydas. The sequence goes on along the minus strand of NC_051246.2, from coordinate 23,503,936 downwards.
CCATTGACTTCATTGAACATTGGTTCAGGCTTTTAGTATATTTCTACTCCCTAAGGGAGCCTTTAACCAGTGTTCAGGGGACACGTGTGTATATCTATCTATATGCAGACCTCAAGTATGCTCTCAAAGCATCCTCAGCTGTTGAAGGAGGCATCACCTGTAGTTAATTCTGTGGAATCAGGTTCCCTGTTACAAAGTACGGATGTCATAACCATGCCTAGAGCTCTGTATGCTGTACTACAGTAATTCAGGCTCCTGAACCAGAAAGCAGGACTGGCATTTTCCCATAATTACAGAATATTTAAAAGCAAGCTTACAGCTCATGGGGAAAGAAATCTGCCCCAACTTTCTTCATTCTCAAAGACAAGACATTTGCATTTCTGGACCACAGGCTTTAAGCTTTACAGGAAAGGCCTCCTCCTCTGAATCTTTGAGCCAAGATTCTCTCTTGGCAGCTTCTTATTCTGTTGATTTACAGCCAGACTGTTTCAAGGAGGAGCTCAGCCAAGGCTTTCAGAACTTTGCCACCTTCCTTTCTAACTCCAGTGTGGTTCCACACTGACACTTCAATTGCTCAAAGCAGGGACCAGTGTAGGTTTTGGAATTTTGATGAGAAGTGATCAAACCCTATCACACTCTTGTGGCTTGCTAGCTAACGCAAAAGACCAGCCAGGGCACTGCCTCCATTGCTGAAATAAGAATACATCCTGTGTTTATTAGCATAGCTACGCACTGATTGGTCATTTACCGAGGCAGTGGCCTCCTTTTCCTTTCAGTCAGTCCTACAGCAGCGAGCCCGCTCACTGTCCTGGCTTCACAGAGAAAAGGACAAGACAGGCAGGCTGGAAAACTGATTGTAGCTCTACTTCGACCTTCTGTCCCTATCACACGAGGAACTCAAGGAATCTGAACAAACATTTAGTGGATCAGCACAAACCTTCTTCAGGCTGGTGGAGGAGCATGGCAAACGCATCTTTCCCACCTTGCCTTCTGCCTGCATCAGAAGTTAACTTTGCTTTCTGACAAATCCTAGCTACAGCGCAGCCCGGAACAAACCCACCGAGAACAGAAGGGCACTTCAGCACACAACATTCAGCTTCCCTTCAGGAAACCTCCCACTGCAAATGGAAAAGAGCTAGAGAACTAAGAACGGGCCTACTACACCGCCCCATTGCACTCGAGGTGAAAAGATGCACTGTCTTTCCCCTGGGACGTGAGCAGTGCTCACCGGGATTTCTGGAATAGAGCTGGATGTTGCACAGACTTTACAGAAGGCTGGCTTCCCTGGTGAGAATACTCAGTAGCCTTGTTCGAAGGACTGCTGGCTGTTAGGATTTCGGAAAAATCTATTGGTGCAAAGGCCATTGGGAAAATGCGACTGGCCACATGGACCAAGTGCTCGTTTGTAAAGAAAGGCCCCTGTCTCGCTTTCTCTCCCAAAGCTGCTCTGTCTGTAAGAGCAGCTCAAACCCCTCTGCATCGTATTCCCATGTTAACAGAAACTAAACTCTGGTTTATGAGATCAAGCTCCTGTGTTTATAAAAATGATGGGAAAAAACAGTCAAAATATTTAGCACATTAACCAGCTTTGCCTCTCTGCACACAAGCAGGGGTGAAAGCACTTTGTGATTTGTCCACAGAAAAAAACCCCGCAGACTTTTTCCACCACCCCCGGCACCAATACATTGTGTATTGGCCACGGTACCAACTCCTGCATGCCACACGTTGCCCCCAAACATTCGTACCAAACACAGCTCAGCACAGGATCATCTCCTGTCATCTCTACCCTGGGCTGTGTTGCCTTTTAGTTGCAAACCTTTATAAGGATGTCTCATGAATAGACAGAATGTAATTATATTGTTTGTTCCCCCTCTTCGCCCCTACCCCTGCTAAAATGTCACTGATTTGGACATCTGCATTGCAGAAGTGCAGCCTGGATAGAAACTGTTCTCTGAATGGGCTTTGGCAACCTTGGGTGGTATTTCTGGCTTTGGGTGTAGACAGGGACGCGGCTCTCTCAATGCATTTAATGACTTCTGCGCACAGTGACTGGCAGCCACCGCCTCAAGTTCTGCAGCTGTAGGAAATGCCCCTCCATCAGCTGCCGTCAAGGCTGCACCTATGTGATGACTGCCCTCTTGCAAAGGCAGTGCCATTTTTTTTTCGGTTCAACAAGTCCTGCTCCGTAGCATGAGCCACGTGAAGTGGGGTGGTGGTCTTAACTATTTTATAGGGGCTGGACTGCCCCTGTAAAGCCGGGGATGACAGGTGTCGATCGTGGAGACCCTCTGCCAGCTGAACTGCCCCAGAGTCAAGCATAGATAGGATTGGCACACTGCCGCTGCCACCAGACAGTCTCTGATGAGGAAGCAAGTTGAAGGCTGGGTGGCCCAGTCCTACTGTCTGCTGTGCTGAGTCTGTGCTCCCTCCTGAGTGCATCCCCAGATCTGCAATCTCACCCACAGATGCAGATTTGGGTACCGAGGATTTTAAATCTGGTTTGTTCTGTGGCACTGCTCCGCTAAGATTCTCGGTCCTGGGCACCTGCCCAGAAGAGTTATCCTCACTGTATTCCAACTCAGATATGTTGTCATACTGAGATACGTTAGAAGGCCGTCGTCTACCATCCTGCAGAGGGAGAGAGAGAGTAACAAGGGCCTTCTCCATACACAAGACAGGCACTTGTCCTTTCTCTGACAAACCGCAAGGAGAAGCAAGGTTTTGTTCTGGTGCTGAGAGCGAGTCTGTACTGGGAGGCCGGTGCTGCTGCTCTAGAGGCGGCCCTGTCAGTAAACCCACCGGGAAGATGGTAGCGCTTGTGTCTTCAGGCCTCTCCGAGACGTTTTGCACAGAAGCATCTGAGGGTCTTTGTTCAGCAAGGGATGGAAGAGACAGCGTTTGGTTTGGCAACTCCTGACTTGCTAATGTTTTATTGTGATTGACAGACAGGTCTACTTGGGGGTTGTGGCTCTGGGTGGCAATGTCCCCTGCAGAGTTGTCCTCGGCTGTCCCTTCGGGTTGTGCTTGCTGAGGTGCCAACGGCTGAGCTGCCTGGAGAATGGCCTGGTTTGTGTTGCCTACAACAGGGGAGGGGCTACGTTCCTGCAGTTCCCCTTCACCCATTCCTGCACGGAGAGTCTGAGGACTCTCTTGTGAGACAGCCTCCCTGCTCCCTGGCAGTGCATCCTGGCTCTCCGGGAGGGCCCCATTCTCCTCAGGAGGAGACCGCTCCTGTGATGGGGTTTCACCAGCAACTGTCTTTGGCGACTCCACTTGAGTTTCTTCTCCATGCTGGTTTTCCTCTTGGCGTCGCTGGTGGCCCTTTAATGGCTGCTGATGCACATCTGGCGCTGCTGCCAGCGAGGGAGGCCCATCCTGCTGCAGAGGTGGGAGCCTCTCGTTTATTGCCACGCTCGCATTACCAATAGTATCATTCAGATGAGCGGGGCTGTTGTTTGGAGGGGACAGCTTTGTATCTCTGTCAGGGTCGAAGTCAGTGGCAGCCTTATTCTGCCCATTCGCTGCAATGCTGGGTTTCAGTGCCACAAGATTTAGAGAAAGCTCCAGCCCCAATGGTTTCTTAGGGAATTCTTCAGGTTTTGCTGTAAGGGAAAAAAACAACACACACATATTAAGCTCTTTTTCAAGGAGTGCTTTAACAAGTCCAGCAAGACAGGCCATTGGGAGGGATCTGAACCGTGTCCATCAAACATCTGCCCTTCAAAAGGGGGGACGCTTTAGTCACTCAGAGCAAACGGTGTTTGAAAAACAAAGATGGAGATCACACGTTAGCCTTTGGGAGCTTCCTGCCGGTGATCAGCCTACCTACAAGAGGTGCCATTAGCCGCACCGGCAACCTGGGAAGCTCCAGCATGATCCCCAAGCTCACTGGCCTCCTGTTCTAGCAGGTTCGCCATCTAAGGCAGGACTTTCATTTATAAACTTTTAAATGTTTCGTTTTACTAACGGCTGATGCTGGGATTGCTGTCAAAGGTAGGTAGGCGCCAAAATTTCAATGGCATTTGAGTGCCGGAATCCCAGGCTGAATCTGTATTTAAGGAGATAAGAAATGGTCAACCAGTTTGTAGCTCATCCTAGCCCTGCTGCTGCCTTCCTTGCTCATGTGCAATAGTGCCTCACTCAGAGGGTAGTCCCATTGTGTTCCCTCATCTTCACACACAAGCATTTTTTCATCTTAATGAAATTATTAGTAGCACAAATGCAGCCATAAATGAGGACAATGATTTAACTGGGGCTACTTGCTGAATGAGAGATAACCTGGCCAGCAGAGTCAGTACTAGATCGTTAAAATGTTACTATTCCATGTTGTAATTATATAGCTGGATTTCTATGCTTAACAGTAACTGGCAAAGGAGAAAAATTAGGTGTATGTCCTGATTTTGCTTCTTTATGAAGTATAAAGGTGGCCTAAAAGGGCTTAACAAAAACTATTTTATTCTCCTTGTTTTAACATTACACAGTCAGGTTCTGTCTAGCTGGAAGATTTGATGGTGACTGGAGAACTAGTGAAATGGTGGCATCACAATATAATTATTAAAAATGTGCATTACAGTTGTGCTGGGGCTGTGCAAACATAGCAAGAGGCTGTCCCTGCTTTGGGCATCTTACAAACTAAACAGACACAGGGAGGGAGGGGAATTGACTGGCCCAAGGTCACAGTGGCATAGCGGTAACAGAACACAGGTCTCCAGTGCCCCATCAGTCTGACCACCACAGTGCTTCCCCAGGAGTGAAAAGCCTGAGCAGTTGAGAGAAGAGATCGGAGCCAGAGGATTTCCACACCGCCAGCCTGTTTGGGGTTTATTTTATTGTGTTATTGGTAGCACCTATTTTAACTTCAGTGAGGAACCAGTTGGATAAAGGATGCCTTTGTTAAAGATTCACATTGCCTGCCCCTTCACCTACAGGGTAGAGCTCACAAAAGACACCCCCTGAGGCCTCCCAGAGGTCAGCCCCCAAAAGCAGGATGCACCAGACTTGACATTTCTGATCCTGTTACAGTATAAACAAGCAAAGCGACAGCAGAGGTGGGCACTGGGAGTCAGGACTCCTGGGTTTCATTCATTGTGTAGCTCTGGGTAAGTCACTTAACCTCTTTGTCTCTGTTTAGCTGTAAACTTTTGTGAGACTTCAGACAAGACTGAATCTTTACACAGGGGAAGATGCATGGGTCAGCGTGCACCTGCACCTCCAGAGGCAGCCAGGCAAAGGAATTGTGACCCATCACTCTGCCACAGGGGGAAACTCATGTGTGCCAGTTTCTTGTCAGGTGCTACTCCCTCCTCCCCCGGCTCAGCTCATACCCTGCCTATGGGGGGGGGGGGGGGGGGAGATGCTCACCCCCTCCTCTATGCACACACCATCAACCTGGGTAGCCTGTAAAGCAGAGCAGAGAGGAAGCTATCATATTCTCTTATTCCCCCTGCACGAGCATGTATGGCAAGTGACAATGTCAACCTTAAGTTTTGCAATCTTTTCTCAGAGGAGCTCAAAAGTTCTTTACTGACATCAAAGATCATGTTCAATAATTAATTCCCTCTTACCATATAAGAAAAGCTCCATGTGTGTGTTTTGTTGTCAACTGATGAGGGTTTATTAGTCTGATTATACAACACCGTCCCAAACCTTGGGAGTTCAGATAAAAATTAAACTGGCTCCAAACCACCCTGATTTGAGGTTGCAGAACCTGGTTCCCCTTAGCCAGTCTCTGGTTACAGCCTGACACAAGAGTCCCTCAAAACAGACCGAGAGAGAACTGCAGACTAACAGTTCAGTGTATTCATGTACTTAACCAGGTGGGGTTTTGTAGGTTTCTAATGAGTGTTTCATTTATTTTTCAATAAGTATTTCTACAGCAGGGGCCATAGGGGCCAACTGAAGTTCCTCCTCGTGCACCATGAAGGATTTATGCTGAGGGGGCTCTGTCTAACCACTCACCTGGAATACAATGCTACAACATAAAGAGGCCAATTACCATGGCAACCCCTGCACTGTGTGAAACACAACATTGCCCCTGCCTGCTCTGTGAAGTGCCAGAGGCTGGGAAGTTCACACACCCAGAAAATCTGTGTAAGCAAAACAACGCATGCAGGCCACAGCTGAAACATCTGGCTCAATTCAAACATGCAAAGACGCTGCAAATCAGAACAAAATACCCAAGAGGAGCAGAGTGATGCAACTTGGGGTTAAAAATCACTTATGACAAACAGGACAAAGGGCCAGATTTTCAAAAGAGCTCATGCTCCAATTTAAGTACTAAAAAGAGCAGCCAGATTTTCAAAAGAGCTCAGCATGCCTGGTGCTGAGCTTTGCCAAAAAATCCACATATCTCCCTAGGAGCTGTCATGTCCCAGAATACAACAGTGACACAAAGCCACCATTGCTCAACGCACTCTATCTTTGCACCCAAGAGATCTCGAACAGAACAGAGAACCAGGGTCACACAATTGCCTCTGCAATTCAGAAGGCCACAGCAGTTAGCCTTTTCCTGCTGTTTAGAGAGAAAAGAACCCTGAAAAAATTGCATTGCTCTGGCCCTGAAAGATAGGGTTAGTGCTGGCACCAAGAAGTTAAAATTAACTGTAGGGGAAAAATTGGAATTAATGCTGCTTTCATGCTCTGCCTACCTGGGGGTGGAAGGTCAAATTTCATTTTGCGCAATTCAGTCATGGACGTTTGCAATTGTTCAATAATATCATCATCTTCATAATGCAAAGAAGCAGAAATTTTCTCCTGCAGGAATTCCCGTAAGTCTTCCAGGGACATCTTCAGTAAGCGTTCTGGAGGACAGCAGAAAACACAGCAAAATGTGAGAACAAATCAATTAGATTTGGGGTGGGGTGGGAGTGGGGTGGTAATCCAGACAGTGTTTCTACTGGATCAGCAGTTTTAACTCTATCAGTACAGGAGATCTGGTTTACATTTAAGTTAAAATGTGGGGCAGAACGAACAATGCATTGCTTCCTTTTTCCATGTGTTTTTCGGTCAGGTATTTATGGTTCTCTCAAGTCGATCTCTAGTCCCCATCCTGCAAACATTTATGTTTGCATGTAACTTTACTCAGGTGAGTAGTTCTCATGGACTTGGATGGGCTCATTGAATGAGTAAAATTATGAAGGTGCATAAATGTTTACACGTTCAGGGCCTTGGTTCAGTGACAGAATGCGTCTGACTGTTTCTGAGTGTTTCTTTTACACCTCTAGGGGGAGTAAAGCTGCGTGTTACAGACGCCACAGATTAATGGTGGATAGTGCAGCCTGAGGTGGCTCAGCACAGACTTTCAGAATTGGTGCTTCACACTCTTCCCATATCTAATATAGGATTTCGCAGCCATCCGAGATGCAGAGCAGCCACTGCCATTAGCCACCCGTCCCACTGCAAGGTTCATCAAGGCTTAATTTGTCCAGTCTTCCTCTCTTTTTCTTTACATACAATACTTCACATGCACAAACCAGTTACTTTTAATTAAGGGCTTGTCCACATGGAGACTTAGCGCACAGCAAGCGGAGGTGTAAATCTACCCTGCCGTGCACTAACTGGCTGAGCGGACCCTGCTACCGCACACTTAAAAGTTCCACAGTGCACTTTGATCAACTAAGATCTCTTCCTTGGTAAGATTTTTAAACAATTATAGGAAGTTTAGGATGGATGAAGATAAATAGCACTCACCCACTTATAAATGCACCTACCCCGCTAATGTACTAATGGTATCCATGTGATGGATGCATGGTTACCATGCACCTTTGACCATTACACCTGCACTCCGTCCACTAATCCATCTCTTCAGGATTTATTCAAACATTCCAAACCTCAGAGCCGCTTCAAACCCCTGCATTTCTCCTCTTCCCTCTAAAAAAAAGTTACGCTGGCCAAAGCCCTCAGTGAGCAATATTCACTACTGCCCAGTGACAGGTTTAGGAGCTGACCCTGTGACCCAGTGTGGCTACAAACGAGGGCCTTGTACCACTGGCAAGAGGAGATGCTGAGCTTTCCAGTGAGACCAAGGCAGGCCCTGCTGAAGTCCTGAAGGTCCTGAGATGTCTAACTTTAAGGCAGTGACATTTTTATGTATATAAAAGCAATTTCAGGTCATTTTTAGAAGTATTTTTATAAATACATTATTGTATTGCTCTGTCCTCTGAGCCTTGTTTAGTTGGACTAAGGAACATGACTTCGCAGAAGAAGAGATACAAATAAACAAAACAAAATAGTCCCACTAACATTTTTAAATGCTCTCTAAAACACTCTTAAAATAGTTTTTCTGTAAAGTGTGTTACACATGTGCAGAAAGGTGTCAGAAAGTCCATTTTGTAATGTTTACAGTTCTGTAGACTGGCCCAAGATTGCACCATGGTGGGGGATTTTTTTTTTTTTTTAATTTTTTTTTTTTTTTTTTTTTTTTTAAAAGACTGGATGTTTCAGTGCAGGAACTGTGCCTTCTTTGGTGTATGTACAGCACCTAGCGCTAAGAGAACCAAGCAATCAACCACAAAGCATTCATCTCCACCACCAATGTGCGCTGAGCAAGGCAGGGCTTCTATAGGACATACTGCCCTGGTCCACGGAGAGGAATTTCCCAGTGGCTGATGGAAGTCCTGCAGCAGAGGACGCACTCCTCTCTCCCTCAGTCTACGGAGCAGGTGGGATTTGGTCCTTGCAGAGTAGATGTGAAAAGGCCAATGTGCCTTTTTTGCTGGCAAAAGCACAGTTTTCCTCTGGTGTTAAGAGTGACAAACATGGGACTGTGTGTAGTAATTTGCTTTCTCTGAACTCTGGGTGAGGCCTGAAACTGCACCAGTCTGTAATGCCCAGTAGGGGCTGCACGGTATCATACATGTGTAAATCCAGTGACACCGAGAAAAAAGCCAAACAGCCAACTGTGGAGCACCATCAGGCTAACTTCAGACATGGTGTAAATGGGGACGGCTTCAGGAGATGCACCTATTTTGGTCAGATCTGTATCTTGGTCCAATTAAAGTAGAAGGAAAACTTTCAAACCAACGCTGGGCTTCTCTCTCTCTCTAAGCCCTTCCCTGACTAAGGAGGTTAAATCTAAACCCCAGACTCTAATGATAGGATCATCCCTACTGAATGGGAAAGTCAAGCAAGTCTGCTGAGCCGCTTACTTTTGTGCAGCTTCAGGATGGTGTACGCCATGGCTGTCAGAACCCGTTCTCCTTCCAGGATGTAGACATCCCACAGCCGCAAGGTGAGCGTGAAGGGAGTCTGTTTACAAAAAGAAGCAGGTTAGATGATGTGATGATCTGGGGAATCTGCCTGTAAAATGTATAGATTCTGGGTGAGATTATGAACCCTTTCCCTGTAAGTATCTTTACCAATCTGCCAATTCCATCGGAGGCTCCTCTTTGTGCTTTTGCCTTTATGCTGGGTCGAAATTCCAAACGTGGGTGACAAAGGGCTAACAAAAGAGGGTCACTGACTTAACATGGACTTAACATAGAACAGCACTAAACAGACTGGCTCCCCACCAGGAGAAGGGATTTATTAGGGGAGAGCTCACCGAGCAAGAAAGTTACCCATAACACACTGTGGTCCCCTGTTGAGGCTGACCAGGGAGTCCACCTAATGTAGAAGACAGGAAGGTGATAAAGGGCACAAGCTGATCTACTTGCTCTCTCTTTGGCCATTTTTCACCAGCTTAAGATGAGTGAAGCTGCTGCGAGAGCTGGGTGAGGCAAAGCAGGGGAGATCCCGCCTACACGACCACACACTGTGAGCTAGAGCGAGAGGAAATGCACGTAGGATGTATTATTGCACTGTGGAACTCTGTGCCGAGTGTGTGTTATATGCTACAACTACCACGTGACCTGTGAGTTAAATTGCATCTCTGAAGGCTCACCCCTTTGGTGGGATTCTGGGAGAGGTTGCGTTTAAATGGCAGGGGCAGTCTGAGGAGTCAGCACTGGTTCCAAGGGTTAGGCAGTGGGGATGCATGGTTGCAACTCTCAGGGGTGTGTGGTGCTAGACAGAGGGTCTGCACTCAAAGAGCATCAAGGGACCCCAAGACTGGGGCAGTGCTTGGAATCTGTTCAGACTTGAGGCTTAAAACCCCAGGGGATCCAGATGCTGGATTCCTGTCTCAGCACTGTGGTGGTCTGCCAGCAAGGGGAATCAGACATGATCTGTAACAGATGGCATAGTATTTTGCTCCAATGCTATTCTAACTGTATTGATCTGCCCAGGAATGACAGTGCATAGAATGTGCCATAAACCTTCCCATTAGCACCCCAATGTAGCACAGAGAGATTCTTTGTTTTCATGACAGATTTAGGGTTGTGTGTATATTATGAGCTACAATTCTGGTTTTAAAACAAGTGTTCACCCGCTTGGATGGCCAGAGAGTTGCAGTTAAGATAGACACAACGTTCCTTCTTTGGGACGGTAAGGTGAAAAAAATTCAATCTAAGACAACTTGCAAAAGGATTCCCTACCTTGAAAAGTTGTTACTATATTTAGTTTTGCAAGTATGTGAAAGCTTTGCTATTTTCAAGGCTAGACACACGAATCACCAGAACAGACAATGGCCTGTTTAATTGGATGATCCTGGGCCTGTCTAGTATATCATGGCAGCTTTGCACTGCTCTGGTGACACAAAGCTGCCCTCAGCCCAACAGTGTGGGACTTCCACCAGTGTAGGGGAATCTTTCGTGGCACACAGCCACTGAAGTGGCTCCTTTGCCACTCCCTGCGGCTATCACCATAGAAGTGTGGCTGGGGAAAAGAAGTGGAGCAGGCTTCCTTTCGCTCATTTGATTCCTTCCTGCTGGAATATACTGTAGGGGCCATTGGCAGCTGCTCTATGCCAGTGACCAGACCAATTTAAACAGAAGTGGCTTGACTGTCAAAGGTGTTTGAGCAACCTCATTTCCCAGTGAAGTCAGTGAGAACTGCAGGTGGCTTAAACACCTTTGACAATTGGGCCATTTCTGTTGTGATATCTAATTATGGACTTAGGAGCCTACATCTGTTTGCTGAAGTTTGAAAATTCTGGCCACAGCAGTTAATTTAATTCAGAGACACGACTATACTATAGGTTTCAGAATAGACAGAACGCCACTAGCCGTCACCTTCAGCACCCAACTAAAACCTCTCCAGCGCATCATCAAGGATCTACAACCTATCCTGAAGGATGACCCATCACTCTCACAGATCTTGGGAGACAGGCCAGTCCTTGCTTACAGACAGCCCCCCAACCTGAAGCAAATACTCACCAGCAACCGCACACCACACAACAGAACCACTAACCCAGGAACCTATCCTTGCAACAAAGCCCGTTGCCAACTGTGTTCACATATTTATTCAAGTGACACCATCATAGGACCTAATCACATTAGCCATGCCATCAGGGGCTCATTCACCTGCACATCTACCAATGTGATATATGCCATCATGTGCCAGCAATGCCCCTCTGCCATGTACATTGGCCAAACCAGACAGTCTCTATGCAAAAGAATAAATGGACACAAATCTGACATCAGAAATCATAACATTCAAAAACCGGTAGAACACTTCAACCTCTCTGGCCACTCAGTAACAGACTTAAAGGTGGCAATTTTGCAACAGAAAAGCTTCAAAACCAGACTCCAACAAGAAACTGCTGAGCTTGAATTAATATGCAAACTAGATACCATTAACTTGGGTTTGAATAGAGACTGGGAGTGGCTGGGTCACTACACATATTGAATCTATTTCCCCGTGTTAAGCATCCTCACACCTTCTTGTCAACTGTCTAAATGGGCCATCTTGATTATCACTACAAAAGTTTTTTTTTCTCCTGCTGATAATAGCTCATCTTAACTAATTAGCCTCTCACTGTTTGTACGGTAACTTCCAATTTATCAGTATATGTGTATATATATATGTATGGAACATATAGTAAGATAGATATAGATATATATCTTACTATATGTTCCATTCTACGCATCCGATGAAGTGGGCTGTAGCTCACGAAAGCTTCTGCTCTAATAAATTTGTTAGTCCCTAAGGTGTCACAAGTACTCCTGTTCTTTTTGACTATACTATACTGCCTTTCATCCAAAGATCTCAAAGTCCTTTACAAGCGTGATGAACTTACCCTACTGAGGTACGTATTATCCTCTTTATAAAGTTGGTGAAACAGATGCTCAGTGAGGGTAAGTGATTTAGTAGATTTGTGGTAGAGCCAAGAAAAATAAAAATCTGACTCCCATGCCTATACTTTTGCCCTAAAACCATCTTTCCATCTATTATTCATGGTGTGACCATCTGAGTGGCACGTAGTTATTTTAAGCCCATCTCCTGCCAGGTATATGCTTTATGAAAATATGCAAAATATCTTGGCCTATAAAATATTCATGGAATCTTATTAGAAAAATATGTAAAAATTCCCAGATACACTAAAGAAAATCCACTCTGGATCCAGGTTGCCAAGTAGACACTCTCCCAGGAAGAGCCCTCACCCGGTCAATGAAGCACTGCAGGAACCACTTGGTTGTGTAAATCCCCGTTGTCATCTGCTCCTTGTCCTAGAATGAGACAACAAGCAAAGAGATGTTTACTTCACTGGACCAGCTGCTGGAAGCTTGTGTAAAACTCATGTTTTTTTAATACTTTTTTCTGGGCAAGGTCCTGGAAATGGTTTGTCAGGCTCTGAATGGGTCTATGAAGCATCATCTCATCTGAAACGTGTCTCCCACCCCTACTCAAATGACAGTAAGACCAACCCAAACCCTTGCCTGAACCTGAGCCTTACTGTAGTTACATTTGTACCCCTGGTTTCAGCTGCTCCAGATACACTTAGCCCCACACAAGTGCCAACATGCCACAGAAAAGGCATTTGTGCTAGAGGGTTTTCTGGCCCAATTTCCAGACCACAGAGGTCTGCAAAACAGTTCAGGCAATAGAAACACAAATTAATCTAATTAATAACATTGTTTTTACACCTCTTCCATTCAAGAATCTCAAAGTGCTATGAGCAAAGGATGAAGGAACTGGGTGTGTTTAGTTTGGAAAAGAGATGAGGGGGAACAGGATAGTGGTCTTCCGATACCTGAAAGGCTGCCATAAAAAAAAAAAAAAAAAAAAGATGGAGAAAAGTTGTTCTCTCTTGCCGCAGAGGGCAGGACAAGAGGCAGTGGGTTCAAACTACAGCATGGCAGATTTAGATTAAATCTCAGGAAAGACTTCCTAACTGTAAGAACAGTAGGGCAAGATGCCTCGGGAGGTTGTGGAAGCTCCTTCACTGGTGGTTTTCAAAAGGAGGCTGGAGAGCCATCTGTCTTGGGTGGTTTAGACAACAAATCCTGCCGCTTGGCAGGGGGTTAGACTAGAGGCCCCTTCTAACCCCGATTCAAACAATCAAACCTCACAATGCTCACCTGACATAGGCAAGAAGAGAAGCATCCTATAATAATTCTAGACATGCTTACAGACAAAATTGTTTGCTACACCACATTCATATAACAAGCTCCAAACAAGCCCTTACTTGCTGAGCTAAAGGAGACACTTAACTAGTTGTACTGGTTCATTGCCTGTGTGGTCTGCAGGCACCAGAAGACAAGTTCCCACATGCCTGAGCAGCTTGGACACTCTATATCCAATAGAGGGCAACGGCACACAGACAGGTGGGTTCATGGCTATGTGAATTTTTGGATCCTTATCTAAATGGGCCTTTTGGACATTTGCTATCACTAGTTTCAAGCCTGCTCTCCTTCTGCTTCCCCCTCACTCTGGTGCTAGGTGAAAAATTGCAGGGTATGCCTCACTGGAGGGATGATGTACAACACATGCACCTGCATGAAAACAACGGGAGCACTGCTGTGGTATCAGAAAAGAGAAACTGAGGGAGGAGCACCAGAAACAAGAGGGAACACCTCCAGAACCACCCCTCCTGTCAGCTGCACTCACCACCAGTCCAGCTGGGATTCTAGGGGTGCCAGCTACCTGCTCTTTTCCAGCAAACTCCTTTTTTTTTTGCCAAGCAAGAAACTCCCTGTATCCCTCCAGAGTCTCTTCAGCTTCCACCTCCGCTCTGTTACCTTCACTTTCCAAACAGTCAGACTTTATTTAACTGGACAGATCAGCCAGAAACAAGGATATAAATCTTACTACTAAGTGTTCAAACATGAATTAGCTCAAGGAAGTTTAACAATGATAGCACCTGGTATGATCACATTAAGCAGGGGGGTGTATTGTCAAAGCACAGATATGGGCTTCTCTTCTGTACTTTCCCATACCCTGTTTTGCAGAGGTATAGCATGCTCTCCATTCAGGGAAATATGGTTACTAGCTCGTGGAGTCTCTCACATGCAGGTACTTTTGTTCCTGTTGGCTGGAATTCAGTGTTTCTTCCCCCGCCACCATCTCTCTCAGAACAGTGGTAATTTAGTGAAAAACTAGCCTGGTTGTGTTACATTTCTACAGCAGGGGTGGGCTCATCTGCAGCACCAAGCAAGAGCTATTTCAGATGATGGCAATATACACAGCTTTTCCTGGAGACACGCCACGAAGACCCTCTAGGAATGCAGAAAACCTTTAGGGGTCTGAATACCCAAAATATGAAACACATGCAGAAAAGGAGGAGCGAGTGTCGCAAAATAGCTGGCTAGTTGCTAGGTCCCAGTCCCATACTGCGGATGCTATTCCAGCTAACCAATGGGGTTGTACCATCCTCTGGAGACAAAAACCATTGGAGATGCTGAGCCAGCAAAATGAATGACACAGCATCAATTCTAATGTTTCCTGTGTCCCTCTGCTGGAAGGGAGGAAATGTCCCCACACAGCAGGATTGGCATAGGAGAATATTAAATGAAAACAAATGTGCAGCATGGAGCCAAACTATAAGGGAAAAGCTCTGGGCTTTCCAGCATCTGCAACGCAAGAAGATGATAATATCGTCCAGGTTTTATAGCCAGCATAACATAGCAATGCCCGGTTAACGCATGAAATAACTCCGTTCACACATGCCCTAGATACATTTTCCTGTTCCTGCCTTTTCTAGGAAAGTCTCCAGATTTTACAATGTCTTGCACAAATGCTGGTGGCCAGCCACAAAACCTGAACTGTTCACTTCAGAAATATTTAGGAGACAAATGAGTTAGCTAAATACTTGCCTCTTCAGTGGCGGAAGCAGTTGTATGATTAGCTGTACATTAGGGTAGGAGTGTATTTAACAGAACAAGTTAACATTAAAGCATTTAACGTAAGCATGACATGAGTATGGGAAGCTGGGTGACAAAAAGATACCATGTGCTTCTTCAGCTTCGGAAATAGTTTGCTTAAAATCTGCTCATGATGGGCCTGAAATCTCTGCAGCTTTGGGAACCCAGGAATGAAAAACCCTTTAAAAGAAAAATACACAGAAGCAATTAGAGACAAACTTAAAAGTTAACGACAGATGTAGACTGGGGGGCTGATTTTCCAAGATGCTGAAAATCCACATCTCCCATTAACTTCAAGCAAAGCTGAGGATGCTCTGCAAAACAGACCTTACTGGCCTTTTGTCTTTCATGGCCTAGGTTCTACCCCTTTTATTTGGGCTGTGTCTAAAACTCTGCAACATACCCTACTCTGGCATCCAATGCTGGTTCTTCTGAAACTGCTCCTCCACAGCAGACCAGTCAAACCTTAAACACTCCATTACAATCTGGGCCTGATCCAGAGCCCACAGAAGCCAATGTAAAGGCTGCCATGGACTTTGGATCAGGTCCTTTATTTGCATGACAAGGTATGCTAGGCAGTACATCACCTCTCTGGGTCTAGAACAGACAAACAGTGGTAAACAGGTTTTATACAATGGGAGCACAACACGAGCTTCCCCATCACTATAATTTAGTGGCAGACACATTTTAACCCAGATGTTGAAGGAAACTATAATAAAGTCAGAGGGTAGTTTTGTCTTCCGTGCATGCCCTCTGCTTCTTATATGCCAAGAGCCTCTCTTTTCTTTTCTTTTTTCCTTTTTTTTTTTTAAGCAAAATATGTGATGGTTTTATGACAGGATAAATAAAAGCAAGAAGCATTTGAGCAACGTCTTTCAATGCTCCCTCACTATGATCTTCTGTAGCTATTAAATTACACAAACCACCCCTCTTATTAAAAAAATATCTCTGCACAAAGACTTTAAAAAACAACACTCTTCAGTTTAAAAATCACAATAAAATGAAAGGAACGTTAATGTGGTTGGTGTAAAATAGTACACCACATTTCCCAGTACACATCTGGACAAATGCATTAGGGAATGTATTCTATAGTGTGTTTAAAGCAGCGCACTATGTATGGTTCCTAATGGTAAGTCTACACTGGACATTATTTTTAAACCTAGAGTTAACTGATTGTCATGAAATGTTTGTACCCTGGAACACAGTAGCTTTTACAAATTACCTTGAGTCAAGAAAGTCCAGTGTAGATAAACCTTAAGTTTTTCAATTATAAACTAGTCAGCATGCAAAGGCCAAATCTGGCTCCATACTTCTGTCACTTTACACACAATAAAGCCTTTACACATGTTTCAGATAATCAGGGGACAAGAGCAGGAAGTGGGTGGAGTACACATCTGACTGCTGATTTCCTCTTGCTGACCAAAGAAGCAGCAGCAAAGACTCATCAACCATCATGTGAAGTCTAGAGGAACGGCTGCAGTTCTGCTTTTCTGCTAAGGCTTACCATGCATTGCATGTCTCTGATTGGTCAGTAGTTGTGCCAGTGCCCAAAAGGCATCCTCTTCATTCAAATACATCAGCAGGATGGCAGCAATCTGACTCATCCCTTGGCAGTAGCTCACTTCCTGGAAGGGACAAGCAGCACATACATGTTTACATGACACTAAGCCGGGCACAGGCACACATGCGACTTCCACCCTTTTCATTAGGCGAGTGCACAGCTTTGTTTAAAAACACCTAGACGTCAGTACTTTCAACAGGTAAGGATACCGGTCTCTCTAAAGAGCCACTGCCCCAGAGTGTTTTTCAGTCTTTTCTCACTTGCAGACCCCTCAACGTTTTCAAAGGGAGGTGAGAACCCCTATGGAAATTCAACCTGTGATCTGCAAACCCCTGCCACAGAAGTCAGACTGAAAACTAAGTGAACAGAATTCAACTATAAACGGTGCACATGCTTGGCACAGAATTTGACGCAGTGTGAGAAAGGGCGCTAAACTGTGGGCTTCTATGGTAAAGACAACACTTCTGGGTTTTGACCAGCAGGTGGGAGTATTCACATATGTTTGTTTGACCAGACAAACGGAATGCCTTTTCTGGGATCTGAAACTGTATTTTCACTAAGTCACCTTTCACAGACCCCTTTAAACACCATGTGCAGACCCCCAGGACCACAGGTTGAAAGGCGCTGCTCTAGGGATAGGATTGTCAAAAGCAACCTGAGTGATCCAGGAGAACAAATCCCTCTGACTTTCAGTGGGGCTTGTGCACCTCAGTCACTTAGCTGCTTCTGAAAATCCCACCTGTGCATTCCCTTCCCACTGTTCAAGGGCCGTTCTTACTCTGTTTATTCTCAGATTCACAGGTACTACACTATGCTTCTACTGTTCAACTAACTCAGCTCCATGGACTTGAACATCAACTGCTATTCAATCTCTGGCTCTGCCCATGCTGTGGTTAAACTCCTGATTGCAGCAACTATATCTAAGAATGACTGGGAAAGATTTTCAGAGGCCCAGGTCTCTAACACCCAGTGACTTTCAATAGGACTTTGGCACCTAACTGCTATTTGGGCCTTTGAAAAATCTCTCCCTCAAGTCTATCATGTCATTGCTAGATAGCTCCTTGAGAACTTCTACACCAGATCTCCATTAGATCAAACAGTCAACCATTTGGGACACCACTTGATATCAGTGGATTCTGCACCAAGTTCTTAGTGTCAATTTAACATCTATGGAGACTGAAGTCCCCTATTCATCCGTAGCACGGGTCCCACAGCAAGCAGAGCAGCAGCAGAAGTTTCCCCACGCTTCCTCTAGCTTTGCCCTGGAAAGTCTACCTTGAGAGGGTAGATCAGGCTCCATGGTATCTTTGCTGAGAAAACTAGCCAGGTTGCCAATCACGTGTGGGAGAGATATGGACACTTGCCTTTGGGAACTGAACTGAGCGTGTGCTAAGTTCATTTCACATAGGCCTCTGCACATCAAATGTTACAACTTCCAGTCACTAGCTGCCTGAATTGGCACCCGTGACCTACAGATGAAAGAAAGTTTAGTTGGGATGAATTTGACGCATTTTAGTGTCCAAGGACAATCCATGTTGTCACTACAGAAATTCTCATCACATAAGTAGGCTTATACTTGGTTTACAAAACTCTGCTTTGCTATCCCAGGGCTGGTCCCAAGACATCCAGAAAATAAAAACCCTACTGTACTCTACCCTATCTTCATGAGCAGAGAGTGCTCTTTGTGCCAAATTGCCTGATGGCTCTGTGACATGGAGATATACCCACTAGTTCAAGGCCATGAGTCTCATTTTGTTATGCTGTGTGAGCTAGGGAAGCATGAACCTGAACTACAAAAATTCAGTCACAAGTAATGTTACAGCTATTTCAGGAAATACTGTATAGGATGATAAACAGCGTATTGCTCAGATGCTATTTGGGGTTTCCTTAAACATGCTAGTCCTAAAAATAAAGGGAAATTCAGCAGTCCCCCTAAGTATGCTTGGGCTGGGGGAACAACATATTGTTTTTTGTCTAAAAGTCCACTGTGCCAATCTAGACCTTCTGGGTTAACTGTCCTCCACTGGCAGATGGAGACAGTAAATTCCTGTAGTTCATTTATTCCTACTGTCCTCTAAACCCTTCAGCTGAAAATGATTAACACACTGTAAGAAGTTACTGTCTTCAACCATGAGGATACCACTAAACACAGGGCTAGAAATCACAAGAAAAAACAGATAGATACTCTCTTTGGACAGTAGGCTAGACTCCTGGGATAATCGTTCGGGGAGGCGAGGGGGAAGGGTTATGATAAAGGGCAGTTTATCTTCCTGTGTTGAGCTCCATCCTAATCAAACCTTCAGGATATCACAGGCAGTTGGAATTATGCATGGGAAATAAAACTGCTGTTCGAAGAACCCACTACCTACTGTAGTTGTTGCTTCTGAAGATAACTAACTTGGGTTTCTTCCATGTTTACTTTCTGTAAAGATGCACCACTGGGGAGCGCTGTATACAGTCATCTGGCCTTCCAATTAAACACTGGGGGCCTCCCAATGGAAGACGAACTGTGCAAGTCAAGAAAGAGGTCAACTCAGGAGTGCTCACTTCTAGCTGGATCTACTTACCGTGTTGTAAACAGAGTATGCTGAAAGGACATGGAACAACGCTTGCTGCCTAGGTAGAAAGAGAGGACATTAAGATTTGATAGTCTGAGGAGCTAATCTTGAACTTCAGCAAGTATTTCACAAAAAGCAAAAGGTGATTTTACCATAGCTTCTGCAAGTTCCTCTGCTGAAACAATGCAAAACTCAGAATCACACCAGGTACGCATTACACCTCTTATGGCAACAGGGCTTGCCTCTCTTTCCCCAGTGGAGGAATACCATCAGAACAACGAAACAGTGCTAAACTATCCCATCAAACCAACAGATCTATTAAGACGACATGCACAAATATATAGTCTTCAGCACCCTCCCATCCAGTTTTTTAAGCACTCCAGCTGCACTATAAAACTCAGAAAAACACCACCATCTTGGTTTATTATAAGATATTTCCTCTCACACCTTCAGTGTTTGCTAAAGAAGAGCTAGGATATAAATATACAGTGCAACGAGTAGAGGCTTAGCAATATGACTCCCCTCAACATTAGTGGGTGCCTTATAGCTAAAATCCCTTCACTCCCAGCCTCACCCAAATGTGTGGAAAATGTCACCCCTTAATGATGTCAGTATTCCTGCATCACTGCCTCAGAAACCACACAACTATTGTTCTATGCAACCAGGCAGGAATGCGTGTGAGTGTCAATAAGTAGATTATGCAGTGTTGTAGCCGTGTCGGTCCCAGGATATTAGAGAGACAAGGTGGGTGAGGTAACTCACCCAGCTTAAGCTTAATAAGTAGCAGACAGATATGTAAAACTCCAGTGCATCAGTTGCTGTGTAGCAACCCCAGCGACTGCACCTACTAAAGGTTTATATTTTCCTTCCATGAATGCAGCTATTTCCTTTCCCCTTTGGGAGGCAGGGGAGCCTCGTATCCTTGCTGGAGCCCTGAAGATGTATCCATTTCCGCCCCTACTTTAACTCCCTGGTTTCTTTAGGTTCTGCATTGCAGCCTGGAGCCTCCTAGCTAAGGACTAGCAGACACAGAAGAAGAGGCACTGACTGGGCATGGAAACCAAGCAGCCCTCTCACCACTAGACATGGTCCGTCCAAGTCAGAGGGGTGATGACAGAGGGACAGTGCTGCTGAATGCGTGGTACCTGTTTGGAAGCCTGCACTTCAGCCCCTGGGTCTATCAAACTGATACCTTTGTGATGGTCAGTCAAGGGATCAGACAGAGAATAAAATAGATTCCCAGTTATGGACAGTTTGGAACCGTGTATCCAATACTCACTTGACTCCATAGCGATCCCGGAACATGATGTGGTTTCGAAAGGTGCGGTTGACATCTAAGTCTATCTGCTTGATTTCTGATGAGAAGCTCCTGGCTTGTTCTTTCATTTTCTGGATGGAAATGAGGGACAGAGAAAGGAAACCCATTAGACAGCCACATATATCATCTCTAGAAATAGAACATTTCAAGAGAAGAGACCTCTTCATTCTAGAGAGGGAGCTCAGAACCACCAGCCAGCCTATAACTCTTCGGTATTTAACGATAACAAAGCAACAACAGAATGAGGGAAACACATGCAGACTTGGAGAGGGAGCACAAAATGCAGCCTGTCTATGGATTACTAGTCTCACTTCCTCCCCAGCATTTTTATGAGGCCGGGAGAAAGGAAGAACACCCTTAGGAACATTTCCATATGTCTTTCTCAGTGATACTGCACTCGTAACAAGCAGCATTTCAGACAAAGTGAAATCAAGAAGCTGAGATTTTAAACAAGGTCTGGTCCCTCCATTTCTGACTCCGTTACTATGGAAAAAGTGCGGAAGTGGGAACATGGACCAGTCTAGCAGACATGGACTAGACACATCTTCTGCCTGTTAGTTTGCCATTGAGAACAATGAGTCTGAAGCCACTTAACCCTCTCAGTGCCGTCGTATACGCCAGGTACATGCAGACACTATTCTCATTTCTGTTCAGGAGCACACCAGAAACATATAGAAAATGTGCTAATCTGTGCAGAGGGACACAATCAGGTACTTCCTGAAGTTCTGTTCATAGGAATTTCTATTAAATAAATCCCACCACCGAGACCTAACATGCACCAGCAGCGCAGCAAGGCTTGTGCCCTACTTTCCTTCAAAGGTTTCTTTATTATTGAATTATCCTTGAGAAAAGATTAAGCTGCACACTCACCACTGAAATCTGGAATAAATCCCCCACCACTACCACCAGTGCCAAATCTGAGCTCCCGAACATTAAAGATTTCTATCAAGGGACCACTTCAGCAGGTTTTTAGAATGGACTGTTTCTACTCCGATCTCTGAGGCGTACACCATGATCCAGTGGATCGATGGTTGCCTCTGAAGCTCTTCAGAACAGAGACCGTGTTATATTTGGTCTTGTAAAGCACCAAGGTGGCTCTTGGTGCTTAGAAAAATAATACATATTAATACATAGCTCACAAACCAATAGCAGAGACCCCTAGGTATTCTTGGCCTAGATGCTGTGCAGTGCAAATTCTTATGGTCTAAGCAGCTCCATGATTTGATTGCTAATTACAATTTCCCTCCTCCCCAGAGAAACAAAACTATCTTAAGCCTACTAACCCCTCCTGGGGCTTTTTTTGAGTAGAGATTACACTGAGTCTTGAAGAGGGGTTCTGGCTTGTCCACTAGGGATGGGACCAAGACTAGTAAACTGGTACAGTTAAGAATAAAAGTTAAATACATAGCAAGACTCCCTCTTTGCAAAGAGATTTGTTGGTTTATTCTCGAAGCCGCATTCACTGAAAACAAAGATGGCATTGACTAAAAGGACTGATGCCTGCTAATGCTCGGGGCCCATCGTATTTGAAGGAAATCAAACCACTACTATATGCTCACCTCACCCTAATACAGGATCCTTGCTCAAAGCTCCAGAGGAAGGCAAAAACCCTTCCAGCTCTTAACAAACATGCCCCATGGAAGAATTACTTACCAGCCCCAAAGGTGGCACTCAGCTTAAGCGTGTGCATGCAAGTAAGAATCACCATGCTGTAGCTAAGCATCTGAACTCATTTATATCCCTTAGATACCACTGGCAACCACATAATTGTCCGTTTGTTCTTTAAGCCCCTAAGGCTATTTAGTGAATGAAATGTTCTGCCACCGAGTTTTGGAGCAGCCTGAGATGTAACTGCAGGTTAGAGTGCACACGACTGAACAATGATGCCACACTGGAGACCAGCACGAGGCTCCTCGTTAACCTACAGGCGGGAAGCCTTGCATATCAGTCATAGATACACAGATGGATGGTAGGGAGCCTCTGCTTTAAAGATGTTAGTGGATCCAATTTACAGTATCCGCAGGTTGCCATTTCCCCTAAAGCTGCCACATCAATTTGGAGTTTTGGATAGAAGAGCCCATCACACCCAGAGCCGGCTTCAGACTCATAACTGACTAGCAGCCCTGATCTGCCTAACAGCAACACAGGCACTGGCTGAACACCATGTGGGGTTTCCATCCTCCGCAGAAAATGCTCAGAGGCGATTGTGACCTTTACATATTGTAGCCTGTAGCAGTAGCATTAACTCTGAACTTGTACCAGGGTTTGTGAAGGAGACATTGAAACTAGGGCCCAGGCAGAATTATTGCCTGTATAAACTAAGGGAGAACGAAGGGAAGGGAGCAGTAAAATGTGATGCTTAGGAGTGGTTTAGTTTTCTAGCATTAATACTACAGGTATCCTTTCTTGCACCCTATGGCGTCTTACATGTTACAAGGAAGCAGGCTACATGAAGCACCCTTACTACACACACTAGGGCACTTTGGTTCAAGTTCATTAACCAACCCAGGCTCCTGCTGGTAGCTCACTCACTAAAGGAACAAAGTAACTCCAATGTAATCAATGTTTCCTATTAATACAAAAAACATTTCAGTCTCCACTGATCGGGGAGTCCCTTAAGAGGCCACAAAGGGAACTAGAGCTGACTCCAGAGCGACCCTCAGCTGTGATTCTGACCTGCTAAAACAAACCCCCTTTCACACCCACTCATGAATAATTACGAACCGAATGCACTTGCCCAGAGACTGCACCTGTTCTAAGGAGCATCCTGTGCTCAGTGAACAGAGCTGCTCATGGTACAGTATTTAGTATGCGAAGCAATCCTAAAGCCAAGAAGAACAAAGTCACTAGAATGTAAAAGAACAAAGTCACAACATCTTGGGATCTGAATGGCAGATAGTAGCTCAGGGCCTCATGCAAGATGTTTCAATCATGAAGGTTCCTTAGCTCTACAGACTACAAGCAATGAGAGTACGTTTTCATTTTCAAGTAATTTGTGGACTTCTGAATCTGGCTTGTTCTGCTCAGTTGCACTCTGTTGTTGAGCCCTGCAGATGTTTAAACAGACAGAAGAATAGATGCCACTAGCTAGAAGCACCGACTGTAAAACCAACTTCACCAGTCCCATTTCATAAAACTTTTGAAAACAACAACTGGCAAAAGCTGACAGGTCTGCACTTCCTTTCTCTGGCAAACTCCCACTCCCCGCCCCCCCCCCCTTCAGCTTTAAAGCCATCCTGTTGGGGGATAGAAACTTCATGGCAAAAGATGCATAGGAGGCGGGTATAATAGGCATGGGGCGGCTCTGCCTCCCCCGGCACCGCCGCTGCCTCCAGACACCTGGTTGTGAGTTTGGTGGGAGACGTTTTTGCTTTATTATGCCCCACGCAGGTTCCAGGGCAACTAAGGAGGCAGTTTGTCCTATTCAGCTTCCTGGGTTCATCAGTAATCTCCCTGGACTCCAGGGAGATCACTGATGAACTCAGGAAGCTGAGTAGCAAATACTGTCTCCTCAGCCATCCCAAAACCTGCATGGGGCATATAAAAAGCTCAGGTTCTTCTTTGGGAAGAGACACTGTCATGCTGCAGCTTTTCGCAGGCATCTTGGGGTTGGGAGGGAGAGAAAGGGACAGCACAGCTGGCCTGGAGCTCTTCCGGGCAAGTTGGGAGGGGCTTGGCCGGGTCTCCTCCAGACAGGTGCTGGGGGAGGGGGGGCTCGACACCCAAAGCTTCGGCCAGCCCGGGGCTTCTCCAGCTGCGTGGGACGGGACACTCGGGGCTCCTCCAGGTGGGCAGAGGGCTCATTGTTCCAGCCTCAGGGATGGGGGGGGGAGTTTGGGGGCCAGGCAGAAGAGGCGGAGCTGGGAGCTAGCCTCCCCAAAGGAAGGCTTCACCCACCACCCATGTATGAGAGATCAAGTTCCACCTATGAGTCATTCTCCTCCCATGCTCAAACTCCCTCACAAGTGGCTCACTTGTAACAAACATCCACGTTGGTGCAGTAGCTTCAAAGGCACTACACCCAAATCCGAGGCCATTGTTACAGACTGCATTCAGCCCTGCGCCTCACGATCGCAGCAGGTAGTCCTGGTGCCACTTTGGGAAGTGCTGAAGTGGCAACACAGGACCATGGAAAATTGGCAAGAGATATTGATGTCTCCAACAATAACCAACGAGTGCTAATCTGCACGGAGGAAGATAGGGAAGGCATATCTAAAGGCGACTCAACAAGATCTTAGTAAAAATTAAGCAACACAAGAGTAACAAAAATCAGGGCTACTCCCTGGACCACTTGGGGGCCAAAGTGAACAAGGACAGTGAAGTATCAAAACTTACCAAGAAAGAGTATCTTGAAAGATAACATCTTGACTGAAAGGAGGCTAGAGAGACTTAGGAACCAGGTGAAGCCATAAAACCTGCCATTGTTGGGGATCCCAGACAAAAAACAACTGACTTGCTGAGCTCCATAGAGGAGTGTTGGTTTAATCCTGCAGGATGCTGAATGCCCGCTGAAAGGTGCAGGGAACCCACAGCTCCCACTGACATGAGGGTACTCAACACCTCTCAACAAGAGCTCAGCACCTTGTACGTCCTGGCCCTGTATCCAGAAGCTCCTCCAGCTGGATATGCAAGGAGATACTTGTTACATAGAGATCCCTATGGGTAAACGTGGGAAGAACGAGGACACTAGTAGCCTTATTATGATGGCCCTGCCTGATGTTAGGGACAGGGAGAGTCCTGAAAACATCATGAGCAGCTCTGTGTAAAGGAATTTCAAGACAGCTCAGTATTGGCCTTGTTCCACACCCAGGACTCCACGTTGGCCTCAGTGGGAGCAGCGAGAGGCCAATGCTGAGCACTTATGAAAATCCCACACAAAATATTTTTTCCTCCTGATTTAAACTCCCTGGCAGAGGCAAGGAGGAGAGAGAGAGACAGACTTTGGGCCCCCTTAGAGCAAGCATTATAGAGGAAAGAGTCAAGGCAGCTATTTTGTTCCCGACACACAAATCCATGGTTTCTGAGAACTGGACTCTAAACCTCTTCTGGATGAAATTAGAAAGAGAACTAATTGCTGGCCTCAGGTGGCACCAAGGCTGAGGAAGATTAAGAAGAGCTGCTTTCAGGGATTTGTGTCATGCACAGGCTCTTATGCTGTGTGGTTCCTGTTTATTGCAGACCCCTCAGGAGTTTATCGTTAAACTACTTGTGACTTTCATTTATTCAGATTGTTTTACTTACTGTGCGGCGTGGCATGCTGGGGCTCTTCTGTACCCTCTCCCATTATGGTTGGAGAGAAAAAATGCCAGAGAAACCTCACTAACCCTGCTTTTTGGGATGATCTCGGTTCCATGTTCTTGTATGTCTTACGAGATTATGTATACCAGCAAGATTTTGCTATTAATATCTATGTTTGACTAACTGTAATAGGCAGGAAATTATTAGAAATACTTGGATCTACTGGATGAGACACTTGACTCTCTTACCCTCTGCCTCTGAAGTGTAACCACGGGGCTATGCTGCGTTTGCTTTACTGTATTGTTCTTATTGCCAGAAATAATACAAAGTTCAAAAGACCCCTGTGTTGTGAATACCTTTTCTCTGGCATGCAGCTCCCTCCTGTGCCTGTTAGCAGCACTCAGCTGGCCAGAGGAAGCTCCAGACAGCCATGGGAGGTGCTCTTCCCCCCCCGCCCACTCCTCCACAGGCCCTGCATGCTGCTTCTATAATACTCCTGTCCTCCAAACTCCTGTTGGGTTTGGGGAGCAAAAGACCAAGTGATCTTTGCCGCATGCTCTACGGAAATGCTACTCGCCTGATGTCTGAAACCCAGCCACATTTAGGACGATGGCAAACAACCGATCAGGAAAGAGTGGAAACCACTAATGGGTGAGGGTAGTGGGACAATCATGGAAGTGCCATGAGGGTGGCTGCGGGGGCGATTAGGAAGCAAGAACAATTAGTGACCTAGTGCTCCCATGAACTGCATGCAGAAAAGGATGCTGGAAAGTAGCCACTATGTTTCTTGTTAAAATGTTTTTATTACAATCAAACTCAATAAGCCCTCTTGTTCAATTTCTTGTTTAACGTACACAGATATTGTTTAGTTCATGCCAAAAAATCCTCAAAAGATCTAGCTTTGTAAAAAGATTTAATGGGAGGCAACGGAATCAAGACTTTTCTCCTATTTATAAAGGAAATCCTGTAAACGGAATAATTTTTAATAGACTATTTCAATAGGATATTTCTATATAAAAGGGCCGAGGGTCTGAAAATAAAAGACACCGGTCATTTCAACCTGAGCTGCAATGACGCTGCCAGCAAAACCAAATTTCAGTGAAATGAGGGAGTGGGGGAAGGGGGGGGATGTTTCATAACCCAGAACTCTTAAATACACAAATCCTTAAATGAATTCTCAGCTATGTGATTTTCCCTGGACTTTAATTGGGTCATGCTGCTAAAATCCTTTTCCATATTGGTTTGAAAATTCATCCATCAAACTCAGCTGTGCAATGAAAATATAACAGCAAAAACTGTAGTGAAGAGAGATTTTGGCTGTCTCAGTTTTTGGCAGACTTGGGACACTTTAAAAAGGAGCCAGAAAATGCTGAGCACCTACTCTTTAAGCTACCTCAAGTTCGACGTCCCACTCCCCCAAACAAACCCAACACACCCAAAAACTTGTGGTCACTTTTGAAAACATTGGCCACTATCTTCAGTGACCAGTTTCAATCAGATACAGCAACATCTAAAATGTCTGTTGGTAGAGTCCCAGTTGTACAGTTTGAAGCAACCAATATGCCAGAAAGAGCTTCTGGATTTAGGGTCCTATTGACACAGTGGGGTGGAGGGTACAAATGGATAAAAAGAGTCAATCCTCTTTTTATTTTCAGTCTGTACTCTTACTTGTAGCACCTCTGAATGTAGAGGAAGAAAGGCTTATGGGACTGTCTCCCAGATCAGTGGTGATAAAGAGACAGAACACAGTGAAAGGAGCAGTGATTCACTCCTTCACCTATTTCACTAATGGGAATCAAAAGTTAACATCCGCTGAATGGTATTCACTACACCACTGCCTACTGGGGAAGGGACACAGGTGGTATTCTGTCTCCCTCTCCAAAACCCCTCCATCAAGAGATCACACATCCATCCATCATCTCCCACCTTCTGATGGCTCAGGCTGCAAGAGTGCGGGTCTAACTTACCATGATGTACCGGAATCCCAGCAGACTGGCCACAGGTTTATCCACACACACATCCCCTTGTGACCACTGCTATGAAGGCGCCATACCTCATACTTTCCTTCATTCTCAGTCTTCATCTTCTCGATGTCCAGCAGGAGTGACCAGACCTGGCCTCGCACCTGCAGGGGGATCCCTTTGTAAACCCTGCGGAACATCTGCAGATTAAATGGAAAACAGGATAACGTTAATGCGACAAGCCTCCAAGACAGATGTATTTCAAGCACAGAAGCCTCCTAAGTGAAGCATCTCGAGGAGACCATCGACATGGCAGTGAATGATTTGGTAATTAAATGACCCCCTCTTACAGTCTCAGCCATTGTTAATTCCCTCTATGAGGTCAATTCAATCCAAGACAGAGCAGGAGCACTCACATGCTGTAAGAGTGTGGGGATCTTCACTGGGACTCTCCTCTGCAGACAGAGATACTGTCCTTCCAGAGGCAGCATGGGACATCATGGGCCAGACCCCAACATCCACACATGCATCTTCCCCGTTCTGCATGGAAGAGAGCTTGGGGACTTTGGCAGCAGTACCCCACCCCTCCCCGTCAACGCTGCAGGGAGCAGTCTGCACAGGGCAGACTGGGCCCAATGAATACTGGGCTCCCGCTGGGGAGCTTCATGGAGTGCATCTGCATTGGAGCTATGCTGTCAGGGAGGAGATGGTGCTGCAGGGGAAGGAAGAAGGTTGAGAGGCTCAGCACAAATGGCCCAGAGTATGTGTGATACTCCCCAGGGATTCCCAGCATTGTGAAGCACCTCACAACACCTGCCCCTAGTGTGAAGCAGTCTGCTCTGTGCCTGCCGGGGCTGAAACCCAGCAGCCAGTGGCCACATAATCCCTGCCTCCCAGGTCTGCACAGATGTTGCCTTCTCTTGTGCAAGCTAGCGATAGGCACATGCCAAGCCCCGAGCCCTCGGAGCACTCCCTGCAGTATCCAGCTCCTGTCGCTGGACTCTCAGGGTAGATCTACACTGGAATAAAAGAGCGGCTCGCCTGGGTCAGCTGACTCAGTCTTCGGGGCTAAAAACTGCTGTGGAGACGTTTGGGCTCAGGCAACCTCCTCCCCCCACAGGATCCCAGAGCTCAGGCTCCAGCCCGAGCCCGAGCTTTTACACAGACATTTTACTGCCTTGCAGCCCACGCACCACGAGCCCCAGTCAGCTGACCCGGGCCAACCTCGGGTGTTTAAGTTTTGTGTAAACGTACCCTCATAGTAATCACCAAATTCACTGTACCCAAGGGAACAGCATACACACAGCTTGACTGGCACAACTCAGGATCCGGTCCTTTATAACATCACAACACAGATATACACTTATAACTGTTTCACTATAAATGTATGATCGAAGATTAAGATTCAAGAGATACGGAGTAAGGATAATGGAAACAGAAATGGTTAGATATCAAATTCAAAATGTAGCACACTTCCTAGAGTCTGAACTTAACTTTAACAGGCTAAAATCTTTGTCTTAAGCAGTTTCCAAACTAAAGCAATCTTCCAGCATCAGCAACCTACGTGGCTGGGATCCACCATTCACGGATGCAAAAAGGGCTGTCCTTTTTGCCCCGGGATGACAGTGCACCTCTAGATGAAAGCTGTTTCCCGTAGCGTTTTTTCTCTTCCTGTTGACTCCCCATCCCCCGCGTTGACTCATGTCAACAGCACTTCCATTCTTTTGGCTTACAATGCTTAATTTACATATGAACCTAGGCAGACAGGTGAGTATACAGGCCTTTGTCTGACCCAAAACCTGTTTGTCAGTTCTGTCTTGGACAGAGGTTTTAAAACATGTATTTAGCACACACAACTTCTGAAATATCACCGGTACACACAACACACAATGATGATGAGGATCAGCATGCTTCTGGCTTTCATTTAAGATCTCACACAACATGCTTTATAGAGAAGTACTATGATAGCAATGTGTTGGGTGTAGCGAGTTTGTCAGGACTGTTAGGCATTGCTGACAGAGTAGTGAACCCTTTGCCAGCTGACATCAATGGGCCTCTGTGTCCCATCGTCATCCAGGTTTGGGGGAAAGATTTTTCTATGGGAGAAAGGGGGACACCACCGCACTCCCTAATTGGACAATCCTGGGCTGTCAGGGAATCTCCATGGACACAAACGATCTGTTCCTGTGGCTTAGGGTGACCGTACACCCCGTTTTGGCTGGGACAGTCTGTTTTTTAAGCCCTGTCCCGGCCATCCCGACTTTTTGGCAAAAGTGAACATTTGTCCCAAATGGGACCCAGCCCTGTGCAGGGGAGGGAGAGGACTCAGGCAAGCAGCTCGGGACAGCCCCGTGCACAGGGTAAGGGGGGCCAATAGGCCATAAAATTTCCCTTTTCACCCTAACATTTCCCAGAGTGGAAGAAAATTAGCCTGCTCGAAAATAACAGCCCAAGATTAAACCTGGAGCTGGACAGAGTAATGACATCTTGCTTAAAATCAGGGCCTCCTACTACATCTCAAATGGGATGGAGATCTGACTGCACCTGTGCAGCTCCTACTGTTTTAATTCTTGTTCAGTATTCACATGCCAAAGATATGATCTTGCAAATGCTTGTTGCCAGGTGTGGTGCTTGCGTACTGCAAGTGGGCCCATTGAAACCAAAGGGACTCTTTGCAGTAGTAAGCTTTCTGCCCAGTTGTAAGCATTTGTAGCCCGCACCTCGGGCTAGCCTACACGTTTTCCCTTTGGGAAATATGGTCACCTTACTGTGGCTTTAAAACATGGGAGAAGAATGGTCTGGACTAATGTTCTGATTACTACTACTGGGAAGGAAGTAAAATACTCCATATGATACTCCTAATATTAGAAAAACAAAAGTGCATGCTTGGTTGTTTTTTTGCAATGTGTTTGTGCATTTAACAGCACTTTGTGTCTAGTCTCTTCCATTTTTCCCCTCGTCAGGTCAGTTTCTTTCTTGATGAAAAGCTCTTTAATCATCAATGGCAAAAAAAAATTTTTTTTAAAGTTTCATCCCTTCTATCAAACATGAATGTTTTAAAAAAATTTCAAGATGTTTTTGTGACACTAGCAGGCCGGATGCCAGCTCTTGCCTAGGCTGCTGGCATTAGCTAAGAACTGACAAATTTGTAGCTGGACACCAGTCCAGTTCACTTGTATGTTAGTTTTGCTCAAAATAGCTATTAGTCTGATAAGAACGTCAGTGTTTAGACTCTATGAAATGCTTGTAAGTTGCTGCATGCATTAATCTCACTTGTAACGTCTACATTCCATGCTGTAAGGAAATATGTAAGTTTTTCTTTACAACTTTGAAAATGTTTGCTCTGAACTTGTGAACCCATGCACGGGAATCCTCCCCACTGCCCATCCAGGAGGGCTATCAAGAAACATCATCATAGAAAGGATTGGTTAATGGCTCTCTTGCAACCATGGAGCAGTACATGCAGAAGGCTTCATCCCATCACTCTGAATGCTGGACAATGGAAATTAAAATAGCATATGTGAAAATTTTTCATCTCTTTGCTGTTTGAACTCTCACAGAGCCAGAGAAATCAAACTGGCGCCAGAAATCCCCAAGGGTTACCTGGTTTCTGCCCTGACACACTCTTTCAACTGACAGATCACTACAACTCTGTCACTCCTAGGATTTAGATGGTAACTCATTTGTGTGTATATGTTTGCTTGCTTTAATCTGTAAACAACACTCCTATTCCTTTTTCCTGTTAATAAATCTTTAAATAGTTGATTACAGGATTGGCTACTGGCATTGTCTTTGGTGGAAGATCCAGACTACCAATTGATCTGGGTAAATGACTGGTCTCTTTGGACTGAAAGCAACCTGAATGTTGTGTGATTTTTGATGCAAGTGACCATTTATCATTTAGTCCAGTCTGCCTGCATGGCAAGATAGACTGGAGAGTCTAATGGGACTGTGTCTCCACGGTGCAACTGTTGTAGAAATACAGGCGTTCACATTTGTTACTGCTTTGGTGAAATCTAATTATAGAACATACCACCACTTTGGGGTGCCTGCCCTATTTCTGACAATCTGCCCTGGAGTAGGCATTGACGGTCATGAGCCACTCCAGACAGTACAACAGTTTTCTTCTTGTGAGTTCAACCCATCTTCCCCACAACCTTGAATGGTCTTTCAGCTGCAACATTAAAAAAACCAACAAATAATCCCACCACCTGTGACTAACGAGGCAATGATTTTGGCATAGAAATTTTTAATAAATTTCACAGTAGAGATGCGGGGACAAATGACAAGGCATGGAAAAGAGGGTCGGGTTTGGAGAGTGAGCCCACCCCACACTTACTCCAGTGTGAGCTCCTCTTCCACAGGGCTGGGCCTAGCTCCCTGCTCCAAGTGTCGTGACCTGGCCATGTGGTCACGACGCACTCAGGTCTGGCATGCCCAACCCTCCGTCAGGTCACAACACTCAGAACAGGGAGCTGAGCCCAGCCCTGCAGGACAGGAGCCGTCACTGCAGGGTGAGCTCGTCATGGACTACATTCAAATTCATGATTATCATGAACACTGCGACATCTGTCCCAAAATCGTAGCCTTAGTTATTAAGGACCCCGTGGCGCTTTAAATTGGCCTGGGTGCTGCCCAAACGCTAACCCTGCCATTTACATTCTGCCTACTTAAATTTCACTGGCCGTTTCCATGGGGTGTTTTCTTCACTGTTATATAGCGTTAGTGCATGATGGCTGCTACATTGCAGTGGTGGCCTGAGCATTTAGACTCTAAGTGGCTTCAGAAAAAAGCCTGCTCTACTGTATACACCACTGAGTCACTGACATGCTCCTAAACACAGCTCCATTCAGTTTCCTACACTGGGTACAAAGGTTTCTATTTTCAGCTTCCTATTCCAACTTATCTTACAATCAGTTTTACAGAATTATTTCCGTGCTTTGTATATTGAACGGAATCAAGTTCATGCATTTGTACATAGGCGAATAAAGCTAATATGAACATGGTACCTATTTTATATCATCTTGCAGTTTACATGTATCAAAACACTCAAGTGACTCTGTAGGTGGCATTGTAAGGTAACGGTATAACTGTTGGTGTCCTGGGCTAGGAGGCAATGAATTCACTTTTCCATGCTGCCTTATTTCTTTACACAACTGTCGTACACAGGAGCATTAGTCATGGACCAGGACCCATTGTACTAGGTGCTGTACAAACAGAACAAAAAACAGTCTCTGCCACCCAAAAAGATTAGCCTATATATAAGACAAAAGACAAAGGGTGGATTCAGACAGACAGGAGCACAAGGAGAATCACAGCAGCATGTGGGCTAATAATAAATGTTGAGATTACACTGCCATTCTGCTGCACATTGATATTTCCCCATTTAGTTGGGACATGATTAGAACACTGTTCCTTTCAATTAATTTCATGTGGAAGTTAGATGAGCCCATGATTCTTAACATTCATACCATGACAGAATACAATCAAGGGTGCAAATAATATCACCATGCAATATTCTTGTCTACAGTAAGCACTTCCCAAAGGCTGTCCCACTTTTGACCCTGATCCTACAAATGCTTACAACTGGGCAGAAAGCTTACTACTGCAAATAGTCCCTTTGGGTTCAATGGGCCCACTCGCAGTACGCAAGCACCACACCTGGCAACAAGCATTTGCAAGATCATATCTTTGCTATGTGAATACTGAACAAGAATTAAAACAACAGCAGGAGCTGCACAGGTGTAGTCAGATCTCCATCCCATTTGAGATGTAGTAGGAGGCCCTGATTTTAAGCAAGATGTCATTACTCCATCCAGCTCCAGGTTTAATCGTGGGCTGTTATTTTCGAGCAGGCTAATTTTCTTCCACTCTGGGAAATGTTAGGGTGAAAAGGGACATTTTATGGCCTGTTGGGTGGCTAGAGTAGCATGCTGATCTCTTTTGGAGAGTGTTCCAGAGTCTCAGTCCAACTGAAGGCTCTGTTACCTGGTCTCTGGAGCAGCTGGCTGCAGAACACTGAGACCCAAACCTATTTCATGTTTGGATCTAGTTCAGGGGTGGGCAAACTTTTTGGCCCGAGGGCCACATCGGGGTTACGAACTGGTATGGAGGGCCGGGTATGGAAGGCTGTGCCCCCAAACAGCCTGGCCCCCGCCCCCTGACTGTCCCCCTTGGAGCCCCCAACCCATCCAACCCTCCCACCCCCGCTCCTTGTCCCCTGACCGCCCTCTTCCATGACCCCCGCAACTGCCTGCCCAGGACCCCACCCCCATCCAACCCCCCACTCCCTGTCTCCTGGCCGCCCTCCCCCAAACTTCCGCTCCATCCAACCGCCCCCTGTCCCCTGACTGCCCCCCAGGATCTCCTGCCCTCCCCCTGCTTCCCACCCCCTTACCATGCCGCTCACAGAGGCAGGACGGGCTTATTGGAAAGCCTGGGAGGTGGGTGGGTGCAAGCCGTGCAGCGACGTAGCTGCGGGGGAGGGGCCGGGAGCTAGCCTCCCTGGCCAGGAGCTCAGGGGCCAGGCCGGATGTGGCCCGCGGGCCCTACTTTGCCCACCCCTGATCTAGTTGCACTGGAATGTAACTGACTTAAAACAATGTGAAAGAGAAAGGGTGGGGGGGGGAAACCAGTGTGTGAGACAGGAACAGGAAGAGAAATCTTAAGCCATAGAGATGTTGATGAAGAACCAATGAAAGCCTTGCTCCAGGCAGGAGTCTGGATGACTTTAGCACAAAGGAGGGGATGAAAGCCAGGAACCCCATATTGAATCAGTTAAAATTCCCTCCTGATCAATTTATTTCCAAAGG
The DNA here is from genome assembly GCF_015237465.2 of Chelonia mydas. Taxonomy (NCBI): domain Eukaryota; kingdom Metazoa; phylum Chordata; order Testudines; family Cheloniidae; genus Chelonia; species Chelonia mydas. Next base: position 23,469,309 of record NC_051246.2, on the reverse strand, counting down.
ATTAGAGAGTTCGAGGCTAGCAGTGACATTTTCCTGAGGTATAATAAGCAGCTCAACTCTGCAGGGAGGAAACATTTGGCTTTGAATCTGAACATTCAGCAAATGTTATTGCTGAACTTTAATGAATTCACCAGGATTCAGTAAACAGCTTTCAACACCCCATTGCGAGTGTAGCAGGTAGAAAGGGCATAACAAACCAAGCTAAGGGCATGGCCACACTGGAAACTTAAAAGCACTGTCGCAGGAGCACTCCCATGGCAGTATTTTGACGTGCGAATGTGGTTGCGCGGGAGCGCTGGGAGACAGCTCTCCCTCAGAGCTCCTGGTAATCCACCTCCACCAGGGGATTAGCTCCCAGCGCTCAGAGCCTGTCTACACGAGCACTTTGAAGTGCTCAGACTTGCTGCGCTCAGGGGGGTGATTTTGCACACCCCTGAGCCAGCAAGTCAGAGCACTATAAAATGTAAGTGTAGAAAAGCCCTAAGATTGTATTTAACAAACTGCCTTTGGGTTATTTACCTGATGGCTTCTTTCCTCCCACCACCCACAAAAATGAAAGTGGTAAAACCTCAAAGCCCTGGGAAAAAAGAGCAATTTCCCTTCACAATGAAACCAAAAAGAAAATGAAGACATTGTAGGAGACAATGACAATCTACACCAGGGGATGAGATGACTGGGCATAATGGGTGCAGTTGGTTCTTCATAACCTCTTCTAGCTGCTTCCTGTTTCAGAGGGGAAAGGATTTTTTTGTTTAAACATCGCTATTTTGCTGTATATCTTTGCAAAAGGTTAGAAGTCCAGGCCTTTGGGAAACAATAGGGAAGCAGAGGAGCAGCTGCCTCCCATACCTAATGTTAAAAGTAGAGTGACCAGATGTCCCAATTTTATAGCGACAGTCCTGATATTCAGGGATTTTTTTTTCATATAGGCACCTATTACCGCCGCCCACCCCCATCCCAATTTTTCACACTTGCTACCTGGTCACCCTAGTTAAAGGAGACCTAAAGAGGAAAGAATAAAAGGGCTTATACCTTCTTTTTAGTATCTCTAGGACACTAACACCTAATGATCCCTACTAAAATCGGGCCCCACTGCCATAGGTACTATACAGACAGACAATCCCTCCCCTGAAGAGCTTACAAGATACAAGACAAAGGGTAGGAGAAAGAAATGTCAGCTGGTAATTAAAGTATGGCGACATTAAGGGTTTGTCTACATGGAGCAGCAATGCATCCTAGAGGGAGTGACACTTCTAAAACACAGTAATACGTTATGCTTTAATTGGTTCAAGTAGACCCTGGTGGTGTGCACAGAAGGTTCCCTAGTGCACAATACTACATTAATGCACACTTGGGAACCTTTAGTCCACACCAGCAGCATCTACACATACTAATTAATGCATGATATGTTAGTGCACTTTAGAAATCACACACCCATAGGGTGCATTACCCCATCATGTAGACAAGCCCTAAGTGACATGCTCAAGGTCAAACAGGAAGACTGTAGCAAAGCCAGGAACTGAACCCAAGTTTCCTGAAGTCCAGTCCAGCATTTTAACTACAAGATCATCCTTCCTTTCTAGGCTTCATGATGGATAAAGCTCTGCAACTGCTTATCACAAGTTTTTTTTTCCCCAATCACAGAAATATCAGATCAAGCCTAAGTTCCCCATCCTTCTGCCCTCGTTTTGTTTATGGTCTCCCTTGAAAAGCACCCAGCATTATGACGGAAGAGTGCTATCAGCCTTTATAAAAGGGTGGGGTGCTGAATCTCTAACCAAAAGGCTTTTCTTCCAGCTGTTAAGCGCTTTTGTTAATCAGGTGTCAACAAAAACAAACTAAAAATCTCTTGCCCACTCGACCCACTTTCATTTTGTCACTATCCATCATAAACCTATTAATTTGCCAGGCAAAGACAGGGTGAATAAGATGTGGATTTCTAACAGCTTCAAATATAAATATAAATATTTTTTCTTTTTAAAATGCCTTCATTTATCATAAGGTAGCAACCACCTTTAATGCATGAGCCAGTGCCAGGACAACTCCTCTTCCCGTAAAATTAATGACCCATCTATAAAGGAAACATGCTCCCTCTCTCCCTCTCCTTTGTGATTATTTACTAACCTCGGCTCTGACAGCAGGAGCTGAGCTCTGAAGATCTTTGGGATCAGGGACAAAAAAAGCTTCCCGTTACGAACCCCAGGAAAGAAAACTTGTTCAATTCCTTTTCACACCATAAAGCTGTTTGTTTGATGATCCGTCAGTCATTTAAAACCTGAACTTTCATGTGCAGTATATTTTGATGGATACCAGTTGTTTCTGAGTTGGTCTGACAGCAAGCAGCCTAAGGGCTTGACTATACTTTTAGCACTGCAGCAGCGCAAGCTGCATAGGTGTAGATGTGCCGCTGTAGGTCTTAGCGAAGATGCTACCTGCCCCGATGGGAGACCTCCTCCTGTCGGCATAGATGTTCAACCTCCCGAAGAGGCAGTAGCCACGTGGATGGGAGAAGTCCTCCCGTTAACATAGCGCTGTCTCCACCGTGGATTTTCCACACCCCTGAGCGACGCAGTTCTACTGCTACCAGGCTGTAGCGTAAACCCAGCCTAACTACTCCCAAGGAGCAATCGACGGAGGGAGTTTAAGAGCTGGAACCTGAAGAACAGTTACAATCCCAGAGGCTACAGCCTCAGATCCAGTCCAGCTGCCACTGTTCTAAGACGTCCAGGGTTAGTTGGAATGAGTTGCGTGAGCTCTGTTAGAGTAAGCTTTCAGAGCACAGTGCAAGTTAGCCACTGACGTGAGCCCCACAGATAAAGCCCCACGTGTAGCATTAACAATTTCTCTTCATTTGCTGCAGAGAGAAAAAGCAGTAAAGAAAGGGAGTCACTTTCTTTTTTAAATGATGTTCAGAGGAGGGCAGAAAGGTTCCCCCTCCACCCACAAAAAAATAAAATAAAGAAGGGGTCTCTGCCGTTCTCTCTCTCTCTTTCTCTCTCACACACATAGAGATCATATAAGTCTTCACTTCTCTGTATTGCTGGAGAACGCTGTGGACAGCTGGAGAACTAGGGGGATTATGACATCCATCACTAGAAACAAACCTGAGCAACTGAGAGGGGAAGGGATTATGAGCCCAATTCTCAGTTGTTTTTGCTAATACTTCCTCCCTCAAACACACACGTGGGAGGAAAAGCTCTGTTAAGAGATTCAAATTCTCCTGCCTCATCAATTAAGAGCTGAGAAAGGTTCCAAGCCAGTTCTCCAGTCCTGGAAAAAAACCCTGATTTTGCTGGAGGGCTATGATGAAACTTAACAGTCCTGCTATTTCAAAATAAAAGGGAAAAAAAATGAAATAGCTTTCAGGCCTCCATGGTATCGCACAAAGAAGAACAAACATGGTGCGATGTTTTTCTTCTGTAAGTCTTATTTAAGAACTTTGCCAGGTTTACTATAAAAAACACCCCCCTGAGCACTGCAAGTTTCAGCGCTGTAAAGCACCAGTGTAGACGGTGCACCTGCCCTGGGAGCTGTGCCCCTCGTGGTAGCTGCGCCCCTCCCAGCGCTCTGCCGTGACTACATAAGCCACACTGAACGTTGCCTGTGTAGACTAGCCCTAAGACAGTGGTACTCAGCCTAGCTGTCCACACGGATATGGACAGCCAGGGGTTCACTTTTTTTTTTTAATTCAAGTTGTTGGTGTTGCTGCAGGAATCAGGGGGCCTGATTTCACCAACTGTTGGCAGAACAATACTGCAACAGTCGTCTCTCTGCCAGCCCTTCCCTCCCTCTGCTGCCACCAGGATTGACAGATTATTCACTCTTGGGGGTCTCGGTCAGACACTAAAGAGCATTTGAGCATACTGGCTGGTTCATCCTGAGCAGCTTTGTCAGCCTTCGTTTTATTAAGCAGCAGTCACTGCACAGACACATCACCAGGATCAGAGAAAAAGGGAGGTGAGGCTTTTCTTTTCTGTAATGCTGATACAGACTCTGCCTCAAAACAGACCATCTGTTGGCTGAGAATCTTCCAAGGGAGTCCCCTCCCAGATAATCTGGGCCACACCCACAGCAGCTCGAGGGAGTTATGGAACAACCACACCATGTGTTCCTCTTTCCCTGCTCCCCCAGGGCCAAATCACAGTGGGTCAAAATTTATTCCTGGCATAACTCCATTTATTTTAATGGCCAGAAACTAATTATTCCACTAACTCTGTAGCACACGCAGGCTTTGGGCTCAGCCTTGCCTACACTAGAAAGTTGTACTGCTTTAACTTTATTGGTATACTTAAAGCACTACAAGCCCCCTAGTGTGGACATGGTTATATTGGTCAAAAGGTGTACAGCAGTATAGCTATATAGCAGTGACCTTTTTAAGCCACCAGCTGCATGTTTGCCATCACGTCACCTATTATGGTCTCATCCGCCACACCAGGATGTTAGGGAGGAAACATTCTGGCGAGAGGAATGGATCTCTGTTATAATCCCCAACTAGTCCCTCGTTGCCGACCCCACAACCTACCTGCTTGGTTTTGACCTGCCCAGTCTTCAACGGTCCCTGCTGAACAGGTTCTGGACCAGGCACGGTCTCCGTGCACCCTACCACTATCGCTGGGGCCTTCGTGACAGCCCTCTGTGCAGCTGTGGTGCGACACAGACGATGACACACATTGTCGATGAATGCCTCTGACTAGGTTCAGTGGTGGCCTAGAAGAACTGCATCCCACCACTGAAGATGCCATCGCTTGGCTAGACGACTATGCACACGCAAAATAAATAATAAATAGTATGGTGAGGGGAATAAGCTATATTAGTATAAGTCACCTTTATACCAATCTAAGAGTGTCCACACCACAGGTTATACCTCTGTAGTTATTTTAGTAAAATAAAATCATACCATGACGTTACACTCCATATCTTTATGGAAATATGATTATGCTATGGATATGGCATAACAGATATACTTTATGAAAGATGGCTCATGTAAGGTATCATTGGAAAGGTTATGATTTACTGCATGTGATTATCTGAATGTGATTATCCAATTTGTATGCCTGTATCATTTCTGTATCTGAAGCTAGGAATCTTGACCATGTATCTGTATTTCAAATGTACTACTTTGGATGACACCCACAACTAGCCCTTCAGGTATAACAATGAAAAAGCCAGACTGGGCTGATGCCCCATCAGCAAAGACAGTGTACTGTGAAAGAGCTTAGTCTTCCTGTGGATGCTCCAGACAGCCTGCAAGTAATGGCTGCTACAACCCTGCAGAGACATGTGACTGAGCCACCTGGTACTAGACCCCGCCCTTGGAATGTCATTGTTTTTCCACTAGAAGACAAAGGGTTCCTGCCATACAGAAAAGCTATATAAGGCAGGGGAGTGACATCCTCAGGGTTCTCCTCTACCTCCCTGCCCAAAGAAACACTAGGAAACACCTGAAAAGAAGAACTGAACTGAGGGGAGAAGAGTTGAGCCCAGACTGAAAGGGTATCTAGCCTGTGAGTAATAATACCTGAAGTTTCAAGCTGCAGGCCAGTGCACCTGGCTTTCAAGAATCTCTAATCTGCCTGAAACAACATTTAGGGTGAGAAATTACTATTTGTAGACAATTTCTTTAGTGAATCAAGCTTAGTTTGCATGTTTTGTTTTATTTGCTTAGTTTAATCTGCTTTGTTCCATTTGCTATCCCTTTAACCACTTAAAATCTGCCTTTTATAGTTAATAAATTTGTTTTGTTTATTATTAAACCCAGTTTGTGCAATTTCTAACTGGGGAGGGAGGGGAGAGAGGCCAAGAAGCTGTGCTTATCTCTCTTCACATTGAGAAAGAGGGCGAATTTTTTTGAGCTTGTGCTGTGCAAATTTTTCTATACAGCACAAGACAATATATCTTTGGGTCTGCACTGCAAGGGAGGTGCGCATCTGAGTGCTGGGGCAAGTCCCTTAAGCTGAGTTTTCCCAGAGCTGATCTCAGTGTCTGTGTCTTTCTGCAGCTGGGTGTGGCCCTGCCTGTGCGTGTGCTAGAGGAAGCTTAAGAGCCTGGTTCAGCAAGACAGGTTAAAGGGGGTCCATGCTGGCAGAACAGGCAAGCTCACTGGCATCTCAACACATCAGGTGGTACCTTGAAGGGGGGCAACCTGTCACACATACCCTTACCTGTAACAGTTACAGGTACAAAATTTGCGCTATGAGTAAGCCTGGTACTAGGTCTCCTGTATTAGTGACAGCATGGAACCCCAAGGTCCTGCACTGAGCCTTTAACCTGAATGTGGCTTGCGGTTCTGTTTTGCTTTTAGTTTAGGAGGATACCATACTTGTTGCCCATGAAGAGATGACTAAATACATTTGAATACTTTGCCTTCAAGTTCTTACAGATCAGCGTTAAACTAGGGAATGTAAGCAAATACTCTGTTTCCTGGCCCTGCCTTGACACCACTGGAACTCTCAGATATCAAATAAAACCTTTCCCAAGTTGTCCTCTCTGCTAAGTGAGATAGGGTTCTTGAGAGGCCATTATTCAGTACTAGCTAGTGCTGCCACATGATATTTCACATCACCACATTACTGAAGAAACTCATACAAAAGGTGAGAATGTTGTAGGTTCCCGGTCGGTGGTTGTTTGAAAGGGTAGTGCTCAAGACATCGAGATGTTTAGAAGCTTCAGTAAAGCATGCTGGCATGAGAGGAAACTTGGTAATGGGAAACCTTCTACTGAGAACTTCTGGTGTTTCAGAGGAATCTACTGCTAGCTGAAGGATCCTAACCTGTGCTATACTTTAAAAAGGCTTCTTTGTTTTGGTCCAGTATTAGCTTGAAAGGGCCCCATCAGAGTCTAGCAATAGATTGTTTTTAGTAATGAAGCTTTGCCTGTTTCCAGTTTAGGATGGGGCAATTATCTAGCCCTTGCAATGAACCTTAATTTCCTCCCCCCTCCATTTTCACTCTTAAATTACTTCTTCTCTACAGGTTATTGCTTGAGTACCCCTTCCCTTCTTTAGGCTGCGGAGTAGACAGATTCTTGACTGAGTTTTGTCTGTTTCAGTAAGACAGTCTTCCCTATTCTCTGGACTGAGGACTCTGTGGATAGTAGCAGCTGTCTGTTATCTAAGGCAAAGATGAAACAAAAAAATCACCGCACACTGAAGGGAGTCTTATTTGCACACGGGCAGCTAGAAAGCCCAACAGACTATCCAGCAAAGGAATTAAATTAAAGGGTAAATACATCCAATCCATATTTATTAACGTACATCCACAACTCAACTGACTACGAAAGCACTAGATTATGCATAATCTATCCTCGTGAAATGATGTGTCCCTTAGTATTTTTAAGGTGTCACAGTACCTAGGCATCCAGTGTTTTGGGATACACCTAAAGAATGGACAGCACTGTCAAAAACACTGCATTGTAGATCCATCTTGACATTTCCATACAGATAGGTATTTACCATACAGTGATCCATGCCTTTGTCACCTCTAGAATGAACTGCAGTGCACTCTACATGGGGCAACACCTTAAAATACATTCCGAAGCTGAAGCCGGTGCCGATTTCAACAACTGGCTTGTTAAACTGAGAATCTGGCTGTTCGAATATGAGAGCAGTACTCAGTGAACTGCATGTTGGCTGTCTAATGGCTTCCAAATCGGAATTTAAGGTGTTGGGTCTGACATATAGGCCTTGCAACAGCCTGAGACCCTCCTGCCTGAGAAAGGCTGCACCTCTTTCTGTGCCATTCTGAGATCAGCACTGGCACTTGTGCTGGAGCCACTTTGCTATACAAGAGAGGGAGCTGCTAGCAGGATGTTTTCTGTGTCTCTGGAATTCACTCTCCTCTGTCTGAAATAGCCTGAATCTACTGACCTTCCAGATTCACCACAGAGCTCACCTGTTTGAGCAGGCATCGTGGGAGAGAGCAGAGGAGGAACGTGAAGGGTGGGAGATGCTTTAGGATATGTGATGACTGGTGGTGGGTGGGTGTTTTTCTGGAGTGGTATGGAACGCAGTGGAGTGGCTGAAATGTTCCTGGGGCCTCAGTTTCGGTGATGTGATTTTGGTACTATAATTTTTAGTTAGTTGATAAGATGCATCTGGAGTCCGTATCCAAATAAATAACCATATTCCATAATTCAAGTGGAACTTTTTGCTTCTTGTCAGATTCTGATATCAAGATTGTTCAGACCTGCAGAGGCCTCCACTGTTTGCTTGTGGGGGTGTTAGGCTGCCCAAGTTCAGGTTCTTCTCCCAGAGCACCTGGCTCAGGCTCACCGGGCTCAGGGTTAAAAATTCCAGTGTAGATGGGGGTCTCAGAGCCCAGGTTGCAGCCCAAGACCGAACTTCTACAATGCAATTTTTAGCCCTCTCGCCTGAGTCAGCTGACCTGGCTGAGACTCTGTGCCATGGGTTTTATATGGCAGGGCAGACATACCCTTAGACTGCTTGGTTAGGCTTGAAGTGAGCAGAAGTTAATTATACAATTATCAGACTGATGGATATCTCCAGCACTCAGCCGTTTATTCCCAAGGAAACTTGAATTACCCTATACGACCCTGTCCAGCCCTAGAAATAGTTCAAGGAAATTTTATTTTGCTGCAGAAAGTTAAAAGCAGCCTGGCATTGAGCTAGGTAAACAACTAACTTATTATCCCTGATTGTGATAGCAAGAGCCCACTTCCTCCTGCCAGCCACAAACTGTTCCATGCAGTGGGATCAGTCAGATTGTGTGTAAAAAGCCAGTAGACACCTCACGACCAGAAAGGGCAACAGGGAATGGAAGCCGGTGGGTAGGGGGACTGTCAACAGCTGGCCACATAAGCTGACAATGAAATCTCACAGCCACGGTATTTACAACATGTTAACAAGTTCACAAGTCTCAAGCAGCTTAGTTGGATACCAACTCAAAGGTGAGTTTTGCCCTGTTAAAAATAAATTCCAAGGTATATTAGGCAAGGGATGAGAGCCTTCATAGGAAGGTGATGAACATAAAGAAAGGTAGAAAAATAATGTATACAGTAGGAGAGATTTAGAGGTGAAGTTACTTGTGGAGGATAGAGAAGTCTTCCAAAGCTACTTAAAATCAAACGGCTTATGCTACAAGGTTTTTTATTAGTTATTATAAAAGCAGTCAGTCAGCATGACTGACTGATTTAGTTTAGCATTACTAATCTTATTGCAAAGAGAAGGTTGGCCTTTCCACTGGCAGTTTCCCTAACAAACTGTTCTATTCGCTATACTACAGAGATCACTCAAGACAACAGGCTGCAGGGTGTCAGTGAAGTGATGAGAACAAGAGAGCATTAAAAAAGTGCATACTCTGTAATAACTGCCATGGGACTGGAGCAAAAATGATAGACTGCTTTTTACAATCAGCTTAAGCAAGTGGATTTTACTTTTGTTTTTTATTTATTTAGAAAAACTTTAGAGTTGATTTCATTCCAAGGCATCACATTCCCACACTGGAATAGCATTATTCAGTTTCATGGCTTTCTGAAGCCAGCATCTGAACTGCTCTCAGATATCCACTGACATCCACTGAGTCCAGCAGAAGGAATCTGTGCAACTTCTAAACTCACGATATAAATTCATGAGACCATTCAGCCCTCTGGGCCAGGCGATCTCAGCAACTTTAATCTAAAAAGCAATGCAAATGTTGTACTATCAGTGAAAGGAAATTACTGTGGATGAGGGAACAACCAGTTCAAAGCTCTGCTTCAGAAAACAGAGCTGAGCTTTGGGTTGTATTTCCCTGCAATTTTATATTTAATATCATGCTGCATGACAGTGTCACTGGTCCAACATGCATATACGGGCAATACTGGCTGTACAGGTTTCCCCATGTATAGCATAAGGGATCTTTCCAAATCTCTGCCAATGGAAGCTTCTATTGGAATTGTTAGGGTGGAATGGGAGTGAAGTCAAAGATTCTTTATGTTCCTGTACGTCATCTGGCTTATCGTTTCCGCACCCCCTCACTGTTTAGCACTTAATGTGGCTCCTTCTCAAGTCAATGGGAGCAAAATGTCAGCTCTTTGGCACTGGGATAATGTCTTATCTGTCTGGAAGAATCATGAACCCTTGTGGTTCATTATAAATAATTCCATTTATTCTATTACAAGAGCTCTAAGCTTTTCAGTCACTGAAATAAAGGAATGAGAGCTCAATCTCTCATTAGGAGAGGGCCAGTTTGGACCCACATTTGCTCTAATTGCTGTTAACCCAAGAAGTTATTGTAAATTGTTGACATCAGAAGTCATTAAACTGAAGTCACAGTTTGTGTTAAGAACACATTTGTGTTTGTGTCAAGAACCTAATCGGCACTCATGTTAAGTTTCATGTTCTATTATCATTTTGCCCTGTTGAAACATTTGGGGCCCATCCAGTTGTGAGGTACAAAAAGATACAATACCATCTTTGCTTATGATAGAGATGCAGTAATAATTACTTAGGACAAAATACAGCATGAGCTAATGGTACAGTGGAGCAGCTGGCTACTGCGTCTCCATGAAGAAGCTGGAGTCAGATTCAGACTTGCTGGCACAGATGTGAAGGGTCTACCCACACAATCCAGTGTGACCAACAGATTGAAGCTGGATCCTATTCAGGTTTTTATAGGGCCTCATTACTGTTGTTTAATTTTATTTAATTTAAGTTAACCAAGTGACCCCCCCCCTTGTATTATGCCCCAAGTTTCCTTTAACTTGACCATTTAATTTGCTAACCCTTTTCTAGCCAAACTGTTATTTTAAAATATACCCTTTTTTCTCATCTGGATTTTTATTTACATGTAAAGGCCTATATTTTCATACTTATAATTGTGAGTGCCCACCTTTAACCCCAGAAAGAGCCCGGATTATCCAATGGTGCTGAGCACCTACCCTTTGAAAATCAGGCCCCATTAAGGTGTCTCAAATTGGGCATCAAAATAACTAGTCACTTTTGTACATGTAGGCAGAAGTATATTGCATCAGCTCTTTCCCCCTTCAACTTTAGATTCATGACAAGAGTTCATTTAAAACTGTATCGATGGGTTAATTAATTTCAATTTACAAGTACAGATGTGAACTCTAATCCAGGGGTACTCAACCTTTCCTTTCTGAGGCCCCACCAACAGGCTATAAAAACTCCAGGGCCCCACAGGGTGCCAGGGCTGGGGCCTTTGGGATTCTGCCCCAGACCCCAGCCAATCTACTGCTGGCCCTGCTTCGTGGATCCCCTGAAATCATCTCACGGACCCCTGGTTGAAAGCCGCTCTTCTAAACCAAACACTGCAGTCCTTACACAGGCAAAACTTCCATTTAGGTCAGTAAGTTTTGCATTAATAAGCACTAAGAGCTGAAGGACCTGGTTCAATCCTTCTAGAATACAGGACACTTTATCCAATATGCTACCAACCACTTAGGACTGATTTTTTAAGTTAGAGGGATTATTATGGCCACTGGAGGGCTCCCATATTTTTCCCTACTAAGGTTACCAAGTGATAGAGAATGACTAAAAGAACATTGAATTGAACACAGAAGGGCCATAAAATCTAAACAAAGTGTGTCCCTGTCCCTTTCATACTCAGATTGGCATCAATGTCAAGTTTGAAAAATCTGTTTTGTTTCTTCAATAAAATTGAGTATTTGTATGCATCTTCACTACTGATTGCTCTATAACTGCAGCTCCTCTTAAAAATCATGTTGAATGTGGGATCATGTGACTCTGTTCTGATGCTTGGTAATGTCAAGGTCATCATTGTCCCACAGTCCCCCATCTATTTAGATCCTGCACAGATGGTCACAATAATGTTTGCTCTTTACCAGGATTCAAGTCCCTACTATGAGTCTCTAGGAAGACTATAAAAATATACATTCTGCACGTTTCTATTGAATGAGATCACTCGAGTGAACAGTTGTGTAATTTTTTGTTTCTTCCACTGCAGAAGTAGAAAAATATATCATTTTTAGACTACCAAGTCTAGACAAGTAGGAAGCAAGACTGGTGCTGGGAATCAACTATGTTCACAAATTAACTATAAAAATACTTTATCTTGGCATTCACTGTTAGCCAGCCATTCCCTGATAGGTCATAAGCAAAGGTGTTGCCTGACCTCTGCTAATTAAAGTTGAGATCTGTGGACTACATGCCTGCCACCTCTTCACAGGCACTGTGCCATCTCATCCTACCAGTGCCTGGGAAATGCTGGAAAATTAAAACGTAAATGCTGTTATATTTTACATTTTTTTTTTAAATATAGCTTTGTCTATTTCTAAACACTTTTCATCTGAAGATCTCAAAGCACTTTAGAAACATTAATGAAGCTTTCCAGGAGATCACAGAATCATAGAAATGTAGGGCGGGAAGGGACCTCAAGAGGTCGTCTAGGTCGACTTGGTCCTGCCTCAGCACAGGAGGCTGGACTAGACTATAGATGTACAAATACTGACAGACTGGGAAACGGAAGCACAGAGGGGTTAAATGACTTGTCCAAGTTCTCAATAATTCAGAAGCATAGCTAAACTATAGAAGCCAGGAGTCCTGGCTGCCAGTCTTGTCCCCAAACTATTAGACTCTCTGCCCTGTGTTAAGTAATGTTATGTTGATACCAACTAGAATTACACACAAGCAGGAAGAATAGAACAGACATGTCAACAGTCTCTACTTCCCGCTCGGAAGCAGCTCCAAAATGACAGCTGCCAGTGAGAACACCCACCACCATTCACACAGACAGAGATAGTGATGTGGTAACAGGTTTTTCCTTTTTTCATTTGAAAATTTAGTTAGAATACATACATTTCTTTTAGTAAATATTTGGATAAAGTATAACAGTAATGACACAAAGAATCCAAATGTGCTTTACACACCACATACACATACCACCAATGAAATGCAACCATTTTTGAGTTAGAGAACAGGAAAACAGAAGCGGGAGTGAAAAGGAGCAGCAGAAGGTATTTTTGCAAAGACACCTGGGAAAATTCCTACTTGTATGAGAAAAGTTATAGGATGCTTAAGGTCCCCAACAGAGCACACAGGACCTTGGGTTTTTGAATTCTTACCCAAGGTACGCCCACATCCTCACAGAGTATGATCATCAATGCAGTTTTGGTTTCATGCTTCCCTCCTACTCCATCTACAGTCTAGAAGCTAAGTAAATGTGTTTTGATTCACGCTGTGATTTTTAGATGACCTCTTAAAATAACTAGGTTTTTCCATTGCTGTTCTGCACAGAGTTTATTTTAAGTCCCGTATTTTGGCATATTGGTGATGTTCACAAAATAGCCCCAGTTAGCAGCCAAATGGGTTCAGACAATCAAATCAGTATCAGGATAAACAGTATGCAGGTAAATCCTAGGCAAATAAAAATATCCCCCACATTTATCTGTCAAGGAAACTGGCCTAGAAATCAAGGGGCTTCCTAAGTTGTGCATGGACAGGCTCACAAGCATGGGTGGCTTTTTTTTTTTTTTTTTTTGGTGCTTGCACAAATGGGGACAAGTGCCAAATTTGCAGGCAGAATTTAGGAGGCCCGCAAAGTTTGGCCCCATATGTCACAACAGTCAGCACTTTTACTGAGCCAACACATTATTAAACTTTAAAAGGAAGAATAAAATAAAGCATTTTTCAGGGGTTTCCGGTTTCTTTATAAACCTTTGGAAAAAATGACTAGCACAAAGGGAAGGACATCACAATCTCTCCCCCTATAGTACTACAAGTGGGTTTTGTTTTGTTTTGTTATATCCTCACCTTGTCACTGTTTCTGTATTTGCCCCATTTCTTCAGCATCTTCAGCCATTTGTCCACTCGTTCAATCTCCTGCAGCTTTTGCTAAAAGAGTCAGTTCATATCAAAAACATTACAGAAATGCTCCTTGTGAAAGCACAAAACAACTCCTCATCCTCATTCAGTTTAACCTTACGATAATGACATTTCACATTCAGCCCTCCCACCCTACCCTTTTGTATCTGTGATAGAGGGTATAACAGAGGGAAAAGTACTTACAGGGATAGACAATTTCTACAAGCAGTATTGGGGGGGGGGGGGGAGCCACCACGATACACAGACAATTCTTTCAACAGGAGAACTTCCTTGACAGGTAACAGATACTTAGGAATTCATCCGGCCACAAATTACCCTGTGTTGTGTCTATCTGGTAGTATACAGATACTACAGGGGATTTAAGCCCAGATCTCAAAACTAGACATTCATGTTACCACAACCCAGAGCCAAATCAGCTCCCTTGAGGTCAAATGGCCGCAACTTTACCAGCTGAGCTCAGTCACCCGTTATTATTCACAACCCAAGCAAGCATGTTACAGGGATTTTTGTTTTGAGGTGAACTCTAGTTTATTTCCAGTGGCAGTGTAGTTGAGAAGAGGACACCACTTAGAACCTTTAAGCTCTGTGATCTCAAAATAAAAAGTGTATTTTATTATAGTTTTAATGTAATTTTTTTTTATTTGGGGCTTTTGAACTTGTAGAGAAATATCCTCTAACTACATAGGTTTCCTGCAGTGAGCTGGAGCAATCTAGCCCCTCCTAAAGTGACTGAATGGGATCTAGCATCTAATCTCAGCTGAATCAGATGTTTAGAAATATTGCATGAGTCGAGCTCTCCTAAGTTTCATTAATGTTCCTAAATGTGGGTTCCCAATACTTCCTGGTAGAAGCTGATCCTGACCCTCCCCCACTGCAGCACTCATTTCATCTACACAGAGTAACTAGCCATGCCTAGAGATATGCAACTAACACAATTAGCTAGGTGGTTTAGCACTCATCACAGGAGGAACAGAAACACAGAAAAACTTAAAGGAGACATGAATGGGGAGCAGGATACCCAAAGACACTTCCATTTTTCATCCAGTGAGGATCAAGCATTTAGGCTGAGATTTTCAGAGTCACTAAGGCATCTGGATGCCCATCTGACTTTAAGCTGCAGCCTGTTGATCTCTGCCACCATGCTCAGAGAGAACAGGAGGCACAAGAGATGAGACCACTCTCCCAGCAGGGGCTGACTATCAACCTCTTTCCTGCCTATAAGTCTTAAATAAAGTTTTATGATTTCACTGGAGCAAGAAAAATAAATTATCCGAAGTCTGGAACAATGAAATAAAAAGCACTAATAATAATGAAACTGAAAGGGATAGGAAACAAGATTTGAAAGAAAAAAATGGAACCATTAACTGGAAGGTCTGATCAGGCCTGTTGTGAATAGATCACTTCCATTTTATGCTCTCACACTCTGCTTCTCATGAAGATCTGTGCTGCAACTTCATGGCATTTTCCTACCTTCCACTCCTCTCCACATCAGAACCGCTGCACAGGACTAAAGAAACTCCCCAGCTTCCCCCTCTCCCTACTCCACGCTCAGCTGCAGTACTGAGAGTTCTGCGGCTTTCTCAGGTGCCTTCTGGTCTCTCCAACCGAGCTCACATCTTTACCACAGCATTATGAAACGACTCCTCACTGAGCACTGACTTCCTGTAACTTTGTGCTAAGGTGTCGCTCCATCAACTCCAGAGCGTCAGTTTAGGAGATGCTGGTTTTTATATTTTTGGAGAAAATCTGATTAGTTGGCCATGCTGCAAAGTCTGCATTTGCTGTTTAAAAAGCAGATCTAAGCACCTTCCCATTTAGCACCATGTTTTGCAAGGTGTGAGCCACATAGGTAGTAAAGCTGACAGCTCTTACCTTCTCTTCCACTGCACTGCGGATTGGCAGCTCATGCTCACTGAAAGATTAAGGATTTGATTGAATCAACAAGCAACAGGGGTATGGAACACAATATACTGTACAATGCAAACAAGCAGTCTTCAATTGATCACACCTGAGGGACCAAATTAAAATTAGTTGCCTTATAGAGATGGTCTAAATCAGAGGACAATCAGTCACTCAAAGCTTAGAGCTGTTCTAAAGAGACTGCTTAGTACAGCTGATCAGCAATTTTCTGTCAAAGGTTTTTCAACAGAAAAATACAGTTTCCACAGGAAACATTTGATTTTGTAAAAATTTTGATTTTCTGTTGGGAAAATTGAAACAAAGTATTTAGTTTCAGGTCAGGTCGACAATTCAAAGGTTTTGGTTGTCAAGCCAAATTGAAACTTTTCATTTCAAGCCAGTTTGACATTGCACTACATCTGCCTGAGCTGTCATGGTGCCTCACAGGAGCTGTAGTTCAGGTGCCTCGTGCTCCCATTCTCTTCTACGAGGCGGGATCCCTGGTTGGACTACGTCTCTCATGATGCTCTGCTCTCTCCTCTGGTGGAACTGCTGCAGTGCATCATGGGCATCCCATGACCACATCCTGGGAGATTCAGTCCAACTGGGGATTCCGGCCCATAAAGAACTGGGACATGAGGCTTCTGAACTACAGCTCCCATGATGCACTGCACCAGCTTAGACAGATGCAGTACTATGTTGAAATAGCCTGAATGTTTCGACTTGGTTTAATAAGCCAAAATGTTTCAAGCTGGGAATGTTGAAAAGTTTACTATTGATCAAAAATGTCTAAATAAGACATTTCAACATCAGAAGGTTTCCACACGCTTGGATGCAGAAGGAGAAGATACACTGCCATTCCTTTCTAGACATTTGGGATTGATCAAATAAGGCCATACAGCAGCCTGCACTGAGGTTGCTGGAGCTGTTACAGGACATCCTCCTGCATGGAGTATGACTGTACAATGTCCATTTCATTGAAGGGTGACTGGGAGGAGAAATGAGTAACTTACTGCAGAAATCCAAATCTGTCTGTGACTTTATACAGGGTGAAGTCAGCATCTTCCCATGGGTCAATATGAGCTCCTTCCTGCCTTCCCTGCAAAGCAAAAGGAGACACAAGAGTCATGACTGTAGGGAACACAAGTGTGAGGCCATCAGCATGTGCGCATGTTTGTCTTGCGCACTCGGAAGCTGGTACTGGACTGACAGCCCTAGTGATTAAAATCCACTCAGTCTACAGATTTGATGAGACACAGGCCTCACACATGCAGACTTCCCTCCATACTGTCCCGCTGCTGTGTGTCAACCCTGAACTGGGAGGACCATCTTTGGGGCGGTATGGGGCTTATTCCATTCCTGTCTGTAAGGTGATACAGAAGGCCAGAGTAATATATTAGTTTTAATTCCGTCTTCAAGCCCATTCACTCTCTGTTCTGAGACTGTCACTTTCCTGATCACAGGATTTGTGGTGTGTGCCAAATGATGAGGTCTGAATGAGAAAACCCTGGGAGTCCAGAGTGAAAAAAAAATGGGCTGGTGATGAAAGCTCTCCACTTTGCTTCCATATCCTGAGTAATTGCCATAGGCCAACTCTTTTGACCTTGTTCAGGTAGAATAGGCAGAACCTGCATTTGTATACCTGACGGAGGCTCCTGAGCCTATCTGCCGAACACCCATCATGGATGACTAAATACACACGGTCACGTCACCTGTACCCTTAAAAAGGTCTGCAGGCAGAAAAAAAGTTTGTTTGTGTAGTCTGTTACTGGCAGGAAGACATCACGTTCTGTATGACACGTTCCTGCTTTCCCCAGACAGCTTAACTATCAGGAGTCCCATGCCTAGTGAGCAGATTAATGGAGGAAAAATGAGATCGGTACCTTTTCATACTTGGCGAGGATCTCTGCTCTTTCCTGTGCTATTAAGGTCTCTAGATCTTTCTTCATGTCAGAAGCTGTAAGGTAAAAGGGGAAAAGAGAAAAGGAGCTAATAAGCAAATATGTATGCAGCCCGGGGAATATTTTGGGAAAGCGCTAATAGAAAAAGCTGCGCTGACAACTTCAACTTCCAGCTTTATCCCAGGGCTAAAATTAGATTGAGAATGAAAAGCTGAAAGTACAAAGTGTGAATGTGGTACTCACACATACAGAGTATATCTGCCAATTCTACAGTCTTTGC
Organism: Chelonia mydas; assembly: GCF_015237465.2. Lineage (NCBI taxonomy): Eukaryota > Metazoa > Chordata > Testudines > Cheloniidae > Chelonia > Chelonia mydas. Next base: position 23,451,431 of record NC_051246.2, on the reverse strand, counting down.
CTGCGCAAACAGTTTTATTTAAGTAAGTGAAAGTTTTGTCTACATGAAGGACTGCAGGAGCAGATACTGTATATTTGTTCAGTATGTGCACATGCCTGTACTAAAAATCAAGTTTTTAGTGGGGATACTTTAAAATTATTAAGCAGTCCTGCTACAGTACAGCTCTTACATTATACCAAACTGCATGCCAGCTGGATCGCTAAATGGCTGAGCATTTATTCTGATAAAAACGAAATGCCAAATTCTTCCCTCAGATATGTACACAGAACTCATGGAAAGCGCCACATATATATCTGAAGGCAGACTGTAGGTCAAAGAAAAATCAGAAAAAACTTTACTTATTAAAGTACACATATGTAATAAAAATGGGTCAACATATGCAACAGATCTGTAAACAAATCAGGATGCAACAAGTCAGTAACTGTACCATGAACTACTGTATTGGACACCCATCTTTCCATACAAAACGATTAAATAGTTCAGCCGGAGTAACAGAACGTGGTCATGCTTTGCCACACATGTATGTACATACTAGCAAGACAACTTCCAATTTCACATACATCATTTCAATTTTTAACCCCCTCCCCCATACAAACCCTCGCTGATGGCAATGGCCTTCCAATCAAACCACAGCATATTCCCAAACTAGCACTGGCAGTCTCCTAGATACCTGTACTCTACAGTACATGCTGGATCAGTGTCAACATTTGGTGCAGCCTGAAGAAACCTGATCATCAAGGATAGGCATTGACAATATGATCTACTGTGGAAAAGACGACTGGGGAAGAAAATGTCAGAGAAAAATTGGGGGTCTTTATGGTCTATTGCAGAGAATAGAATTGAGAGAGGACCCATTAACTCATCTTCCTCCCTCCTCATCCTAATACAAGACTGTTCCCTTCAGTATACTCTCCAGTGATTTGTCTAGTCTAGTATAAATGACACATGCTTTACACTCTAGCTGATGTAATATTTCCCTAACACCTAAGATAGGAAAGTTGGAAAACTAACACCTTTGTGCAATTTTACCGGAGCGATTCATTGCGAAAAAGCAACACCTCTGTGGGTTTCCACAGGCCACAAACTGTTCCAATTCTCAGCTACAGGGCTGCAAAGCGTAGATGTAGTCGCTGCAGGGGATATGTTCCCTCAGAACTTCCCCAGCTGCAATGAGGGGGCACAAGTCTACTGCATTCTCACTCTAGGCCCCTCCAAGCTTTTTTCATGTCATTTCACCTCTGCTGCAAAGTCCATAAGAGAGTGAACCATTGTTAACCAGGCTACCAAACTATAAAGGGCATCTTTAGGATAAGTTACAAATATGAGGCCGGATCCCGTAGCCACTAGTCAATAGGTAAAATTATTCAATAGGCTTCAGTTACCTACTAGAAGCCTAAGTTCCATTGTAAAGCAATGGGACTTAGTCACTTTGGAAAATTTTACTCAGTGGGACTACTCATGGGAAGAAGGATGGCAGCATTAGGCCCTAAACTGAAGAGACCAATGGTTGCAACGAAGCAATTTACGAGGAGGTACCTCATCTGTTGAGGCCATCTATGTGCACAATTACTGGGTTAAATGCAGCTGACCATTCCACAGTGATTTGTACGGAGATAAAATCTTCAGCACACTCCAGAGTTAAGCATCCTTTTTTACTTATGATCCTACTTAGCTTGGTCCACACTACAAAGTTAGGTTGATGTCAGGCAGCTTACGTCGATCTGTCAGCGTCTATACTACAACGTTGCTCCCGCCGACATAAGTTGCCCACTACGCTGACCTAATAACTAAGGCTAAGATTTTTTTCATGGATATTTTTCGTAAAAGTTACGTGCAATAAAGAAAAATTCACGGACAAGCAGATTTCTCCAGACCAATATTCACAGCTAAACCTGGAAAGAAAGGTGGTATTTCAAGAGCAGAAATGCACTGTGGTCTGAGTGTAATTATTTCACAAGTGGCTTAATGCGAGAACATTTAAAAAAATATGAAGTATCACAAAACTTTTCAGTAGTTTGTTTAACGGGGGGGGGGGAGGGGGGCTGGAATCTGTTCTCTAAATGGATTCAGCAGAGTCAGGAAAAATATAAAAGCTACTGAAGTCAAACAACAATTCTCTCCCATTGCACACATTGAATTGTGACCTATCACTTGAAGCTCTAACTAGTATATCCATAAACTAAAACAACTCTGATAGTCCCTATTAATGCAGAAGCTTTAAAAGGAAACTGCTCTCAGTTCTTTCTTGTAGGATTTTAAAAGCGATTCTCTGGAGCATGTGAAAAGCCCTAATGGAATTGACAAGGAAAAGCCTCCTGGAAGAGTAGTTGTTCCAAAGTAACAACTTAGTAACAAACATCTGTTCCTCCATGAAGAAAGCTAAAATGTGACCTCCTCCATTTAACAGATACACCACAGACATGCTCTACCCTTCTCCATCTGCATATGGAACTATTATTAAAGTTAATGGGACTCTCACTCACGGATTAAGGAGACTAGGCCCTTAAGAGCAATTTCCCAAAGCACATATACTAACTTGAATAGGAATTGACAGACAATCACTGGCATTACTAACATGCTAAGGAATGGGGAAAGCTGCTAAATAAAACTGGTACTTGCAAAAATGAGATGGAGTAGTGCAGTTTTATTCCTCTGTTCAGTAGCTGGGAAAGCTCCTTATGGAACCCTCCTGTGAACTGCAGACATGGGGTTAATATGGGATGTCTCCATTTTACATCCGAGCCCCTCCAAAGCGCAACACTGGACACCGTTCTATTCTCTCCTTAAAGAAAGCGGCTAAAGCAGATGGTTCTATTCTCCCACTGAAAGAAAATGAAACAGCGACCCGAAGAGCACCTTTCAATCCACTCTTTCCAATGAAATCAGTCACTCTTCATAGGTTTCCACTGGAAAGATTGCATATCCCCCTCTCCTAGTCTCCCTGCAGGGAGCTTTTCCCTCCCCTGATGCTGCAGGAGGTACTGAGTTATGGCCCCTGCTATGCAAACACCATAAACAGCCTCAGCACAGCTTGCTACTGAAGTTATCAGAACCCCGTGGTGCCTGCTCAGCCAAGAGTTGTTGCACTGGAATAATCTGAAGAACCTGAATTTCCTTGCATAACCTCTCACAGCAGGAGGAGATGTGGTGAGCAGAGCCTTAACCACAGTCTGATATTCAGCCTGTTTACTCTCCTTTGGGCCTTCAAGAATCATCAGGAGATAATGTCTCACGTTACTGAACCATACTTAATTACAAACTGCTCATTGCCAATACATTGTCAGCTCCAGACCAAGGCCTTAAAAAGGTCCATCCTTCACATCAGACTCCTCATTTTGAAAGCGGCTCGCAAACACAAATGATTTCAAGGGGCACTAAGTGCATGAACATTAACCACCCATTAGCCCAGCATTTGCCTTTTAAAAGACTTTACAAAGTTTATTCAGTAGATCGGCTTAATTTATGAGGAAAATAAAATCTTAAAATGTTTGAGGCAGCAACAAAAGATTGATTGGAAACATCTGAATACGGAGGGACTTGACTTTTATATTACAGTTGCTTAGCAAAATTGCAATGTGTTCAGGTTTTTTTTTCTTTTTGTTTTGATGAGCTACAATTAAAGTAAATATACAAACATATTAAACAATCCTCCTGGTGTGCTTAAAATCCATGTACACAGACTCCTAAAAAGGTAAATATAAAGGCCAGTGGAAGAATCTTGTTAATTCACACTAATGGGGGGGGGGGAGGAGGGAAAGAGATCCATTACTGAATTGGCAAACAGACACAATAAAGCAAGAATTCTCCACTAGAAAATGTATTTTGTTCATATATTTTCCCAGTTACAGCAGATACTGTAGGAAGAGTAGCCTTGGAAGAATTAGATTTTTATCTGTAAATGTTAACAAACATCAATATCAGTGTACACACAAACCAATAAAAAAGCATTTCCAGCAACAACAGAAATTTACAGATAGGTAAAGTAAGAAAAATGCTGCATGAGAACTTACTAGAGTCAAAATCCAGTGATTTAGACCTTTGAATTAGACTTGTTACAAACTGACTGGCAAATGAGTAGTAAAAACATGTATGATTTGTGGATTTAAGGATATTTATTTTGTATATTTTAATGTATGTTGATAACGTGTTTTAACAATGTATAAAGCTTTTCTCATTGTCTACTGTCATTAAATAATTATGTCTCCCCCATAATTTCCCAAAACTGTGAAAATCTAAAATCAATAAAAACTGAAAAAATGCTTAAAAATAAACACTGATATTATCCATCAAAGTTACAAAAAACATAAATTAAGTTCTGCCAAGCCAAAGTATAAGCAAAATCTGAGCAATAAACCTTACTACATCACCTGTTATTAAATCTTTACTAGAGGTGTTCACTGTCATCTTCTCCTCCCTACAGCCCCAGTTTTCTGTTCCAACTGTTCTATCTTCTCATAAGTTTAGCTTTTTGAGGCAGGGACTATCTTTTTATTATATAGGTACACTGGACCACACTGGGATCCTGGTCCCAGACTGGGACCTCTAGTTGTCTACTACAGTAGAATTATATCTTCTATGCTATTTTAAATGCGCAGTTTAGCAACACAGATAAGAGGCAGAAACTGTTCTGAATGCCTCTGACCACACATTAACAGAGAGCAAGAGGAAGATCTACTGAGTAAATTAAAGTTATTTACCTGTAACTGGAGGATCTTCGAGATGTGAGGTCCCTGTGTATTCCACACATGCGTGCACCTGAGTCTGGAGATTTTTAGTAAGCAGTGTGCTTTGTCTGCTCACAGACAGGTCTCCTCGTGCTCTGATCTGAGGATACAAAGGGCAGTGCAGACCAATGCCACTCCAGTTCCTTTTCTTACTGCAAATCTAGTCATGATCTGCAACAGACGGGACAGAGGGCAGGTAGTGGAATACAGACAGGGACCACACATCTCAAAGTAACTCCAGTTGCAGATAAGTAACCTCCATTTCTTCTTCAAGTGATGGTCTTTATGTGCATTCAACACATGGAAGAGTTGTAAATAGTAGTCAAACACGATATGGGTGTGACCAAAGCGTAATTTTTTATAAAAATATGTATGGCGCTCCAGGTAGCCATCCTACATCTATCTAGTAAGGGTACATCTCACAGAGATGCTTCAGGGGTTGCTTGCTCTCTGACGGAATGGGATCTCACCCCTTCTGGGATGGGGTGAGGGCGGGAATTTGAGCTAGTTGGTAACAAAGGATGATGCACCCTGAGATCCACTTAAAATCTCTGTGCAGATCGATCAAGAGGTCAAGCTCTCTCTGCTAGAGTGATAAAAAGTTTAGGTATTTTCCTAGTTGCTTTTATACTCTGTACGTAAAACGTCAGAGCCCATCAGACATCTGGAGAGTGAACCCTTCTCTCCTGATCAAAGGCATGAGGCTTCAGAAAAAATACCGAGAAAAGGATGGTTTGATTCATGTGAAACTCAGAAATCACTATAGGGATGAATTTTGAGTCAAGGCAAAGAGAAACCTTCTCTTTATGAGAAATGGTATGGGGCAGATCTGCCATGAATGGCCCTGGCTGATGTGATGGCGATTAGGAAGGAGACTTTCATTGAGAAATAAGACATTGAATAGGTGGCTAATGGTTAGAAGGGAGGTTTGGTGAGAACATAAAGGATGAGACTGAGATCCCTTTGTGGTGTGGATTTCACCACTGTTGGGAAAGTTCTAAGTAGTCCCTTCAAGAATCTAGTCACCGTAGGATGAGTAAAGATAGTCTGGTCATTAACTGGAAGATGAAAGGCGCTGACTGATGCAAGATGGTCCCAGAGAAGCCTAATGTCTTAAGGGCTAGTAGATATTAATAACAGGATTCCCAGCAGATTCTGGGGATAACCAGCATTGTCGTGACCAAGAGGAGAAATGCTTCCATTTGGCCACATAGCATCTCCTAGTAGACTCCTTCCTGCTTTGGCTGAGAATAGATTGAACTGCCATTGAACATGTGCACCCAATGTCTGGGCAGCCATATCCCAAAGGAGGTGGACAGTTCCAATACTTTCCACGCGTTCTGGGTTTGTTTCCCTTCGGCGGGGGAAGAGTGATACACATCTGAAGCATCATATTCGCTCAATGAAATAGGCTCCCACATTATTGGTGGTACAATCAATACCGGTGGGACGATGCTCCAAGTTGCAGATGCAATACGTGAGGATCCCCTTCTCCTCAAGGTGGTTTCTTCAGGAATCATAGAATCATAGAATATCAGGGTTGGAAGGGACCCCAGAAGGTCATCTAGTCCAACCCCCTGCTCGAAGCAGGACCAATTCCCAGTTAAATCATCCCAGCCAGGGCTTTGTCAAGCCTGACCTTAAAAACCTCTAAGGAAGGAGATTCTACCACCTCCCTAGGTAACGCATTCCAGTGTTTCACCACCCTCTTAGTGAAAAAGCTTTCCTAATATCCAATCTAAACCTCCCCCATTGCAACTTGAGACTATTACTCCTCGTTCTGTCATCTGCTACCACTGAGAACAGTCTAGAGCCATCCTCTTTGGAACCCCCTTTCAGGTAGCTGAAAGCAGCTATCAAATCCCCCCTCATTCTTCTCTTCTGCAGACTAAACAATCCCAGCTCCCTCAGCCTCTCCTCATAAGTCATGTGCTCTAGACCCCTAATCATTTTTGTTGCCCTTCACTGGACTCTCTCCAATTTATCCACATCCTTCTTGTAGTGTGGGGCCCAAAACTGGACACAGTACTCCAGATGAGGCCTCACCAGTGTCGAATAGAGGGGAACGATCACGTCCCTCGATCTGCTCGCTATGCCCCTACTTATACATCCCAAAATGCCATTGGCCTTCTTGGCAACAAGGGCACACTGCTGACTCATATCCAGCTTCTCGTCCACTGTCACCCCTAGGTCCTTTTCCGCAGAACTGCTGCCTAGCCATTCGGTCCCTAGTCTGTAGCCGTGCATTGGGTTCTTCCATCCTAAGTGCAGGACCCTGCACTTATCCTTATTGAACCTCATCAGATTTCTTTTGGCCCAATCCTCCAATTTGTCTAGGTCCTTCTGTATCCTATCCCTCCCCTCCAGCGTATCTACCACTCCTCCCAGTTTAGTATCATCTGCAAATTTGCTGAGAGTGCAATCCACACCATCCTCCAGATCATTTATGAAGATATTGAACAAAACCGGCCCCAGGACCGACCCCTGGGGCACTCCACTTGACACCGGCTGCCAACTAGACATGGAGCCATTGATCACTACCCGCTGAGCCCGACAATCTAGCCAGCTTTCTACCCACCTTATAGTGCATTCATCCAGCTCATACTTCCTTAACTTGCTGACAAGAATACTGTGGGAGACCGTGTCAAAAGCTTTGCTAAAGTCAAGAAACAATACATCCACTGCTTTCCCTTCATCCACAGAACCAGTAATCTCATCATAAAAGGCGATTAGATTAGTCAGGCATGACCTTCCCTTGGTGAATCCATGCTGACTGTTCCTAATCACTTTCCTCTCATGTAAGTGCTTCAGGATTGATTCTTTGAGGAGTAGTGATGTCTCCAAGGAGGACCAGGCCCAAGAGGAGACTGTGGGATGGAGAAAGCCAAAATATCCTCTGATGAGGTAAAGTTTTTGGTCCTTCCTGATGATCCCCTTGAGGAGGGGACAGCAGATCTGGGCTGTCAAATGGTCTAGTATTTGGAGGATCCCACAAGGAGTGTGTCCAGAACTGTCAAAGGGGGTCCAGTTTGGAACTCCCAGATGGGATCGGTGAGTACCGATCTTTTGGTTCCTTCTTCCTTCGTGCCTTACCCTCTTGAAAAGGAAGTGTATGCAAACCTAACTCCTTAGGGCCCATGTGCGAGAACTCAGTCCAAGTTGGATGAGATGGGGAAGGATCCTTTGTCTTAGAGGCAGTTCTGGATGGGGATCTGTCCTTATGCCTATGGTCATATCCTCTGCTCTCATGAACGGGTTTCTTAGGACTAAGTGTTTTGGCCTTTACTCCAGAGGGGTGCTTGGAGGGGTGCTGATTGTGGTCTGAGGACATGGTACAGGGGGGTTGCCCCAGACTGGATCCAAATGGGGCCTCATAGCCTGCTCCATGAGGTGCTTCTGCAAGTGGAGTTCTCGTCCTTCATGAGTTCAGGGAGGGAAAGACTGGCAGACGCTGCAATTGGTAACAATAAAGGCAGCCCTGGTGTTTGTCACTGAGAGAAGGAACAGGGCAGGAGACAGTCCCTCGCACAGTCCCTCTTGCAATAGTCTCTATCCACAGGGAGATATTCCCTGCGGCAGAGAAAACTAAGCTAACGATAAACCACTAAAAACACGACGTCTAAACTACTAAAAGCTATTTACAATTGGTGGTTTACAGGTACTAACATAGAGGAAGACCAAAGCGGGCACAGACAATTCTGACTCAGGCCATGCAGCAGCAAAAAAGAACTGGAGAGGCGTCGGTCCGCACTGCCCTTTCTGCGCTCAGTGTAGAGCGCAAGGAGGTGAACTGCATCTGAGCGGATCAGCAGACACGGTTTACTAAAAGTCTGCAGACTCAGGCATATGGTACATAGGCAAACCTACGCATGGAATACACAGAGGCTTGGGCGGCCGGTATAATCGGCCAGGGGAGGCTCTGCCTCTCCTAGCGCAGCTGTTGCCGCAGGACCCTGGTTGCAGGTTTGGCAGGGGAAATTATTGCTTTTTATTATGTCCCATGCAGGTTCCGGGTGGCTGAGGAGGCAGTATGTGCTATTCGGCTTCCTGGGTTCATTAGTAATCTCTCTGTGCTCCAGGGAGATTACTGAGGAACCTGGGATGCTGAGCAGCACATACTGTCTCCTCAGCCACCCGGGGAACCTGGATGGGGCATAAGCAAAAGTGGAGGTTCTTCCTCCGACAGAGAGAAGAAGAGAGCTTTCAAATTTTCACAGGGCGGCTTGAGGCCTGCGGCGGGAAGGCGCGGCTGCGGGGGCTCCGACCAGCTCTGGGGTCCTCCGAGCAGGTTGGTCGGGGGGTGCTCATGGCTTTGGCTGGCCTGGGGCTCCTTGGCTGTGGGTGGGGACAGGGGATCTCGGAGCTCCGGCCGCAGAGGGAGGCCAGGGGGTCTCGGCGGGGCTCCGGTGAGAGGAAAGGGGTCTCGGGACTCTGGCACTGAGGGGGTGTGGGGGGGGGCTGGGGCTAGCCTCCCCAAAGTGTGGCTCCACCCACCGCCCATGCACATAGGGACCATCACTCAATGAACAAGTGGCTATAAAGGCAGCGGTGGAAAGTGGACGGGGCTAATACAAAACATATCTGATCATCTGCGAAAGCAATCTAGTTCTGTCTGCAGCCATGCCATTGACTGTGTCAAATCACAAACTCCTCAGTGGTGGCGATGGTGGCAAGACAGACTACCTCCTTGTCACCCAGGCCTGGAACATGCTAACAGTTTATTCCTTCAATTAGCCACAGTTCTTAGCTCAAATAGGTGCCATAAACTCCTAATACAGGCTACAAGTGAAGCCACAGAAGCACATTACAAGCCTCAAATGAGGAGCATTTGAGTAGGATCAAATACAGAGAAAGAAATTTAAATGCAGTTAATAAAACCAGGGACACAAACAGGTTTATTTGCAAGAAGGTGGTACTGCTGGTACACTATGAAAAGCCTTGTAACTTGTTACTTTTCTGATCCATCAGCATCAAGAACATAAGAGATGTCATACTGGGTCATACCAGAGGTCCATCTAGCTCAGTATCCTGTCTTCTGATAGTGGCCAATGCCAGGTGCCCCAGAGGGAATGAACAGAACAGGTAATCTCATCAAGTGATCCATCATCCCTTGTTGCCCATTCCCAGCTTCTGGCAAACAGAGGGTAGGGACACCATCCTTGCCCATCTTGGCTAATAGCCATTGATAGACCTATCCTCCATGAACTTATCTAGTTCTGTTTTGAACTCTGTTATAGTCTTGGCTTTCACAACATCCTCTGGCAGAGTTCCACAGACTGACTGTGCGTTGTGTGAAAAAAGACTTCCTTTTGTTTGTTTTAAACCTGCTGCCTATTAATTTCATTGGGTGACCCCTAGTTCTTGTGTTATGAGAAGGAATAAATAACACTTCCTTATTTACTTTCTCCACACCAGTCATGATTTTATAGATCTCAATCATGTCATCCCTTAGTTGTCTCTTTTCCAAGCTGAAAAGTCCCAGTCTTACTAATCTCTCCTCATACGGAAGCTGTTCTATACCCCTAATAATTTTGTTGCCCTTTTCTGAACCTTTTCAAATTCCAATATATATACTTCCAATATACTGCATGCAGTATTCAAGATGTGGGCGTACCATGGATTTACATAGGGGTAACATGATATTTTCTGTATTATCCATCCCTTTCTTAATGATTCTCAACATTCTGTTCGCTTTTTTGACTGCTGCTGCACGTTGAGTGGATGTTTTCAGAGAACTATCCACAATGACTCCAAGATCTTTCTTGAGTGGTAACAGCTAATTTAGACCCCCATCATTTTACATGTATAGTTTGGATTATGTTTTCCAATGTGCTTTACTTTGCAGTTATCAGCACTGATCCCTCAACAATCTAAAGAATTCATTTTGCTAAAAACATTGACTAAAACACAACAGCCTGCTAGGGAAATCCTGATTTATTGCTCAACACCTTAGTTTTCTCTTAGCAAAATACTCAAGAGAGGGACACAGTACAACCTGGCGACTGGGCGCCATCATCATCTCACAAATTCTACCCTTTGCTCTGATGAGGACTCATCCTAAAACATTGAGCAGGTACCTAATCTCTCCACCTCAGTTTCTCCATATGTACAATGGGAACAATACTACTTGCTTACCATGAAGGAGTGTTGTGAGGCTTAGATGGTTAATAACTAAAGCACTTTGTAGATGGAAAGTGCTTCCATACTTTATTATAGCATTCCTATTAGTGGACTATTATTGCTCGATCCTGAGCAATATCAGGCTGCAAAACAGTTTGAGATATAAACACACAAAAATGACATGCTTAATGGTCAAAATATTCACTTTTGAGATTGAAACTTTCCATATTTCATTTGGATGTTCAATTTTTATTTGGAAAGTCTGAGGAAAAATTCCTTCCCTAGTCTGAGTAATGACAGAAAAAAAATTACACTTTTTCCATTGTAAAAAATGAAAAAATTCTAACCTCACTTTTTTTGGGGGGGGTGGGGGGGAAGTTGATACTTTTTTTAATTGGAAACAAACTGGCTTTGGATTTGATTTAAGCAGTCATTTGAAAATTGAATACTGAACATGTGCAGTGGAAAATGTCTTCAAATATACAAGCATGCCTTCAAACGAGTGGCTCTGTGCCACCACCTAGGTATGTGTTCACTGGCTTGCTCAAAGAGCTTGTAAGTTCTGTTGGTGATGTGGGGAGCTTGTAAACTATGCAAACTAAATAGCACCATTCAGTTTGCACTCCACCTCTGAAAAAGTCTAGAAAATAAAAAGCAAAACAAATACCTATGTGAATTTTAAGTCCCAATATTTTTGCTTACCTCAAAGGTTGGTTCCCAGATCTCCTCTCTCATTTTCTTATTTTTCCTCAGGGGTGGGAATTTCCTTATTTAAAAAGAGTGCAATGTATTGTAGGTCCCAAAGCAGCTATGAATGTGCTCAGTGAAAGAAGAGAATGCATCTGAGATAATGAAAGAAAGATTGCCAAAATAGCAGGTAAAGCTGTGCACATGACTTTGGTTAGGAAATAAGCAAGTTATGTACTAGTTTCTTTTTAAAATTTCTCATGAGTTGAGGAGGAGATAAAAAAGGACCCAATAGGACTATAGAGGCTAAACTTCCAGCTCCCAATATCAAGAATTAAGGAATTAAAGGATTAAGCTGTAACTGACCCCAACAGAAGATCAATAGAGACTTGAATAGAAAGTATGTTACTGCTTATCTGTACTGAACACTGTCCAGCAATCAATATGTAGCCTGAACTCTTCACACTTCTACAAACAACTTTCCTAGATGACCTGGAAAATTTCCAGGCTGCTAATTCAGCTGAGCTGGGATTTCAAATAATGTTGCCCACAACTCTGTTGCCCTGAAAGAATATCCAAGGCAATTTCACATAAAAGCATATAGATTAGGCAGGGCAAGAGTGTTGTTTTGTTAGCCTGCAAGTTACAACTTGCTATTATGATCCCAGAATAACTGCCGGTATTTTATATTTTAAGAGAATTCCCCCTTGTATGGTTTTTATTGCTAACTACATGTACTCACCTAGGTAACAATGATTGTTTAAACAGAATCTGTGTTCCATGTACCTACCTTTTCACTTTATTTTCCCCAAAGATCAAATTGCCCTTTTCTGGTTATTTTTCATTTATGTACAGTTGGATCACTAAAAATATGTTTAACAAGAAAACCGAAGCTCCTGAGGGAATATCAACTACTTCTCTCCTTTTATCTGGTGTAGCAAGCTTAAAAAAACTGTTACTCACCTTCTCATAACTGTTGTTCTTCAGGATGTGTTGTTCATGTCCATTCCAAAACAGGTGTGCTTGCGCCACTTGCATGACAGATGGAAGATTTTTCCCCTAGCAGTATCTGTAGGGTTGGCCTGGAGGCCCCCTGGACTTGCGCCTTCATAGTACCCAACAGAAGGCCCTTCTGACCCAACCCAACCCTCCCCAGTTCCTTCTTGCTGGGGACTCCGACAGAGGGGTAGGGAGGGAGGGAATTGGAATGGACATGAACACCACATCTCGAAGAATAGTTACGAGAAGATGAGTAACCATTTTTTCTTCAAGTGCTTGTTCATGTCAATTCCAACCAGGTGACTCTCAAGCCCAACTTCAGGAGGCGCGGTCAGAGTTGTCCACCCATTGTAGTACTGCCCTACCAAAGGCCGCATCGTCTCTGGCCTGCTGGGTGACTGCGTAATGTGTGGTGAAACTGCGTATGGAGGACCATGTCACTGCCCTGCATATTTCCTGGGTAGACACCTGAGCCAGGAAAGTGGCTGAAGAGGCCTGCGCCCTGGTGGAGTGCACAGTGATCAGAGGGGCAGGCACCCCTGCCGGGTTGTAGCACTCTCAGTAGAAGGACTTGATCCACGATGAAATTCATTGGGGGGGACTGGAAGACCTTTCATGTTGTCTGCCACGGCCACCAACCGTTGAATGGATTTCTGGAACGGTTTCAATCTTTCAATGTAAAAGGCTAGTGCTCGGTGGACGTCCAATGAGGGAAGTCTTTGCCCCTCGCCGCTAGAGTGCGGCTTAGGATAGAACATGGGAAGGAAGATGTTCTGGTTGATATGAAACTGCGACACAATCTTCGGGAGGAAAGCAGGATGTGGCCTGAGCTGAACCTTGCTCTTATAGAACACCGTGTAAGGGGGCTCTGATGTTAAGGCCTTGAGCTCAGACACCCTCCTGCCTGAGGTTATTGCTACCAGAAGCGCCATCTGGTACGACAGGTAAAGCAGGGAACAAGTCACCAGTGGTTTGAAGGGCCACCCCATCAATTTGGAAAGGACCAGATTGAGGTCCCAGGCCAGGACTGGCTGCTTGACTTGTGTGTATAGCCTGTCAAGACCTTTCAGGAAACGGCTGACCATAGGGTTAGCAAAGCCCGAGCAGCCCTATGCACCTGGGTGGAAGGCAGATATGGTAGCCAAGTGACCCCTTATTGACGACATGGACAGCCCCTGCTGCTTGAGATGGAGAAGATAGTCTCTGTGCCACTTATATTAGACTAGCGTCAGGGACAAACGGTGCTGTGCCTACCAGATTGAAAATCTCTTCCACTTGGCCAGGTAGGTAGCCCTGGGGGAAGGCTTCCTACTGCAAAGGAAGACTTGTCTAACCTGGTCTGAGCAAGAGAGCTCCATCGAGTTCAGCCATGGAGCTTCCATGCCGCGAGGTGCAGTGGCTCGAGGTTCAGGTGTTGGAAGCGGCCGTGGTCCTGAGTTAGTAAGTCCGGGAAGAGCGGCAAAGTGACTCGAGCTTCCACAGACATTTCCAAGAGCGATGTGTACCAGTGCTGGGGGGGCCAGGCTGGAGCTATCAATATCACCGAAGCTCATTCCCTCTGACTCTTGAGGAGTACCTTGTGAACGAGGGAATGAGCAGAAACGTGTAAAGGAGATCCTGCTCCCAGGGGGAGACGGAACGCGTCCGTGATGGAACCTGGACGGTGATTCAGTAAGGAGCAAAACTGCTGGCACTTCCTGTTGCATCACCTGGTGAATAGGTCTATTTGGGGAAAGCCCCACTGATGAAAGACTGAGTTCGCAACATCCGGGCAAAGAGACCCACTCGTGGCCATGGAACGACTTGCTGAGATGGTCCACCAACTTGTTCTGTACTCCGGGGAAGTACAATGCTTGCAGATGTATCGAGTGCTCTACACAGAAGTCCCACAGCATGAGGGCTTCCTGGAACAAGGGAGAGGAGCGTGCACCCCTCTGTTTGTTGATATAAAACATCGCCGTGGTGTTGTCTGTCATAACTGATACACACCTCCCTGTTAAGTGGGCTCGGAAATTCTGGCATGCCAGGCGCACTGCTCTCAGCTCGCTGACATTTAATGTGGAGAGCGAGTTTCACCTGAGACCAGAGGCCTTGGGTCCTGAGGTCTCCCAAATGTGCTCCCTAGCCCAAAGCTGATGCATCCATCACTAGGGAGAGACACAGATGAGGGCTGGTGAAGGGGACCCTTGCACATACTACCTGTGGGTCAAGCCACCACTGGAGGATGTTGAGGACCAGGCAAGGCAGAGTCACAACCCTGTCCAAACTGTCCCGAGCTGGCTGATACACTGAGGCTAGCCACAACTGGAGAGGCCAGAGTCTGAGCCTGGCATGTTGCACCACACAGGTACAAGCAGCCATGTGTCCTAGAAGTTTCAGGCAATTTCTTGCTGTGGTGGTGGGAAACTGCCTGAGACCTCGTATGATGTTGCTGAGGGACCAAAACCTTGCTCCCGGGAGGTATGCCCTGGCTTGTGTTGAGTCCAGTACTGTCCCTATAAACTCTATCCTCTGAACCAGGGACAGCGTTGATTTCCCCTCATTCAGAAGGAGGCCCAGTTCATCGAATGTCGTTCTTATGAAGTCGACTTGTGCCTCCATTTGAAATCTGGAGCAGCCCTTGATCAGCCAGCCATCAAGGTATGGGAATACCCGTATCTGCTGCCTGTGCAAGAACACAGCCACGACTGCCATGCACTTGGTGAACATTCGAGGTTCCGCCGACAGGCTGAACTGGAGGACTGTGAACTAGTAATGGGTGCTGTTCACCACAAACTTGAGGTATTTTCTGTGGGACGGAATTATTGCTATGTGAAAGTACGTGTCCTTCAAGTCGAGGGCGGCATACCAGTCTCCTGGATCCAATGACGGGATGATGGAGATCAAAGAGACCATGGGGAACTTGAGCTTCTTCACCAACTTGTTGAGTTCTGGCAGGTCTAGGATGGGCCTGAGCCAAGACTAGAAACCCTTGCCCTTCTGCTCCTGAGGAACCTTTTCCACTGCTCCTAGTGAAAGGAGCGAGTGCACCTCCTGTATAAGGAGTCGCTCATGAGAGCGGTCCCTGAAGAGGGACACAGAAGGGGGATGGAAGGGCACAGAACTGGATGGAGTATACCCTCTACCGTGCGGAGCACCCAGCGGTCTGAAGTGATATGGGACCGTGCACGGTAGAAAGGGGACAGTCAGGATAGCTCCAGTTCTTGTCCTGGTGTGCAGTCCTTGACCACACCTTCAAAAGGCCAGTTTGGGGCCCGAAACTGGCTTGGGTTGGCCAGACCCTGGCCTGAGGATGGGTGCCTTTTCCTTCTGCCCCTATTCCTCCTCCGGGAACCGTCCTGTCAGTTTTGTTGGTAAAACCGTTGAGGAGGCTGTGGCCTGAAGTGCCTGTGCTGTGTAGCTGTGGTGTGTATGCCCATGGACTTGAGGGTGGCCCTCGAGTCTTTTAAACTGTACAGTCTCCTGTCTGTCTTTTCAGAGAAAAGGGCCTGACCTTCAAAGGGTAGGTCTTGGATGGTCTGTTGGACTTCATAAGGAAGCCCAGAGACCTGGAGCCAAGAGAACTTTCTCACGGCCACCCCTGTAGCCACGGTTTGGGCAGCCGCATCAGCACCATCAAGAGCCGCCTGCAAGGAGGCCCTAGAAATGAGTTTGCCTTCCTCCACCAAGGCATTAAATTCGGAGAAGGATTCTGGTGGTAATAGCTCAGCAAAATTGGCCATTAAAGGCGTACCTACTAATGACAGCCTGCTGGTTTGAAATGCGGAGCTGCAAACCACCAGTGGAGTAGACATTTCTCCCGAACAAGTCCACCTTTTTCGCCTCCCAATTTTTGGGGGAGGGTCCCTGAAACCCCTGACGCTCCCTTTGGTTTGCAGCATCCACTACCAAAGAGTCGGGTGGAGGGTGAGAATAGAGATGCTCATATCCCCTTGAGGGGACGAAACAGAGTCTCTCATTTCTCTTCGCTGTAGGGGGCAAAGAGGCCAGCATCTGCCGCAAAATTTTTGTGGTCTCAGTTATAGTTTTGATGAGTGGCAGCGCAATGCCCGAGGGCCCAGAGGGGGCGAGGATGTTCACCATGGGATCAGCATCCTCTACCAGCTCCTCTACCTGGATCCCCAGGTTCTGGGCCACCCTGTGTAACAACTGTTGCAGGACCCTGCTATCCTACAAGACGGGGTCTGTTGAAGTGCCTGCAATGGCCTCATCTGGGGAGGAAGATGATGAGTGCACCGGCACATGGCCTTGATCACTGCCCTCGTCCCCAAGAGGGTCACGTTGTTTGCTGGGCTGCTGTAACCCCGGTGCCGCAGTCACAGGGGTAGGTGCCAGCACAGAGGCCTGAGCAGTAGAGGAAGGTATCGGCGTAGTCTCCAGTGCCAGCTGCTGCACGGGTGGGAAGGATGCCGACACTACCAACGCTAACCTGGATCTCAGCGCCTGGCTCTGACCCTGGGCTTGATGATAGGCCCAGGGAGTCCAAAAGGGCCACTGAGCTGGTGGTTGCCATTGAGGTGGCCACGACGCCGGAAGAGGCTGCCAGTGTCACTGAGATCTAGACCAATCTAGGGGATTGGTGTGGTCCCCCCACGCTGGTGGCCCCACAGAGATGGGGAGCAGTGCGACATCATTGGCGGCTTGCCCCTAGATGGGATAGGTGGCCAGGTTATCACCAGTGCCTTGTCCCTCCTTGGAGAAGGTGGTGCCATCAGGCAAATAAGGTCCTGTGCCGCGTCAAAAGTCTCCGGAGTGAAGGGGAGTTGAATATCCTGACCATGACAGTCTGGAGAACAGTAGTGGGTCCAACTTGACTGAACCCCTTGCAGGACAGGAGTCGGTGAGCCTCTGGGAGGTGCCGGGCCCAACGTATGCTGGATGGGCTGAGGCCTCCCTGTCACTAGCTCCTTAGGCTTAGGAGGGGGAGAGCGCCCTCTCTCCTTCCTCTTTTTCTTCTGGGGCACCGAGGAGGAAGACCGATGCGTACCAGAAGTCTTATGCTCGGCGCCATGTCAGTGCCAGGAGTCCTTAGCCTCCTTCCTTGGTGCCGGACGAGGCACTCGGCACGAGCTCCGCTGACCTGGGGTTGGACTGCGGGTGGAGGGCTGTCTCCATGAGAAGAATTCTGAGTCTCTGCTCACGATCCTTAAGGGTCCTCAGCCAAAACCCTTTGCAAATGCGGCACTTGTCCTTTTGGTGACTCTTGCCAAGGCACTTCAAACAAGAGGCGGGCGGGTTGCTCTCTGGCATCAATTTACAGCAGTCTTCACAGGATTTGAACCCTGGCGACCGAGGCATGCCCCAGTGTTGGGGACGAAATGGGGGAAACCCCTGCAACGGAAACTTAGAGAAACTACTAACATTGCTAATACTACTAAGAATCTAACTATATACAAATGACAGTGGGACACTGCTAGAGGCGCTTGCAGAAGCAAGAGTGAGGGAAGTTCAAACTAGCTGTCACCAGCGGTAAGAAGGAACTGAGTAGGGGTCGGGTCGGCAGGGCCCTATATTGGGCGCCATGAAGGCGCAACTCCAGGGGGCGCCCAGGCCAATCCTACTGATACTGTTAGGGGAAAAAATCTTCCAGCTGTCATGCACACGGCACACGCACACCTAATTGGAATTGGAAGAAACAAGCACTCGAAGAACAATACCATGCTGTTTCCTATGTATGCTCTTGCTGACATGTAGATCAAATGTGATCAGTTTACAACTCAAAAGCTGATTTTTCTACTTGCCAGCCCTAAAAACTCCACTTGGGATCTGAACATCTGAACTGGGATCATCCTGCCTTACGTACGCTGCACACTAGTGACTCAGATTCTGCAAATAGCATTTATCTAGCAGTATTTTTTTGTGAGGCAAAGTAGAACCCAGCTCACTCTTCCATCAGTGGATTGGTTCTGCAGAATTAATGGGGGGGGATTTCATCAGCAAGGTAAGCAGATGTCGCTCAAGCCACGAACAGGAAAGTTGAGCAAGTGGCCTCTTTACTGTTCGTGTTCTGGCTAGCACTGAAATGATGATTTATTTGTGTTAAAGGGAGATGCAGGAGTTCATAAAAATGCCTGGGATATAGCAGCTGGCACAGCCAAGTTCAGCTGCTAATTGACAGGTGTTTGGAACATTGGAAGTCCATGACACAGTTACACTTTGACAGTAATTTCTGCTGCACAGAGATTCAGGGCATTCATTCCAGAAATACCTTCTGTACAAGCATCTGTCAAATCTGTGAAGCAGCAAGCGAGTCCTCTGGCTTCCAACAACAGGTGTTGGGGGTTAGAAGGGTGCTTTTATCACAGCTCAGTATATCCACCTATGGACATAGCAATGAGTTTCTCGCTCTGTTTTCACTCCATCAGCTGCTTTGGGACAACCTTGCTAGTTATGTGCAACCACAGCTGTAAGCAATCTCTGTCTGCTTCAGCAATGTTTAGTTATTTCCCCATGGCCCTTTATCAGTTTAGACATTCTTTGCCCCCAGATTAGACTACAAGTGAACTGAAAATGGGAACTATTTATTGGGGACCGAATCAGATTGGAGTACCATTGTGCTATGCGCTGTACAGATATAACAGCAAAAGACATTCTGTCCCAAAAGGATATACTACCTTAAGTTCAAGATAAAATGCACCAGGTGGGAGAGCAAACAAGGGATGTGGAGGAAGAAGGCTGAGAAATCAAAAGAAATTTCTTTGCATATGCTAGCTGTATGAAAAATTTGTAGAAAGAGACCATTGTGGAGTAAAGGGGGTAGTTAATAGGATAATGCAGGGCTTAACTGTGGATGGCCTTAAAGGTAAGGATAAGAGTAGGCAGTGGAGAGACTTGAAGTGGATGACGTGTCAGAAAGACTGGCCAGAAGATGGGGGACACTGGCAGACCAGGTGCCAAGCTCATACAAAAGCCCCCATGTCTCAATTGGACACTGACAAATACATAGCTGGAATCAGTCTGGCTCACCTGTGTGTTAATATTGTTAAAATAGGTATTAGAATTATAGGAATGTCATTAAGTGTTTAGACTTTATTGAATGCCTGTGAGTTGCTGCAGGCATTAGTCTCACTTATACCGTCTGCTTACCATATTGTAAGACTGTATTGTGAGCCTCTGTGACTAAGTCACCAGATGGGACAGACATTAACTAGTGTGAAATGCTGATCTCCAACAGAAGGTGTTACATCTGGCCCAACAGGAAAGGTCCATCAGAGAGACTATTCTGGGATGTTAAAGAGGACGAAAGATGTTTGTTCTGCCCTCCTCCACATGAAGATGACTCATGCAAGTGAATTCCTCCCATCAGCTGAGTTTGCAGCTCAAAGCACATGGCAGGCATGGGATAAAAGTCCCAAACAGAAGGAACTGATTACCTCTATGATGCCTGGACTCCAAGCACAAGCAAGAGATCCCCAGCTGCTTAGCCTGGGTTAGCCCCAAAGGACATATAAAGGACATATACAGAGGTTTCCTAACAACTTTGGAAATTTAAGATTATAACATTTGTGTATATACGTTTACTGCCTTGACTTTGTAAATAACTCTTATTTCCTTTTCCTACATGATAAATTGTATATAGTTTAATATACATATATATAGGGTATATATAGAGTTGGCTAGAAGCGTTGTCTTTGGTGTAAGATCTAAGGTGCAACTGACCCGGAGTAAGTGGCTGTTCTTTGGGTCTGGAAGTAACCTAAAAACTTGGTATAAAAGATCATCTATCACAAAGGTATTCTCACCTGGGTGGCAAGATGGATCAGAATGCCCAAGGGGACTGTCTGTGGCTCCATGGTTAGGCTGTTAGTGCCTGAGGAATCTACACTTGATTATTGGTTGGTGAAATCTGAGGCTGGTACTCACACTCGAGTCACTGAAGACAGCTTTACAAGAAGATCTTAGAAGTGTTTTAAAAGGAGGCTAAGGTTACAGCACTCAAGGCTGGAAAGGCAGAGGTTTCAACCATCACAATGCAAGATAAAGAACTGGATTAGTATTAGAATGGTGGATAAAGAGGAAGGGCCAAATCTGTGAAATGCAATATAGGAAGAAGTAGCAGGATTTAGATACAGCCTAACATTTAGCTCAAAATGCTGCTTGCCTGCTCCTCACTGCCAGATTTCTCCTGCACACTGTCAGATTTTTCTTGCATGTGGCACATGCGTTGCCATTGACATTAGTGGGACTTCAGGGTAAAGAACAAGAACGTACAGCAGCTGCCTGCCACATGGATTGGAGAGGAACATTTTGCTCTTAGTTTCACTTCTATTATCATAGAAATTAGAAATAAGGGAGTGATGGGAAGGGTGGGACAAATACCATTAGATCATCATTTGTTCACCCTCTGGGAGCCAAGACAGGACCGTTCTCTACATTCTATCTTCTAGTGCTTTTGTCTAAACTAGTGTTACGATAAAATCCAGTCAATGGAGCCTCTACAGGTTTGAGTACTACAACTTCTAGATTGTTTTAGAAATCTTTCCCTTTCCCCGACCCACTGTAGGCTGTTAAAAATAGGGAAATTGGTTGCTTTCAGTAGGTTCAGAATGAAATGCAAAATGGATAGGAGAGGGTGTGATGACTGCATCTGTGTCAGATGAATTACTCAAACTCTGCTTTTCACCTCTGACAGTTCTACATCATGCAAGGCTGATAACTTTAAAACAATTTTTTGAAGTGACTGATAATTGGGAGAGTAACTAGATTCACTCTCCTTGTGCTCACAAGAATGTTGAGTCATACTCCCTTAATCCTTTCATACATCACCCCTCTCTGGAAGCACGGGTGGCTAATCGACTCAACTCAAGCTGTACAAGCTGGATGATATTTTAGAATTAAGATGGGGCCATTATGTTTCTACAGGCAACATGGACCTCTTGTTCTCTTCCTTTACTATTTCTTTTGTGAGAGAGGGTCCTGTTTTCTACCTCATTTAGCCATTACCATATTATACTCTCCTTGCACTCTTATGGTAGACTTCTATGAAAGGTCTCTGATTTTATACTGACCCTGTTCACTTTTAATGGGGACAGAAATGGCTATATTCTATCCCTTCAGCGGGAAGGAACCTGGCAACCCTCAGTGAGTCTAATCCTGGCAGGGTATCTACATTTGGATATAGGCCATCACTGCACCTTAAGTCAACAGGTGACAAGCTTTGCTGTGACTACCCCATGGTTTTTAAACTCACTTCCTATAGAGCATTCATTTCAGGCCTTTCCACCCCACTTAAAAGAAAATGCAGCAATACTGTATATTCCACACACATTTTCTGGTTTAAATGCTGTCAGGAATCTCATAACCTTTATTGTTATGAAATAATGCTCATTTGTCTGAATTTTTACTATTTATTTTGTTTTCAGATTACCTGTTTGTGTTTTTTTTAAATGTATTATGTTTTAACCGTTTGTACAAAGTCCCAAACACTTGGGCAGGTGAGGGGCGTTATTAATGAAAGTATTACCTGATATAGCATTGCCTTAATTACACTATAGTGTCTACCTCTGAAGGAGACTTGATTTTGGACCAACAATTAGCACATACCAATCATTTAATTTTTTAATAATTTTACACACAATCTGATACCATGGGCAATTTTAGTGTCATCAGTAGAAAAGCCACATTCACCAATTACAGCAAATGAAATTGATCAAATGTTTGTAATTTCTTAAGCAAACTGCAATATACAGCATTATAGAAGATATTCTAATTACATCTATTTACAAAGAACAAGTTACTGAAAGAATTTGTGTCGCATATAAGAAAACAATCGTGACTTCATAGTACTAAAAATATTAAATTAAAAATAGTGTTACAAACTCTTATCAACCAAAAATCAATAAGTAACTTCTTACAAGAACTTTGACAAATCCGGCTTTTAATTGACATCCTGGTTTATATCAGAGAAACTCCTGGTAGGAAGCAAGAATAAAAATTTAATTTATTCAGACAGCATCCACCATCATGAGATACTGAAACAGGAACAGGGATTTCTAGAAACTATTTTAAAAACACCATCCAACATATAATTTGTAAACGTTTAACTGTCTAAAGTATAAATTAATCCCTGCAATTTTCTTTTGAAGAACATGCCTAATAAAGCTGGCCTCTACCATTTAATAAGTGGAAGGTCTTACAGATCATTTATTTTTGCAGAGAAAAGAAAGAGATCCATAGCGAAGGCAGATCTGTATTCTTCAGCAGTCTCACACAATTGCTACCCTTCTCCGGTAAAACAATAACTGTCACTTGTAAAGCTGTTATTAGCTATAACCGAGTGATTAACACATTTGCGTGCCATGGAATAAACACAGCCATGTAAAGCAACAGTACAATGCACGATATGCTAACTACTGCAATTAAAAAACAGCTAACTGAGCATAAGGCTAATAGAGGCTAAAATGCCCAGTTGTGGTTTTATC
The DNA here is from genome assembly GCF_015237465.2 of Chelonia mydas. Lineage (NCBI taxonomy): Eukaryota > Metazoa > Chordata > Testudines > Cheloniidae > Chelonia > Chelonia mydas. The sequence continues at coordinate 23,428,480 of NC_051246.2, read as the reverse complement.
GAAGTACAGAAAACAGACCTTCATACGCTTCTGGTCACCGTAGACATTAATTCACAACAAGAGCAAATAATACAAGTTGGTGAGATTCTCTCTGAGGGATGTACTCTCTTTAAGGCAAGCTTACTACCAAACCGGTGTTCCTACAGGAGCTCTAGACTTGTGACGGAATAACCTCAGATTCAGAAAATCCTTCAAACCAGTAGTGGAACAGTTGAACTATTATATATAAAAGGATCAAAGCGCAAAATATGTTTAGACTCCAAATGCAACCATGTGTTGGGTACCTAGTGATACTCAGACCTCAGTGGTTCAGCAGTCAAATTAGTGATCAACATTACCTAAAAGAGCCACAGAAGTGTGAATTCATTGTTTCGTTTACTATAATACTATTCATATTTAAATAATATAATGGGAAATATTTAATTTTCATATATATATAAAATTCTCTCAGCAAATAAGTTAATAACTTAGTGCAAGTTGACAACTTAATTGGTTAACAGCATAAAAGCATCCTGATTGGTTAATAATTAAATCATAGTGTTTTAATATGTGCTGAAAAGAGCCACAGAAGACATTAAAGAGCCACTTGCAGCTCACAAGCTGCAGTCTGAGTATCACTGTTTTAGTGTATAGCCTAGAATAGATCTTATCTGTGTTTCAGAATGAGATTAAAGCCTTGGCAACCTCTCAGTGCATTTGAGGGGATGGACAAGCCAGTGCCCTAGGTGCACCACTGATCTGATCCAGGATGGCAATTCCTGCGACTAAGGATCTAGCCATGTCTCACCAGAAAGGCACTCCACACCTGGTGTGTTGCTAGCATAGTCTGGGAAAGGTTATGAACAGAGCAGAAGGAAATAAGGGTTGTGGCTGCCTGTGAGAAACATGGAACTATTCAACTACATGGCGAGCTTCTGCTTCTCCTGAGACCACTACCTTTACAGCAAGCATCAGAAACATTTCCTCTACACAGATTTGTAAGACACGCTTTCTCTTCAATTTTGTTAAGGGCCTACCTGTTAGCATTGCTCTAATTGTAAAGGTTGTCTCGGTATTTTTATTAGAAAACCTGGATGAGATTTTCAAAAGCTAACGAGGGGATTTAACCACAGAATTCTCAGGGTAGGTCTACACAAGCAGATGACATCAGCGAGGCTTTACCGATGCAGCTGTGCCTCTGTAACACGTCTGGTGAAGAAGCTGTATGCCGATAGGAGGACGCTCTCCCATCAGCACAATTACTCCACCGCCGTGAGAGGCAGAAGCTATGTTGGTGGAAGAGCATCTCCCACCAAAATAGTGCCGGTATGGACAGTGCTTAGGTCTGTAACTTGCGTTGCTCGAAGAGGGTCTTTTTCACATCCCTGAGCAATGTAAATTAGATGGACTTAAGCGGCGGTGTAAACCTGCCTTTATTGTGGTTAAATCCCCTAGGTAAATCTGAAAGTCTCAACCCCTACTTTTAAGACATTTCCACATCTGCACACTAAAGTTTTGGTTGGAGCTGAAACTTCAACATCCCCACATGGTACCAGGACTTTTGGGTCACATGCCCCAGCAGCTCCCCAACCCCATCCATCACAACTGGGCATGGAGCTATAATATTGAGTGTGTGGGTGCTTCAGCCACATAAATCATCCACACCACAACAGCATGCCACACCTGAGAAACCTGTTTTAACCAAATTCTGGCCATTGTTAAGTTACAGGGGAGCAAAAAAAGGAAGATTCTGGTTTCAAATACTCTCTTAAGGATGGTTATCACTTTAGGGAAGGAAGTAGCATCTAGAGGGATGAACTCCTAAGAAACAGAAGATCCTGTTTTCAGGCAAATGTGGCTGACCACCACCATCATCACACAAATGCAAGGAGAAAGACAAGTAAGAATTTCAAAAAGCACTTATGGGGCTAAGGAGCACAAGTCCAACTGACTTTTCTTGACACTTGTGCTCCTAAGTTCTCTCAGGCACTTTTGAAACTCTCACCCACAGACTATGAAAAATACCTTTATAGACACACACACCCAATCTACATCTATATGTGGCTCATAAAAGCACCTGTTCCAATAATGTTACTAACAATGTAAGTTAAGTGGTGTAGGGAATTAGTGGTTTCTGGAGATGAGTTTAAATCCTGTCTAGGGTTACAGGTAAAAGTTAGCATAGTGGTCTCATTTAGTACCCATTTATACACATCACAAGGCTACACAGCTAGCACACCTAGCAGTGTTTTACAAGGCCCAAAACCAGAATAGCAAGGAAAAGACTAAGATGTTCAGATATCTGAGAAGAATCATGCACTACGAGTGATTTCAGCTAATTCATTTAGTTCTTTCAGAAGCACCAGTTTCACACTCGATTTTAAAATTTAGAAAAAAGGTGGCACAGAAATGCAATACAAACTTAAGCCAAGTTGGCCTTACCTGAGCTGGATATTAGGTTCTGTGCTACATCAGTTCAGGCTAAGTTGCCCTCTCCCCATCGGGCCCATCTGGTAGAAAATATTTCCCGTTCCAAAATGTTCACCTTCATGACCCTTAGAATTTTCTGTCCTAAGCAGAAACCTCCAGACTATCCAAGCTCTGCTCGCTTTCAGTATCACTCTGACACTCTCAAATCAATGCAGCGTCATCTATCTCCGGTGTGCCCCCACACAAGCGGTCACTGCAGCAGGGAAATGCAACGTCAGAAGCTGTCACTATACAGACTCTCTTCCCTCTACCAGGCTCACTGCAAAGAAAACAAGAAGAGGTCCATCAGCTTTCTATTTCTTGCACCACGCATATATTTTTGTCACAAAATCAGTATCTGTTTGCAAACAAAAAAAAGTGTTAAAATTCTGTTTACGTGAACACCCAAGTAAATACACTCAAGGCTTGGCTGTACCATGGGGGTTACAATGGATGTAACCCTGTAGTGCAAATGCTATGGGGAAGTTACTACAGCAACAGAAGGAGTTCTTCTATCCTGGTAGTAACTCCACCTCCCAGAGGTGTGTCTACATTGCAATTAAACACCCACAGCTAGCCCATGTCAGCTGACTCAGGCTCATGGAGCTGTAAAATTGCAGTGCACACACTTGGGCGGGAGCCCAAGCTCTGGGATCCTCCCCGCCTTGCGGTGTCCGAGAGCTCAGGCTCCAGCCTGAGCCCGAACGTCCACATGGCAATTTGATAGCCCAGCAGCTCGAGTCAGCTGACAAGGGTCAGCTAAAGATGTTTTATTGCAGTGCAGAAATAGCGATGGTAGCTAGATCAACAAAAAACGCTTCTGTTGACCCAGCTACGTCTACACTGGAAGGTAGAAGCTGTGCCACTCTGCATCATAGCTATGTCTCCCAGGCCTCATGATCACTATACCGTGACCACTTTGTACAACATTTCAAGGGCGTAAACCACCAAAGAGGAAAGGAAGCACTTAGGGTGGTACAAGGGACCATAAAAACAGTGGTGCTGAAACTGAGTGAATGAGGATTAAGGCTGAGTTGTCATGAACATTTCCTAAGCCACACAGTCTGAGACACTGTGGAGTAGTCTCCCAAAGGAAACTTAGGGAGCTACATGGCTCAGGTTATTGAAGAGCGTGGGCTGGACTAAGCAATGGCAAAAATACCAAAGGGAGAATCCTGAACTGGCCAAGGGGGATGGATTACATGCCTCACTAGGTCCATTTCCAGTGTTTGCTTCTTTGTGGATGCACAGGACCTAGATATGTTTGTGCATCCAAACAGCTGTTAAAGCCAGTGGGCAGTGATGCAGTCGCTCAGCCAGAAATTTCACAAAGCAGTGGGCACACAATTGACCATACGTTTAGATCTTAATGGCAACACACACAACGAAATTATTTAAAACAGTTATGACCTCATTTTGCTCAGTTTGGTTTCATTTTATTCATAACATATTCTGTGGTCATTTTTGAAAACTGAGCAGCTCAAATTTAGCTATTCTCCCTTCCAGTTTGAGATTCCAGTCATGTCCTGATTTCAGTGCTGCTGCATAGAAAAAAATGCCCAACACTGCTTTATGTTAATGGAGAGATCTCGCCTTGTTGAATTGCATTTTGTTTAGGATTAGGATGGAATTTTGTCATCTGACCAGACATTCTGGGTGAAGTAAAATGCAGTCAATGGGCCTACAGCCACATGATGTCATTTGTCTGTAATTTATTTATGCAGAGAAGCTCAGTTCAAACAGACCTCATTTTCAGTGGGGTCCTGTGTTTTACCCCATTTTCTAGCTTGGTTGACAGATTTATGAGGGCAAGTGGATTTACCTGGAGATCTCAAAGCAAGTTAACCCATGGAGATGGTAGGCAGACATATACTATACAACGTCACCCTCAGTTTTCCTACAGGAGAACACAAGACCCTCCAAAGCCCTTTGCTGCTCTAATTCATTATCCCACACTGTTAACGAGCGAACAGTGCTAATGGAAAAACCATACTGATGTCCCAGCACTAGCAGCTGCTATCAGTTATATTTTAGATGGAATAATCTTGGCCATTTGCTGACAGCTAAACACAATGAAGCCCAATGGTACACAGGGATTATCCGTCATCCAAACGTTACAGGAAATTGTTGTTAGTCCTTTATCCTGCAATATTCTCTCAAGACATCAAAAAAAGTTATGAAAGCTGTTAGATTGCAACCTGTGATATGCACAGCACACAGAACTTTAAAGGCTGATTAGAATTTTCCAGCTGAGAATCTCTAAACTATTTTCCAATCACTAACTAGGCTTTGAAAGTGGTTTTCAAACAAACAAACAAATAAATAAATAAATACAGAGAGAGAGAGAGAGAATTAAACCATGTATTCCAGCGCAGTAGAATGCAGTACCTTCACTTGACTTGGATTTTGTAAAATGGCTACCGCAGAAAATTGTTTATCAGGGCAGCTCAAGACATTTCTTCCATTAGGGGAAAAAAAAAAAAAAAATACTCTCAGCATTGGCAGCAACAGCAGCAGTAGGAGGGGGCTTGGAAAGGGGAATAATTTGAATAATTCTGAGAAAATTTACAGGTTTGTAGTTCTTATCTCAAATAATTCAGAAAAAGCTGTTTTTGCAGGCATAAAACTGCCCATTTGTCACAGGGTGTGACGTTTCTACATGAAATTGACAAGCCACCTCAAGGGGAAAATTTATGATTCCGGCCAGGAGGGGATGTAAAGTCCACTTTCAGTATGAAAAGGCTGAATTAATGGTGTGACTCCACTTTTGAGCTCATTCACAAATACTTGTGAACACACTTCAAAGCATTTAAAACCCCAACATTCACAAGTCCCTTTGTGATACTTCCCTTTCATGTCTCTCCAACCATGCTACAGCCCAAGATATAATGACCAAAAACAAACAAACAATCTAGAACAGTTTATACATTCCTCCTCAGAGTTGGTTGCATTTATTTGTGAGTAGTCCTTTGTATGGTGAGTGTAGACAGGTATAAAAAACATAGTCAGCACAGAAAGCACTTTGGAAAATTTTAATCACACTAATAATCTTTTTCTGTAAGATGGCAATCATAATGGTAGGTGAGAACCTACAACCAGTAAGCTACCAGGCAACAAATTTCAAATCTGCCTCCCTCTCAAACATTTCCTATGCTTATAATTCACTCCCATTTTCCATTGCAGTGGGGAAGGAGGAGGAGGACGATGACGAACTTTGGAATGTGCACTGAAGATCATCAGATTCAGGCCATCTCAGAACAAGGATTGCAGGAGAGGGAAGAAAGAAAAATACAATTAAAAATGGCGAGGTTCATGCAGAGAACACCCAGTAGCAGCAACCTCTTGTTTATATCATCGAGGCTCCGGCTTGAGTGCCTCTGCTGATCTTAACTGTGGTAGCATGGCACGGGGAAAGAGATGGCTTTAAATCAGGGGTGGCCAACCTGTGGCTTCAGAGCCGCATGCGGCTCTTCAGAAGTTAATATGCAGTTCTTTGTATAGGCACCGACTTTGGGGCTGGAGCTCCTGGCGCCAACTTTCCAATGTGCCAGGGGGTGCTCACTGCTCAACCCCTGGTTCTGCCACAGGCCCTGCCCCCACTCCACCCCTTCCCGCACCCTCCCCGAGCCTGCCATGCCCTCACTCCTCCCCTCTACCCCGCAGAGCCTCCTGCATGCCACAAAACAGCTGATCAGGATCAGGAGGTGCAGGGAGGTGCTGATCGGCGGGGCTGCTGGTGGGCTGGGAGCGACGGGAGCTGATGGGGGGCTGCTGACGTATTACTGTGGTTCTTAGGCAACGTACATGGGGAAATTCTAGCTTCTTTTCAGGCTCAGATTGGCCACCCCTGCTTTAAATGAAAGCTAGACTCTTCAAGTAGAACTGCTAGGTTCTTGCTGAGAGACTCCTACAACAATTCTTCGCAGCTTCTGTTTTTAGACCTCGTAGAAAACAAACAAATACCCAAAAAACATTGTTTTGTTTTTTTGCCCAGAACTTGTCTTTCAGTTGATGAGAGTTTTAGATATGGATTTTTTGTAGCCTCATTATATAAAATGATTTCTATTTGACCCCACTAAAACATAATAATCAGACTGGAAAAAGCAGAAGATTACAAGTTTTTGGGAAACACTCAAGAGACTTTTTTTTCCTCTAACGTCTGCCAAAAAAAAAAAAAAGACAGTGAAACCGAAAAGAATTCCCCTCTCCCCACGCACACCCTTTTTCGGAATGAAAAATGCATATTGTACTGGGAAGGAACTGTATAAATATGACCTTTAGAAGTCAGATTCTTCTTGCTTAAGACAGGATGAGAAGTAAATCAAAATTTCTGTAATTGCAAACTTAAGCCAGTTGTAATATTATCCATTCTTCATTAGGTACTAGACCATGTGCCCGAGGAATGCAAACACGTCAGACAAATACAAAGTGAGACTGGCGATTTATTTACTAGAACATCCACCAAGCATTTTAAGCGTTCGTTATATAAACGAGCAACGTGAATTAGACATAGCTGCTTCACATCTTCAGTGCCAACTGCAAATTTGTAAGCATCAAGTCATAACTTACACTGGCCTTTTGTCTGCCAGCTCAGACACACCCAACTATTTAATCTCATCTAACACAGGGGAATAATGAGAGGCAAGTAAATTGGCAGAGAGTCTTCCAAAACCACGCACACTTCCCAGAATGCATTCCTCCCCTAGATCTACTTCTCCACTCTCATCAGTCCACACCAAATGGGTCATATTACTTCCCCCAAAATCCCAACTCATGTCATTTGCATGTGACTGCACAGAGCAGCATCTAGTAACATAGAAACTTTCACTGTAATAGTTCCTTTTCCTACACAGTCTACCTGCTTTTTCCTTCCATAACTCAACACACAATTACATGTGCCTGGCTTCAGCCACTTACAGGCTGCTCAACCACAATGAATCATTAAGTGATGTGACAGCCATGAACTGGCTAACACCTATGATTAAAATTGGGCCCTCCAGAACTAAATGTGTGAATCTACACAGCTTGCGCTAAAGAGCCAGGCTCTCTGATTGAGCGCTGTAACAGACTCTCATCCTGTGTGGATCAGGCTACTGAGGGGGACATTTACACACTGAAGAGGGTGGTACTGGCATTCCCAAGATACCCAACTCCTTTCTTCTCAGATACACTGGTCTCTTGTGGTTAAGTAGGGGACTATCATACAGCAGCTAGGAAGAAGAGCCCAACAGAAAAAAAAATGCATTCGTACCCAAAACATGCCATCTCCTATACTCAAGGCAGGACTTTCACTGCAGAAAGCAAAAATAAATTAATGTCGCCAGAATCTTGAGCCCCTTTTACGACTAGTGGGTCTGTTTACCTTTAGAAAGGAGGCCATTAAGAGGGACATGATACAGGTATATAAAATACTTAGTGGTACACAGGAAGTAGATTGGGGGCATCGCTTTCCCGGTATCAGAATACAAGAAACTGGCTAACAGTCAATGGGAAATTCAAAAACTGGTAAGAGGAAATAGTTTAATCATACCTAGTGTGAAAAAGTGTCAAACGTGTTGGCATGGGATATTATGGAGGCCAAGAATTTAGCAAGGTTCAAAAAGGGATTAGATTTTTAGATGGATATCAAGAATTTAGAGTTATAGTTATAATATAGAGTTATAAGAGTTCATGACAATAGAAGTTTTGGGAGGGCTATTAAACTTTGTGTTTCAGAGTTTAAGCCACTCTGCTTAACAGAGATCAGAAAGAGATCAATGAGGGGTGCAGATCAGTCCACAGGTACTTACTGCTGGGTTTACACACCATCTTACGCGGCATGCGGTTTTGCCCACAGTCAGCAACAGGGCACTGGACTACATGGACCACTGCTCTGATCCAGTCTGGCAATTATATTCCTATGAAAATATATATTTTAAATTAGCTTTTCCCCTAAAAGCCATCCTCATTCTTCAAACAAGACCTTAAAGGGTTTAATAATCAATGATGTATGCCAAGAATGGATCCCACATACTCAAAATATCATACTCATTTTCTAGTCCAAAAAGTATATTTTCATGTTTGGCTGCCTCTTCTGAAGACAATTTTTTTTTTCTGGCAATACCTTGGATTTCCACTGCCTTTATATTACTACTCTGGCTACCAATATGCTGATTCTGATTAACGCTCTTCTTTTTAAACCCCAACTAATCATATCAAGTAACAGAAAATTTCAGAGAAACCTGAAGTGTTAAATCCAAGATTTGACTCGTGCTGAGAAATGAGCTTCCAAAATTCTGCAATCTTAGTATATCCCTGAAATATATAGCATCAGCATATGAGAATCTTCAGAATTCTTAACAGGGGCATCAACTTAAAACTACTATTTCAACAATTTTTGGCTTGCTATAAATGCTAAAATTGCTAGAATTGAAAAATCAGAAAAAATTATTTCTTTTTTGGTGTATTTTGAGCAAATGAAGCCCTTTTGGACTACTCAGGGGAAACAGTTTAATTAATTAAATACAATAAATCAATTTCTCTTGTTTTTTGTGTGGCTCTTCCATATAGCAAAAGGAGAGAAATGACTGTCTAAAAATATAGGAAAATGTGGCTGTAAAATGACAAAATCTGGCAGAGGAACTGAAGGACAGATATAGCAGTTACCTAATTTATTTTTTAAACTGACAAAATGTCAGTAGTGTATTTGCCAAGCAGAGAATTCTGTTAAGCACAACTCAAACCTAAACCCTACATTATTTTGGGTTTGTTTTTTTTTTAAACTTAAAACAACCTTGGCCAAGAGTACCTTACAACTAATGCCTGGTATTGACCAGCATTTTAAAGCAATGGCAGCTAAAGCTGTTAACAATCCCCAGCTAGGGCAGGCAGATCTGGTGATTTAATTGTTTCTGAAAAATATGAAGACTACATCTACCTTTCCCAGAGAAGAAAGAGGGCTTAACATAAACTTTTAGATTCTGCTGAACAGAACATATTGAAGTTTTGAGGCATGGGATGATATCACAATACTGAACATATCTTTTAAACAAATATGCAATGGTACTGCATGGCTCAGATGGGTGGAACTACAAAGGCTTCAAGACTGATGTGTTAAGATCCAAGGAACTGAAAGTCACCACCATCAGATGGCAGCTGAGGTGACCTTTGTGAAATGAGTAAGCATCTCAACCCCATATCACAAATTGGTACCCTAAGTGGGATTGAGTTTCTGAAGATGGAATTCTCCCTCTCACCCCTAATATCAGAAAGCAGATACATTAGTGTGGCAGACAGGGTTAGGGGTTAAGGCAATTTGAACTCAAGCTACCTGCGCTGTATCTGTTCAGGATATAAAGACAACTTGTAGCGAGTTTGATGAAAACACGGTAAGTCGATGGGCGAGCGCTCACCCATCAACTTAATTAATCCACCTCAATGAGAGGCGGAAGCTATGTCAATGGGAGAGCGTCTCCCATCAACATAGAGCAGTGTAGACACCACTTTAAGTCGATGCAACTTACAATGAATCAAGTTATGCAGCTTACGTAACTTAACTAGTGTAACTTGCATCAGCTTTCAGCGTTTGTGCAGACAAGGCCTAAGGCAGTAAATTCAGCACCATTTGCCAGCAGCAAACACTTATTTTTTAAAATATTAAAAACATGTATTTGGCATTTTGTGCATTTCTTAATTAAACACCATCTCTGAGGCTCCAGGCAAGGTTTATTCATATCATATGCTGCTGTCTCCCCACCTCCCACAAACTTCATAAGGATCTCGCCACTGCTGTGTTAGCACTTTATTTCTGTTGGCAACTGCCAGTTTGTGCATTTACAAATGCACAGTGAAGTCAGAGGTTGAGAGTTGAAGGAGAAGGTGCCCTTTCCTTTCACAACACCTTGAGAGAGGGAGTGCAACAGGGACATTGAAGCAGGGTTTACAGATCATAGGATCCCCTATCATCCTGCTAACAGATGGTTCTCTTTACATATACTAGAGAACTGTCAGCCCGGGAAACTTCCCAGCTCCTCAAGGCAAACGGCCCTTTGGCTGTCTTAATAAAACATCTCTGTTGCTAGGTCTGCAGGAATAGAAATAGATTACAGAACACAACACAAAAACAGATCTGTACTGTTACTGCCTGCGGCTGTTAACCCTCCTCTGAAGCACTGTGTGCAGGCCTAGTCTCTGTGCCCCAGGAAAGCTATTATTGCCTGGGAGAGTGGGTAACATGGGGCTGGTACTAGTTTTAACCACTGGGAGAGAGGAGACAACTATGAAGTGACCTGATGTAGCGTTTTAAAACATTAACGGATTAACAAAGATGACAAATTACTTGACCACTTTAGAGATGTTTGTATCTGTGAGAGGTTCACACACGTAAGAAACTAGGAGTAAAATAGAGAACTCTAGCAAAACCACCTCACATAAACAGTAATAAAACAGAGTAATTTAGCAGGGAAGGCCACTGAAGCAAAGCGTATGAGTTTAATCATGATATTGGGGGGGGGGGAGGGAGAGAGAGGAAGAGGCTACTGAGGAGTCTTGGAGAGAAAGAAAAACAATGGCTAAATATTTATTTGTAATCCAGTACTAAAAGATCCTATGCCCCAATGTCCCTACCTCTCTTCACAGGCCATTCAAAACTAATATGAACCAGAAACTTACGTTTGCTAGGTCAGATATTCCCCACCCCTTGTTTTGAAGAATGTATTATGATCACAGACTTGTAGACTGGACAAAGAAAAAAAAAATCCATCTTCACATGTGGCCTAAAACAGGATTTGAACTCAGTACACTAGCCCCCTAAACTCCTCATTATACAGAATGAAAAAGGCCCATATCTCTTGGCAAGTATCTGTGCTGCTCACTTTGCCTGAATTCCTGCTAGGAGCTGGATGACTGCAATGAATTCTGCTTATAACTGCAGCTCTCGGGAGGCAGGCAGCCGTGCCACTTGAGCAGAGAACAGCTCTAAAAGCTCCATGACAAGATTCTTGCTACTTACTGCCAATGGACCATTAAAAAATATTTCCCAATATTCCCAGCTGGTCACTGCTCCCCAAAGACCTCCTACCCAACTCCCACTGTAAGAAAAGAAGGGAATTATCAGACACGTAGACAGTAGTGAGCTGGAGCCGGTTCGCGCAAACCGGTTGTTAAATTTTGAAGCAGTTTTAGAGCCGGTTGTTAACCTGCTTCCCTGCAGGGTCGCTGAGGCTTTGATGGGCTCCGGCCGAGAAGTGATTTAATTCCTCCTCTAGCCGCCAGGGGTGCTGTGCTGCGGGAGCCATGTGGGCTGCCGCCTGGCCGTGAACACAAGCCCTGTTACTGCTGCTGCTCCCCCAACCCCTGGCCCTGGGGTTCCCGCTCCTGCCCGGTGGGTCCCCTGCCGCAACCCCCTGCAGCCCTGCCTGCAGCCAGCCAACCCCTGCTGCACCCCCCTGCAGCCCTGCCTGCAGCCAGCCCCTACCTCCAGTCAGTCCCTGCCCTGTCTCCAGCCAGCCCCACACCCCCTTGCCTCCAGCTAGCCCTGCCCCATGCCCCTGTCTGCAGCTGGCCCCACGTCCACTGGTGCCCTGCAGTTCCCAGGGCAGTAACCCTGCACAGCTGCTTCAATGAGGGGGGCAGAGAGCAGCTGGGACCCACACATGTGCACACCCTAGGGTGACCAGACAGCAAGTGTGAAAAATCAGGACGGGGGTGGGGGTAATAGGAGCCTATATAAGAAAAAGACCCCAAAATCGGGACTGTCCCTATAAAATCGGGACATCTGGTCACCCTGGCACACCCCCAGGGAGTGGCGGGGACCCACACATGTGAAACGGAGCTCATTTCTAGTTCAGGCCCATCTTTTTAAAAAAGAACTTTAGGTAGGGTTAACATACACCCGTATTTTCCCGGACACGTCAGGCTCTTTGGTTCTTAAATCGCTGCCCGGGAGGAATTTTTGAATTTTAAAAATTCCTCCCGGGAAAATACGGACGTATGATACCCCTGTTGGTACAAAAGTACATCCTGTGGCACATCCCTTAAATCAGAACTTTTTATAGGGAACCGGTTGTTATGATTTTGGCAGCTCATCACTGCACGTAGATGAACACAATACATGACAAAGAATCAACATGGCTTTTGAAGGGGAAATCATGCACCACCAATCTGTTAGAATTCTCTGAGGGTGTCAACAAACATGTAGACAAGGGTGATCCACTGGATATAGTGTACTTGGACTTTCAGACAGCCTTTGACAAAGTCCCTCACCACAGGCTCTTAAGCAAAATAAGGAGTCATGGGATAAGAGGGAAGGTCCTCTCACAGGTCAGTAATTGGTTAAAAGATCAGAGACAAAAGGTAGAATAAACTGTCGGTTTTCCCAGTGCTGCTAGAAGCTGAAAGATAGGGGGTGGATCACTGGATAATTGCTCTGTTCTTTTCACTCCCTCTGAAGCATCTGGCACCGGCCACTGTCAGAGACATGGTACGGGGCTAGACGGACCATTGGTCTGACCCAGCCATCTGACCTGTCTGCTAGTTACTTTGGGGGGGTGGGGTGGGGAGGCTGTCTAGCCTGTGACTTGTTTAGTCTGGAAAGTGCTAGGTAAAGCTATCAGGACTAGCTGAGCACCTCAACACTTACAGAGGTATAAAGGAATGAGGTCTGCTCTTCTCAAAGAAAAAATAATAATAAAAAAAAACTTTTCCCAAAGGATCCCTGTGGTATGTAAAGCTAAGAGAAGGCAACTTCACTTATTTCCACAGGGAAACCAAAGAACACAGGAGCTGCAGGGAACTAGTGAGCCTATAGACTCTCTCGGTATCTCATAATGTCTTTTTCCCCTCAGAATAAACCTGAAGTTCTCTGGAGAGTTGGGATGGACAAATTGGAGAAAGTCCAGACGACAGTAACAAAAGTGATAAAAGGTATAGAAAACCTGACCTATGAGGAAGGGTTAAAAAAAGTGGTCATGTTTAGTCTCAAGAGCAGACTGAAGGGCGGGACCTGATAAGTCTTCAATTATATTAAGGGCTGCTCTAAAGAGGACTGTGATGAATTGTTCTCCATGTCCAGTGAAGGTAGGACAAGAAGCAATGGGCTTAATCTGCAGCAAGCCTGGTCTACACTAGGAAATTAGTTTGGTTTAACTACATCACCCAGAGGACGTGAAAAATCCACACACCTGAACAAGACAATTAAACCGATCTATTACCTCTGTTGTACAGTGTTAGGTTGACTGGAGAATTCTCCCATCAGCCTAGCCATCACCTCTCAGAGTGGTGGATTACCTACACCGACAGGAGAATCCCTCCCATCAGCATAGGTAGCGTCTTCACTGGAGCACTATAGCAGCACCAGTTCAGCATTTGAAGCGTAGACGAGCCCTTAGGTTAGATATTAGAAAACACTTCAACAATAAAGGTAGTTAAGCTCTCCAACAGACTTTCCAAGGGAGTTGTGGAATCCCCATCATTGGAGGTTTTTAAAAAACAGGTTACCTAGCACCTGTCAGGGATGGTCCAGGTTTACTTGGTCCTTCCACAGCACAGGAGGCTGGACTTGAGGACTTTTCAAGGTCCCTTCCAGCCCCTCCTAAGTCATCTGTCATGGCAACTATGTCTCCAGCAGTCTAGGTCTCTCCTTTTTCTTCCTCTAAAGAATGATATGTTAAAATATACAAAGTAAATATCCTTAAACTATAATAAGTTGTCAAGCAGGTTTTTTTTGTTACTTTGCTGATTTGTAAAGTTCAATCATTATCTGTGGAAATATTTTTGGGGCAGTTTTTGGGTGTACAGTGAAATTGATATTTACCAATAAAAATCTAATCCTTCCAAGCCTCCCTATAAACTGTTGATTTGTTGCTGTGTGAGGTGTTGGACACAATTCAGCTGTGCTAGCCAGGTGGTAAGAGACAGGTGAGTAGTGTGGGAACAGAGCTGGGCAGGAAAAGCCACAAGAAAGTGGCAGGCAGAGAGGAGACTGGATTGGAAGTGCAGTCTAGTCTCTAGAGGTAGTTTCTACCAGCTGTTGAGTACAGAAGGTTCAATCCAGGGACACAAGAGGTTTGTGAGGAAGTTGAGAAGGCCTCCAAGACCTGTAGAGCTAAGGGAGAGCTCAGAGAAGCAGGATCAACAGAGCAGTAGCAATGGCCAGGACTTGACATGTAGGGCAAGTGACACAGGAGAGTAAAGTGGATCTGGGAGAAGAGATCACAGAATCACAGTTGCATGCTGGAACCAACATGTTACAAAAATTATAGAAGATCATACCGTAAAAGCAATCTACTTTCTAAATCTTATTTTTCAGAAGTCCCTCCAAGCATCATCATCAGAAAAAACATGCTTGAAGACCCAAAACGGGGAACATAGAAGAGTAGGGTTGCCAGTCTGATTTTAGACTGGAATGCCTGGTCGAAAAGGGATCCTCTCAGCTCCTTTTGGCATCGCCGACCAGGCCGTTAAAAATCCAGTCAGTGGTGCAGCGGGGGCCTGGGGCTAAGGCAGGCTCCCTACCTGCCCTGGCTCCGCGCTGCTCCCGGAACTGGCCGCCAGGTCCCTGTGGCTCCTAGGCACTAGGGTGGCAAGGGATTGGGAGGCTCCACGTGCTGCCCCCACCCTAAATGCCGGCTCCAGAGCTCCCATTGGCTGGGAACCATGACCAATGGGAGCTTGGGAGGTGGTGCCTGCAGGCGCGAAGGCAGCATGCACGGCACACAGCCACCTGGCCACCCCTGCACCTAGAGGCTGCACGGACTTGGTGGCCACTTCCTCAGAGCCGCGGTAAGCACTGCCGGGACCCCACACCCCCCAAGCTCCTGGCCCACCCTGGAGTCCCCTCCCACACCCCAAACCCTTCATCCCCAACCCCAGCCAGAGCCCTCACCCCTTCCTTCTCCCCAAACCCCTCATCTCCAGCCCCACCCCAGAGACCATACCCCCTCCCCCAGCCCCGTGAAAGTGAGCGAGGGTGAGGAAGAGTGAGCGAGCGGGAGGATGGAGTGAGCGGGGGTAGGGCCTCAGAGAAGGGACGGGGCAGGGGTGTTCAGTTTTGTGTGATTAGAAAAAGTTAGCAACCCTACAGAAGAGAGCTTGAGACTGCAGAGGATCCATTTCTCTCACATAATTATAGTTTTCCATATCCTCAGCATTTCTGATGACTGTATAGTAATAAATGTGGGATAAAGCAATTCAGCGGGGACCAGATGTGCACTCCCTACAGTAGGGTTGTTTTCCACTTAAATTTTCAACTTAAATAAAGCTGTCTGGGGGTGGGTGGAAATGTGTAAGGAAGGACTAGATGGAGATGAGGAACTGTTCTCAGATGACTAAAAATTTCTCCCTTAGCTTTTACAGTAGATGAGTCACTGTGTAGTACATACAAGGCACAGGTTTCAGAGTAACAGCCGTTTTAGTCTGTATTCGCAAAAAGAAAAGGAGTACTTGTGGCACCTTAGAGACTAACCAATTTATTTGAGCATGAGCTTTCGTGAGCTACAGCTCACTACAAAGACAGGCACTTGGTAAGTAAAATGACAAAGATAGGCACCCTGAGTGACGCTTCACCTATGGCTAGAGATCTATATCTATATATCCGGAAGATGAATCTTTTGTTCCTTTAGCCCAACATAAACAGAGTCTACCAAACTCTTCCCCTGCTTGACTAATGGAACACTGCCTGTAAGAATAAGTGGCAGTGTTTTACATACACCACTTTCTTCAACAGGGTAAAGAAAAGTTAGTCCAGGTACCAACTGTGCTGTCTAAAGGTGAAGAGGGTGACTGAGGTGCTCTGGATTACATACAGGGCTCAGATACAGGATAAGCTCAACTAAAATATATTGATGGTTTATCCCAAAAGCTGCCCATTTACCTACTGAAACAGAAATCAGGTTTGGAAGAGGTCAAGTTTGGTCTAAGGAGATATTTCTGGGGCCGATAATCTTGTATGTTTACAAGCCTTATTTGATAGCTCTGTGTTGCTATGTAAATGCATACACTATTGCCTCCAATTGCTCCCAGCTTCCATGCATTCCAAATTCTAAAATCAGAGGCCAATCCTGAAAGGTGCTGAGCACTCATCCTGTGATATGTTGCTCTCCCTCAACTGCCATGGACTTAGCTCTTTGCAGAAGGAGCTCAGTACTTTGCTGGATTATGTCCTAAATGATCAACAGTAAATGAGCAAAAAGCTGATTGACAACAGTGGGTGGAATTTTGGTTGGAAATGTGCACAGAAAAGGGTTTGATTTTGTTTTTTAAAGAAAGCACAGGCTAACAGACGGGGGAAAAGCTCCACAGTCTTCTGTTGGAACTAGCACTGCAGGCTTTCAACTGAGACTTTGAAATATTTAAAAAAGAAGGGGGGGGGGTATTTTAGAGAGCTGGTTTGTTCTTAATAATCAGATTGCAGAATCACTATGAGCAGTCTCTTTCTAAATGGAATTACGTAAGCAAGTCCCATAGTTAAGGTTCCCCTCTATTTAAAAAAAAAAATTATTTCCCAGCACTGAATTTTTTAGGCCTTGGTCTGGTTGTTTATACACACACACAACAGGAGTCAGATTTTGAATCCATAATATGCCGCCTAACAATGCAGATCATTTTCAAGGGGCAGAGCGAGCTCAGACAAAGGTCCCATTCGGAGAGCTGCTGATCAGAGATCAACCTTTTTTTTCCCCTCAAACCTAATGTTGGCTTGCTCATAACTCCTGAGACACCTGTGAAGTTCCCAGTGAGATTTAATGGTAGAATACGCTGCAATATAGCTAAGAATCATGTACTATCCTTCCCTAGATAATTTAACCTTGGAAGATCACCTCATAGGCATCAGTTCCACTAGTGGAGTAGGTGACTAAACTGGCTACCAGATTGTTTTACACTGGTACATTTTTATTTATTGTTTTTATATAATGGGTTGTTTGTTCACACCGACATCTGTTGTGTTGGCCCAAAGTAAGCAGGAACCCTAGCGTCATTATCATTTCCTAGCTCATTTTACACAGGCCCTCAAACTACTCAGTCGCATGAACTGGGAAAGCTTAGTCTCATGGCCTAGAAGGAGGATCTCAAACCCATTGCCACCATGTTGGCAATCTCAGAAGAGAGTCTGAGAACTGAGGCCTTGTCTACATTACCGCCTGGATCAACAGGCAGCGATTGATCCAGCGGGGGCCGATTTATCGTGTCAAGTCTAGACACGATAAATCGACCACCGAGCGCTATCCCGTCGACACAGGTACTCCACCAGGGCGAGAGGCGCAGGCGGAGTCGACGGGAAAGTGTCAGCCATCGACTTACCACAGTGAAGACACCGCAGTAAGTAGATCTAAGTATGTCTACTTCAGCTAGATTATTCACATAGCTGAAGTTGCGTAACTTAGATCGATCCCCCCCACCCCAGTGTAGACCAGGCCTTAATAAGAATGGAGACATCTTCCTAGAAGCAATTCAATCATAGTGGGAGGGCAACACCTTACATGTAGGTGTATGAGTGTATGGCTTAACAATGCTATTTGGTTCTGCAACACATGAAAGGCAATATGCTTATATGGCATACTGGGCTGCTACCATCACACTGGTCAGCAGCATTAAGATCTACAAAGATGTCAGTCTATTTCAAGTAGATCAACCAAAAGGTTGTAGTTTCAGTTCAGATTATTTATTTCTCTTTCCCACTTCCTAAGCACCACAGGACCACAAACATCAAATTGTGGACTCTTATCCAAGAACAGTGCTCACTTTCCCAAGACAGGAATACCAGGATCATGACTGGTAGAAGCAGGAATTGTGGAAATTGACTCTTTGCCTTTGCATTTTAGAGTATTCCCCCCTACTAAATCCTCCTTTAGACTCCCACTGCACATGTAATAATGGGTTACTGGTCTCCGGATTTGCAGCTAAAATAGTCTACTGCTCCAAGACTGCAAAAGGACTAATGCAGCAGGTGGGCTGAGGGATGAACCATGCAGCATTCTACAGAGGCTAAGAAAGAGGTGTCCAGTGAGGATAGTAATCAGTCTCCTCTGCAGCACCACAGCATATAATGCACAATCAACCACTGAGGTCATTCCCACTTCTTTCCATTAAAAAACGAAGCATTGTGCTGCTGCTCACTGTTACCACAAAACACTTGGCCTTTCAGGGTGTGTCTCACCTTCCTCCTTATAAAGTGTTTTTGGGGGGAGATACCAATTGCAGTAAAATCGTGTGTTACACCTTCAAACTGGCAGCATACAACTCAGTTCAAGCATTTTACCATTACAGTAACTGACAAAATATCCCCTGGCAACAAGCAATCCAAGCCAAGGCAGAACAGTGCGCCAGATTCAAAATTATCTTCCTGCCTACTTTCCTGGTAAGGAATTTCACTGCAATCTTACATGAACTGCAGAGGAAGAGTTCTTTTCAGAACCCACACTGTCTTATGAAGAAAAGGAGTACTTGTGGCACCTTACAGACTAACCAATTTATCTGAGCATAAGCTTTCGTGAGCTACAGCTCAAAGTGAGCTGTAGCCCACGAAAGCTTATGGTCAAATAAATTGGTTAGTCTCTAAGGTGCCACAAGTACTCCTTTTCTTTTTGCGAATACAGACTAACACGGCTGTTACTCTGAAAACTGTCTTATGAGCAACTCTACACTGAACAAGGCCACAGATGTGCCTGGGGTCCTTGTTTTGTAGAGCACACAGTCTCGGGTATGATAATCTCCCTAACCTTGCTTTGTTCTGTAGTTCTCAACATAATACTTACCCTGAGCACTTCCTTCCTCCCAGCCCCACACCACGACATTTCTTTACTTACATCATCTGAAACCCATCAGCTTTGCTCCTGTCTCAGTATAGGGGCATGTGCTCTCATACCAAAAGGGCTGAGTACACTAGACCTGCATTGCTCCAGCCTGAGCAGCCATACAAAGGTCAGGCCCTAGAAATTAAACCCAAGTCTCAAGTCGATAAAGTCACTACAGGTCCATGGAAAGTTGCAGCAGGTGCATTTTCATCTGAGCCAGAGATTTTGCTTGGGCTCAGACTTCTGGAAAACTTGTCATTTTTCTTTACTTAAGAAAAACTCTCCACAAGATGACATGCCAAAATACACAGCTAAGCTGAGTCTAGGAAGTATTTCATATGATGATTAAAATAGAATGGGCAGCGTGCACAAGTGACAACTTGCTAACAGTGTCAGGAATGGGAAAAGTGTTCCCTATTAACCCCCACTCCCCAACACAAAAACATATGGATTTTTTGCTCTGTACTAGGTTAAATGCCCACCACCACACAGGGACTGGTTCCGAGTCTGGTTCTGTTCAATATCTTCTCTATGCCATTATCTAAATCACTGATGGAGTACACTCATAAAGTTTGCAGATGATACCAAGCTGGGAGGGGTTGCAAGTGCTTTGGAGGATAGGATTAAAATTCAAAACTATCTGGACAAAGTGGAAAAATGGTCTAAGTAAATAGGATGAAATTAGGAAGGAACAATCAGTTGCACACATACAAAATGGGAAATGACTGCCTAGGAAGGAGTACTGCAGAAAGGGATCTGGGGGTCATACTGGACCACAAGCTAAACATGAGTCAACAGTGTAACACGGTTGCAAAAAAGCAAACATCATTCCAGAATGTATTAGCAGGAGTGTTGTAAGCAAGACAAGAAGAAATTCTTCCTCTCTACCCTGCGCTGATTCGGCCTCAACTGGAGTATTGTGTCCAGTTCTAGGCGCCACATTTCAGGAAAGATGGGGACATACTGGAGAAAGTCCAGAGAAGAGCAACAAAAATGATTAAAGGTCTAGAAAACACGACGTATGAAGGAAGATTGAAAAAATTGGGTTTGTTTAGTCTGGAGAAGAGAAGACTGAGAGGGGACATGATAAGTGTTCAAGTACATAAATGGTTGTTACAAGGAGGGGGGAGAAAAATTGCTCTCATTAACCTCTGAGGTAGGACAAGAAGCAATAGGCTTACATTGCAGCAAAGGGAAGTTTAGTTTGGACATTAGGAAAAGCTTCCTGTCAGGGTGGTTAAGCACTGGAATAAATTGCCTAGAGAGGTTGTGGAATCTCCATCATTGGGGATTTTTAAGAGCAGGTTAGACAGACACCTGTCAGGGATGGTCTAGATAATACTTAGCCCTGCCTTAAGTACAGGGGACTGGACTGGAAGACCTCGAGGTCCCTACACTTCTATGATACTATGATTATTGTAAGGCTTCTTTAGGTTTCCTGCAACCATGCCACCTTGTGCTGCAATTATGCTAAACCTCAAACTGTGACAGGACAGCAGTTACATACAAAACACCTAAAGAGTTGCAGGAAGTGGTGTTGATGATTCAGTAGGAGATATTCTTCTGACTGACTCAGAACTGGACCTGTGACCAAGTGTGGTATTAGAAGGGTGTACTGTTGACAGTGTCCTATTTTTTAACAGAAGCAAAATCAAGAACCTGAGCACTTGTGGTCACTAAAGATACCATGACACCTTTTTAAGTGTTGGGATGTAACCCTCAGCCTCCTGGTCAAATTTTAACTGCAAGAATTACATTATACCTCCCTGAATGCCTCTTATTTCAGCTGGTTTTCATATTCACTTGCTGCCTTAAACGGTCATAATAAATTATGCTAAATATCTGACACTTTCACCTGAGTGCAGTAGTGGACAAAGCGATCTGATTGGAATGTGTATGAGTGTTTGCTCAGATTCTTCAAAATGAAAGGCACAATTATAAACTTAAGTTCACCATCAATGGACCTGAAGTATTTGACTCTCGTGGGTAGCAGCCTAATAGAAGTGGCAAGAATACAGGATATGGTTATGCTAAAAGAACCCTAAATGTCTTTCTTTGATTAAAAAGGGCATGAGTTTCACATTTGTCTGGAAGACAGCGTCAGACTTTGAATAAAAATACTCCAATTAGGAAAACCATGCTTGCAAAGAACTCTTTGCATTCAGTGCACACTCAAATCACTAAAGAGTTATCCAGAAGTCTGCCCATTGTCACCAAACTTATTTATATTTCACAGTAAATATATGGGGCTCTTCATAGAAGACCTGGGAGGCAAGAGACCACCCTACACAGGAACTGGATCATGATCTATACATTCCCACTTCCCACAACCTCTTACCTTAAGAGTTACATTTAAAATGTTTTTTAGAGGAAAGGTTTTTTTTATTTTATTTTCTACAATTCCAGTAAGCAGCAGAAGTGACATTAACCAGAGACTTTAAGGTAGATCGAATAAGGAACCTATAATCATTCTAGACCTAATTTTTATTTTGAAAGGGAACTGAAAGCTCTCTGAAATAACAACTTCTCATAGACAATTACTTTATCCCAGACTGGGGAAAGAATGTTAAGACAATCCCTAATAGCCAACTAATCCACTTCTATTTTATGACATTGTCTGACGGAGATCTCTTAGCTGAACTATGGTTTTACTGTATTCAGTGAAATGGAAACATGTAATGCCCTTCTATTTTTTACATTCACTTTAGTAGGACTTATCACACAGTACTCATCAAATGCAAGCAAAATGAAGCTTCTCAACGTACTAAATTTGCAGTTTACTTTTAAAAGCACAACTATTTCCGGTTAGATAACCACAAAGATAGTATCAGCAGCCTAAACTCCAAGAGCACTTTTCTCACTCGTCAAGTGAAGTCTTTTTAAAAAGCCTTTCTAATGCCACCTCCATATTCCCTAAGAAAGGAAATTTTCAGTGCTCTCACCTGCTCCCAATGATCTATGCTTGCAATTCAAGTTGCAGATGTAAGGAGAGAAACATAGCAGCCTTAGGACTGATGGAGAAGGCCTTGAGGTTTTATACAGGAACTTGACTACTATCTGTATCATCTCAGCAAAACATTTGCATGAAAACTCTGTCTCTCTACACACAGCTGGTTACAGACAAAGCCAGCACACAGAGACTGAAGAAATTTAAATGGGTCTTTCTCTGTGCTAGTTCTAGCTACAGGAGATGCAATTTAAAGAAGCTAAGCCAAACTATCATTGTTATTATTCAGTATTAGAAATGAGAGGTCACAGCACAGCAAAGACAAGAGGGCAGATACTGCCTGAAATGTCTGAAACGGACACCCACACTTCAGGGATGAAGTTAATCAGCCACTCACTTTTCACTATTAATAGAAGCTTTATTCAAAATGTTATTAGATCATGTTATTTTCTTTTCAGGTTTGCAGATGCTAGGTTCAGGCTGCTCTTTATTACCAGTGTCTGAAAATTGAACCCTTCCTTTCAATCAACAGACACTAAATGAGAGGTTTCAGGAAACAGCAGTAGAAGCAGTTATGAAGAGACCTGTTGGCTGGCTGCTGCCTAGAAGATCCAGTTTTTAAGACTGTCTGAATCGAGCATCTGCAAACCATAAAAGAAAATTATTTAAATGATCTAAACTTTGCAAGCTACAGCTTCTTGGGATACCAGGATATTTTGTCTGCATATAGTACACACAAGTCACTACTAAGTTGCAGAGGTGGTCTTTGTAAAGGGGATTTTTCAAAGCAGAGCATACCAGAGCAGAGAAAGTAGGGACAATGCCATGACTGGGTTAGTAAGAGTGGAGTAGGCAACATGAACAAGTAAACAAATAGTGGCGAAGGAAACTGGTGAACGACTGTACTGGAAACCTCAACTTGTCTTATTTAAAACCTAGGCTAGACAAAGCACCGAAAGACATTGCATTGTGGATGGGCTAGATAACTCATTCGATCTTCCCACTTCTAATTTTATAATTCAGAGAGTGGTAGAGAGGGCTTCCTACCCTCTTATATAAAGATGATACTTCAGAATGGTACGTCCTATGGATTAGAGAACACCCTGAGAAAACATCACTGTACTGTCCCACAGGGACTCCACAGGACACCAGTACTAGCAGGTCATAGGGCCTATTGCTCAATATTCTTTTTTTCAGCTGCATCCTGGAAATGGCGTGGGTTTTATAAATACTGGCACAGGCATGGAAACATGATGAGCTGCAGCCTGTCATTAGGTGTGAAATTGCACAGCAAATCTATTCATTTAACAGATTTACTCTTTAGCAAGCATTTGTTTTCAAAGGAATGCATTTGGCCTAACTTTATAAATTAATACCTAACGAGCCTTGTTCATTTCCTAGGATTCTCTGCCTTAACAAGTCCTGTAACAGTTCTGCATGATTAACTAACTTACATTTGTTTGACAGTTAAAGTGTCTGCTTTACCCCCTCCCTCTAGGAACTCAAGTATTCAGTGTTAATATCTGCACTGTAATAGCGCCTCTAAGCCCCAGCAGGACTCTACTCCCCATTGTGCAAGGCACTGTACACACGCATAATGAAAAGCTAGTCCCTGCCCATGAAAAAGTACAATGTTGGTTGTAAGCTTATTCTTACCATTAAACAACTGTATGCCAAGGCCAGCAGTGCAGTTCTCGTCAATGGCACAATAGGAGAGTGGTTTTGCACCACTGTTGGAGTCCGACAACGCTGCCTTCTTTTGCCCACACTATTCAACATCTACTTGGAGCGCATAATGACTGATGCCCTAGATTATCACATATGCACAGTCAGAATTGGGGGGCAAACAATCTCAAATCTTCGGTTCGCTAATGACATTATGGCCTGGCAGGCAGCAAAGATGATCTTGCCAACCTTGTGAAACGATTGGATGAAACCTCCGCAAAATATGGCATGGAAATCAGTGCAGAGAAAACCAAACTGATGACAGACAAATGTGATGGGATAAGCTCACATATCAGTGTCAGTGGACAAGAGCTGGAGACAGTGAAACAGGTCAAGTATTTGGGGGCAATCGTCACTGATGAAGGATCCAAGGCAGAAATTCGGTCAAGAACTGCGCAAACAGCAGCAGCAATGGCAAAGCTAAAGCCAATTTGGAGGAATAAGAACATCTCCCTGGAATCCAAACTGAAACTGCTGCACGTACTGATCATCTCCATTTTTCTGTATGCGTGCGAAACATGGACCCTTACAGTAGAACTTGAATGGAAAATACAGGTAGTAGAGATGAGATGCTTCCATAAAATCCTGGGCATCTCCTACTTCGACCACATCACTAACAAAGAGGTCCGCAACATCACCCAGTGTGCTGGGTCATATGAAAACCTCCTGACAACCATGAAGAAGCGCAAGCTGAAGTGGTACGGCCATGTAACAAGATCATCTGGCCTATCCAAGATCATCCTCCAAGGGACAGTACAGGGGAAGTGAAGAAGAGGTAGACAGAAGAAGAGATGGACTGACAACATAAAAGAGTGGACAGAAATGGACTTCGCAGAGACTCAAGCACTTAGACACAATTGTCAGGGGTGGAGACAATTGGCTGATTGCTCATCAGTGATGGTGCCCCAACGACCAATGCAGTTATAGGAGTAGTGTGGTGGTGGTGATGGTGATATGAGTGCTAATGCCAAAACCCCATCCTTAACTTTCCTCAGTTACTCCAAGAAGGCAGCAGTTACAGAAATCCATTGCCTGTAATAGTAGGGCAGTTCAACTATGGGCTGAGCAAGTGCAGAATGGTGGTAGAACGTGCCTTTGGATGTTTTGCTGACTAGGCCAGACCTCAGCGCAACCAGCATTCCCATTGTTATTGCTGCTTGCTGTGTTCTCCATAATATCTGAGAGAGTCGGGGGAGACGTTTATGGTGGGGTGGGAGGTTGAGGCATCCCGTTTTGAGGCATCCCATTTTGAGCAGCCAGACACCAGGGTGATTAGAAGAGCACAGCAAGGCGTGCTGCGCATCAGGGAGGCTTTGAAAACCAGTTTCATGACTGGCCAGGCTTCAGCGTGACAATTGTGTGTGTTTCTCCTTGACGCAAACCCGCCCCCTTTGTTGATTTTAATTCCCTGTAAGCCAACCACCCTCCCCCCTTCGAAATAAAGTAACTAGTGTTTTGGAACCATGCATTCTTTCTTTATTAATTAAAAAAAAGAGATAACGGACAAGGTAGCCTGGGTGGGGTGGGGTGAGGTGCGGAGGAGGGAAGGACAAGGCCACATTGCTTATTGTAGCCACACTAAAAATCAAACTGTTTGAATGACAGCCTTCTGTTGCTTGGGCTATCCTCTGGAGTGGAGTGGCTAGTGCCCGGAGCCGCCTCCCCTCCGCATTCTTGGGCGTCTGGGTGAGGAGGCTATGGAACACGGGGAGGAGGGTAGGCGGTTATACAGTGGATGCATTGGGGGTCTGTGCTCTTGTTGGCTTTCCTGCAGCTCCAACAGATGCTTCCTCATATCCGTTTGCTCCCCCATTAGCCTCAGCATTGCGTCCTGCCTCCGCTCTTTGCGCTCACTTAATTCTTTCCTGGCCTCTGCCACTGAATGCCTCCATGCCTTAAGCTGTGCCCTATCAGTGCCCGAGGACTGCATGAGCTCGGAAAACATGTCATCGAGAGTGCATTTTTTTCGCCTTCTAATCTCAGGGGCGGAGATGGTCGGGGGAGCGTAGAAACATTCTATGCTCTACGATTCTGGGGGGACTGCATGGTCACCTGTGCTGCTGAGTTCGCCACACTGACCAAACAGGAAATGAAATTCAAAAGTTCCCGGGGTTCAAACGTTCACGGGGCTTTTCCTGTGTACCTGGCTAGTGCATCAGAGTTCAAAGTGCTGTCCAGAGCGGTCACAATGGAGCACTCTGGGATAGCTTCCGGAGGCCAATACCATCGATTTGCATCCGCACTACCCCAAATTCGACCCAGCAAGGTCAATTTTAGCACTACTCCCCTCGTCGGGGAGGAGTACAGAAGTCGATTTTAAGAGCCCTTTAGGTCGACGGAACGGGGTTGGTTGTGTGGACGCAGTCATTTTTAAATCTAACGCGGCTAAATTAGACCTAACCCCATAATGTAGACCAGGGCTTAGTGAACTTATTGTAGACAGGTCAATCAAAACCTCTGTTCAACTCATAGCGGCAGTCAAACAAACAACAGCATTTTTATATATAAAGTGTAAGTCAGAAAATGTACTACAAATATTAAAGGTGACATTATACAAATTAATGGTATTTCATCAGTTCTGAGCATATTACTGCCAAATAAAAGGGGTACAAAGAAGGGTGATGAAAATTATTAGAGTGTCATGGAAAGATTTCCTTATGGGGAAGAGATTAAAAAGGTTAGGACTGTTTACTTTACTAAATAAGGGGGGACATAATAGAGGATACGAAGAAAAGAACGAAACGTAGAAGACAGGTTGTCTTCAACTTCTTTGACCTTAACAACTGTAATCTTGTCCCACTTATGTCCATTCAAAACAATGCTGGAAAGATCATTTTCTTGCTCTTCACTTTGACCTTATCAGCTCTGTCTGAATCCCTCCAACTGGCTTCTCCTTCTCCACTGCAACACACACAAAAGGCTGTCTTCACTTTCTGGGTTTTTCATGGCCCATCACCACACTGCCTACCAGTTCATACTATCAAAATGTCAACTTCTGCCTCTGCTCCACCAGTGATACCAGTCTTCATTGCCGATTTGTTAAATTTTCAAAACAAGCACCTTTGTGTTTTCTCCCTCAGGCATTGGAAAAGCTCCCATAAACATCCATCAAGCCACCTCATTTTCCTCTGTCAAATCTCTCCCTAAAACTCTCCTTTGACATGATCCCTGCAAAAAAATCTTAATGGTTAGGTCCCCAATGTCCCAAGACCACTATCCAACCAGTAATGTTGTTTCATTGTCATCTTTGTGTCCGCGTTCACCTATTGTCACTCGTCTTAAACTGTAAGCTCTCTTGGCTTACCTCATCTTGTTTTAGGTTTGTACAGCACCTAGCACAATGGGGTCCTGGTCCATGACCAGGGCTCCTATGGCCTATTTTTGCTACCACAATCATAAATAATGATGAATAGATTGGGCGTTCCTATACCCTGTCACAAAACACAAGAACAAATGGGCAATTAAACTGGGAGGGCAATGAATTTAGAACCGATAAAAGGAAATTATGCTTAATTTAAAAAAAACATAACCCATGGAAGTAACTGGAGCTCAGAACAAGGTAGGATGAAGAAAAGGATTAGACATTTACATGGATAAGAACATCCAGTTACCTAGGATAGAATTTAGAAATTTAAGAAAGGTCTCTGCACCCTCAGGTTTCTGGGCATGCAACCACCTGACAGCATAAGAACGGTTGCTCAATAGGCATAGTATTCCATACTTGTCCACTACGAGGTTTCTTGCACCTTTGTTTGATGCATCTGGTACTGCTTACACTTGAAGACCAGATACTGAACTGGGCCGCTGATGCGATCCAGAATGGACAGTCCTATGTTCCTGTATACATGCATACAAGATTACCAACTTTATGTGCACTAATTCCTCTTTGTGGAATCAGTTTGGACAATAACCTTTGAAATTTGGCCCACGTCAACCCATTTTACAATTAGTTGGCTTTTTAAATAAAGGAAGTTTCCCACAGAATTTCCCTTTTAAAAGTTTAAACACTCAACTCATGATGACCAGGAATTTGTTGAGGGGAAAGGAAAAAAAAATAAGCACATCATTGTTGAGGGTAGGCCCCCCAACCTGAAGCAAATACTCACCAGCAACCACACAACAAAAACACTAACCCAGGAATCTATCCTTGCAACAAAGCCTGTTGCCAACTCTGTCCACATATCTATTCAAGGGACACCATCATGGGACCTAATCACATCAGCCACATCATCAGAGGCTCGTTCACCTGCACATCTACCAATGTGATATATGCCATCATGTGCCAGCAATGCCCCTCTGCCATGTACATTGGCCAAACTGGACAGTCTCTACGTAAAAGAATAAATGGACACAAATCAGATATCAAGAATTAAAGCATTCAAAAACCAGTCGGAGAACATTTCAACCTCCGTGCTCACTCAATTTCAGACCTAAAAGTCGCAATTCTCCAACAAAAAAAACTTCAAACACAGACTCCAACGAGAAACTGCAGAATTGGAATTAATTTGCAAACTGGACACCATTAAATTAGGCTTGAATAAAGACTGGGAGTAGATGGGTCATTACACAAAGTAAAAACTATTTCCCCGTGCTAATTTTTCCCCTACTGTTACTCACACCTTCTCGTCAACTGTTTGAAATGGCCATTCTGATTATCACTACAAAAAATTTTTTTTTCCTCCTGCTGAGAAAAGACAGTTACCTTCTCTGTAACTGGTGTTCTTTGAGATGTGTTGCTCATGTCTATTCCACAATAGGTGTGCATGCCGGAAGTTTTTCCCCTAGCAGTACCCATGGGGGGAGCGCTCCCACAACCCCTGGAGTGGCACCTGCCTGGCGCGGTATAAGGGGAGCTGTGCGCTCCCCCCACCTTCGGTTCCTTCTTGCCAGACAACTCCGACAGAGGGGAAGGAAGGGGGGATGTGGAATAGACATGAGCAACACATCTCTAAGAACACCAGTTATGGAAAAGGTAACTGTCTTTTCATCTTCGAGTGATTGCTCACGTGTATTCCACAATAGGTGATTCCAAGCTATATCTGTTGGAGGTGAGTAGGAGTTCACAAGTTCCCAGGACAGAGGACAGCCCTGCCGAACCTGGCATCATCCCTGGTTGGGGGGACGATCGCGTAGTGCAAGGAGAACCTGTGAACCGAAGACCATGTGGTGGCCCTACAAATGTCCTGGATGGGGACGTGGGCCACGAAGGCAGCCAAAGAGGCCTGTGCCCGAGTCTAGCGTGCCCTCACAATAGGTGGCGGGGGAACACCGCCAGCTCATAACAGGAACGGATGCACAAAGTGATCCGATCGGAAAGCCGCTGAGTGGAAATCGGCTGGCCCCTCGCGCACTCAGCCGAGGCGACGAACAGTTGCGAGGACTTTCTGAACAACTTGGTCTGCTCGAGGTAGAAAGCCAGAGCCCACCACACATAGAGCGTGGGGAGACAGTTTTCCTCACTGCACACGTGAGGCTTGGGGCAGAGGACCAGTAGAAAAGTGTCCTGACCCCTTTGGTAGGTGGAGACCACCTTTGGGAGGAACGTGGGGTGTGGACGGAGCTGGACCTTGTCTTTATGGAAGACTGTGTATGGCGGCTTGTAGGTCAGGGCCCTGAGCTCCGAGACTCACCTGGCCGACATGATTGCAACCAGGAAGGCCACCTTCCACAAGAGGTTAGACCAGGAGCACGTGGCCAGTGGTTTAAACAGGAGCCCCGTGAGATGAGCCAACACCAGGTTTAGGTCCCACTGCGGGACCGGGGCTCTAGAATACGGAAAAAGACGGTCCAAACCCTGAAGGAACCAGTTAGTTATAGCATGAGAAAATACCTTGTGCCCTTGCACCGGCGGATGGAAGGCTGATATGGCTGCCAGGTGAACCTTGACTGTCAAGGGCGCCAGGCCCTGGGCCCTCAGGTGGAGGAGGTAATCAAGGATAAGCTGGATCAGGGCGGTCACCAGGGAGACACCCTGGTCCGCCGTCCACCTAGAAAACTGGGACCACTTCACCAAATAAGCGCGGCAAGTGGAGGGCCATCTACTTTCAAGGAGGACGCGCTGAACCTGCTCTGAGCACATCCTTTCTTCTCCACCTAACCACTGAGAAGCCACACCGCGAGGTGAAGAGCCGCCAGGTTGGGGTGGAGGAGGCGGCCCTGGTCCTGAGAGAGCAGGTCCGGGCGGAGCGGCAACAGCCACGGCGGAGCTACCGCCAGGCCTGTGATGGTCCCATACCAATGCTATCTGGGCCACACCGGGGCAGTCAGGAGGACCCAGGCCTTGTCCATCTTTATCTTCTCCAGGACCCTGCCGACTAGAGGGAACGGGGGAAAGGCATAGAGAAGCCCGGATTGACAAGGACAGGAGAAAGGCATCAGAGATAGCGCCCTGCCCCAGCCCCCCCCCCAGAGCAGAACCGGAGGCATCGCCGGTTCTGCCGAGTCGCGAACAAGTCCACCTGGGGAGTTCCCCACTTTCGGAAGAGCCGGTGGGCCACTTCCGGGGGTAGGGACCACTTGTGTTGCAAGGAAAAGTCCCTGCTCAAGCAATCCGCCCTCTCGTTCCGGGCACCAAGTAGGTGGAAGGCCTTCAGGTGGATGTCATGGACTATACAGAAGTCCCACAGCCTGAGGGCTTCGCAGCAGAAGGCAGAGGATCGGGCCCCGCCTTGCCTGTTAATATAGAACATTGAGGCCGTGTTGTCCTTGAGGACCCCACTACCTTGTCCTCCAGGTGCAAGCAGAAGGCCACACATGCCAGCCGCACTGCCCTGACCTCCTTGATGTTTATATCCTTGAGCCAACCACAGACCTTGGGTCTGAAAGTTCCCCACATGGGCCCCCCAACCCAGGTCCGATACACCGGACACCAGCTCCAACGACGGGGCCCTGTCCCTGAACGGGACCCCTTGGAACATGTTGTTTGGGACGGACCACCACCGTAGAGAGGTGATCACAGAGTCCAGCATGGTGAGGACCTTGTCCATCCTGTCTGTGGCCTGGGAGAACTTCGAGGCCAACCAGAGCTGGAGGGGGCCTCATCCTGAGTCTGGCATAATGGACCACGTATGTGCATGCCGACATGTGACCCAAGAGTTGTAGGCAAACCCTGGCTGTTGTAACCAGGAACCTTGTGACTGAGTCGATGAGACCTTTCAGGATCTTAAATCTGTCTGGTGGGAGAGAGGTCCTGATGGACACTGCGTCCAGGAGTGCCCCGATAAACTCAACACATTGGACCAGGACTAACATGGACTTGGTGTTGTTTACCAACAGGCCCAAGATGGTGCACATGGACAGGAGGAGCGCCACGTGATCCCCCACCTGCGACTGGGAGGTGCCCTTGACAAGCCAATCGTCCAGATAGGGAAATATCTGGACTCCCCGCCATCTGAGGTAGGCCATAAACACCCTGGGGGCAGTGGACAGACCAAACGGGAGGACCATGAATTGGTAATGATTCTGTCCCACCAAGAAACGGAGGAAGCGCCTGTGCCCCTCGAATATGTGGATGTGGAAGTACGCGTCCTGTAGATCGTGGGCAGAGTACCAGTCCCCGAGATCCAGGTAGGGGATGATGGAGACCAGGGAGACCGTGCGGAACTTGAGCTTCACCATGTACTGGTTCAGACCTTGGAGGCCCAGGATGGGCCTGAGCCCCCCTTTGGCCTTCAGGATAAGGAAACAACAGGAGTAATACCCCTTGCCCATGAACTCCTTGGGCACCGCCTCTATCACTCCTAGACCTAGGAGCTGCCCTGCCTCCTGCTCGAGCAGAGCTTCGTGCGAGGGTTCCCCCAAGGTGGTGGGGGGTGGAACCCCAGGAGATGGTGTTGAGGACACATCGGTCTGAGGTTAGCTGCAACCATTCCGGGGGGAAAGCACATAACGGGTTGGAGAAGGGAAGCTTTATTGGGGGGTGGATCCCTGATGAGGACCAGTGGGGTGCCCCCGAGTGCCCCGTCAAAAACGTCTTTTCCCCGCCTGCTTGCCCTTGGAGGACCCAGGCTGGGGGGCAGGCCGAGACTGCCTCTGAGGGCATCTCATAGTCCTGATGCTTCTTATGGGCGGCCTCATACTTCGGGAGGGTGGCCGGGGCGGGAGTCTGCTGCGGCTTGAGCTTAGGTTTTGCCGGAGCCGGGACATAGAGGCACAGAGTCTGGAGGGTCATGCGGGAGTCTTTCATACCATCCAGCCTTGTATCTGTTTCCTCCGCAAACAGAGCTTTCCTGTCCAACGGTAGATCCTGCATGGAAGACTGCACCTCGCTGGACAGTCCAGAGAGCAAGAACCATGACCCCCGTCTCATGGACACCGCAGAGGCAGTGTCCGCAGCATCCGAGGCTGTCTGCAGGGATGCCCTAGCGGCCACTGCCCCTTCCTCCACTAGCACCTTGAATTCCTTCCTATCGTGCTGATGGCTTGCCACTCGTAACTGGAAGCTCAAAGATGAATAAACTTTCCTTCCGAAAGAGTCCAGTCTCCGAGAGTCTTTGTTCTTTGGGGGCGGGGCTGGCTGACCCTGCTGTTCCCTGTGGTTGACCGACTCAACCACCAGGGAGTTAGGCAGATATACAAGTACTCTTGCACCTTAGCGGGTACTAAGTACTTGCGTTCCACCTTTTTAGTGATGGGGGAAAACAAGGCCGGTGTTTGCTACAGGGCATTTGAAATCTTAGCCACCCCTTCATGCAGAGAAAAGGCCACCCTACCCGGTGCCGATGGGGACAACATGTTGAACATCTCCTCTGCCTGGAGGTGGAGGCTTGCTGCCACCCTCTTTAAGAGTTCTTGGTGGGCCCTGAAGTCCTTCTGCAGGACAGAGGGGGGGCGGGGCCGCAATTGCCTCCTCTGGGCGGGGCGAAGAGGCCGGTGTGGGGCTCTGGGTGTCGGCCAGCACTGGAGGGTCAACCACCTGGTTGGACTCCCGGCATGGTTCAGAGGACGCATGTTCCACCGCCTCCTTTCTCGGGGGTCTGGAGAGGGAGGCCAACGGTGCCTCCGAAGCTCCAGCCATCGAGCGAGCTCCCACCGAGGGCTGTGCCGGAGGCCACGGTGCCCACTGGTACCATTGGGCCGGCCATGACGCTCGGTGCCACTGGACCTGCTGTGGCACCGGCAGGGCCAGCTGTTCAGGTTGGCTGGCCTGGCCCATTGAAGGACGGCTACGAATGGAGACCAGGCTGGCGTAAGATCTGCTGCTGTTGCCGTGGACGGCATCTGGACATCCAGAGAGGCCTGTTCCGAAGGGGCCGGGCTACTCCGCTCAATGTGAGTCAGAGACCTGGGGCCGGGTGGGGATCGAGGACTGCCCGACACGGGTCTAGCCTCTGTCCCAGACTTCCCTTGGTGCCGCTGCGAAGAGGGAGTCTTCCTGGCCCTCGTGGCATGCCCCGTGGATGGGGAGCGATGCCGACTGGTCGATGGCACCGGAAGGTCGCCGCATACCGATGCTGTGGTGCCAGGTACCGGTACGGAGCAGCATGCCGGGATTGGGGTCAGCACAGACTCTATCAGGATGGCCCGGAGCCTAATATCCCTTTCTCTTTTGGTCCGAGGCTTAAACAACTTGCAAATCTTGTCCCTTTCGCTGATATGGGTTTCTCCCAAGCAGCGCAAACAGTCTGTGTGCAGGTCACTTCTTGGCGTAGACTGCCTACAAGAGCTGCACAATTTAAACCCCAGGGCACGGGGCATGCCCTGGCTCGGGGTCACTGACTATCTAAACAGCTAACTAACTACAGGTACTAACACTGAATGAAAGAACAGTTCTGGGGACGAGTTACAGCAAAGCTGGAACAGAGTAGTTCTGACGCACCTTCACTGGCAGCAAGAAGGACCTGGGGGTGGGGGTAGCGCGCAGCTCCCCTTATACTGCACCAGGCAGGCACCACTCCAGGGGCCGCGTGGGGCGCTCCCCCCAATGGGAATTGCTAGGGGAAAAACTTCCGGCACCGGTGCACATGGTGAGCACGCACACATATTGTGGAATACACATGAGCAATCACTCGAAGAATAGCCCACCTTAATTGATTAGTCTCATTACAGTTGGTAAGGCAACACCCATTTTTTCATGTTCTCTGTGTATATATATCTTCCTACTGTATTTTCCACTGCATGCATCCGATGGGTTTGGCCCACGAAAGCTTATGCCCAAATAAATTTGTTAGTCTCTAAGGTGCCACAAGTCCTCCTTGCTTTCTTTAAAAAAAAAAAAAAAATCTTTTTTTAAAAACCCTGAGTTCAGAGTGTACCTTTCAGTGCCTGCATTTTGGATGCAAGATTAAGTTAAGGGCAACCCTAACCAGAAGAGATTTCTATTTTTAACTGCCTTGTCAAAAGAGGCCCTGCCTATTTCTACACTGTGAAAAAACTTGGGACTCAGATATTTGAATTACTGTTGAAAGCAACAACCACACAGTAGTTTCGCCTCAGAGAGGATTTCATAGTCAAGTGGCAATTACTGTGTTTTCTAAAACAAACTGGGATACGTTTTATATTCAGAGAGCAAAGAAGAAGATTCAATGTAAATTCTTGCATTGTGATGATTAGTGCATATTGTCACTGGGCGCTTTTAGGAAACGTAAGTAAGAGTTCTGCAAAGAGAACAAAACCCTTCAGCAGTTTAGTCAGGTTTTGTGGGCTTCATCCTCTACATTATGGACGGGTCTACACTTAAAACGCTGCAGCAGTGCAGCTGCGCGGCTGTAGCGCTTAAGTGAAGATGCTCCTACACTGACGGGAGACCTTCTCCCATCGGCATAGTTAATCTGCCTTCCCCAAGAGGCAGAACTTATGTACGTGGGAGAAGCTCTCCCACCGACATAGTGCTGTCTACACCAGGGGTTAAGTCGGTATAAATACATTGCTAAGGGGGGTGGATTTTTCACGCCCCTGACTGATGCAGTTATACCAGTATAAGTCTGTAGTGTAGACCTGTCCTATATCACTCATTTCTTCAGCACTACAGAGTAGTTCCCTGTCTCCCCTCCTCAGCTAGTGCTCAGACTGTTTCTTATGGAACTGGTCAGTCAAGCATCCACATGTAGAGGAACAGCTGCAGTAGCCAAGTGACTCATGTTGCAGTAATGTGGGTGGGAAATACTCCAATGCTCGTCTTCTAAGGACAGACTCCTTTTATGGTATTTTGAGAGTGGAAGCTGATAAAGTAGCTTGTAGCATTTTGTCTTTTTCCTACATGGGCTTTAAAGACAGCAGAACATGTTTTTCAGGATACAGTGCTTCACTGGAGAGTCTGCATAGGCCATGAGAAAGCAAACAGCATATTCCAGTTCCACCACTGCAGGAGCCTGATGGATTGTAAATATTATTGTAAGATCATGATGGAACAGTAGTGCAAAGGCAGCCCATGACACAAGCACCTTGAGAAGTCACCACTTGACACTACCAAGGCTAGCTAAGTTTTTGGCTTGTTTAAAGTCACCAAGATCAAATATTTATATCTTCATAAGCTTCCATCCTTCCACAGACTCCTAGCTCCATGCCTGATGGGGGAGAAAATAAGCACATGAAAAATATTTAACAGAAAAGAGGAAACTATTTCTCACAGCTCTCCAGTGACTGAAAGAGCCGGCAGTGACAAGAAGCTCTGGGAATTACCTGG
This sequence comes from Chelonia mydas, assembly GCF_015237465.2. Classification (NCBI taxonomy): domain Eukaryota; kingdom Metazoa; phylum Chordata; order Testudines; family Cheloniidae; genus Chelonia; species Chelonia mydas. Next base: position 23,392,968 of record NC_051246.2, on the reverse strand, counting down.
ATCCAGCGCTCCTCACAGGAGGAAAGGGAGCCCAAACACGAAGGTGGAGGAGGAAGACAGGATACTGGGCTAGATGGACCACTGGTCTGACCCAATATGGCCGCTCGTATGTTAGTGAAATGAAAGAAAGCAGTGGATCACATGAGAGCCCTTACTCCTCAAGGTTTATGGCCAAGTGAATCCATCGCCCTCAAACCATTTCCTGGTAAGTTGCCACTTTCTGACATGGCAAAGCCACCATTTTGAACTACTCAACAGGGTCAGGTTACACACAAAGTGAAGTGCACATGTGTGTGATTTAAAAGGCATCTCAAAACTTTACTGCATGTAGACACCAGATGAAAAAACAAACACTGCTCACACTGCAGTGCACAGAGCTAGTGTGCAACACGTAGTGCTTTCTGGGGAGACCATCACCTCCTTCCACCATGGGCGCAATATGCCTCTGTTGGACGGGATATGAGCACTTCTTGATTTCTCATGACTCCTCAGTCATAACTCCAAGTAATAGCTGAATTTGGTACTTTTTAAAGCTACACAAAGTATAGAGAAATACTGCAGAGGACACACAGCAGGTGCACAACATTTCCAGAAGCCTACCTCAGGGAAGTACTTTGTTTACAGCCGCCTTCTTTACTTAAAAGTAACCAAGAGGGATCAAGGGAAGAAAGAGTTCTCTACAATTTTTAACTGTTGTGGTGTGACGCACAGAGACGTCACAGACTTCTAAAGATCAAAGCATTACCATTAATTTTAAAGAGCGCTTTTTCTTTTAAATTCCCCAGAGCATAGCCCAAGGAGTCAACTTCTCTCTGGGAACACCCGAGTGGTGGCCTAGGCTTTAGGTAAGCCACTCCACATGTAAGCCACTCATTGCCTACAAGTCCTGCTGCAAAGGACACAAGACAGAGCTGCCCAACCTGTGGAACTCCTTGCCAGAGGATGTTGTGAAGGCCAAGAATATAATAGGGTTCAAAAAAGAACTAGATAAATTCATGGAGGATAGGTCCATCAATGTCTATTAGCCAGGATGGGCACGGATGGTGTCTCTAGCCTCTGTTTGCCAGAAGCTGGGAATGGGTGACAGAGGATGAATCACTTGATAATTACCGGTTCTGTTCATTCCTTCTAGGGAACCTGGCATTGGCCACTGTCAGAAGACAGGATACTGGGCTAGATGGACCTTTGGTCTGACTCAGTATGGCCATTCTTATGCCCAGGAGTCTCAGTTCATGTCCCAGTGTGGGTGAAAATCAAGCAGAGTTTTGTAGGAGTTACGTTTTAGCTAGCACTACACAACTAACTGAACACCTCGGAGGCTTGCCAGAGAGACAAAGCTTCTGAACAAAAGCAGACCTTGCAAAAAAGTGTAAAGCTAATGAAAGTTAAAAAAATCCTTGATGGTAATCCAACACATTACTCTTGGCACAGGAATCTATAACATCTGCTAAACACAGTAATCCCCAAAAGATGCCCCGTGGAGGGTTTCCAAAGGCACTGTACAGCATGGCTTTGTATGTAGAGTCTATGGTTTCCCTCAAAGGTTCCAAATGAAAATTTCTTCCTCTGATGCTCAAGTCCAAGACAGCTTTTAAACCAGCACGTGGCTGGCACATGTTAAAATTCCTAATGCTTCATGCAATGGATGATTTTTCTCTGTGTAATCTCAAGCAAGCCATCTGACAGCTGCTGCTTTTAACGCCCTCGAGGTGATAGGCAGAACTTTCCTATTTCCAATACAACTACTAAGATGGGACGACTTTCTCTCTCCAGGGTGCTACAGGAAAGCTCATGTCCCTCTTTAGTGTTCAAGTTCCCAGCCATGTCCAAAGGCTACTTATCATTCCCCCCTTGGACTTTTGTGTTACGCTTGTCTTAGGTTGGCAGCAACGTCCTTAGACTGCAAGACTCCTTGGGCAAGGACCTTCTCTCCTTGCTGTCTAGAGAGGTGAACAAACTTCAGGGTGTTATAAAAATTAATACCACCTCACTGGTCTAGAATGAAGTAGAGAAAGACTGAATTTCAAACTTAGATATCAACATCCTCTCAGGTGAGATGACTGATTGAATTTACAGTGTTATAGTCAGGAAAAATGACTGTAAAAAAGATACCTTCTTACTCAACGTATACAGCGTGCATTCTGCAGGCCAAATTCTCCCCTTTGCATTCAATGGGAGCCATGCAGACATGTGAAGGCAAAATCTAGCCATATGCGCCACTGGTTCATATCCAATTACTAATTTACGGTTAATCCTGAAGAACCAAGCCGGTCCTAGAAGCGCAAGGTGGATTCTATTCAGCCTCTTGCATAGTAAAGAACACTGGTCAATTAAATGCCAGTTACAGAATCTCTCTAACTGGTAATGGTCTAAGACATAGAACAAACTGATCTTCTTAAAACCCTGCTTGAGCAGGACTAGCAAATTTGATCTAGAAGTCATTCAGAGACGATATGCAAAACTCAAGGTGTCTTTTTTACCACGAGTTTTATAACCAACTATATCCAGTAAAATACAGTTGAAAGCTCCTGCACAATATAGGCCCCTCACAGAGCACCCCAAGTCTCAGGGTACAGAATTGTACAACAAAGAATCGCCTGTATTCCATCTTTATCCTCAGGAATGCGTCATTGGTTTTCTTCAGTCTTTCCTTGAGGACAACATGAAATTAGGAAGTGGTTGACTTGTCCAGATACCCATAAAATAATAATGCAGTTTGGTTGCTATGACCATACAATACTAGAATTCTGGTTTGCTATGAAGCCATAAGAATGCTGCCTTATGAAACAAGGCTACATGATCTAACGTTATAGAATTATTCTCTAACACTTGAGTTGTGCGGCTATGACAGTCAAATAACGTGAACATTTGATGTTAAAATATGATACAAGTGGGAAGCTTTTTCAATCCTGGGCAACAGTAAGTGGATTTCTCGGCAAGTTCAGGAGCTTCAGCGACCAATTTCTGTACAATACAAGCTCTTAATTGTTTTAAAAATAGTAAATTTCTAGCCTTTGTGACTGCAAAGAAAGCCTTCAAATGCATAATAATACACTGCAGCCACAGATCCAGCCTCTCCACTGCGGCTCTGAGTGAAGTTAGCAAGAGGCTGTCTACACTAGCACTTGTGTCAGTACAACTTTTGTCGGTCAGGGGTCTGGGGGGAAAAAACACACCTGACTCACATAAATTACACCAACAGAAGTGCCAGTCTCCTGCCAACATAGCTACTGCTGCTCATTGGGGGTAGTTTAATTATGTCGACGAGAGAGCTCTCTCCCATCGGCATAGAGCTATTTAGAACGCTTTGGGCACCAGTAAAAATTAATTTCACGCTACTCTTTGGAAACTGCAAAAAGCAGTAACAGACATGGTAATGGAATTAATGACGGGGAAAGGCCTCCCCAGAAAAAGTAACTGGGAGAGGCAAAGGAGACCTGCCCCCACACAACAGCCATGAGGCTCTGAGTATAAACTTCAATCCATCGGGTATTTACTAGCCAACTGACAACAAAGACAGAGGATGAAATCCTAGTTCCACTGAAATGAAAGAGAGCTTTGCCATAGACTTCAGTGGAGCCAGGATGTCACGCAGAGCTTTCAAAGAGGACCCAGAAACAGCACTTCAGTAGAAATCACAGGAGAGCTAGGTAAGGGCATCTGTGTGTTTGTCTGGAAAAGGAGCCGAGCATCTCACCAGGGTGTTGCTCCTGGACCTTCCTGCCCACCTTTTCAACATTTCTCCTCCTCCATATTTACTACCTCTGATTTATAGCTTTAGATTTGTAGCTAGTTTCTGGTAACGTTCTTGAAGACCTATTTACACCATTAGGGGTTCGATGATGGAAAATACTGATCCTCTAGCCACTAAGCAGCTAGGGATTAGACCTAGTGTCTATGAAAAATATAATCCAATAAACTGTATTTCAAACCATCTGTAGACAATGTATTACTCATCATGAAACAACACTGGTTTAAAAAAGAGACAAGGGCCTGCAAGCAAGACACACACACAACATACGGAGACAGTGGGCCATTTACATCATCTCACAAAATCCTTAATGATAACAAGAATGTTAATCTATCATTTGGGCTATGGGAAATGAAGGAAGGGGCAGAAAAACATGACACAGGGAGGTGGTTAAACAAACTGCCTGTCATCTTATGAAAAAAAAACCTAGGAGAAATGCCCTGCTGTGGTCAGAGTTAACGAGCTGTTACCTTCGTCATTCCTCCACAAGACTGCAGCTTTAGACTAATGAAGCAGCTTGCTCTTGGCATGATGGCAGACCCCTCACACTGGCATCTAAGGAGAGCAGCTCTGGCCCCGGAAGTAATGTATTCCTATAATTAATTACTAAACTGTGTTTTTGTACAGTAGATTGCCAATAGACAGATTATGGCAGTCACCGAATGCAGACTGCTCATTTGAGACATTAGTGCATTGTTGGTATTCCACAGGAAAAATTTATTTTGCTTGTCACTGACTGCGCCTGACATGATCTAACCTAATTTAAGTGTCTTTAGAGTCAGATCTGCTTAAAATGAATCAGTCTGCAAATTATATTTTATTTAGAGATTTAAAAAAACGTTCCAGTTAACAAGTCAGTGGGGTAGGTTCCCTCTCAGTCAATTAACATTTTTCATATAACGCAGCCAGCTATACAGCTCAAAGAAACGAAACATGAATTGACTAGATCTTCTACAGCTGAAGACTGCAACTGTCACTGCACTGATACACTCTGAAACCCATTCTGAAAGAGGCCCTATAGCCAGCAGCAGACAACATAAATCAATGCATCCCTAGATTTTAAGGACATCGAGCCATAAAAAAGTTTTGGGTCAGAAGATCATCAGAAAAGGTCTCCTGTCACAGTGCTACTGGTTTGCTTTTCCGTTTCATTTTGCTCCTCTGATACAAGCATTGACCTAATCCATGTTCTTTAACTTTCTGTGTATTATGAGTGCTAAAGATGCTTTTGCACCATCCTCTGAAATAGTCTATAAAAACCCTGGTAACTAGGACACTGGACTCCGTTGCACTTGAAAGACACTATTCCCATTTCTCTCAACAGGCTCTCTCTCAAGACCCAAGAAAATAATTCTTTGGAAATATAAATAGAAAAATCACCCACTTCAATTCCATGTCTGCCACAAGAGCTGTAATTGGGCAACTCATTTACAAGCGTTGGGGTAAGACTATACAGAGTGAAGAGCTGGCACAGGTCAGAGGCAGACACTAAGATGAGAACAAAGCCTAATCACCTGCTGAGGAGTCTAACTTTCTATTCTGAATAATGCAAGCAATTTTAGGGGATATGAAAAATGCTACCATAGGCCCTAGATTGATCCTACAATTCAGGAATACGCAAAACTCCTGTTAAAATAAGCGATAGCTGAGTGCATAACAATTGCAGCACTGTGTCCAGAGAATTTACACTACATTTTATATCCTCTAACATGATTTGAAACTCAGCCCTGGCTCCTATTATGAATCACCTAGTTATTTTATTACTACTCAGTGTCCAGATGTAGAGAGGAGTGAGTGTTTAAAGGCAATTCCTGATACCCTTAAAGTCACAATACAGGTTTGCTTAGGGGTTAATGGGTGGTGGTTGGTTGTTTGGATTTGTTTTTTGGGGTTTGGTTTTGTTAAGTCTTAAAGATCTTTGGCATCATTTCTTCACATCAGGATTTGGGAAGTGTGTCTACTGCACCTGGACACCCTTTCCTTGTGACTGCAAAGATTCAGATGTGTATGCACAGAAGCTGGATAGGAATAGTCTTGTTCATACAAATGCCATTTATTTGAAAGAAAATGCGTGGAAAGACCTACTTAAAAGGGACACTGTCCAGGATGGAAGGCCCATAACTTGTTCTTTAAAAAGAGAAGTTGGGAGTTCAGTATTTATTAAAAGTTCAAAAGCAATCAATTGTGCAACCACAGAAAAACACTAAGTACTTAAACATTACCTAACGCATATACCACCCCTATTATAGTCTATCCAAAGTCCAGTGTTTTCCACTATACCACCACCACCACAAAAATCAACCAGTGCTGCAGAACTGCAATTGAGAATCCCAATTTTGATTTTTTTAAAATTAACTTTTTAGCCTTGTTGAATGCAAAGAAAACCTGTAAAATGTACAAATGTAAAAAAACTTTTAAACCAAGCCCTATCTTTAAAGGGTTTTCCTACACTGCAATTTTTTGCACCTGTGTAGCTACACCAATGTTGTACTAGTGCAAACACATTACACTCGTGTAAAAAGTGACTGGAACCAGTGGTGTGCATCGACAGTAGTGGCCGGCACCAGTACAGCTACGCTGGTACAAAAAACAAGGGAGGAAACACACAACCACAAAAAAAAAAAAATAACCACATCGGCTTAGACAAGTCCTAGATCTGCAACAAGACAGCCTGAAGTGATAGCTCTGATGTGTGAACTGTCCCAACTCATTTCTTGCACCATCTTCTGAAGCATCTACAGTGGGGCACTTTTAGTGTATGTCTCTACTGCAAAGTGAAGGTGTGTTTGTAGGACAGGTGGGCATACCCAGGCTTGCTTTTAATTTAGCTAGCAGAGGTAACAGCAGCAGTGAAGATGTGGCAGCACATATCCTTCCACACAAGACAGATGAATCACTAGTCTCATCTAACACGACAATTCCTATGCTCCTGCGAACACCTAAGACAACTTAAAATGGTGGTTATGCTGTAGAAGCTTCAGGATCAAAATCTCCATTCCAATGCACTGGCCACAAAGACAACTTCATTTCAGGCGTGTTTATACAAAGCTGCATCAGTTTAAATTAGGGTGTGATGTGTAACTGGTGCAAACAGCTGTGTGGGTACATTTCCATTTAAACAAGGCTTATTTTGGTTTGTCTTACATAGATTAGGAACTGGTTTAAGCTAAACCAAAATAAGCCTTGTTCAAAATGGGAATGTACCCACACAGCCTTATGCACCAATTTCACATCACACACACACTCTTAAATTGCAGGAAGTGTCCACACAGGAGTTCGTGCCAGTTTAACTAACGTCAGTGCAAGTCTGTGAGTGCATAAGGTAATAGTGATAGCTACTGCCCTCTCAATATTACTGGGAGAAAGTAAGGCACAGAAAGATTAACTGATGTACCCAAGGGGTGTCACAATCTGTCAGTCAAAGATGGAAGGATTCTAGCAGTCGGACTCCAAACCTCCATTCCCACCATTAGAAAACACTACTTTCCCACAAAAATGAAGCATTAGACAACAGATAAGCTATACAGATTGTATTAACGAATGCTGTTACAACATGAGTAACAAACAAAAAATGCCAAAATTCGTGTCCTTTTGGTCTAACATCCACAATCATAACTGATGACTAGTATGCGAGTCATAGATGTCTCTCGAATTCTTGTGGGAACACTCAGGATGTGGGTAACAGTTGGATTAGGATTTCCATTATGTCACTACTTTGTCCTACTACTGAGATAATGAAAACTAAACGCAGCTGAGACAGTACAGGGAAGAACTCAGCATTTGAATTCTTCCTTTTACTGATCAACAAGCTACTCCTGCATTTTGTTTTTCTGTTTTAAAAAAAAAAGGGGAGGGGAGGGGAGGGGAGTTTCTGCAAGGCTGACACAAAGTCATCTTCCTTAAGTCAGACTGCTGTGGAAAAGAATCCAAAAATGGGGTGAGTTAAGGACAGGATGTCATCACTGAACTTTGAATTTCCTGGCTTCTCTTATCTTGTATCATCTGCAGGGTTATTTTAATGCAGAAGGAGGAGAGGAGGGTTTTTTATTTTCTTTACAATTAAAAAAGGTCTTTTGGGAAAGTTCTTATAACTCTTATAACTCAGCAATGTGCCAGCCGGTAAGGACAATATTTAATGACTTTTCTTATTAAAAAAGGCAAAGGCAAAATTTATTGTATAAACTGGAACTGGAAGAGCAGGCATAACATTACCTACGATAGTACAAATAGCTTCGCTGTACTAAACAGGCTTAAACAGAGGTTGCACTCCTGCTGATGGAGACACCTTCGAAGAATACGAGGACATTTAAAAAATTATGCTTAGCAAGAAGGCATCAAATTGTTTAACGATCTACTTTTATTATAATAATTGCAATACTTTGCACTTTGGAACAAAGCTACTTCCATTTTGCAGAATTATACAAACCACATTTAGTGGCCTATGTGGTGGTGGTGGTGGTAGCCCTGTTCCCAATGGACAGGAGCAAGTACATCACAAAAACCACAACCAGAATCCTTACTAACAGTCTCAACAGAAAGACGAAGGCATTTGGAGGCTGACCTGCCCTACTTGCCCTAGAGGTAGGCCCTTCAGGGTCCGGGCAGAAGAATATTGGCAAGGCAACTGTGTAGGAATTTCACACTGCTACTGTTGGACATGTTCTGTGAGTAAATAAAGGACTTCAGTGTCCAGTACTTTTCACCACCATTTTAGTTTCATGAAAGAGTGTAGGGTTTGGTTCCCCCCACCTCAACCCCGCAGTACTATACAAATGAAGGAAAAGAAAATGCCACTAAGGGTGAAGTCAGTCAATATTACTGATCTCTGCTACTGTACTATTTTGGAGGAAGAAATTGGAATTTCCAGGGTTCTATGCCTCAATGGTAGTGACTCCGTTCCTAAAGCAGCAAGGAGACATGGAGAATGAATAGGTACAATCATGTCCAGAACAGCAGACACCCTAAGCACTCTGATCCTTATGAGAATGAGTAAGACTACTTACCCCCATCTCCCTGATGCACGTGAAAACTATTCTTAGTTTAATCACAGGCAACTTCATGAACATTTCAGCAGTTGCCTCCCCTGAGAGCAAGCTGCCCAAGAGCTTACCAAAGCTGGGACCCTTGCCACATTATCTGGCTGCCCTAACTAACAAAATGTTCTGTTTGTAAACACGCTTTGACAGACACTCTAGGAAGCAGAAATATAACAGTAATTATAACAGCAGACATTACAATCTCACAACATGCAAGGGGGCTGCTAACTGGAGCATTCTGCTATGCCACTGATTGATACAGACTCCAACAGACAGGCCGGGAACACAAACTTCTGTGCAGGTCTAGTTCTGAAGTCTGTTCACTTTTTACTTAGGCAAAACTCCCACTGATTTTAATGGATCAGGCCATTGTACAACTCTGAGAATAGCCTTCCCCAAGAACGTCAAGGAAGTCCACACCTCAGGATGCCCCTCTATCCATGGGACTGCACTGCTACCAAAGTCACTGGCACTAAACACTGCGTACAATTTTATTATAAGAGGAAAGGTGTGGAAGATGGTAGATCAGCAAAGAAAGCCCTGTCTGACAATATTTGGACCACTTTACATAATCAAACACTTGTTTAAAAAGATGTTAAAGCTCACATATACAAAACACTCTTTGTCAATGGAAAAAGCAGCTCGGGCCACCCCACCTACAAGAGAAAATACAGCCCGATTTGGCTCCATAGAAAGGAATCTTATAGTGATGTCGGAGCTTGCATCTATTCTTTTCTATGGCGGTTCTTATATCGCCCTCACCACTATAGAAGTGCCTTTCATTAGTGCATTAAGCAATGTGTCCAACATCCGTCGTATGTGGTTTATTCCCTCTCTTATCCTCTCCCCAGGGAGTGTGTTGTGTGTGCAGTGAAGTGTTTTGTTTAGGGAGAGGGTTTTATTTTGGTTTTTTAATGTAAATAATGCTATGTATGTGTTGAAGAAGCTCACCTTGCACTTGGGATGGAAGGTGGTAAAGTTTGTCATGTTCCTTAGCTCCTGTGGAAGTCCATTTCACAGTCTTGGACCAGTGCCTGAGAAAGTTCCATCTCCTGAACAGATGGCAGAAAATTCCATTTTGCCTGAAGAGAAGAGTTATCAACCAGAGTTTTCATCCCGGAGCTCTAGGCCACCATTTAGATATCCTGCATGCAGACCACAGAGCACCCTGAAGATCAGGACTGAGACTCTGAACTTGACTCAATATTTATGGGAAGCAAGTATAGAGAGATGAGGATGGGTTTGATGTGCTCGCGATAACCCACATTGATGAGATATGTTGCAGCCTTCTATACTAGTTGGAGTTTAAGGGCTGATGGCTTCATGCCCTAATATGCTGCATATATTGTAGTTCATATAGGGGAGGTGACACTGGCACATGTAACTGAAGGCAGGTTGTTGTCTGCCAGGATGAGAAGGAATCTCCTAGCCAACCAGGCAGGACAGAAAGGAGTTACTCTTGAATGAAGCTATACAAGAGTGAGGAATCCAGCAAATACTCTTAAATTACAAACTGAATTGATCAGTTGTGGGTTTGTATCTTCAAACAAAGAAAACTACCATGGCTACAAGGCCATCGGGCCTCACCTCACACAAGAGAAAAAAACCAGGGGCATTTTCAAGAGAGATAATAGGTATAAGAGAAGGGGTAATGTATTGCTACAAAATAAGAAATGCATACCTGTCACTGGGTGTAATTCCTTGCAAATTCAGCTCCTTAACCACAGCTTATCATAGTACTCAAAGTAGCACCTTTAGGTGACACTAAACTTAGCTCTCCTGCTGCTATTAACACAATTTCTGTCAAATTTTTGGTCCTCAGAGACAGATCTAAGTATGTAGTTTGCATTTTCCAACTACGGAAAGTCCTTCATTCTAGTTGTATATTCAGTCCTGTTGCCCTGTTTGTGACACTTTCAAGGAAAATACAACAGGGCTTTTTCTGAAGGCAACAGGTACCCCACAAATGTCTAATAAATTATAAAAATGATCTCGCAAAGGTAGGCTTTGAACTCTTAAAATATGGGCTTCCAAACATGTAGACCTACATCTTTGTACTCCGCCCCCAAAATGCCAGTATACACCACCAGAAACATACCAAAACATCCCCACACAAATACAGAGCTCACCAGCCCCACACTCACAGCCATCATTACTCATCATGGCTCAAAGTCATTTGTTTTCCTTTTTAAAAAAGGGTCAGCTTTGTTTGCCAATTCCTTTTGCAAAAACCAGATCGGCGTCTGCAGTCAGGTGTCCTGTGAAGTTAACTATAGAACCGTCCCCTATTGAAGGAGGGAAGGGAAGGTACTGAGAAGAGGTTCCAGACATACCAAACACAAGTTAGCCAAGCAGACAGTTGTTTTCTTTGGTTAGGCCCAATGCAGCTGACCAACAAACTTGCACAATGCCTCAGACTGATGCTTATAAGCTCTTAATTATACTTTGCTGGTATCGTGAATATAGTTTAAGCCTCTTAGGTATAATGATATAGCTAAGATTATTTTACTTCTACATAATAGCCAATTACAACAGAGGTTGTTTACAATGTTTATCATATCTGGCATGTAAATACCTTGCAATGCCAGCTACAAAAGTGCCATGCAAATGCCTGTTCTCACTTTCAGGTGACATTGTAAATAAGAAGCAGACAGCATTATCGCCTGTAAATGTAAACAAACTTATTTCTCTTAGCAATTGGCTGAACAAGAAGTAGGATTGAGTGGACTTGTAGGCTCTGAAGTTTTACATTGTTTTGTTTTGGAATCCAGTTCTGTAAACAAAAAAAAAAAATCTACATTTGTAAATTGCACTTTCACGATAAAGAGATTGCACTACAGTACTCATGTGAGGTGAACTGAAAAATACCATTTCTTTTACAATTTTTACAGTGCAAATATCTGTACTCAAAAATAATTATATAAAGTAAGCACTGTACACTTTGTATTCTGTGCTGTAACAGAAATACATATATTTGAAAATGTAGAAAAACATCCAAAATATTTAATACATTTCAATTGGTATTCTATTGTTTAACAGTGCGAATAAAACTACGATTAATTTTTTTAATTGCGATTAATTTGTTTGAGTTAATCACGTGAGTTAACTACGATTAATGAAAATGAATATATAATGCTGGCAGAGAGAAAAAAGAAGGAAGATTTTAAAAGCCTCCATGTGTACGCCAAAAGAGGAGAGCGCGAATGAGATTCAGCTGCTTGAGATTACCTGCTGACTAGTGTTTTTGTAAATCACAGGGATGAGCCAGAGGAGACTGCCTGTGTCATCTACTGAAATTCTCACTGGTAACACTTCTCTGCAAATGTAAATAAATATCCCTTACACTACCTTCACCAGCAGTGCACTGGGCGGGGGGGAGGGGATGGGGGAGGGCAGTACTTTTTCTTCTCTCCAATAGTGGAAGAAGACTTGTCATAGAACTTTCCTAAATGCGGGCATTGTCCTGTTTTCACTAACAGAACCTTGCCTCAAAGTGAAAACTTTGCTTCTACTTTTTTTTCCCCCCCTCACTCCTCCATCATCATACTTGGACAGCAGCCTCCACCACAGTGTCTTGCCTTCAAGCATCAGACAGATTCCAGTGCAGTAGTACGACCCTTGCAATCACTCCCCAGGCCTCCAGAGCACTAACTCTGCTCATAAGTAGGCATGGAAGGATTAGATTTTTATCAGTCAGCAAACATCCATTTCACTACACACAAACCCACAAAAAAAATATTTCCAGTGATAACTGAAATTTACGGACAGGCAAAGTAAGCAAATGCTGCTTGAGACCTTAGAGTCCCACCTTCATGTATATAAAACAAGCTATAATTAATGCTGCACAAAGCACATATTTACAGCTCTGCTAAAACAAGACAGCCTATAAAGCTTTAACTTTTTGAATCTTAATGACTACTGTCAAATAATTCTCTGATCCCTCTCCCCATAGTTTCCCGCAACTGTGAAAAATTAAATAGATAAAAACAGAAAAATGCTTAAAAATAATATTTGCTAAAATTATTAGAAAAAAAATAAAAATTCTGCCAAGCCTTCTCAAACTACTGCTCCTAGTGACTTAGAGCAGAAGTCTGAGGGAATCTTTGAAGACAAGTAACAGAAAGCAGCTGCAATAGCAGTGAACTAGCTAACCAAGCCATTTTAACATGTTTTTGAATGCACTTTTCCTCCATCACAAGAGGTTATCCTTACATTCTTCAAAAGCGTCTATTTAGTTCTCACCAGAGAGTATCTCCCAAAGGGAAGCTGAAGGGCAGAGCCTACTGACCAGCTTCAATTCAAAGATGAATTTAGCCAGATGGTGCTTATATTCAGAGAGGCGTGGGTACCTGGTTATTGGCTCTTATGCACCGCACCACATGACACCCCCTACTACTCTAATGACCTCGGAAGGAGAGGTAATTAAACTGATAAACAGTTCAGAGATCAAATGGAGTTAGTTCCTTTTATGTAAAAAAAGTTAACATCCCCCAAACAAAATACATTTGAAGCCATTTGGATTTAACGGAATAAGGAAGCCTTCTTGTTTAAACTTCATTCTATGTTAAAGGCTTCTGTCTACCTCCACCTGGGGAGACAGCCCACAGCGTACACAATCGGATCTGTCTTCTGATCCTTTGTGAGGCAGCAGTTGCCTTGTCAGCCTTCTGACTCTCACTGTGGAGGACGGCTGCAGAAAAACATACAATTAGGTAACCTGGCCAAGCCTTCCCATTTAACTATGTATACAGTATGCAGCTCTCTTGTTAATGACCTCAGTAGCCACACAGACTGTAAAAGCAGACAGACCTTCAGACATGACATTACTCACTTCAGTGCCTCAGGACATGAGGGTTAAACCTCCCAAAGAGAATACCAAGTTATACAAGCTCCCAGCCACACACAGCTCAAAGTGCATCAGCAAGAGATTGCTAGTTCTTGGGAGGAAAACAGCCTAGATGGTTACATCTTAGGAAGAAATAGTGCTCCAAGGGAGACAGGTGGGACAGAGCTCCTTTACTTTGGGGGCTGGATGGCAAGCAGATGGATATCGAGTCTTTCACCTCTGAGTCACTGGTTAAATGGGACCCACGTTGGTAGTGACTAAAAGCGGTGATCATCCTTGTTTGTGCGTGTCACACACACACACACACACACACACACACACACACACACACAAACAGTTTTAGATAGAAAGAACTGCATTGCATTTTGGCACTAAGGTTCAGTGCCAGGGCACAGAAGGGGGAAGCCCCTCCAAATCAATGAAAAGCCCCTGAACAACAGTAACTTCTCAGCCCCACTGCAAAGGCCCATGCAAAATGTGTTGTGCTACAGGGCAGACAAATCCCCCCTCTGAAACTGTTAAAACCAGGACATCCTGTTGATGGGGTCTGTTTATTCATGGTCTCTGAGCTGTCTGGAAATGAGAACTGACAGCAGAGTCAATACAAGCAGTCTGTCCTCTCCACTCTGCACTAGACTCCATGTGCTGGCAATGTACCACATTGGCAGATCAAACCTACTCCCCTACATTTGGCACCCAGTCTTTTGGCATACATTTAATGTCAGTGTTTCCCTTCATTTCTTCTCTTCCCCTTTTCCAAAGTGACTTCTATCAATAAAGAAAACAACTGGAACAAATGGCCTGCCTCGCTCTATTGCACCGTATACCACAGAGAAGTATTCAGAATTATGGGACACATGCATTAAAACAAAAGTGACCTCCAGCACAGGCCCTTTCCTCATAGCTAATGATTGGCTAGAGGAGTTAAGGGCCTGAGCAATTTGACATCAAACCCATCTACACTGCTGCAGCGAGAAGTACCCAACTCAGAGGTCCATGTGGCGGTTTCTCACCCAACCTATTTACCATATTCTATAGCACCCTGAGCTGTGTGTGATGCAGGTGCATATTGGTATACTCAGCCAGACTTTCTAGCAGAGCATAATCAGTAACCAGTGGGAACGGTTTAATAATGAGCAATAATAATCAGCGCCACAGTGTTTGTTCAACCGACTATAGAACTTAATAGCTCAAAGCAGACACTAGATCACCTACTGTACCATGACTGAATAACGGTCACAGCAGTAACACCATTATAAGCTCTTTTCCAATCTGTAGTGTCACGTATGATGTTCTGTTTTGCCTCCATTATCAACTCACATCATGGAACTGAGTCAAATACCGGGGCCAACTTCATCTCTGTTGTAATTCCAATTATTTCACTTAAATTGCATTGGGGTTACCAGCTCCTGAAGTTTAAATTGTGCAGCACTGGAGGAAGCTTAGGTGTGTTTTAATTAATCCAGAACAAGGCTGACAAAGACATAATGTTTCTATTATTAGCCTTCATTTCAGTCAGCACGTGCCCCATTCAACATCTCCCTCCCACCAGCCCTTTATGTATCCGCTTTTCCCTGCGTGAAGTTACGTTCCCTGCTATAGCTTAGATGCGAGGCCACTGAGTGCTTGCAGTTGGGGGGAAAGTCCTAAACATGACTGATCGATCCCTCTGTCACTCAGTGACCCAGGCTGATTTGTGCCTGGGATTATAGTAAAAGGGGACGCTGAGGCTCCAGGTGGGATCTTCTCCATCTCCCACCCCTGACTGTTGTTCAGGTAACACTATAGAATTCACAAAAAAGGGGCGGGGCTCTAGTATAAAAGCAGGGGGCTAACATTTTCAGCCCTTGGATTGGTTTGGTTTTTCCTCCCCAATGTATAGCAGATGATCTGTATAGCAGATGCTTCCTTTGTTAGTTTTAGTTTTGTTAAAAAAAATATTATAATATATATGAGTTCTTAACAATAAAACTTCACCCTGGAGCTAGGCTCTTAATTGTACATTAATTTGGCTGGCAGACTGCCCTTTTTCATTTGTTAACACCAGTAGGCTTTTCTCTTCAGTTCTGGGGAATGCAAGCAGTTCGGTCTCTTGGGAAATACAACTCTAAATTTACGTTGATTGTAACATTACAGATCTTATCAAATGTGCACTCCTGATTCATATAGGACTAATATATACTCATGGTCATTTCTTTAGCCTGAGCCAAGGAGCAGCTTGGGGACACGAATCTCAAACTAAAAACAGGACTAGCAATTCTTTCCTTTGTCCACCAAAGAGGATGGGGTCCCCAGGAGGGTTCTAACTGCATTATCATAAGGGACCTGTATATAAAATGAGCAGCCTCATACTACTCTTCCATGTCTGATGTACATATAGTAATCAATCTAAAGCTATATGACGAAGCATGACACAGACACTGTGTAGATTTAAATGTCTGTTATAGACCTTACATCAAGTATACTTGGGGTGGTTATACTAAAACCGAACAGTTGGGTGAATAAGTCGAGAAACTAATTATGGGAACTGATTGTTATTGTCTTAAATCTGTTTTAGCCACCATTATTTTTGGAACATGTTCATCTTATGTGAATTGGATATGATTGGGTTTCTTACGAAGATGTATGCATTGCCCATACTGGGAAAACTACTGTTTTTTTGGCACTATTCATGCTGATAGGAGAGAGATTCTTAATCACAACATGCTGCATGGGTGACTGCCTGATTTTATTGTTTCTCATCTCAAATTTAAAGAAACCATGTAGAGTATGCTGCTTTTCCATGGGTCCAGATGATGAAGATGTCATCAATGTAGCGCAAACAAAGTAGGGGCATTAGGGGACGAGAGCTGAGGAAGCATTGTTCTAAGTCAGCCATAAAAATGTTGGCATACTGTGGGGCCATGCAGGTACTCACAGCAGTGCCGCTGATTTGAAGGTATACATTGTCCCCAAATGTGAACCCATGGAAAAGAAGCCCTTGAGGAATTCCACCATGATTCCAACAATTTCAGTCCTACCATCAACCTCAGCCTGGACCAGTCCACACAAGAGATCCACTTCCTGGACACTACAGTGCTAATAAGCGATGGTCACATAAACACCACCCTATACCGGAAACCTACTGACGGCTATTCCTACCTACATGCCTCCAGCTTTCATCCAGACCACACCACACGATCCATTGTCTACAGCCTAGCTCTACGATACAACTGCCTTTGCTCCAACCCCTCAGACAGAGACAAACACCTACAAGATCTCTATCAAGCATTCTTACAACTACAATACCCACCTGCTGAAATGAAGAAACAGATTGACAGAGCCAGAAGAGTACCCAGAAGTCACCTACTACAGGACAGGCCCAACGAAGAAAACAACAGAATGCCACTAGCCATCGCCTTCAGCCCCCAACTAAAACCTCTCCAACGCATCATCAAGGATCTACAACCTATCCTGAAGGACGACCCATCGCTCTCACAGATCTTGGGAGACAGACCAGTCCTTGCTTACAGACAGCCCCCCAACCTGAAGCAAATACTCACCAGCAACCGCACACCACACAACAGAACCACTAACCCAGGAACCTATCCTTGCAACAAAGCCCGTTGCCAACTGTGTCCACATATCTATTCAGGGGACACCATCATAGAGCCTAATCACATCAGCCACACTATCAGAGGCTCGTTCACCTGCACATCTATCAATGTGATATGTGCCAGCAATGCCCTTTTGCCATGTACATTGGCCAAACTGGACAGTCTCTACATAAAAGAATAAATGGACACAGAACAGATGTCAAGAATTATAACATTCAAAAACCAGTTGGAGAACACTTCAATCTCTTAGGTCTGTAATCGAGTGACCAAAAAGTTGCAATTCTTCAACAAAAAAAACTTCAAAAACAGACTCCAACGAGAGACTGCTGAATTGGAATTAATTTGCAAACTGGATACAATTAACTCAGGCTTGAATAGAGACTGGGAGTGGATGGGTCATTACACAAAGTAAAACTATTTCCCCATGTTTATTCTCTTCCCACCCCCCACTGTTCCTCAGACGTTTTTGTCAACTGCTGGAAATGGCCCACCTTGATTATCATGCTACGAAAGGTTCTCCCCCTCCACCCCCCGCTGCTCTCCTGCTGGTAATAGCTCACCTTAAGTGATCACTCTCCTTACAGTGTGTATGGTAACACCCATTGTTTCATGTTCTCTATGTATATAAATCTCCCCACTGTATTTTCTACTGAATGCATCCGATGAAGTGAGCTGTAGCTCACGAAAGCTTATGCTCAAATAAATTTGTTAGTCTCTAAGGTGCCACAGGTACTCCTTTTCATATTAGTTTTAGAAGTCTAACATTTTACTCACAGATAGAGTCTTGATATATACATCATACAATATATTTGATATATCAACAGTATCATGCATAATAAAAATATGTAACGTATAGGTCATCTGAGCCTGAAAGGTCACAAAACATATTACAGTTACATACACAACCACTGAAAAGATGTCACTTGTAAGGTGGAGACCAGCAGCTAACCACTTACAGCACCCTTCAACAACAGTGGGGAAAGGAAATATTTTGGCCAAGAACACAAAAGCAAATCCCCTAATTCTTACAAAAAGAGTACCCTGTGATCGCTGATGTTCACACAACCCCATCAGATCTCCTGTTTCTTCCACCATCAGTTCTAGTTTTGAGTTCTTCACAGTTCATAGACTGAGTGGGGCAAAGAATCAATCTGAAGTCTGTGTTGGAGCCAGGAAAAGGAGGACGGAAGCAAATATGCTGATATACAGAAATACTGTGATGGGTAGTACACAGTTCCACCACAGCTAACATTAAATTCA
The DNA here is from genome assembly GCF_015237465.2 of Chelonia mydas. Classification (NCBI taxonomy): domain Eukaryota; kingdom Metazoa; phylum Chordata; order Testudines; family Cheloniidae; genus Chelonia; species Chelonia mydas. Next base: position 23,374,479 of record NC_051246.2, on the reverse strand, counting down.
TTATTATAAAGTTTATCCAAGGCAACCACTACAAACCACCACCAAAAGTCAGTGATGACAACATTCTAAAGTTGGTTTTAAACCGGAAAATAAGTGTTACCAAAAACAGTTATTACAAATCAGTGAAGAGGGATTTCATGGCAGCATTGAGAATGTGCTGGTTCCCCCTCAAACTCCAGCTGCTCCCTAGAATGAGATGCAAGATCAAGGGAAGTAAACACTACTTATACCATAGTTCACAACCGTTGTAACCATGCAATTCTGATTTTGTTCTTAGCATTTCTGCTTTTTTGCAGCCTTATCACCTGTGGGTAGCTCTAGATATGCTTAATAAAAAACCTGCATGGAGACCCTTAAATAAGGATGCACAGCTCTCAATTTGCTCTAAGTTTTGCATACTACAGTACTTCTGTTCATCTACCTAGGTATCCACAAGATCACCACCATAGCTTCTAATCACCTCGAAATCTCTATTGGATATTATCCTCACAACACCTCTGTGAGACAGGGAAGTGTTAACTCCATTATACAGACGGGAACAGAGGCACAGAGAAATTAAGTGACTTGCTCAACATCACACAGGCTGAGGCTGAGCCAGGAACTGAACTGACATCTTCAATATCACACTACACTGTCCCTCCTAGCCAGCTGCACACTGACTCAGCCACCCACATATTTTTCTGCTGTCCACTTCCTCTACTATATACCCATTTAGTTCTCACACATGGACTAGTTTCCCTCTATTGCGGGAAAGATCAAACCTTGTAATTAGCAACACCATAAGTCTTATTCGCAAAAAGAAAAGGAGGACTTGTGGCACCTTAGAGACTAACCAATTTATTTGAGCATGAGCTTTCGTGAGCTACAGCTCACTTCTTCGGATGCATACTGTGGAAATTGCAGAAGACATTATATACACAGACACCATGAAACAATACCTCCTCCCACCCTACTCTCCTGCTGGTAATAGCTTATCTAAAGTGATCATCAAGTTGGGCCATTTCCAGCACAAATCTGAGGCCTGATATAGGCACAGTTTTTGTATCCGAATAGCTGTCAGTTCGGGATGTGATTTTTTTTTTAAACCACTATATATTTATACTGATGCAACCCCCTAGCGTGGGCACAATTATACCAGTACAAAAGTGTCTCGTACCAGTGTAAGTTATTTCTCTTGCAATATAGGAATAAACTATACAGGAGGGGTAATCAATTGTCAAGGTCCAACCAAGGTCCAGACTCCAGAGAAAATAATACAAAAACCAACAACGATAATGAGTAAATAAAAAGATTTTGCGATCCGTTCAAAAGTAAGTGTCTGGTGGTCCGGATTTGGCCACAGACCGCCTAGTGACTATCCCTGCTATACTGGTATTACTGTATTGCTTTAACAAATACCAGTATATCACTTTAGTAATACCAGTCGTACAACTTGTATGTTTAGAAAAAGCCTTAGCAAGAGTATGTTCTCAACAGGTGTATTTGGCTGCTGACCGTGGTTGCTCTACTATTTCAGCTGAATGTCCCCATAAAGTCTCTGGACACGCAGAGGATTTATAAAGGATGTAAGTGTTCCAGTGTTGGTGCTGTACACAAGTATTGGAAGAACAAGCCTTTAAGTAGGTCCTCTGAAGTCACCATTCATGAATAGCAGGTGACCAACAGAAGCTTCCTCTACAGAAGTCAGGGGACACTTACAAGCCTTCATATACCACATGCAACTAACGTCGAACATAAAACAATCCTAAACAGATCATTTCTACTGGGGAAGCAGGGTTCTCTTTCACAACACAATTCTCTGCCCTGCCAAGTCTCTACACTTTTAAAGCTCAGGTCACTTCTAGGATGACCACCACCTAACGAGGTGGGATCCCTTTCTCTGCAACTAACCTGCTTGTATCCTTCCCATCCGACGACTTGCAAACCACACTTAGCGTTTAAACTAGCCTTAAGTTTAGAGACTATTCCCACGTAAACATTTAAAAAGATCCAAAATACTTCCAGGGTTACTTACAATAACCCTGGACACCCAACAGAACAGTCAAAAAGACAGCAGGGTTCACATCATGGAGACTTCTGCGGCTAGAGTTCTCTTTCATCTGGAAAGCGTCACCAATTTTGGTCAGGGAAGCGGCTGTGGAGATGCCTAACCCATTCTGAACTAGTCTTAAATGATTATATATTTAAGAGCTGTCAGCCACTGGTGGAACCCTATTAAAAGTTAGGGGTCATTTTCACATAAGCCTCTAATACTGTGCAAGTTTCGTATGGGAAGGGCAAATTTAGAGACCCATTTTAAAATTTTGGACCTGTAAAAGACCAAAGGAATAAACTTAGTTGAGAAGGGGATTGGTCTATCACCCTATATCATGGCACTTTGGCAGTAACTCATTCCTTCTGGGAGCTGTTTCATTGGGAGAGCTGTCTAAACGGAGGAACATTTTAATGAAGTAAAGTGAAGGACTTCCCATTTTTGAAGGCTGTGCATGAACATCGTTGGCTGGTATTTAAAAAATGGTTGTAGGAGATGCTTATGGCTATCTTAGTGAGGAAGGAGTGTGCAAAAAACTGCACCCTTTTCTGATAAAATAATCTTTACCATGCTTGTGTATAATATTAACGCAGATTCTTCAGCATCTTTTGGGTAAGCACCACCACAATTTTGAAGCAGACTATGAATTTAGTGATCTCTTCCATGCTCTTCACAAAACCACTACAGAGGTCTGGCAGGACTGCAGACACTAGTTGAGAGAGGCCCAGAACTGGAACAACAGAATATGGCTGAAGAGCATTGGCAGAGCTCTATGGGAGAAGCTTGCCCGGCCCCAGCCTCAGCCCTCTTACCCATTGGCACCCCCGCCCCCAGAGCCACAGCTCCCCTCCTGGCCACAGCTCTGGGAAGGCAGGAGGCGCGAACAGGGGTAAAGCGGGGTGCAACCCTCAAATGTTTGGGGACTACTGCTCTGGACAATTATATTTCTCTTTCCACTTCACAAGCACAAGATTAAGAGGCTGAAAGATAACCAAGACACAAATTGATAAAATAAATAGAACAGATAGTTGGATGCTACTTTAAGAGACTGTACCATCAAACGTGAGGGGGTGGTGCTATGGTAGGGGTAAGATAAAGAATGAAATATTTAATCCCTTACTATCATTACAGCAGCATATCAACAGCTCCTAAAGTCAAGGATGCATTATAGCAATGGTTCTGCCCTACATAATGCAGGTAACATTGTATGAGCTGTTACCCGCCAATGCATTCTGTAGTCTATCTGTCCTGGGTATTTAAATGCGCTCACCACACGCTCCCACACTATTACCCTAGCTTCGGAGTGCCTCACAATCTTTAATGTATTCATGGGTGGTGGGTATCACAGAACAGGGAGGCTTAAGTTTCCCCAGACCTCCTCCTCTTCCCCCATGGCGGAGGCCCTGGGCTGGAGCTAGTGGGGGCTGGCCTGTTGCCAGGGACTCTGGGCAGCTGGAGCTGGTGCTTGCACCGCCCACCAGCCTGATGCTGGGGCAGGTCTGCACCACCTGCCCAGTGCTCTAGGACCTGGGGATCTACACTGCCTGCCCACCTCGCGCTCCGGGGCTGGAGGTGCTCGGGTGGCGCGTGGCTGGGGGAGAGGGGGCTGCCGGCTGTGGGGGAGGGAGGGAGCCTCTGGGCTCCAGTGGGTGAAGGGGGACTGGAGGGGCAAGGCCTCGGGCAGAAGGGGTGAGCCCGACCAGAGGCTTGCCTTCCCGAGCTGGCAGCTCACTTGGTCACCCATGAATGTATTTATCTTCACAATAGGACTTCCTTACCTCAGAGGGTTATTACCCTCATTTGCACAGAACTGAGGCACAGAAGACTCTAAGGATACATCCACACTGCAATTAAAAACCCAGGGCTGGCCCCTGCCAGTTGACTCAGGCTTGTGCCTGAGGCAGCTGGCATGAGCCACCCCTGGGTTTTTAATTACTGTGTAGACATACCCTAAGGGCCACGCCAGAGGCCACACAGAAATCCTATTCAGAGCAGCATATCAAACTCACTTCTCCTGTGTCCCAGGCTAGAACCCTAACCACTAAAACAATATTTCCCACCACATTGGATAAGGGAAGCCAGACTCCAGGCACGAAAGCATAAATGCTGGGTAAAGCAGTTAACTAAGCTCCAGGAGCCTAGATGCCTGTTAACATTACTAGACATGTGTGTCAGCTAATGCTGGGGTTGTATTCCCTAAAATAACATTTCAATCTGCATGAAGACTGAACAATACTGTTCATTAGAGATGTTTCATGAGTGACTGGTCTGCACATTTCAAAGAGACTTTTGGAATTTTAAGTGGCCTCTCATGTATGGGCATTTAAAGAGAGGGTCACAAAAATCAACCCAAATCCGACACATGAATACCGCCAACCTTCCACAGAATCTGACAGAGATAATGTCTCAGGCAAGGGTTTTTCATTTTGATGAAAAAGTACTTGAGTTTGCAGTTTTAAAGGCATGAGCTCAGAAGAGGTACTTTGTGTAATGCTTCCCTCTTATGTGGTTTCTTTAATGGAGCCTTCATTAAGCCATGAAAGGGAAAAAATTCTTAATTCATTCAACATGTGTTCAGCCTCTAGGGGTTTAATCAAAATCTTTTTCCCCTGTTACCATTTAATGTTTAGAAGACCACTTTCAATCTGGTTTGACTAGGAGAAGCACCACCAATTTTTCACATGTGGACTTTATTGCAAAGTTCTCTGCTATATATATAATCTCCCAAAGAGCACATATGCAGGCAATAATTTGGGGAAAGACTTTCTAACAAAGGCTAAAAAGCTCCACAAGTAGGGATTTATTTATTTATTTTGAGAGACTGCTATATATAGCAACACTATACAGCACTGCTAATCCTCAGCAGCATGTGCTAAGTAAGAGTATTCTCTAAGAGATATTCAGGACTAATTTGAGGGTGCGGGGGGGGGGGGGGGGGGGGACGGGGAGCAGAATTCCCTTCCTCCAATAAAAGCTGTATTTCTGGCCCTCTATTCCCTATGGCACAATGCAACAGAAACATTTAAGCATATGCATCATCCCAGTTACGTATTTTGGCACATTATGCACATGAATGAAATATTAGAGTTCCAGAACAATTCCAGATACTCTGCCAATGACCATGGACAATACTCTACAGTTCACTACCGCCTCTTCCTGGCTACAGTGAAGGAAAGGGTTTGGCCTGGTGCCGAGTAGCAGGTCTGTTTCATTACGACTAGTTCAAACACAAACTGTTTGTTTGCAGTAGCTATGGTTGCATGTAATTTATTAGCGTGTATCTGATTTTCATTGTATTGCACAGGACAAATATACAAGAGGCAATTGGGAGTGGATGGTTCACATGATTGGAAATAAGATCTACAGGAGTGCCTTTCATGTCTACGGTGCAGTAGGTCACTAGTTCTAACCCAGTGCAAGGTCTCACTTCTTATCAAATGTTTAAGTGGCTTGCGTGTGTTGAGTTGGTGGCTTTCATCTTTTCCTAGCAGTCAGAAGTCCCTGTGACAATCCATAACCAAAATCCACACCTTTCTTTATGGTTTCAGGCAGACTTCAAGTACTGAACAAGTATGGAGACAAATCTCTTCCCCTAAGAGGTGTCATTTGAGTCAGCGTGGATGCACATTGGCAAAGACAGCAGGGGGAAAGTCAGCTATGCTGTCTCACAGGCCATACCCATTCAAGGATAAAGAACACGAAATCTGGCAACAGATATAATCCAATACTTTTCACCAGCACTAGATTCTCTCAAAAAACAGGAGAGAAAATCCTAGCAAAGCCAACTTCCTGTGCATAAAGGATATTTAACTTAAGAAAACAGATTTTTGTTCAATTTGGAAATTTATAATTGTTTTCTAAGAGTAGTACGCATTTTGATTTTAAATTAGGAAGTGGCCCTACTTCTTCACACAAAGCAGAACAGTGCGCTTGTCTGGCACATAAGTAACACCCTTGATTAGTGTTCTGTTTAGGAAACTCCATTTCAGAATGACAAAAATATAGTAGATACAGGGCATTCAGACCAATCACTGCTACTGGAGTGAGTAAAAAGAAAAGGAGGACTTGTGGCACCTTAGAGACTAACCAATTTATTTAAGCATGAGCTTTCGTGAGCTACAGCTCACTTCATCGGATGCATGCTGTGGAAATCGCACAAGACATTTTATACACAGACACCATGAAACAATGCCTCCTCCCACCCCACTCTCCTGCTGGTAATAGCTTATCTAAAGTGATCATCAAGTTGGGCCATTTCCAGCACAAATCCAGGTTTTCTCACCCTCCGCCCTCCCACAAACAAACTCACTCTCTTGCTGGTAATAGCCCATCCAAAGTGACCACTGTCTTCACAATGCATATGATAATCAATGTGGGCCATTTCCTGCAGAAATCCAGGTTCTCTCACCCCCCTTCAAAAACCACACACACAAACTCACTCTCCTGCTGGTAATAGCCTATCCAAAGTGACCACTCTCCCTACAACCTGCACGAAAATCAAAGTGGGCCATTTCCAGCACAAATCCAGGTTTTCTCACTCCCCCACCCCCATACTCACACAAACTCACTCTCCTGCTGGTAATAGCTCATCCGAAGTGACCACTCCCCCTACAATGTGCATGATAATCAAGGTGGGCCATTTCCAGCACAAATCCAGGTTTTCTCACCCCCCCCCCCCCCCACTTGTGCGATTTCCACAGCATGCATCCGATGAAGTGAGCTGTAGCTCACGAAAGCTCATGCTTAAATAAATTGGTTAGTCTCTAAGGTGCCACAAGTCCTCCTTTTCTTTTTGCGAATACAGACTAACACGGCTGTTACTCTGAAACCTGGAGTGAGTAAAGTCATTGATTCCTCATGGCATCTGAAAAGAGGCTGTAACCTCCTCCATCTGATTAGCCAAGACAATACTCCAAACTTCTTGTTTTCGAAGCTGGGAATTAGATTGAACACTGTCATCCCTGCCACATCGTCTCCATCAAGCAACTACATGGATAAAAATTTATCATTCCAATAGTGCTTATATGAAGCCCAATTTTCATGCTTGTGAAGTAGATCAGGAGTTTAAGAAAAGCCTTCTAAATGCCAGCTTATTCCAAGCTTGGTGCTCAAACCCACAAAAAAGTCTAACACCAGCCTGTTATTTCTGACACCGGGAGATGAAAACGATAAGCTAGGCATATACCATGATATTCATTAACTCTGAATAGTGGACTTCATCACACTCGAGGAAAGTTCAATTAGCTTTCAACAAACAAGTCAACTCCCTGATTTATAAGAAATCATATTTCAAACTCTGAATGCTTAGCAGAATTCTAATTGTCATTTTTGGCCATATTTTAATCTTGCCTCACTGAGGCTCCCAGTTTAACCAAATACAATACCTCGAAGGCAAATCCTTCTTGTTTGCTTCCAGTCCTCAATGCTATGAAATCTATAAAAATGAATTTATTTTTTCACTTCTACAACCTGATTCTGAGGATTCCAGGAAACAGCTGCAATTTGGGATTTAAAAAAAAATTCTATATTCAAAAGAAGAAGTTTATAGCGAAAACAATATAAGAAATGTTGAGCTATTCATTCAGACTAAAACTGATGCTGTGAGAATAAGGGGCCCTTGCTCATTCCCAGAGCTTTTGGAAAACACAAGCCAAATCCTCTCAGAAAAAGCAAACACATCAGATTCCTCAACCAGTACAAGCCATTAAATGTGTAGTTTTCAGGCAGTTAAAAGTGTTCCAACATAGGATCAGTCAGTCATGTACTAGAAATTCATGATGGAAAAGACCTTTAGGTCGTCTGATCCAGCCTCCACAGATCCAATTCCCTTATTTAAATTTTCATTGGCTGATTTTATCTTCCTCTTACGGTCCAGTGTGGAACATAGACAAAAGTTCCAAATCTTGCCTCAGCTCTCGCCAAGTATACCCCAAGATGTAGGCCTTACACCAAAAGCTTCCAATTGCTGCAGTACCTGGCACTCTCCACCCCAATGCCTATTTGCATACTGAAAAGAACCACCTTCCACACTGTTTCCACCACTCCCTCCCACACATGCAGAATGAGAGAAAAGTAGCCATGACTGGCACTATGTATCGATGCTCTCTCTGCTTAGTACCAAGCCAGTGGGAAAACAAGGAATGAATGACTGTTTGTCAAGGGGAGGAGGAGATTCCTACTTGGCTGTGCAGCTTGTGGCTCAATCCTCAGCGATTCCTCTTTGCACAGACACATATTAATTAATATGATGCCTAAGGCAGGGGCCAAAAACAGAACATGCAAGACGATAAGGCAAGCTGCACAGCATATGGTACGTAAGAGCCAAGGAATTCCACAGGAAAACCCCTCTTAAGAAAAGGCTTTCAGGACATCCAGAAAAGAAGCTTTAAAAAAAAAAAAAAAAAGATTATGAGTCTCAAGACTGATCGTATGCTAGTTCTTGTCTATTAAGCTACTTTGTTCTTCCATTACCCATTTCTCTGGACAGAAGAGAAGGGGTTTATTTACAGCCCCTTTTATACTCCAAGTATCTCAAAAAAAATAAGTTAGATTGATTCCACACTCACTTAAGTGCTCTCACAGGGTATGTATGTATAGTATTACATATTGGGGGGGGGGGATTCAGGATTTGGCCTATTCTATAATACAATATTTTGGATGACTACAGCACCAGTCACCCTTTCATTTTACAAATAGGAGATAGGTGAGGAATATCTCCAGCCACCACTGAAATGCAGCAGCTGATTAACTGAACAGCAACGCAACTTAATATCTTGCCATATGAAGTGAATGCTGCTATGTCTTGCTGAGCCATTAGAAGACATTTTAGAAAGCAAGAGTGCCTGCTCCCTACTGTGTGGTACAGAGGGAAGGCAAGGGGCCATACAGACAAGGAACTGTGGCTTTGAAAGATGATCTCTGCCCCATACCAGGCACAGAACCACCTCTGTCCCTTCAAAACCATATCTAGATAGCCAAGCAACAGAAATAGTGAGCATAACCAGGGAGAGGCTCTATGCAAACTTGAAAAACTAGTATTAGTTAATACCCCTTCATGCAGTAGTCACTTCTTCATGCTGGGATTCCCACTGGTGTAAGCAGAGTGCAGCCCAACAGCCTGCTGTTTTGACTTTACAGTGCGGCAAAGCAGGGTAAGGAAAGCAGAAGACCCAAGAAGTGTGTGGAAGATGATCCACAAGTCCAGCCAGGACTCTACAAAAAACTTTAGCTTTACAGTTCCTTAATTTCCCGTGGTTTCCATGACCCTCGGTCTGCACAATTCTCTGGCCTCTACTTGTTTTCATGACTGAAACACCACATTTCTGCTGGTCCAGCAGCACCAGGGAGAAGGCAGACCAATATACATGTTTCAAGAACTGATGGCTTTTAGATTTTGTCCCCCTCCATGTTTTTATGCCAGAGGAGACACATGGACCAATATTATCCAAGTTTAAAATCAGCCAGAAGAACAGAGTTAAACACGCTAGTCTTATAAAAATATGCCATAGGATCTTAACAAGGAGGTCAGAGACTAGATTTTTCATTTCATCCAAAAAATCCAAGTCGCCAAGCAACACCTAAACTTTCCTTGGCAATCCCCCATATAAATAATGACCCAGCACGTGTCTGCATAGCTTGCAAGAAATCAATTCACAGCACAAGGTGTTACAGCTTCAGGTGGAGGCTTCCTCTCACATAAGAGTGCTGCTTTAGCAGATCATGGCAGAATCTCAGGTCCTCCTTCACTCCCCACATGCCAAAATAAATAGGAAACTAAGTGCGAGTTCCATCCTGAACTGCACTGAATCCTTTACTGACCTTCAGGACTGGTTTTGTTATGGTCGCTTCCAACTGTGGTCTACTACATTTCCAACGGATTTATAGACAGAAAATTTGCAAGCTCCATAGCGAGCGGATAGTGAGGTATTGCTCTAACAATTCCTTGTCATGGCGCATACACTCACATTCACTTACCCTACTAGTTTTCAGTTAGCTTAAGTAGTTCTTTGTGGCCCAAAGACCTAAAATTGCCTATTTAATAGATGCCAAGGAATTCCTCTGAGACTGGATTATCAAATTGCTGAAGGAAAAAAAAACCTAGAAGCTTAATCCTGGTACGACTCCAATGCACAGCACTCAGCCTCGGTCTCCACCGCTCAGATGGTATTAAACCAGGGGCCAAATACAGCTTGGAAGTTTTTGGATTAGGAATAGGTGCTCTGTTCTGCTTTGAGTATCAAATATTAGCTGAAAGGGCACTGCCAAAATGGGATCTATGCATTCCCCCTTCTCATGGACAAATCATTTGTTGTACTGGCACAGACAGACTGCTACACTTCTATTGTGTAAAGGGAAAAACAGATCCTAGGCAGGTGAGAATTTCCCTGCTTGTATTTTCTATTGCAGGAAACGCTTCTGGGAGTCAGTTTTTCACCTTGGGGGAGGCAGAGCAGAAGGGAGATTTAAAAAAAAAAAAAACCCCAATGCTTTTGGCATTAAGCAGCAGCAATCTATATAAGTGTTTCCCTTTCCAAACCTAAACACACAGTAAGCTGGGCTTTTCACAGAGGGAGCCAAAACGAGAGTTTCTTTCTAAAGAAGAAAAGGAGTACTTGTGGCACCTTAGAGACCAACAAATTTTACTCCTTTTCTTTTTGCGGATACAGACTAATACAGCTGCTACTCTGAAACCTTTCTGAAGAAGGTTTCAGTAGGATTAGATTTGAGAGTAAATTTTGCCCAGATATCCTCGTTCAAAAGTTTTTTTTTAAAAGTCTCTTCAGATTTTACTACCCTTGTTTGGTACAACAATAAGGGAGGATAGGTCAATCAACGGCTATTAGCCAGGATGGGAAGGGATGGTGTCCCTAGCCTGTGTTTGCTAGAAGCTGGGAGTGGAAGACAGGGGATAGATCACTTGATGATTACCTGTTCTGTTCATTCCCCCTGGTATTGGCCACTGTCTAAAGACATGACACTGGGCTAGATGGACCTTTGGTCTGACCCAGCATGGCTGTTATGATAGGTTGCTGCCCAAAGAGGCTTCAAAAGACAGCAGAGTCTAAGGGAATGAGATTCTTGGCAACATATCCAGTATATGTTAAATGTTAAAATCTAAATCATAAATTCATAGACAATGAGCTGATCTTACCAGACTATGGTCAAACAGGAAGATATGGACCTCGAATCAAATGCTTTCAGAATGCACAAAATTACATATTTTACTTTTTAAAAAAACTGAATGCAAGTAATCAGTGTAAATTCCCTTTTATTCCACAAAGTCAAGTGTTTTGCCTTACTTTGGATAGGTACTTAGAACACACAGGTAGGAGCAGAAGGGGGCCAGAGAGTCTAAAACTGTATTAACTTTAAGTGCCATTGTGTAGCCAATTAGTTCATTTTATCATCTATTTATCATTGTGTTACTTAGTGGTATGATCAACTCATATGCTATGTCATATATAATCAATGTATACTAAATAGATTTAAGTTGTAGGATTAGAGAAGTAGAAGACTGATATGTATTTAACAGTGATGAGCGTGTATTAGGTATATAAGTAAAGCCTGGCTGTAATGCAAGGTCTATAGGCAGAGGCATGTAAGATTTTAGCTTAGCCATACCAGGCCATAAAATTTAGAACACTTGACATGAGTGAGTGACCTAGGAATAACCCTATGCCAGTAAGGTTACAAGATTACTGGAAAGATTGTGCCAATGGGTAACGTTCCAGAAAAACAGATTGCCATGTGCTGTCCAAGACCACAAAACACCTGACTGTAACCTCATAGGATATCCTAATTTAACCGCAGGTTACCATGGGCACATGTTATGCATAGATGCTAATGAAAATAAGGGGAACTAAGTAACAACCTATGAAAAACGGGGCACCCCAATACTCATAGGGTGCAGAAGTACAAATAAGGAAAAGAGGGTTCAAACTCTCATGCATATGCATAAGGTGTTAGGTGTGGTCAGAATATAAGAGAGGTTCCCTAGTCAGGTGAAAGTGGGAAAATGCCGTGGGAAAACCCCAGCAGAAACCACCCTTCTATCAATGTTTATCTGTTGAGAGATCCATCAAACTCTAGAATATCTTTGGGGATGTGAGTATGACTACAGTATTAGTCACTGCATGGGTTTTTGAAGGATTTATATGTGCAAGGGTAATTGTAACTTTACTTATTGCTTTAATATAACTTGTAGTACAGATAAGACTTTGTCCTTGATTGTGTCTGTGGTCACTGCCCTTGGTTTTCGTGCGTTCCTGGAGTCTCCAAATTTGAGAAAAGCACCAGAGGGGATTTTCACTCTGGTGAGCTTGAAACTGTAGCAACAGGGGTTGAACCCACTGTGGTTTAAACAGTTCAATTAAAATAAAAGGCTGCAATTGGAAGAGCCTTTATGATCAAAACAACTGAAGACATCAGGGATCTATTGTTCTTTAGACTTTTCTACATAAGCCATGTTAAAACTGCAATAAAGATGCTGTAGAATATATATACTTGTAACCCAAGCGAACAGAATGGCTTTTCCTTGTATCCACAAGCATATGAAGCCTGAACATCTGTCAAGCCTTAAGTAATTCACATACTGTACGTATGATGACTTCATCATCACTTTAATGCAAAAAAAAAAAAAAAAAAAATGAAGGGAAAGCATTTTCATCACATCACAGGTCTTACCACTGCTGCCAAGCGATGTCCTGACTGATGATTATATTGCAAGCAAATCATGGAGGAGAGGGGAATCCCTTAAGATGTGCTCAGTTCACAAGTGGGGGGTTAGACAAGCAGTAGCAACTGCACTTCAGTGAAGAATAAATACAGATTTTACACATTAAAACACATTCATTCAAATGCCTTTACAGAGTTCCTCTAGACCAAGTAACTAATTTGCCAATATGCCTTAATGGATCAATACATACACCCATCATTGCTCTTCTTGTTTAGGGAAAAGCCTGTTCCAGTTTGTTTGTTTTTAAATTACATGTTTGGGTACAGGAGCCAAAAGAGCCATGGATACATCTTCACTGCAGAAGTAACTCAGGCTGTCGCTCGGGTGTAGTCCTAAACCCTCATCCACACATACAAACAACCCTCACCCAAGCTGAGTGATGGTTCAGTTCAGGCTAGTTGGTTTGTCTGCGGCTGTAGGATAAAACCTGAGTGAGGCTTTCACTTGGGCTGGTAACCCACTCAATTTGCAATGAGGACAAAGGCTAAATCATTCAAGTGCTGACAGTCCTCCAATGCCTTTCAACAATTCCTCCCATGTGCCCAGGACAGACAAGTTCTCCCACAATTCACAGAGCAAGAATCAGAGCTTCTCAACTTACTGCAGCACAAAGGACCATGGGATATACTCCCAGAAACCCTGGCAACACACTGGAGAAAGTGCAGCACCAATGAGGACACGCTAACTCAGGCAGAGCTTGCCAGTGTGGCTGCTGCTCACCAGTCACCCAAGTTAACTCTCAAGACATACTCTCAGATGCCAATCACCCAAGTTAACGCTGAAGACATACTCCAAGTGTGATGCTTGTTGACTCCATTCATATATTCAACGTCCAGAACACTTTTACCTCTTGGTTTTGCAACCGTCCAAGCTCTGGACACAAGTCAAAAGGCTTAGAGGTACACCTCTACCCCAACATAACGTGACCCAATCTAATGAGGGTTCGCATACAACGCGGTAAAGCTCCGACACGCTGCTCTGAGCAGTGTGTTAAGGGTGCCGGGCCGGGCCGGGGAAGAGGGGTTGGATAAGGGGCAGAGGGGCCCCCCCCAGGGTTTGGGAGGCAGAAGCTGGGGGGGGGGCACTTTTGGGGGCCCCACAGTCCCAGAGTGGCCCGAGGGATTAGCGGGGGCCCGGGAGCAGCCCACTCCGCTTCCCTCACCCCGGCCCCAGCCGTGTCGCTCGCGGGAGGGGACTTGGGGGAAAGGATCCCCCCTGCACTCACTGGCAGTGGTGGAAGTGGAGCAGCCCAGCCCTAGCCCATTCCAGTCCGCCAGCTCCCAGCCACGGTGCTCCACTTCCCGCTGCAGGTGAGTGCAGGACCTTTCCCCACCCCCAGTGACATGGCTGGGGCTGGGGCCGCATCACTCCACTTCCCACCGCCGGTGAGTGCGGAGGGCGTCCTTTCCCCAACCTCCCCGCACTCACCGGCGGCGAGAAGCAGAGCAGCCCGGCCCCAGCCCGCTCCGCTCTGCCAGCTCCCAGCCATGGCGCTCCGCTTCCCGCCGCTGGTGAGTACGGGGGGGTGGGAGGGGGAACGTGTCCTTTCCCCAACCTCCCCACACTCACCGGTGGCAGGAAGCGGAGCGCCGCGGCTGGGAGGTGGCAGAGTGGAGCGGCCTGGGACCACGTTGCTCTGCTTCCCGCCGCTGCCAGTGAGTGCCTGTGAAGGGGCGGTGGGTGTGGATAGGGGTCGGCGCAGTCAGGGGACAGTGAGCAGGGGGGTTGAGTGGTCTCTGGAGGGGGCAGTCAGGGAACAAGGAACCGGGGGGGCCAAAGCAACTTCGATAGAACGCGGTCTCACCTATAACGCCTTGAGATTTTTTTTGGTCTCCCAAGGACCGCGTTATATCAGGATAGAGGTGAAAATAGTTGTGTGTGTGCACCCACTTCTTTTCTGCAGATCTTGCAAAACTGGGGGATGAAAGGAGGAATTGTCACTTCCCCCTACTTAAGCTATAAAATGCAGACATCAGAGCTTCCAGAACAGAGTCCTCCTACAGATTAGTAGTCTGGTTGACCCAGAGGACTTTACATTGTTGTTTGCAGAGTTGTTGCCGTCTTTGTCCCAGGGTACGAAAGAGACAAGGTGGGTGAGGAAATATCTTTTATTGGACCAACTTCTGTTGGTGAGAGAGACAAGCTTTTGAACTACACTCCATAATTAATCGCTGTAAAAGGAAATCAAACTAAACTACTCCTGTAAAGATTGTTTTAAACAGAGATTTGTTTCCCCACTGCAAAACAATCTTCCAGCATTTTGAGGAGGTGGGGTGGAGGGTTCAGAGAGAACTGCCTTTCAAGCAGAAGTTAGCGATAAGACAGTCAGGAGTTCCCTTTAGATAGCCAGTAGCACAGCAAAACAAATGCAAGTTGACACAAACTTTTCCTAAAGAATTCTTCCAAAACTGGGATCCTTATTTGTCTAGCAATGGTTTTTCAACCTATCACATTACCTTGAGGCTGATGCTGTATAAAATCCCTTTATTTACTGCTCTCACAATATTTCCAGAGTTTAGCAATATGCAAAAAAATTTTAAAAGACAGATATTTCCCTAAATTTGTATATTTTGTTCAGAGTTTTTGTTAACCTCATGAACAAGGAAATTCAATCCCCATTAGCATTGATGTGGTTTGTATAGTCATCACTTCTATAAGATACTTTCTTCAGACTTTAGGGCAGGGGTGGGCAAACTTTTTGGCTCAGGGGTCACTTCTGGGTGGGGAAATTGCAGGCAGGGCCATGAATGTAGGGCTGGGGCAAAGGGTTGGGGTGCGGGACAGGGTGTGGTGTGCAGGAAGGGGCTCAGGGCAAGGGGGGGGCGGCGCAGAAGACTCCATGCTGCCCTCGCCTGCAGGCACCTCCCCCAAAACTCCCATTGGCCGCGGCTCCCCATTCCCAGCCAATGGGAGCTGCGGGGAGCGGTGTCTGCAGGTGAGGGCAGCACACGGAGCTGGCAATCCCACAGGCCGGATCTGGCCCACAGGCCGTAGTTTGCCCACCCCTGCTTTAGGGAGACATCACAATCAGTGCATGGCAAGGTGAGTGGCTCTGCTGATTACTTTGGGGCTCCATAATAAGGGGTGAAACTCTGGCCTTTAAAACATGGAAGCAGATTTTTAAAAGGGAGGCCAGTCCCTAATTTCCTGTTTACATTTAAATTATTTAAGATATTAACATTGTTGGAAAAAATCAGAGGCTTTTGCCTGCACTCAATTTTTCCCCACCTTCCCACAAACCTGCCACTGTGTTGGGTTAAGTTAGCGCTACAGTAAATGATGGTGCAGCTGTAGAGGAGTGTTCTATCACTGGAGAAATTCTGCTTTTGGAGTAAGCCCTGGCTATTAGTCTGATTTAGACTGCGTACATGAGGAAAAGTTTACCTGGTCAATCTTGAACATTAAAAGCTGCCATTTGCCTGGCTCACACTAGCATCTCTGTAATGGCTGACTGAAAATGGTGCTTAAAAAAAAAGGGGGAGGAGGCATCATGCTGACTTCTCAGAAAATATATAATTTGCTGGAAAAAAAAACAGCCTCCAGATGCTGGGGAGAAATGTGTCCTTCCGAGTGAACGAATGGAGAAACTCTACATGACTTCCCTCTTTCTCTCTTCTCCCATCACCAAACACCACAGAAGAAAGTTACTCAGACTGGACTTGAGCTGAAAACTTCTCCATGAAATTACCATGCAATTCTGTCTAAAAGAAATGCAGCAAGTGCAACATAAGCAGCAATGGTACAAGTGTTCCTTGCAACAGGAGCAGCTGAAGGCAAGACCTTTACACATACGACACAGACAACAACTCAAGCAGCTGGAGTGTTTCCAGCAGTGCTGCCTCCAGAGGATTCTCAGGATCAGCTGGGAAGACCAACGCACTATCAGCAGCAGTATAGAAGTGCAGATCATGAAATACCAATTCCGCTGGGCTGGCCACTGTATACATATGCCAGACCCTCGCCTCCCGAAGCAAGTTCTCTTCTCTCAGTTAAGTCAGGGAAGAAGAGCTTGCAGAGGGAAACGGAAACATTTCAAAGACATACTGAAAGTACACCTTAAAAAGGGAGGCATCAACCCAACAAACTGGGAGGACTTGGCATGGAACAGAACACAGTGGCGCCACACCATACACCAAGCCACAGCTCACTTTGAGGAGAACTGATGTGCTCATAAGACAGAGAAGCAACAAAGGAGGAAAGAAAGGGCACAACGCTCCAACCAACAACTATGTCTCCTCCAAGATTACACCTGTCACTTCTGTGGGAAAAGCGCAAGAATTGGGCTCTTCAGCCACTTAAAAAGTCACCAATGAACCCGCTGGGCAGACATCATCCTCGAATCGAGGGACAGCCAAAGAAGGCGGCACATACGGAGCCAAGTCCTTTGCTGCACCAGAGGAGTAACGGTCACACATGCATTCCTCCACCTTTTAATGCCATCCTTAGGACCTAGGCATTTAGAGCATTACAATTAAGCAAGTTAACTGGAACAAAGGAGTTTCCACGAGCAAGTGGGAGTTATGCCAGGGAAGGTATAGGAACAAAGTTTGCATGAAAAAACAAGTAATCATTTCTTACACAAGGAATTAGTCTTTCAGAGGGGCAGACAGCTCTCAAGAGCCTCGCTGGTTAAAAGCCTGTGACAACAATGACGCGTGTCATGAAGGCACCTTGTTCCTTCAGCAGCTGCAGCTGCGGCAGGTAGAAGAAGACACAGCTGCAGCAACAGCCTGTATAATTCAACACCACTCTATTTCTTGATGGATGATTAGGGCACTCAAATACTAAGGTGATGGGGCCCATAAGTACCTAGATGAATGCAAATGGTAAACAAGGTTTTGTTTTAGTTTATTAAAGCAAACCCAAGGCATATGCTCACATGTTATTAGAAATGAATCACGCTATTCCATTTTGGCCTGAACTGACTGAATATAGTCGGCGTTGGTCCCTCAAGCTACTACTGGCTTTATATACACGGGACCTTTGAAGACAGGAGATATCCAAATTCTGAGGATAAAATACAGGGAAGAGGAGACTCCAGTGACAGATATACCATTAAAAAACACATTCCGATACATATTGAAAGTGGCACAAACTGGTGTCAGACATCAGGAACAGCTACACGCCGCAGAGAGCTGCACACTTCACTTTGTAACTTCTATTATGCAGACACAAATTCATTTGTGCCCTCAACTGCTATGGGAGAGCCATGCTGGCAAAATGCATTTTTTCCACTAGTAGACATTTATGGTAGCTTGCTTCTGACAGGACTGAAGTCTTTCATAAGCAGAACCATCACGCATTTAAAATGCTTCAATAGAACAAAGCATGCTTCATTCTCTTAGCAGTCATGTAAAGCTCCTCTGTTAAATCCTATTGCAGCTGACTGTAAAAGGCAACAGTAATCAAACCCCAGCTAATCACTTAGTTTTTGATAACATGTGGTCTTGTCAAGACACACAGTATCCATTACCTGACTGACTCCCAATCATTTTAATTGCCTATTGACAGCAACATGGCATACATCTTGATATAGACTGATGGTCACTTGTGCTCTTAAAATGATATAACCCAATTATTTTTCAAGACAATATTTCCATTTGCTAATAGCGCGCACACACACACACACACACACGTATTAGTAGCAATCCAAGTGGTGTTACTATGTCTTTGAAGGCAAAATTCATTGACACTGAAAAGTGAAGAATGATTTACACACTGCAGTTCTGCAAATAAAGAAAGTGGAGTCTTGATTATAAATAAAGTATATTCCACAGAATAAGCTCTTTTGCACTACAGAGAAATAGTGAATAGTGTATGTGTTAGGTTTATTATAGAGAAAGAAAATTCAGTCAGCATTCAGAAATACATAAGCTTCTTATCCACTCTCCCTACAGTCTCTACAGATAGCCGTCTAGCAAACTGAGAACTTGCACCACTGGGAATGGACAAAGAAAAAATTTTCCACCTTTTTCAAGAAAACACCACTTTGGAATCTCACCTCTTTCCTCCCCCACCCCAGCCCACCCATACCTAAAAAAACCCAAGACTGTGATTTCCTTGTGGCATACATGTGAATACCCATTAAATGGCAAAACTTCCCCTTTGACCAGTTCATGGATCTTCCCTAAAAACTGCAGCTTTCACATGCAGAAACAAAGATACTAGCAAAGCTCTACCCACTATCATTCCTCCGCCACGCTAGATACTGTGCACGAGGTAAAACCCCTCTGTGCAGCTCAAAAGCTTGCCTCTTTCACAAACCAAAGTTGGTCCAATAAAAGGTACTAGCTCACCCGCCCTGTCTATCTCATATTGTGGGACCAACAAGTCTACAACAACATTGCAAACAAAAAAGCTGGACACTAGTATTCAGTGCGCTAGGAGGCTAACAAGCAATTTAAATTCACCAAAGAGAACGGAGCAAGCAGTTGATGACAGCACATGACCCTAACAGCTGGCCTAATTGTGCCGCATCCCTTATGAACAAAAGTTGTTCATTATCCAAATGAGAAGAACTGAATCAAGAAGAGGCCTCTTGTACTATAATTTCTATTGTTTTGGGAGGTAACATTGTAATACAGGAAACTTCACTGCGACATTGCAGATAAACGGTATAATGGCTCACGTTATACAACGTAACCCATTAGAAGTTTAATGAATTAATTAAACAGGTGCTCTCTGGTTCAGAAGCACGTTTGAGCTAGGATTGTTGGGAGAGGGAAGCAACTCTTACCCTCCTTTTTATTTCCTTTCCATTATTGCTCCGCTCTTACATTAAATCCTTTGAATCTGGAACTCCATAATATAAGCAATTATTTCTTGGCCCCACAAGACTAGAAATGCTGGTGTCCATCTCTAGCTGGCTCTGCTCTAAAACACAAGCAAAATCTAATTCACATCTGGTTGCGCCAGGCTGACAGAGAACACTGAACAGCAGTTCCTCCACCGAGGCTGGGTGGAAACAGCCCAACCTCTACTCCTATTCCTCATATGCATTTGCAACATCAGACCCAACGTCTCCTAGATAAACCAGGTTTACAAAAAAGATTGGCTCACTTAGCTCTCTTGTATCCTTTAATGAATACTGAAATTATAAAAATACTGCAAGTGCACAGAATTCTTTGCTATACAGCATTAAGACAGCCAAGGCCACAGGTCTCAGGATGAGAAAAATACTCACTGCTTAATTTAACATCCACCCATTAGCCATTGTAACCCAAGCCTCCAACACAAAGGCAAAAGGATGGAACAAGGCCAGATGCTTTTTCAAGAGAACTCAGCGGTTCTTGCGGAGATGTCTATTACCTGCTATATAGCTTCTCAACCTTTCCATTCAGACAGTCACTGCTATGGCACACAGCTCATTAAGAAACAAGCTATACTGGGTTTGTAAAGGATTAAGTACTTCTACAGTGAAAAGAGCCACTGTCAACAAGCTAAAATTGAATTAAATTTAATTTTAGAAGCAAACATCAGGAGAAGACAGACTCAAAGGACCAATCTGGTTTAAAATTGTGTTATGGAAAAGATAAAGGCTCAAGTTTAATTTACGAGGCAGATCTCTTCACTGTTCATGAATCCTCCCACCAGAGCACTCATCTACCCAACTTTCTGACCTGACTTAGGCGACCACAAATAACAAAATACCCTCAGTTCAGATGGCCAAACAGACACTCTGTGTGGGTTGGGAATGTAGCAACCACTGTCCCCCAGTCCCAAAATAAAAAGGTTTGAATTGGACATGTTAGGGTAGCAACTGATTATCGAAAGTACATTCAGCATCTTGGATCTCAGATACGCTGATCTCCAAAGGCTCAGGAAATCTACTTTTGCTGCCAGCTTCAAGACTATACAGAGGAGATTTTCAAATGAATACAGGCCCTTCTAAACATTAAATACTTTGGGTAAATCACACAAGACCATGCATCAGGTAGCACGTTGGAGGCATTATTGCAATGGTTTGGATAGCATTCAGAAGCAAAGAAGCATGATAATTTGCCTAGATAGGAGTTAATTCACTACAGGCAGTGCCTATTATGAATTGGGAAACCTTAAAAACCAAGGGCTAGTCTACGCTGGCAGCGCTTTAACATGGCTTGTGTGGTCACGGCAGAGTGCTGGGAGAGCTCTAAAAAAAACCAGCGCTGGGATGATAAGCTGATGATAATGAAGATAAGCTGAACACCATGATAAAGCACTACCACTACAGCACAACAGGGTGTGCAGATTACAGGAGCAGGGTGCGTCAGTGTAAACGCTCCCTTCAATAGGCTTTGAATCAGACACTTGTGGTGTATTCGGGGGCTCATCAAGGAGTGTATAGATGCACATTTTAGGTACACTGTAAGGTACAAGGTGCCAGCTGTACATGAACATGATATTACAAAGTTCCACTCAGGCCATCAGAACTATACAGCATCCCTAGAATTCTAGACACATTCCAAAATTGAGCTTTATAGTTGGGATACCTTTCCCATATTTTAAACTTAAAGTATGGATATGGATAGCAATATATCTAAAGCCATACTCTGTTGAGATCCCTCAACACATTTGGGGACAAAGTTATAGCTCAGCAAAAAGATCTTTGCTAGAAAAAAAAGTAAGTCAGATGCTATGGATGACTTGCAATTTCTTCTGTTAGTATCTGTTACCAATGTCCACTTAGCTGCAAAATACTAGCTCTGGTGAACAAGAAAGCCTGTTCAGCACAGAGCCACACCGTTATGATAAGCAATACCCTAACGTAGTTCAGTATTGTGCTTTTAAACCCATTAATCAAAGCAGCATGAACTCAGCAATCTTAACATACAGAGTCTATGGCTTCTCCCAATGACCATTCAACAATTAAGTAGTCTGAACAGTGAATTTGTATGGCTACATTTACCCCTAACACACCCCAGCAGCACAGGTGCAGCCCTTGAGCTGCACTGCTGTAGCGCTTTGTCTCGACGCTCACTACGGTGATGGGAGGGGGTTCTCCCATCCCTGTAGGCAATCCACCTCCCCGAAACGTAGCTAGCTCGACAGAAACCATTTTCTGTTGACCTAGCATGGCGGGGTTACTACACCAGGGGTTAGGTCTGCTGAACGGTCGCTCAGGGGTGCGGATTTTCCACACCTGTGAGCAACACAGCTGGGTTGACCTAACTTTTCTGCACAGGCTTGGCCTCTGAGGCCTGTCAGTTACTTCCTGAACTACTATTCTTCATGGCCTAAAATTAGGCCCTGTGACAAAGCCAGTATCTCATTTACACATTTTTTGTAGATCTAATGTTAACGTTTGCAACATATGAGCTGCTCTTGGGTGCTGCTACAGCTCCTCCGAAGCTGAATCGCTTCTGCTGTTACTTCCTGCTCAAGAATATGAGAAACCACAGAAACTCCACTGAAGGAGTAACTCAGAACACAAAGACAGGACTAAAGAAGATCCTTTATAATGCATGCTGGGTAACATCCAACCATATGAATACAAAACACTTCATCTGTCACCCAGCACTACAATGGAAGTTCAAGCAGCTCCCAGAGAGAAAGCTGTGACAACCATGGAACTCAGAGAAGGAAAGAGTGATGGATGATTAGGACATGCAGCGGGGAATCGGCAACCCTGCACTGGGAGAAGTTGAATATTCCCCTCCCAGCCCTCAATGCTCTTGAAACCTTTCATCAGCCAACCAAGCAGTTTTGATTTTTTTTCACATATCTCCACTGGCACCAGTAGGATTAAATGCAGACTTTACATCGGGGAAATACAGTGGAGAACAGATATTCTCTTGGCATTTCCATATTACTCTTGCATGATTCTCACTGGGGAGAAAAAACAGCAGTTGTTAAGCACGAGGGAAATGCCACAGTAATAGTCTCTCCCACATATCCGGCAACTGACCATAATAAGCCAAGCAAGGTGGGAGACAATAAGAAGGCTGTAGACCCTTCTACCTCCTCCACCATTTCACCTTTAGTGAGAGAGACATCCTACATTAAAAGGTGGCTTGCAAGGATTTCCTATCAGTCAGCAACAAATTTGACTCTTAGGTAAGGTGGAAGGGGAAAAAAGGCTAAGGGCTTGTCTACACTTAAAATACTACAGCAGCACAGCTGCTTCACTGCAGCACTTCAATGTAGACACTACCTACGCAAAGGGAGGAAACCTCCTGTCCATGTAGGTAATCCACTGCCTCGAGAGGCAGTAGAATTCTTCCGTCAACCTACTGCTGTCTACACATGGACTTAGGTCAGCTTAACTATGCAGCTCAGGGCTGTGGATTTTTTACACCTCTGAGCAACACAGTTATGCCAATCTGACATTCTAGTGTAAACCAGCCCTAAGTCTGACCAGTGGCTAAGGAACTGTATATTACAACTGGACTGCAGGCAGCCTGCTCAGAGGCTAATCCACTTATGGAGTAATATGTGCTGTGAAATATAGTGCTCACATGGATTTTACAGCAATTCATTTGTTCTACTTGCTCTCTCTTCTTTACCTTCCTACATTAGTGGTCAAAGTTTGGGACAATTCAGCAGAGAAGTGAGCAAAAAATAAAATTATTTAAATAAAATAAATAAATAATCTGAACAGATAAATCAACATAATAGGTTCAGATCCCATTAACTATAAATATTTGGTAATACTACTGGGCTTCTTTTTCTGAAGGTCAATGATTAATTTTGTAATATATCACCACAAGTGAAAAAGCAACAAAAAAAGCTTAAAGAGCTCTAAGCGCACCAGTTTAGACAGCAGACTTCTTTTAAGAAGGCAACACTGAGTCAGGACGTGATCCCCATCAGCATTTAAAAACTTTTGAATCCTGTAAGTGTTATAGAATCTAATAATTACAATGATGCTGATGAAAACGAGGTGGGAGTTAAGCCTTGCCAACTTCATGAGGAACAGACGCAAGGTAATACTTAGAGTTTAACATTAATGAAAAGTCTGTATTTTCCCCATTTTACAGATAGATACTGAACGGAAGGGGTTAAATGATTTCCCTAAAGTCAGAAAAGGAGCCAGCATAAGAACCTGGATTAAACAACCATAAAACACATGGTCCGTTGTCCAGTGCTCCATCAGCGAGACAATACTTCCTCAATAGTAAAGATCATAAACCCCCCAAAATCTAAACATTTAAGAAACATTATACTGACACCACACACAGATATCCCCCCAGTTTCCCTGCTCCCTCTGTATAATGCTGATCAAGAACCAAAGCCTGTCTATGCTTTAATGGGGTGTAGTTTATAATAGATTTTAAAGCAATTGCTTTCCTTTTTATACTAGCCGTGTGCCTGTTTTATTAGACACAGTACATTAAATGTTAAGAGCAAAATAGCTTTATTTCCACCGCTTTACTGAATTCCTTGCACAGTGGTTATACAAGAGACGTCTAGCAGCTCCAAGCAGAAGCTGCAATGGTGCAGCCTGCTTTCCTGACTAGAGAAACACCAAGTAATAGTGTTTGAAGTGCCAGATACATGCCATAGAAGAGAGACATATTAGAACAAGATGTTTTATTGGATACATTTAAAAACAGTCGCAAACTAGATTTTTCTTCTGGCAGCCCAGCCCTATAGCAAAGATTCAATTGAAAGGTATAAAAATGAAATATGGAGTTTTACTCTTCAGTTATGAAGATTTTCCAGTTTTGTTCATACCACAATTTTGGTGCAGTAGTAAATGTATTTCAGTGGTAAGATTTTGTGGTGGATGGACAAACAACTATTTTCAATTTCAATCTTTTGCACTAAAGACTTTGGATGGGAAAGTTTTTAGCAGAGCATATTACACTACTAAAAATTGTAAACACCTCTTCTTGTAAAGCTTCAGTCACAATATCTCAAAATGATCAGGGGAAGTGATTGTTCAGTTTTTAACTACCATGATGTCAACCCAAGAACTTGGGATACATTTCCTGTTTATTAAGCCTCCATATAAACTGCAGGAAGATTTACTCATCGAATGCATCTATTCATCAAGGACTATGAATAAATATTCTCTTAATTCCCAGTCTTTGCCTTTGTATCTGAATCATGGACTTTAGCCATCAGTGACTAGTGTTTTAAAGACCAAAAAGCTCAATCCAAACCCCCTTCCCCACTGAGGAGACTGCAAATATTTCAGAAGCACTAAAAAAAACTATTCTCTCAAGGAGTAAAAA
Organism: Chelonia mydas; assembly: GCF_015237465.2. Taxonomy (NCBI): domain Eukaryota; kingdom Metazoa; phylum Chordata; order Testudines; family Cheloniidae; genus Chelonia; species Chelonia mydas. The sequence continues at coordinate 23,349,554 of NC_051246.2, read as the reverse complement.
TGGTGCTGAAAGCCACAAGACCGTAGCGCAGCCTGAGCGTCCAAGCCTCATGTACAAACTTTCCATTACCATTCATACTAACTCCTCTTTCTGCTTTAAATTACTGCTCTAACCAGAGCAGGAAAATTAGACTTACAGAAATCTGCTCAAGCTGTATACCCATGGGAGGGGTTTTTTGGGGTTTTTTTTAAATCACCACTAGCAAGTTCTGAACTGAGCACAGTCTCTCTATGGTGAAACACACACAGCAAAAATGAAACGACATAAAGGACATACATCTAACCCGGTCACCCATCCACTGCAGTGGCAGATTATTTGTAGCCTACGGAAAGGCAATTTTCCCAAGTGACAGTGAAACTTTTATCTCCGTTCACTTTACAGGGCTCAAATTTGAAGAAAGCTGCATTCGCTCTGCAAGGCGAACTTCAGACCAGAGTATCAGCAACACATTAGGATTAACACCTTCTAATTAAAAAGCACATCTACCACCCTATCCTTCTCCTACACACTGAACAGGAAGAGTGCAGTCTCTCAATTACGCTGTAGAAAAGCAGTGAGAATGCTATTGCTTGGGAAGAGGACTGTGTTCCTGATAACAGAGCCATCTCCTCTACCTCCCGCTTACGGCTGTCTTTCTGCAGCAAGTATTTTTAATGTGGTTACCCTTACTACTCGATCTTGGCAAGATTGAGACTGATCTACTGACACTCCTGCAACAGGAACAACTGAATTGCTCATGGCTTTCCATAGGCATTGCTGGCTGGTGAGACTAGTATGTGGTTTGCCAGGCCTTCCTTCCCAATACAGCCACAAATGAGAAACACAGCAATTTCTCCTGCAACAGCTACTCCTGGGGGAATTCTGCGCCACTGCGCAATGCAGAATTTTGCAGAAATTAGCATTGTGCATGCAGAATTTCCTTTCCCTCAGAGAAACGGGCTGCAGAGCTGCTAGCCACCACTAGGGGCCACTGGACCCAGCAGAGCCCAGCTCACACAGACACTGCTGGGAGGAAGGAGAGGGAGCTAGAGGGTTCCTGGCAGCTACAGTTCCCAGCATGCCTTGAGGGAAGGAGAAACTTCATACAAGCCTGGGACCGAGCATCAGGCTGTTTCTCCCTCTGGATCCCTGGGCGGGAGGGGGTGTGGGCATCTGGGCAAGGGGGGGCCTCCGCGGCTGGGCTCTGGGGGAGAGGGAGGCAGGTGTCTGGGCCAAGGGGATCCCACAGCTGACCTGTGGAGGGAGCGGGTACATGTATCTGCGCAAGGGGGGCCTCACGTCTGGGCTCCTGGGTGGGAGGGGTTGTGGGTGTCTGGTGTCCCAGCTGGGCTTGCGGGCAAAAGGGGGCAGAGAAACAGGAACTGGGTTGTCACAGGGGTTTCTTTAACTCTCTACTCCTGGGGAATTTTTGGTGTCTATTTTGTTACAGACATACTTGCTGACAGATATTTTGAAATAAATTACCAAAATAATTGAAACTGGTGTGATTATGTAGCATTATTGTGACAAACAGAATTTGCAGAATTTTAAAATATTGTGCGCAGAATGCCCCCAGGAGTAAACAGCCAGCTATAAATGATGCCAGTGCCAGAGATCTTCATCCATGCACAGACTTCCTAGAACTCCACTCCATTGGAGCAGCACACATCTCCAAGCAATTCCTGTGAATGCCTCACTAGGAATTGCTGTATTCCAGAAGCATGGTAGTACTTCATGATCTGAAGTACAAAATGTTGCTTTTAAACAGCATTGGATTGACACAAACACATTCGCAAAGCTCCTCTGCTGTGCATTTGCACTAGTCCATCTGCTCCAGTCTCAACAAAAGCTTTGCCACTACGGTGACCTCATCAGGTCCTTTATATTGATGCTCGAGTGGGCCCCTGTTGGTACTGACCACACCACCGTAATTCCCAGTGGGCACACCACCATTTTATTTTACCTAAAGCTGCTCAGAGATTCAAACAGAATTAAATAAAAAAATATGGAGCAGAGAGAAAGAAATTAAGTGGCCTACAAAGGGAGGGGGAAAAACCCAGTGTTTTCAGATAAGATTTGAGACGTGCTAGAAAAATGATGATGTAGAGATAGAACAAGGCTACACCACATGGCAGAAGCTGCAGGGAAGACACACAATAAATGCGAATGAACAAAATGGAGGCCTGGCCTAAGACAAAGGAGAAGGCAAGTGGAGATGAAGGAACTCAGCAGCTGCCAGCCATCCTCAAATCCAAAAGCCTGACCGCACAGACATGCTAATTCTATACTGATCAAAGCTGCCACAGCCATGCCTCATCACAGGGGAAATTTTGCCATGGAGGCCTAGGCCTGGGGGGAGGGGAGAGGAGCGAAGGCACAGGGTGCTCTACTTTTAAAATCATATATGCTTTTCCTTAAGAGATTTAATGCTAATTCAGTTTGTGAATTGTGCCCATTCCGGGACCTTATCTTGGCCTTCCTACAACACCGGCATCATCAAGCACACTCAAAGCTCTGGCCCCTGCATAACTATCAGCTAGGTTTTGACATTTTTAGAAATGATAAAAATCCCTTAGCTATGAGCATGAACTCCTGTAATCCTTCAGGCATACCCAGTGTGTGTACACAGCCTTATTAAAATTATCCAGGCTCTCTTAGCAGCACGCAGGCATCTTGAAGAGGTCATTTTCACGGCAACAAGGTATTAGCAATAAGCATCTAACAGGTTTTTTAGCTCTGAGCTAAACCTAATAAATACTAATAAAGAGGCAGGCAAAAATTCCTTCCCAGCCCCACTGCCAGAGGTGGGTGAGCATGACAGCAGGATCTGTTTCACTTCCCTCTGAAACAACATGGACACATTTCAGGCCACGTCTCGCCATTCCTTTAAGCAGAGGAAAATTCTCTTTGGTATTCTGAGGGAATGTTTTATTTAAAACTCTGCTCAAAATTCTCCCTGAAGGAAACCTTCCCAGGTCAACTAGGAAATGAAATGTTTTCAGCTATTAATTGACATGTCTATAAAGCTCTCTGAACAATGTATCTCAAAGGACTTAACCAACATTAAAGCCTCCCAACAGCCCTGTGACAACTATTATTATCCTCATTTTACAGATGAGGAAACTGAGGCAAAGCAGTAAAGTAACACAAAGTCAATTGGAATGAAATCAATTTCCAGTCACCGGCTCTAACCACTAGCCCCATTACTGTATATCCCTGATGCGCTACCTCTCACCTTATCACTCTTCAGTTGTTATCCCTGCATGGTCTTCTCCCCTTTGCTAGCCCATACAGAGAATGAAGTTTTGCAATGCTTCCAATAGGTATTTCCTGTCTTTCATTACCATAGGGTCAGAAGTTGCTCAAAGGTACTACAGATGCATGCCATACAGGAACCAGCAAGGAATGACCAAGGGCAACACAGGCCTGCCAGGATAGCACTTCCTTACATGTTGATGGTTTAGTGACAGCATGTTCTTCAGCCCTCACGGAGAATGAGTTCCCTTTAAAGAGTTGGCCTTTTTAAAACGATGATGGGACATTTGGCCTATTCTTTGGCATGGGGAAGAGCTGTTCTTCTGTAGCCTTTTCTCTGCAGTTGTGGAATCACTTAGAACAGTCAATCATGCCAGCAGTAGTGTCTGCTGCTGAATATACCTGAAGTCATAATGCCGTGTGGTTTTCATGGGAACGCCTATTCAAAACAGCCCTGTAGCGTGCTTCTCACTATAGGGAGAGAGATCCCCCCTCTCCAAACTGGCTAGTAAAAGATGGATGGGCGGGCAAGCAGGGAATGTTGTTTTTGGTTGTTTTGTTTGGGTTTGTTTTATTTTTTCATGAGCCAGTGAAAGTTTCAAATGATTTTGCACGACTAGTTTAAAAGGGCAGAAAGGGGAATAAGCAGAGGGTCTAACAGTAAAAGCTCCAGGCAACTTTTAAGGGCTTTAGAACTCAGAAACAAAGTAACATCCAGCTGAAAAGCTCAGCCAAGAGAAAAGTTTAAATCTATTTGGCCATTTCTAAAACAATTACAGGAGCACCTAAGAGAGATTTTTCTAGGTTCAGAGTTTTTACATTCAAAGTTTTTGTACTCCGGTTTAGTGCTGCAGACAAACGCAAAGAGCAAGGCAATTTAGAGTCAAAGCTGAAAATCTAGGATGACATGCAGGGCTATATGCTGCCCTGTGACACCCCCCACCCCCAACAGGAAGTCTCACACAGACTGAAATCAGCATATAATCTTAAACCCAAATTTCATACTCATTGGGACAGAAGACAGGCATAACCCACCCACCCACACAGAATCACATCAGCACAGGGAATTTCTATGCCAGGCATAGATCTGGCTCACCACCATCTTCAAAGAACCCTCCAGTGCAAGGGGAATTCAAGAATGAACTGAGGCAGTGCAGCAGTATCCTGACAATTCCCCATTGCTGCAAGCAACATAGAAGCTATGGCAATGGAGAAGTGCAAATTAGGGTCAAACCCCATCATTTCCTGAATTGTGGAACCACAAGCTGTTTCCCTTCAGGCCCTGTGCTGGTCCTAACGCCAGAGCAAGGCTGGGTGTGTCTAACTGTGCTTCAGAAGTATGGAACCCAAAATATCACTGCCATTGCAGATGCTTCAATAAACACACCAACAGGGTGAGATAAGAGAGTCCTGGCCTGAAATCTGAATTTCAGAGTTTGAGGGAATTTCAGTCTGCCCTGGCATACTACTTTCACATGAGATGCTGTAAAATAATCCTCTCGACCTCTCCTCCAAAAGCAGCAGCAAGAGCCTCTCAAGGAAAGGAGCAATGTGTATGCATTCAAAAACAAAAAGATGGAGTTGTTTTAAATGTATGGAACTAAATTTAATCTGCAGATTTAGAAGTAAAATAATAAAAATCACCCAGAGATGTAATTTAAATATGTACAATGACTTTAGCAACAATTTTCAGAGCCCTTTGTGATAATAATCAAGATGGGCCATTTCCAGCAGTTGATAAGAACGTGTGAGGAACAGTGGGGGGGCGGGGAGGGGAGAGAGAAATAAACATGGGGAACTAGTTTTACTTTGTGTAATGACACATCCACTCCCAGTCTTTATTCAAGCCTAATTTAATAGTGTCCAGTTTGCAAATTAATTCCAATTCAGCAGTCTCTCCTTGGAGTCTGTTTCTGAAGTGACCCATCATTCTCACAGATCTTGGGATACAGGCCAGTCCTCGCTTACAGACAGCCCCCCAACCTGAAGCAAATACTCCCCAGCAACCCACACCACACAACAGAACCACTAACCCAGGAACCTATCCTTGCAACAAAGTCTGTTGCCAACTGTGTCCACATATCTATTCAGGGGACACCATCATAGGACCTAATCACATCAGCCACACTATCAGAGGTTCGTTCACCTGCACATCTACCAATGTGATATATGCCATCATGTGCCAGCAATGCCCCTTTGCCATGTACATTGGCCAAACCGGACAGTCTCTACGTAAAGGAATAAATGGACACAAATCAGACGTCAAGAATTATAACATTCAAAAGCCAGTCAGAGAACTCTTCAATCTCCCTGGTCACTCAATTACAGACCTAAAAGTCATAATATTACAACACATAAACTTCAAAAACAGACTCCAAAGAGAGACTGCTGAATTGGAATTAATTTGCAAACTGGACACCATTAAATTAGGCTTGAATAAAGACTGTGTAATGACCCATTCACTCCCAAAGTAAAACTATTTCCCCATGTTTATTTTTCCCCCCTACTGTTCCTCACACGTTCTTGTCAATTGCTGGAAATGGCCCACCTTGATTATCATTACAAAAGGTTTTTTTTTCTCTCCTGCTGGTAATAGCTCACCTTAACTGATCACTCTCATTATAGTGTGTATGATAACACCCATTGTTTCATGTTCTCTGCGTGTGTGTGTGTGTGTGTGTGTGTGTATATCTCTCTTCCTACTGTATTTTCCACTGCATGCATCAGATGAAGTGGGTTTTAGCCCACGAAAGCTTAGGCTCAAATAAATTTGTTAGTCTCTAAGGTGCCACAAGTACTCCTGTTCTTTTTGAAGGAGGTAGAGTTACTCTTCTCTTGTGAAGTTTACATAGTGACTAATCACATGGTCGGTTGACAAAACTCCTTTTGCTTTCTTCAGTCCGGCCTCATTTCTGAAATATCAAGTATCTTATATTGGACACAACTGAAGATCAAAGTCACCTCCAACATCAAAACTTGGAGATCCTTACAACCAATTCAAGATCTCCACATTAGGAGACTACTTTAAAAAGAGGTCTAGTCAGAGAGTAAACCCTACTCCCTTGCTTAATATGTAATTTTTTTTTTTTTTTAAAGCCACACAGCACTACCTCAAACCAAACTGATATTGCCCTGGAACAGTGGCGGGCAACCTGCGGCCCGCACGCAGCCCATCAGAGTAATCCGCTGAAGAGCTGCAAGACAGTTTGTTTACATTGACCATCCGCAGACACGGCCCCCCACAGCTCCCAGGGGCCAGGAATGGTGAACTGTGGCCACTGGGAGCTGCGGGCGGCCAAGCCTGTGGATGGTCAATGTAAACAAACTCTTGTGGCCCACCAGTGGATTACCCTGACGGGCCACGTGCGGCCCGTAGGTTGCCCACCACTGCCCTAGAAGCTATTACACTGCTTATCCATCTAAATCTCTTTAACAACTGCATAGTTGTGATACTTCTAATAACTACTTCCATTTATAGAGAGCGAAGCACTTTGAAAGCATAAATTTGTGTACCGAGATCACGCTTCCCTCCACAGAAATTCAGCTTCCTCTGGGATGAATGAGCAGCTGACTAACACCACAGATCAAGACTACTCAATAGTTTAGGACCAGAAGTCAAGGAAAATTCTACATCCAGTTGAAACCACACAAGGAAAGTTAGCCAGGACATGAAAGTAACAATCAATCATTAAAATTACACTGGGATCTCTAATTACCTTGATTATAAGCCTCCTGGGGAAAAAAAGAGACTGTACAGCACCAAGTACACTGCAGTGATCAATTAACAGTTACTGATCGATGCCCGTTTTGCATTCATAAACAAAACCACATCCAGCAGCACAAATCATCACTAATACCGTGCTAAAGCAATGGTTCAGTACTCTCTGAGGCAAGAGTCACCACTGAATCATCAACAAAGCCCCTGAAGTGTTCTTCTGTAGAAGAAAAGGAGGACTTGGGGCACCTTAGAGACTAACCAATTTATTTGAGCATAAGCTTTCGTGAGCTACAGCTCACTTCATCGGATGCATACTGTGGAAAATACAGAAGATGTTTTTATACACACAAACCATGAAAAAATGGGTGTTTATCACTACAAAAGGTTTTCTCTCCCCCCACCCCACTAATCAAGGTGGGCCATTTCCAGCACAAATCCAGGGTTTAACAAGAACGTCTGAGGAACGGCGGGCGGGGGCTAAGAAAAAACAAGGGGAAATAGGTTACCTTGCATAATGACTTAGCCACTCCCAGTCTCTATTCAAGCCTAAGTTAATTGTATCCAATTCGCAAATGAATTCCAATTCAGCAGTCTCTCGCTGGAGTCTGGTTTTGAAGTTTTTCTGTTGTAATATCGCAACTTTCATGTCTGTAATCGCGTGACCAGAGAGATTGAAGTGTTCTCCGACTGGTTTATGAATGTTATAATTTTTGACATCTGATTTGTGTCCATTTATTCTTTTACGTAGAGACTGTCCAGTTTGACCAATGTACATGGCAGAGGGGCGTTGCTGGCACATGATGGCATATATCACATTGGTAGATGTGCAGGTGAACGAGCCTCTGACAGTGTGGCTGATGTTATTCGGCCCTGTGATGGTGTCCCCTTTCTAAACTTCTTTAGAAGATTTCCATCCACATAATGACTTGGCATGACCCTGCTTACCTCGCAAGATCAGACAGATTCATTGTGCAATCACAGCTGGCTTCTACTCTGCTACTGCCGAAGGGGATACAAAACTTTTGGTACATTTTCTTTCTGCTAATTTTATGGAACTTTAAGTAACTTCAGTTTATTCTGCTTGTTCAGAGGGAAGTACTGTAAAGCTATGTAGAAGGAAGAAAGCTTAACTGATGAACCATAGACTAACATTTAGAACAGCATTTTCACCTTTTAAATTACAGGCTGCAGACAGAAGACAGACTGTATAACAAGATTATGTCTGATCTAGAATCACAACAAATTACTCCCAAGAGAGTGGAGTTCAGTTCATTCGATCTCAGCTCATCCGATCTCAGCTCATTCACTGTATTTTCAAAGTTTTACAGAAGACCCATGTACAAAATAATTTGCTCTCACAGATTGAGCCTGCTAAACCAAGAATACCGCACACAGGAGCGATGTAGGACTGAATGGTAAACTAACTGCTCTGTATTGCTGTCTGCACTCTACACTTGCTAACATAGCTCAGCAATCCATAGTTCATGACCTGCAGAGTCTGCTTTGGGATTTACACTCTGAGCTTAGACAGTCAAAAGAACAACATTATTAGCTTCCATTCACTTAAGGCTCTACATCAAATAAGAATTGCTGAGAGAACAGTGTTTTTCGTTATAGTATCTCCAAGATTCATAGCAACAATTCCACACAAGTCAGCCCTTCACATTTAAGGAATTATCTCGCCTTCTGATTTGAATCCACTTATGAAGCTCATAAGGCAAGTCAAGAACCAAAGATGCAAACAGTTAAGTTTCAACTACAGTATTTCAACTCTTTTCTCCAAGTAGCATTGTCATCTTCACTGTTAACAGCTTTAGCCCAATTTTAATTATGGTATAGAGAGCTTTTATCACCCAGAGGATTAAACTTGTTTTTATATCCTCTCTCATTAATCAGCCCAAAATCAAGCTTGAAAGTCCACTGGACTGGATTCCACTTATGAAAATGATGATGAGAAAGAAAAACCACTGTGTCCTTTTGGAAATAAAATTCTTCAAGAAACTGAATAACTTCTGTCATAAAACTCCTAAATATGCACAGACTAGGGCTTGTCAAGCTATTAAAAAAAATTAATCACGATTAATCATGCTGTTAACCAATAACAAAATTCAAAAATATTTAAATAAATTGTATGTTTTCTACATTTTCAAATATATTGATTTCAATTACAACAGAGAATACGAAGTCTGTAGTGTTCAGTTTATATTTATTTTTGATTACAAATATTTGCACTGTAAAAAATAAAGTATTTTTCAATTCACCGAATACAAGTACTGTAGTGCAACCTCTGTCATGAAAGTTGAATTTACAAGTGTGGAATTATATAAAAAAACCTGCATTCAAAAATAAAACAATGTAAAACCTACAAGTCCACTCAGTCGGACTTCTTGTTCAGCCAATCACTCAGACAAACAAGTTTGTTTACATTTGCAAGGGATAATGCTGCCCACTTCTTGTTTACAATGTCTCCTGAAAGCGAGAACAGGCATTCCCATGGCACTGTTGTAGCCAGCATCACAAGACATTTACATGTCAACTTCCCTAAAGATTCATATGTCCCTTCATGCTTCAACCACCATTCCAGAGGACATGCGTCCATGCTGATGATAGGTTCTGCTCGATAACGATCCAAAGCAGTGCGGACCAATGCATATTAAATTTTCCATCATCTGAGTCAGATGCCACCAGCAGAAGGTTGATTTTCTTTTTTGGTGGTTCAGGTTCTGTAGTTTCCGCATTGGAGTGTAGCTCTTAAGACTTCTGAAAGCATTCTCCACACCTCATCCCTCTCAGATTTTGAAAGGTAGTTCAGATTCTTAAACCTTGGGTTGAATGCCGTAGCTATCTTTAGAAATCTCACATTGGTACTTCCTTTGCATTTTCTCAAGAAACAATGTGTGCTGGGTCATCATCTGAGACTGCTATAACATGAAAAATATGGCAGAATGTGGGTAAAACAGAACAGGAGACATACAATTACCCCACAACGAGTTCAGCCACGAATTTAATTAACGCTTTTTTTTTTTTTATTATTTTAAATGAGCGTCATCAGCATGGAAGAATGTTCTCTGGAACGATGGCCGAAGCATGAAAGGGTATACGGATGTTTAGCGTACCTGGCACATAAATACCTTGTAATGCCAGCTATAAAAGTGCCATACAAATGCCTGTTCTCACTTTCAGGTGACATTGGAAATAAGAAGCAGGCAGCATTATGTCCCATAAATGTAAACAAACTTGTTTGTCTTCACGACTGGCTGAACAAGTAGTAGGACTGAGTGGACTTGCAGGCTCCAAAGTTTGACTTTGTTTTGTTTTTGAGTGCAGTCATGTATGTGACATTGCACCTCATAATGCTTTATAGAAATATGCTTATGAGTATAAATGACACAACTGGAATATGTTTTATGCTAGATATGCCATGTAACATATCTTTGCAAAGGTTACATTCTTCTGCATGTATTCATCCTATTCATATGCATGTATTATTTTTATATCTGAAGTTATGAGCACTGGCTCTATGCTTGTATTTAAAGCGTTTGCTATAGAAAGCATCTAAGGCAGATGTGGTCAACATAGTGTGAAGGGGCTATTCAAGTAACTGGGAGTATTTGGTTAACCATGGACCTTGATAGACACCAATCCACATCTGAGCTTTCCTGGGAAGTCCTGCGGAAAACTGAGTCATTCATGGACATGCGACTTGCCCATGTGACTCCAAAACTCCATTTTGTAGCTGGATTCTACACAGTGGGAGAGAGGGGTTTCCACCCACAAGAAAGCCCCTGCAAAAACCCCTCCATTTTGTCTTCAGCTGGCTCAAGAGGTAGCCTCTCCACCCCCAAGGAGACGCCTGAAAGAAACTGGAACAAATGACAGTAACTACAGGGGTGGGAGTGATTGTTGACCCAGACTAGAAGGAGGCTAGTCTGCCAAAGAAGCTTACTGGAACATCTCTGAGGGTGAGATTTCCTCTGTAATCACTTTCTTACTGTATTAGGCTTAGACTTGTGTGTTTTATTTTATTTTGCTTGGTAATTCACTTTGTTCTATCTGTTATTACTTTGAACCACTTAAATCCTACTTTTTGTATTTAATAAAATCACTTTTTACTTATTAATTAACCCAGACTGTGTATTAATAATGGGGGGGGGGGGCAAACAGCTGTGCATCTCTGTGCATCTGTGCATCCGTATAAGCTTTATACAGGGTAAAACAGATTCATTTGGGGTTTGGACCCCATTGGGAGTTGGGTATCTGAGTGTTGGAGACAGGAACACTTCTTAGCTGTTTTCAGTTAAGCCTGCAGCTTCTGGGGGACATGGTTCAGACCTGGGTCTGTGTTTGCTGCAGGCTAGTGTGTCTGGCTCAAACCAGGCAGGGCACTGAAGTCCCAAGCTGGCAGGGAAAATGCCTTTAGAGGTAGTCTCCGCATATCAGGTGGCAGTCCCAGAGGGGGTTTCTGTGATTCAACCCGTCACAATGTAACGAAATAAATAAATAAATAAATAAATCTACATTTGTAAATTGCACTATAGTACTTCTCTGAAGTGAACTGAAAGATACTATTTCTTTGCTAATATTTGCACTCTAAAAATGATAAATCAAAAATATAAAGTGTGCACTGTACACTTTGTAGTCTGTGTTGTAATTGAAATCAATATATTTGAAAATGTAGAAAAATATCCAAAAATACACCGGACCCTAACTAGAATGCGCGTCTATATAACGCGAATTCGGCTGTAACATGGTCGTGGCCATGGATCCCAAATTTAAGTACAGTACAATTTTTCTGAGCATAGACGCGATAAATTGACTGCTGAGTGCTCTCCTGTTGACTCTAGTATGCCATGAGAACAAGGAGCGCAAGCGCAGTCGACGGGAGAGCATCGGCTAGTCACGTAGCTGAAGTTGCATATCTTAGATCAACCCCGCGCGGTAGTGTAGACAAGCCCTAAGACAATTGCTGTAGGCCTAGAATGCCATACAAATGTAATGTAATAAAAATTTACAGGTACGGTACTGTATTTATCTTTAGAAAGATGTCAAAAATGTCGGGCAAAAGGAAGGCTTACTCGGTGCAGGAGAAATTGGACGCTATCCAATTGTGCATTGGAAAGTCTCGCATGCCTCGGTGCTTTCATCATGTAAATGTGAATTGCCTGCCGTTTTCGTACAAGAACTCCAAAAATTCCTGGAGGACAAGAGAGATTTTTGAACAATGGTTCTTCACCGAATTTGTCCCTTCTGTACGAAAGCATCTGCGGGCAAATCACTTAGAAGAAAAGGCCATTCTTTTGCTAGACAACTGTCCAGCACATCCTCCGGCCAAAAGACTCAGAACCCCTGACAGTAAAATATGGATTGAATACTTACCCAAAAACACGACTTCCAAAATTCAACCGCTTGATCAAGGTGTTATCGCCATTTTTAAGCAGCACTATCAACGGAACTTGGTATAACAAATGATAGAAAGCGAGTTGTCTGTCACCGATTTTCTGAAGAAGTTGACTATAAAAGACTGCTTTTACATTGGCGGCGATTCCTGGAATTTATTACGTGCTGAAACTATAAACCGCTGTTGGATGGTGGGACTGAGACAGTAGTTTGGCCACCCACTCCTGGAAGAAAATGAAGAAAGCAGATGACAGTCCGAGGAAGAATTCAACTTCAAGGGATTTACAGAGGAGGAAGTTGGAAGAACAGACATGGAGTGGATGCAGGAGCTGTGCCAGCAACTATCCGGGCTCAGGGTAACTGTTCTGCCACAAAATATCAAGTCCTGGATAAGAGGCGACAATGAAGCAGAAGAATTTTGTCCCGTTGCTGAAAGTCTAACAGATGACCAAATTCTTCAGGCAGTACGACCAAACAACATTCCAGAAGCTGAAGAATTGGCCTTCGCCGTGGAAGAAGAAGAGGAAGAGGAAGTGGACGTCGTTCCAACATCAACTGCGACCGTAGCGAGCTTAGCGACTGCTTTGAGACGAAAGACGTTGAGCCTATAAAAATTATGCAGCTCCGTAGTCTTTTGCAGTTTGCTAAGCGGAAGCAGCACAGCAGCAAGAAGCAAAAGCAACTCACCGACTTTAAGAAAAACTAGACTAGTTTATTGTAATGTCTACTTTAAATCTCTAATAAAGCAACACTTTTTTTCTCATTTATTGTTCCCTTCAAGTAGGAGTTTATTTTCTAAGGTTTTCTATACTTTATGGATGTGACATTTACTGTATACAGTAATTTCATTTTAACGCGGTCCCCGCTATAACACGGTACTTGGCATGGATCCCAAATCCCACATTCTAGTGAGGGTCCGATGTATTTAAATAAGTTTTACCTGGTAGTCTATTGCTTAACAGTGCGATTAAAACTGTGATTAATCACTATTAGTTTTTTTGAGTTAATCACGTGAGTTCACTGCAATTAACTGACTGCCCTAGCACAGACCATTTCACTACTTCCCCTACCTCTCCCCTCTGTAGTAAACCCCTGGAGAAAACCAGAAGTGCAATACACAAATAACTAGCACTAACTTTGTTCCACAAATGAGCCTATAGTAGACATTAACTAGTAAGATCACTATTGATCAGAGGGAAAAGGTTGCAGCTGGATATTATTTGAAAATATATAGTGTAAACCTAAGGCTGATTAGTTAAATGTCATTTCGCCTGCTTACAATGAATGGGAACCATGATCCCACTAAACAACACTTCCTAGCTAGAAGACTAGCGAACTACCATGCAGTGGAAAGAGAAAGGAGAATCCCCCTTTTCAGGGCTCAGAGTGGAATGAGAAGATCAGCATTGGCAGGAAGCTTGCAGGGCAGAGACTGCCATTTGGCCCCAAAGAGGAATTAAACATGCCAGCTGGGAATGGGAATGTAAAAGAACAATGCAAGCCTGCTGGCCAGTCCCAAACAAAAGCTATTAAGAGATGAGCCAGCTGGGTGAGAAAAGAAGCCAGCAGGAAAGGGGCTGGAACGCTGAGGGAGCTTTGATGGTCATTTCAGCTATTACAAGCTCACTGGTTAACGCAAACACTCCACATTACTGACCAAATGAATCCCATCCCCACCTCTCAGAGTGGAAGAGGGTCAACTAACTGTTGAAGGTGTTAATAAATGAGTGTTTTTATGCATGCTGCCATTAGTTCTTCTGTCAGAAAGCCAGCAGGGCCTAAAGCAGTGAAGAGTGTGTTTGTACTAACAGATTTCAGAGTAGCCGCCGTGTTAGTCTGTATTCGCAAAAAGAAAAGGAGGACTTGTGGCACCTTAGAGACTAACAAATTTATTTGAGCATAAGCTTTCGTGAGCTACAGTTCACTGACGATGAAGTGAGCTCTAGCTCAACAAAGCTTATGCTCAAATAAATTTGTTAGTCTCTAAGGTGCCACAAGTCCTCCTTTTCTTTGTACTAACAGACTCACTCTTAGGCATAGTGGCATGAACCAGGCAGAGATGAGCTACGCATGCCTAAGAACACTGTCAAAAATACATCCAGTGTGTGTTTCTGTTCCATTTGAGTGTACAGAAGAGGAACCTTAGAGACTGGGATTTACATATTCTCAAGAGTTCTTAGTACGGCTATATTTGAGGTCATTTTCCCTGGCTTGGAGCCAAGTAGCTTACAGAAAACTATACTGAACTAAAAGAGGCTGGGGCAAGTGCTTCATTTGTTTAAGTTTGCAGGGTCTTGGTGCATACACTGAATTCTTATCTAGCCTGAAGTCCTCACTCCTGACAATCCATGTCTACAGCCTCAAGGGCTAGAGCAGAGATTCTCAAACTGTGGTCCACGCACAGGTGGCTAGTTACCTAGTGCTGGCTTCTGTACCCTATTTCCAGTTGCTAAACTGCATGAGGAAACAGCTAAAAATGTAGTAAGAACTATTAATATTTCCTCTTCTACTTAAGCATTTGCTGATGTTAACACAGGGATATTATGCAATGGCAAATTGGAGGGGATGGTCTTCATGATTTGGAACAGGAGGGGAGTTGGCCCACCAGATAGCATCTCTGTATTTAGGCGTGGTCCATGCTATGAAAGAGTTCACGAACCCCTGTACTAGAGGCAACTAGAGTTCTGGAGGTGAGATTTGTTATGTGTTTCTGAATATCAGCTCCAGTTTGTTAATGCTGTGTTTGCGCTGCTTGTTTAGCATTGATCATATTTTGGGAGTTTGTTATAGACACCATAGTTTGAGCTAAAATCTGCTTCATTAGCTGGATACTTAATTCTGTGTTCTTTGGAACAGTATGGAAAAAACAGAAATTTTAATCTGTATTGCTAAAAAGTGTTACAGAATGACTGGTAAATTCTGAACTGGGTACTGCCCTCCCAATAAGGATGTATTTACATGTGGGTTTAGCAGCAGGCTTTTCTTGTGTCTAACTTTGATGTGGATATCTATATATTTTTTAAAAATCAATTGTAGCCAATGGAAAACTCCATTACCCACCACAGCACCAGACCGAGACCAGGCAAATCCTCCAAGTTTGATTCTACTGAGTGTTAACTTTATCTTGGAATTATTTTTACATTGCTTGAACTAGGCTCCCATTAATGGAGCTACCAGGTACGGTGCTTCAGATGTAGCACTTCACGCAATGTTTCTGGAACAGCATCAGTCCAGCCACAGCACACAGGTTCTCAATATCTCTGATCTTCTAGAAAGCCTTTACCCAATGCGCCTGGCTGTATGACAAGGGCAGAAAAAACAGGAAAAAGAAAACAGGGACTGTCCAAGACATCAGCGTCTTTCTAGGAATACCCAAGACTTCTTGCCAATTATCTTCCAATCCATTTAGCAGATAAATGAATGTGTTCAACCTTCTGACTGAGAACTGCAAAGCTGTGGTACATTAACAGCAGGCACTTAGTCTGGCACATATACTAGCCTTATCTAAATAATAATGTTTGTGAACATTTATTTTTACTTTTTAAAATATAAACAATAGGAGTTGTCCTTTCCAATACTGAACTAAAGGGAACCACTGAAATCCACTGACATCATTAGAAACACCAGTTGTCTTACTTTATGAATGTAGATCTATTTGCTGAGATTGTTCTCCGATGTTCAGCTGCCATGTTTACTAGTTCCAAACCCATGAGAAACACTCACACAGTGAACACAGAGCTGTGAGAGCTGAATCACTATAGCACATGTAATTAACTGCAGAAAAAGAAAGCACAGCAGCTATAGAAGTATAAAGTTCAAATGCAACCACAGTGGGCTTTCAGTTTCAATTTTTAACCTTCCTAGCATCCCTTTTTCATGATTATTTGACCTTATAAAGATACGGTTATACACTCTAGTATAGTCTCTTTCTGGAGAAAAAGGAAGCAGGATTTTGGCTGCAAGGAGAGTTCCCCCAAAGCAACCAGCCATCAGACATTATTAAAATACATAATCAGTGTATGAGAGAAACAGTTGCTTGTGCTGATAAGAACAAGCTAATCCCTTTAAAGCCCCCTACCACTTTTACATTTCATCTGCTGAAGTCACTGATGCAACCAATTTTGGCAGTCAGGACTCAGTCACAGGAAACACAAACACAGCAACTGGCCTGCGGCACCTAATCTAGTAGCGTCTAAGAAAAATGCTGCATACGTGCTTGTGACTGCTTTAAGTAACTCTTTCACCGATTTAGCTATAAGACTAATTTCCAAAAACTTCAGTCAGTGACCACCACCACTCATGTGGAAGGCATGTGTGGTAAACTAGTAAGGGGGTACATACAAACTCTGTGATGCTTCAGAATATTGAAAGAAAGAACGAACGAAAGAAAGAAAGAAAGCTGCAGGCAAATCCCTGGGGTCTTCTAAACCAGCAGGGTGTAAAAAAGACAAAGAGGATAAGAAGACTGTGGCGAAGCTAAAGAGTGTGCATGCACATCATTTCTCACAGGTAACTAGGGCTGAACACCTCAGCTAAGGTAACGCTTTATGAGTGATGCAGGTGAAACACTAGCAGAGATAGAAGTGATGGAGCAAGATGACAAATTAATTGCTGAAGACCCAACATGTCTCTTGAAAATATTAATGGTGGTCTTGGGACTGTGTTTATACATCAGCTTTTCCTTCACTACTGAGAAAAATAACAATAGTACTAAAGAATGTAATACCTCACAAAAATGGAGATACTGTAATTATGATAAGAATAAGCCAGCACAGCTTCTGTGGAGTTAAAGTCATGCCTTCTCACGTATCAGAATTCTCTCAGATGTGACAACAGTGGATAAAGGGAGAAGAAAAAAAAAGGGGAGATAAGTTCTTGAAAGATTAACTTTTGATAAAGGTCCTTCAAGCAGCTATTAAGAAAATCTGTTAAGCAGAGGGAAAAGACAGAATCCTTTTATGGATTGGAAACTGTTTGAGAAAGGAAAGAGAACAAGAACATACAATTCTCAATTGAGAAAGATGTTAATATAGCAGGCTGCCTCAGATATCAGTACTGTAGTAGGTTTCAGAGTAGCAGCCGTGTTAGTCTGTATCCGCAAAAAGAAAAGGAGTACTTGTGGCACCTTAGAGACTAACAAATTTATCTGAGCATAAGTTTTTGTGAGCTACAGCTCACTTCATCAGATGCATTCAGTTAATCTGGACAAGGGGTGAAAAGTGAGGAGGCAAAATATAGTGAGCACAAAGTCATTCAAACTTTTAAAACTAGGGAGAATTAAAATTGGGTAAAGGGACAACAAAGTAACAGATTAAATTTAATCCAGATAAATGCAAAATACTATACAATGCAAGGACCAACATAAACCACTCACATATACTGATGAGTTTGATGGACTGGATAATCTACCAGATCTTTTCCACTTTATACTTCTGTGATTCAGAATTAGTTGTGATTGCTCAGATAAATGACCTAGACATCATCATGTTCAGTTCAATAAAGACATCTCAGCATGCAGCCATGGTCCACAAAGCATCTAAAATGTTAGGCAGCTATCAAGGGTGGTTAGAAAGTATTATGGAAAAACCTTTATTCAGATATTTAATCATATGTATTTGCCTTGAAGACTGTGCTCAGTTTTGGTTATCTAGTACCAAACATTACAGAAACAAGAATACAGAAGCAGAAAAAAGTTTCACACTACAAGGAGAAAAAAAAAGAGAAATTAAATGGGAGCAAAATAAAATCTAAAAAGGTAGCATTTTAAATATAACTATACATCATATATGGAACTTGATGTTGCTGGATATTATTTAGACAGATTTTTAAAATTCTAAACACACCAGATACATGCATTTGTAATTGCAGTTGTAGTTACACTAAACTAAGATAAAAACTACAAAAGCTCTCAGTCATTTTCTTCAGGACATAATCTGATCATCAGCTGGGGTCAGGAAGAAATTCCTAACTCAGACAGCATTCCCCCAATTGGTCAGATGCATTACACTTCTTTGTTGCTTTTTTATTTTTGTTTTGGATTTATTGTGATTTACTCAAAAGTAATTTGTATAAGCCCTCTAGCAGAAAAGATACTGGATGGATCACTGTTCTTGTCTAACAAGACAGTTTCTGTATTTGTATGAATAACTTCATACAAAAAGACTGTCTCATATCTCTGCCTTAAGAAAGCTTTACTAACCTGTTTTATTATATATCATTATTTTAATATTAGCATAACTGATGCAACAGTTTCTTAAGCAAGATTACCTCATTACTAACAAAGCATAGGTGCCAGAATTCAGGTTATATTTTTCTGTACAGTTATTTCAAGCATGGGGGAAATATAACAATAAGAGAGGTAATACAAGTTCAGGTACTCTACCTCTGAATATTGGTATACCAACCTGATGTCAACAAAAATCAAGATGTATAAGTCAGAGAAAGAAATGACACTGAGCAGGGACTGTGAATAGACTGTGAACACTTTAGAGATCCCTCTGTGTGAATGCATTCATTCATTCATTCCAGTTCAGACTTTTCTGGCATTGAGTTGAACACCCACACCAAACCTTTTTGTATACCAGGAAGGTTATGCTACCCAGTTACCAATGCTATTTTGTAAAACCCTTAAGCATGCAGACTGTTCAGATTAGCTGTGAGAAGATCATTTTCCAGTGGGGAAAATGAAAACCCCACACCAATTCCACTTCTACCCCTCCCTTCCAATATTTGAAGAGAATCTGTTTCTACATTTTTAAAGTTTACAGGACTAGATGAATGAATTCTGTTCATAAAAATTCCAAATCCTCCCCTAACAAAAAAAGCAAAGACATAAAAGAATTATTTTTTCTTTCAGTTTTTAGATTGAATATAGGAACTTTTTCATCTTAGTCCTGTCTCTGTTCTTGATACGTACTTCACGCCTGCCTATCCGCAACTGCCCATAAAAGCCACAACATGTCCCGAACTACAGTGGTTTCTACCAGACTCGTGCGCTGTAATATACATACACCCTCTACAACTCCCTATACATACACGCACCATATAGACAGAGTACAGAAAATACACTACACTCAAACCCCCCAGAGCTACACACCCAGAGCCTCCCCATAGATACAAAAAAGAAAAGGAGTACCTGTGGCACCTTAGAGACTAACCAATTTATTTGAGCATAAGCTTAGTCTCTAAGGTGCCACAAGTACTCCTTTTCTTTTTGCAAATACAGACTTACACGGCTGCTACTCTGAAACCCATAGATACAGACACCTTGTAGCCCCACTCAACAGACAAGCCTTTCACATAGATTATCTATGCCTAGACGTCCCTCACATCCCATGTCCCCAGGCAGACCTCCCTGCCATATTACCCTGCTATAGAAATGCTCCCATGTTCCCATACAGAACCATATGGACACTCCCCAAACACCTCGTACCCTGCATACAGCGCACCCCCCATATACCACCCCCACTGCATATACCACGGTGCAGACCCCTGCACATCACCCCACATACCCAACCCCTTGCATGCCACCCCCATGCAGACCCCTGCACATCAGCCCCAGGCACCCCGCCCCCACACGTCCTGCCCAGCCCACTCCCCCCACATACCACCTCCTGCCCACACACCCCCGGTCTCTTTACACGCCGCCCCGCGGACACCCAGCAGCAGATCCGGGCGGCGGGGGGAGGCATCTTCCCCCCAGTCCTTGGGGAAGCCGAGCCCCGACACGCTCATCACACCCCCAGCCCCGCCCGTGGGGGGGTCCTGCGGCCGCTGCCCCACGGGGAGCCGGCTCCTTACCGCTGGGCAGGGGGCGGCGTCCGCGCGCGCGGTCCCGGCGGGAGCCCCAGTCCCGGGTGCGCATCCTCCCGAGGGCGCGAGCAGCCGCCGGCTCCAGCCCCGCCAGCGGCGCCTCTCACAATGAGACTCCGCGAGCGAGCGGGCAGCCGCTCCACCTCCCCCTCCCATCCCGGGGGCTGTTGTGGCGCGCAGGCGCACGATCCGCCCGCTGCATCTCGGGAAATGTAGTCCTTCCTCCTCCTGCGGTCTCCGGCCGGCGCTGTCCCCCACCACAGCCCCGGCACCTGAGGCCGGTGGGTTATTCCCGTAGGACAGTCAGTGACTGTGGGGCGGCACCCCTCCCCTACTCGGGGACGTTGAAGGTTTGCGGGCTAGGAGGAAGACTATAAAGGGCTATGGAGATAAAGGTTGTGCAACGTGGGGAATTAGCTCAAATGGTAGAGCGCTCGCTTAGCATGCGAGAGGTAGCGGGATCGATGCCCGCATTCTCCAAGAGGGTGTTTTTTGTGTTTTCTTAACTTCATTAAATGAGAGCAAGTCCCACAGAAAAAAAAAAAAAAACTGGGGCTCAATACAGCTAAATAATTTAAACCAAGCGAGTCACCAATCATTTCAGTTGTAAACATACAAACAAACAAAAAAGGGGGGGAGGCGGGGCTACAGCTGGCACTTTATTATTGCATTTAGTTATAATTATCTATGTCATTTATTATTTATACAAGGGGGGGGGATGACTCTTCCTTTGCCACAAACAAATAAAACGAGATCTCTGCTCTCTGAACTCCCCTTTATACAAATCCGTCCCAGGTTGTCTGCACTGTAGCTCTGTCTGACTACTTGGTTTGCAGTGTTACAAAGTCTGCAATGCACTAAAAATGATCATTAAGTGCGTGATTTGGGGAATTCAGACAATAGCTGGATGCCAGGCACTCCCTGCCTCCTGTCCTGGGTGTTTTCTTTCAATCCAGTAACATCCCTTCTTATCTTTGGCACTGTTTGCCGAAAGTGAGGAGTTATTAAAAGAGCCCGAAGCGATCATTAACAAATGCAAATGCCATTTAGTGTTGAAATTTGTAAGATTAACAATATCTGCTTCACCCAGAAGGTCCAGCCCAGAAATAATGAAAAATAAAGACAAGATATTCATAGGGGGAAATTGGGAGACTAGTTTTATTAGAATGGGCATACCAAAAATACTCAAGTATTACAACTAAGAAGAAATAGGGCTGTGAAAATCATTACCCACATTTAACAAGTATAATTATTTAAAAGAAAGAAATTAAGTTTTTTTTAATCCAATAACTAGAATCTGAAATTAAGGTAAAAAATCAAATAAAGAGTTCACATGTCCAAAAGGAGACATTATTGAATAATTACCCTTCCAGTATCCTTCAACTCCTAATAGTCTCTAGGAGTTTAACTTTCAACCATTCAAAAATCCAGAATTAACAAATTATAAGGATTTGTTCAAGGACTCAATTAACAGTTTTCAGATTAATTTTAGATGGTGATCTATGAAGGATGGTTTTGAGAGGAAATCTGAGCTCTAATATTTGACTGTGTTAGAAATTTTACTGTTTAACTTTTAGTCAAATCATTTCATCACTCTGTCCTTGCCCTGTAAAATGGGGGTACTACTACTTCCTTTGTTTGTATTGGTTATTTAGACTGTAAGTGCTTTGGGGCAGGGACTGTCTCTTACTACATGTATGTACAGTGCTTAGCACAATAGGTATAACACAAACAACAGTAATAAATAAATGGCATCACTTAATTGTTTTAACACTTTGGGGTGGGTTGTTCCAAGGTGTCTTTATGTTCCCCTTCCTTATACCTCTTCTACCATCAAAGTCTTCATACCTCCATGACCCTTCTCGTAGTAAGGGGAGCCGGATGTAGCACCCTGTGAAACTCATCTCTGCCACTCTGTGCATTGAGGGGAAACTACTTTGAAGGTGACAAAAGCCTGGCTTCCTTGCCAGAGCTAAAAGAGGTGCCTGTGAGATAGCCCCATGGCTGGTGAATGAGGGCCCTAGTTTGGGACATACACGCTGACAGGACCACATTACACTTTACGAGATTGCCAAACTGCTCCCTAGAGTTACAAAAATCAACAGTGGACTGTGAATTATTGCACTACATTTTTTAATCTGTTTCATCAAAGAGAGCGATATAGCCACAACTCACTTTCAAAAAGAGTAGGTAGGCACTGGCATCTATCTTCTGTTTGTTTGCATCAGTGCCATGTGTAGATATTTTGTATACACCATATGAAGTATGAGTTGTGCTTTCCTGCAGGATCTTGCTAGCTGCTGCTTCACTTTTGCACTTCTCTCCATTGAAAATGTATTGTTTACAAGCTACAATCTGGAGAAGGGCTACAAACACCTACACATGTATAACAATGCAAAACACTCAGCTTCTTTCATAACATTTAATTTACAACATGACAACTGGAGGTCTCCACAGAAATCTTTGAACGTACTAGTACAGTATCTTTGCCACTCAGGACAGTGACATTAATGGGAAGTGTCCTATGAAACCGAGGAAGGAAGAGTTCAAATGGGAGAGCATTACTAGAAATTCCACTTGAAAGGGGACTCTTGGCCATTGCAAAGTGATTAAGTGGTGCTTTTTATAGTAACACCCACATAATCTTAGGTAGCCATGGATTTGCTACAATACTTTTAATGTACAGAGAATATTGACTAACACTTTTGCAAAGCAGAGCTCAAAAAGTATATAAAGTGTGTGATTTTTATCTAGCCTGGGATTTTGCAGTGGTCTTATAAAATCTTCAGGTTTTCTGATTCCATAAACATATGAATTAACCAGATGTTAGCAAAACTGTCTTGTAAAGATATATAAATTTACACTGGTATTTGCATGCAGCAGGCATTTAATGGGAAAGCAAAATCCATTTCATTCCCCTCTTTCATCAGCAGCTATGCAAACCACATGCAGAACATTTCTTCAGTAAACTTGTTCTTAGGGGCCAGCTGCTCTCACTCTCCACGATAGATTTTCATGATGCAGTTTCAGTGAGTAAAACATGTTAACCCCAAAATCCTAGCAAAACTTGGATGATATTGAAGCACGTAAACCACACGGAAAATAAAAGCATAATGCAGAGTTCAGTCACAGGACAAAAGCAAACTGAGCCTGCAATGCCCTCTGCAGGCTGCCAGAGAACTGTTCTAGAAGCTCCTACAAAGTTTCATGCCATTTGAAACATCAAGTGGAAAAAAAAAAGTCCTAGAAACATCATTGATGGATTAGATGACCCAGTAGAGAAGACCTTTCTAAGACACATAAACTGGCTATTTAATCTATTTCCCAGCCCTGTGACAAGACTGGTTTCTTTATCTCGGACACATCCCTGATAAAATTTCCAGTAACTTTAATCAGCTCCAATGTCAGCAATTCCACAGCCTCCCTTGGCAACTTGTTCCATAGCTGAAATGGAAAATTCTTCTGAATATTAACCTACATTCTTAAACCCATTGCAAGTGGTTTTGTTCGTATTGACTAACACAGCTACAGTAGCCATTATAGTCTTTGACCAAATTACATCATCAGTGCTCTTCAGGGTGTACTGCACACACATCTTCTAACTAAAACATAAACATTCCAATGATGTAGTTATTTAATTCTATGCTTATTACCCAAAGCACACTCTTTTCTATTTAATACTAATCTGAAACTAAGACACATCTTCCGAAATTATCTTTTCTGCTATGGAACAACATGAGATTTGAATTATTAATAGTTATTCTCTCACTTATTTCTCACACTATATACCATTGTGAGCTAGCATATTGTTAAGCAACTGTCTTGCATAATAGCAGGGAAAAGGGTCAGAGTGGAAAGTGTTATTTGAGTGTCTAAAGTTAATTTTTGCATGTAGATTTTTGGTAGGGAATGTATGAACTGTTAATACTATTCAAATATTTGGGCTAGATTTTCTGGGGCAGCACTGATGAATGGGCCTAAAGGAACTACGTATAACTCCTTGGTTTGCTACCCTGCCATAGGTTAGAGCAGCCTCCCAGTGTTCTACTCTATACCAGCTGGCAGTGGTCCCCAAGCCACACCTCTTCTTCCCCACTCTCAACATGCCCCTACACAGGGGCTGCAGGAGATTTAGTTTAGATGGTCGGTATATTATTATTATTATTATTATTACTATTTGTATAACGGTAGCACCAGGGAGTCATGGATCAGGACCCCATTATGCTATCAGGGTTCCCATGCCCCAGGGGACTCCACAGCTGAGGACGTGCAGTTGGCTTCTGTTTCCTTTGGCTTAGGCAGGGTGGACCAGTGATCCTGGCAGGTTCCATACATGTCCTTATTACCATTTCCAGACATGGACCAGGTTTTCTTTTTTAACTGTAATAGTCTTGGTATTATTTTTGTTACCTTTGGTAGCAACCTTTAACGTCAAGTTAACCAGTTTTCTACCTGGAAATGTTGGAGTAGCTCCCCTGCACTATCAATCCAGATGTGGGGCAGCCCTGGGAACTGGAGTGGGCTTGCGGGGGGCATGCATTTCCCCACCCCCTATTTTCAATAGCCACAGTCTGGTAGTGTACGCCTGTCGCCTTCCCCTTCGCTACTTTGTTGTCTTCAGAACCTCCAGTTCCCTGTTCCAGGAACATTTCTCCCTCCACTCTCCAGGGGTCAAGTAGTTACAGCAGCAGTGTTTCCAATGTAGTCGTTTTCCAACTCCCCCTCTCACGTCAGTTCCCGGGGAAAACGCTGCCCGTTCCTCTTCTCGTCTCTTCTCTTCTCCCGCAGGGCAGAGACGGTCCCCGCCGCAGGGCGCTTTTCCCAGTCTGACACCGACTGGCGAGAGACAGACGCTTTTAGATTTTTCCCCACGCACAAGCCCCGTTGCAATAGCCACGTGCCTTCGAGCAGCAAGTAGATTTGGAGCAGGACAAGGCTAATGCACACCCCGGAGGAAGTGATCACGCGGCTGATTGTCAACATACGCTACATCGAGCTCCAGTACAGCCGGTGCCTTCGTACCACCGCAAGCACTGTATGGGAGCCAGACTTTTACTTTCCTTTGGCCTTCGGAGATTACCGTGTTTCTGGATCAGAGGAAGAGGTAAAACCGAATTCTAATGGCAAGAAGTGGATTTAGGCACATTATTAACTCTAATGCAAGCCCACCCACCCCGCTGAATCCACGCTCCCGTGGCCAGCCTGAGACTCTGGCAGTGCCACGGTGTTCACACACAGCTCCAGCTGGTGTGCTAGTGTAAGCCCTGCTTGCACGACGCTGTCTGCCCAGGCTGGGAGGCTCCCTCTTAGCTGCAGTGTCGATGTACCCTGGATCTCCACCCGCACAGGCTGGGTGTTCCTCACCCATTCCTACCAGGCAGGATATTGCTGTACCCGGAGTCCCTCCCTGCCAATCTTTACCAGTTATTTCCTCTGAGCGTGGGGAATCCCTGCTCACTGTGGGTAGGTTTTCCCAGACCCTTCTTAATAAAGAGCGAGCTGAAGTCCACCCATCCACCTCACTTTATCAGTGGAGCCATGGCCCCTCTTGGCTGGGGGACAGGGCAGTGTGTTGTGCCCTGAAGAGGCTCCCTTTGGTGGTCCCCCTGCTGAATTAAAATGGAAGCCAGCCAGCTCCAGAAGATAAAGGGAAGAGGAGGTAGTAAAAGGCTGACAGTCCCGTGGCCACCAAGGCTCTCAAAGGTAATGGAGGAGATGGAACCAGGAGGATTGGGGTGCAGCCAGGGGCTGGGGGAAGGGGGGAAATGGTGCCTCAGTTGTTGGACAGCACCCTGTATAATGTGGGTATATTGGTGAGCAGTGGCACTGCCAGGGAAGCTGAGATGGGGCAGGGGGAGGTGGGAAAGGGTGTCAGAGGAGCCACAAATGAGGACAGCCGCCTTTTTGGGTGGTATGGGGTTTGGATGGCTGGAGGAACTAAGGAAGATAGCACTACGGAGAGGTTGGGGTAGGTAAGAGGGGGTAGGGGCCCAGTTGGAGAAACTGGGGGAAAGGGAAGTTGGGCAACTGGGAAGTAGGGGTCTGATGGCAGAAGGAGGTTGGCCTAAAAAGGTTGTTTTGGCAGTGGGAGTTAGTCCTGACATAACACTGCCATAGACTTGCCATTTGTTCTAGTCCCTGGAGTCACACTGAATCAGAGTCTGAGCAATAAGCAATTCGGCTTGCTCTATGGTTATCATTTGTCATCATCCCTGGCCATGCTTTGTAGGGGGGTAGATCACAGCCATTCAACTTTAATTTCCTTGACGGAATTTATTTTAGTGTGGGTGGGAAGGGGTTTCGCTTCAGCAGGCCTTTCATTAACCCTTGGCCAGATCGCCACATCCAGCTGTCTCCCTTGGGTTAGTCAGCACTTGTGTGTAATAGAAATGAATACCTTGGAAGTAGGGCTGTCAATTAATTGCAGTTAACTCACAAAATTAACTACAAAAAATTAATCGCGATTAATCACATTGTTAAACAATAGAATACCAATTGAAATTTATTACATATTTTTGGATGTTTTTCTACATTTTCAAGTATATTGATTTCTATTACAACACAGAACACAAAGTGTACACTGCTCATTTATATTATTTTTATTACAAATATTTGCACTGTAAAAATGAGAAACAAAAGAAATTGTATTTTTCAAGAAACGTCATACAAGTACTGTAGTGCAGTAGTTTTCAAACTTTTTTTCTGGCAACCCAGTTGAAGAAAATTGTTGATGCTTGCGACCCAATGGAGCTGGGGATGAGGGTTTGAGGTGCAGGAGGCGGCTCCAGGTTTTTGGGGGGCTCAGGGCTGGGGCAGGGGTTGAGATGTGGGGTTGGGGCATAGGCTTACCTCCGGTGACTCTCGGTCCGCAGCGCAGCTGGGGTGCAGAGGCAGGCTTCCTGCCTGCCCTCCCGCTGTGGACTGCACTGCAACCCGGAAGCAGCCAGAAGAAGGTCCGGCTCCTAGGCAGAGGCGCGCAAGCAGCTCCGCGCAGCTCTCACCTGCAAGTACCGCACCCCCTCCCCCAGCTCCCATTGGCCGGCCAATGGGAGTGAGGAGCTAGTGCTTGGGATGCGGGCAGCATGCAGAGCCCCATGGCCCCCCTTGCCTAGGAGACGGACCGATACTGGCCGCTTCTGGGGTGCAGCATGGTGTCAGAACAGGTAGGGACTACTAGTTTTACTGGCCGGCTGCCAGGGTCCCTGGGTACTGAGCAAGTTGACCCAGTGCCTTGCATTCTGCGACCTAGACTGGGTCGTGACCCAAAGTTTGAAAACCACTGTAGTGCAATCTCTTCATCCTGAAAGTGTAACTTACAAATGTAGACTTTTTTTGTAATATAACTGCACTCAAAAACAAAACAACGTAAAACTTTAGAGCCTACAAGTCCAGTCAGTCCCGCTTCTTGTTCAGCCAATCACAAAGACAAAAAAGTTTGTTTACATTTATGGGAGATACTGCTGCCTGCTTCTTATTTCCAATGTCACCTGAAAGTGAGAAAAGGCATTCTCATGGCACTTTTGTAGCTGGCTTTACAAGGTATTTACATGCCAGATATGCTAAACATTCATATGCTCCTTCATGCTTCAGCCATCATTCCAGAGGGCACGCTTCTATGCTCATGATGCTCATTAAAAAATGTGTTAATTAAATTTGTGACTAAACTCCTTGGAGGAGTCTCCTGTTCTGTTTTACCCGCATTCTGCCATATATTTCGTGTCCTAGCAGTCTCGGATGATGACCCAGCACATGTTCGTTTTAAGAACACCTTCACAGCAGATTGGACAAAATGCAAAGAAGGTACTAACATGAGATTTCTGAAAATAGCTACTGCACTCGACCCAAGGTTTAAGAATCTGCAGTGCTGTCCAAAATCTGAGAAGGACAAGGTGTGGAGCACGCTTTCAGAAGTCTTAAAAGAGCAACACTCCGATGCAGAAACTACAGAACCCAAACCACCTAAAAAGAAAATCAACCTTCTGCTGGAGGCATCTGACTCAGATGATGAAAATGAACATGCATCAGTCCACACGGCTTTGGATCGTTATCGAGCAGAACCTGTCATCAGCATGGAAGCATGTCCTCTGGAATGATGGTTGAAGCATGAAGGGACATATGAATCTTCAGCGCACTTGGCATGTAAATATCATGACACTAGCTACAACAGTGCCGTGCAAATGTCTGTACTTTCAGGTGACATTGTAAACAAGAAGCGGGCAGCATTATCTCCTGCAAATTGTAACCAAACTTGTTAGTCCTACTTCAGACAATTGCTCAGACAGAGTGGACCTAAATTCCCTGTAAGCTGCAGAACCCACCCAGCAGGGACCTACTGCGGCCAGGGGAGGGGTGACCCTCGCCTGGCCACAATCCAGGCCCAGACCTGCCACAGCCCTCCCCCTTGCCCAAACCTAGTCATGGCCGGGGAAGGGGTGCCTATCCACGACCCCAGCCCAGGTGCTGCTGCAGGGAGAGAGAGCTAGGGGGAGTCCTCTCTCCCCGTTGTATCCCCAGAGCGCCCTCCTGCGCAGCCCAACCCCTCATCCCCAGCCCCATCCCAGAGCCTGCACCCCCAGCCAGAGTCCTCATCCCCTGCACCAGCCCTGAGCCCCTCATGGCTGGCCCCAACGCCAAGCGCACACCTCCAGCCAGAGCCCTCATCCCCCCCACCCCCCTCCAAACCCTCTGCCCCAGCCCTGAGTCCCCCACCCCCATCACCTCCATATTGGTGCACATAAAATTCATTCCACACCCATGTAGGGAAAAATTAGAGGGAACACAGGAGTTGACTTGTAGACTCTAAAGTTTTACATTGTTTTATTTTTGAATGCAGGGGTTTTTTTTTGTACATACACATGTAGAGTTAAGTTCAACTTTCATGATAAAGAGTGCACTACGCTATTTGTATGAGGTGAATTGAAAAATACGATTTTTTTTTTTTACAGGGCAAATATTTGTAATAAAAATATAAAGTGAGCACTGTGCACTTTGTAATTGAAATCAATATATTTGAAAATGTAGAAAAAACATCAAAAATATTTAAATAAATGATATTCTATTATTAACAGCATGATTAATCACACAGTTAATTTTTTTTAATTGTTTGACAGCCCTACTTGGAAGATAATGGGTGAAGGGTTGCAGATGGGCCAGTGTATCTATACATCTCATATGAGTGGCTATTTGTTTTCTGGCAGTTTATATAGCTAGCTGGCTATAGTTTAATTATATACAGTGCCCCTCAGGCTGGAGAGTTTTCTGGACTTTTCCAGCTTGTTCTCTCTCCCCTCTCTGGTTTTCTATAGAGCCCATCATTATAGCATCAAAATGTTTCATGAGGATTTAGCAGCATGACTCATTACAATCTGTGGGTAGGCTTGGCAGGATTCAATTTAAATCATTAGTCATTGGTACACGTCAGTTTCACCTGACACTGAAATCAACAACAAAAAAATATTGATGTTAGCAAGCACAGCTTCCCCCAGCCTAGTGCCTGCAGGGATCCGGTGTCATCCGCCCTGCAGGGAGCCTTCTGTAGCCCTGCTGTCACAGCAACACTCACTCACTGGCCAGGAGTGCTGGGGCTATCCCTGGCAAGAGCCCTTCAACAGCAAGGTGGCTTCCCCCAAGACCAGGGTCTTGTCCTCCTGCCTGGTTGGTATTCACTGCTCCACGGGGCCAGGATTGCAACCTCCCCTGCACCTGACTCCCAGGTATCTCAGGCCCCTTGGCAGCACTAGGAGCCCCCTATAACTCTTCTATCAGTGCTGCCCTAAGCCTCTCCCCCCCACACCCCTTATTTTCCTGCAACTGTGAAAATTCAAATAGATAAATATTGGGAACTTTAAAATATCTGTTGAAATTAGAAAAAATAAAAACTGGATTCTGCCAAGCCTATCTCTGGCCCAGGTGCATGCAAGCTGTGCTCAGCAGCCCTCCCAGGGGCTGGGTTTTAGGAAGCTTTCTGCAGTCTCTCCATACTGACCGTAATTGTCCTCCAGGGACCATCATGCTGGCCAAGGATTGCCAGAGATGGCACACTTCAGCCAGGCTCCCTGCTTGTCCCTGCCCTGGAATACTTACTACACTGGGCTGGGCAGCAGCAGGTGGCACAGAGCCAGCTAGGCCATTGTTAAACCATTGGGGCTCCTCTATGCAGAGGGTATCCCCAGCTGGACGTTTAAGCCGATTGCCTGTCCGGGTGGAACCAGAGCATCAACTTCAGTGGGATTTGGATCAGGCCAATAGGCAGGGATGAAGGGTACAGGAGCATGCTTCACCAGCCACTTCTTGGGAATGTGCAAAACTGAGGCGGAAACCTCTCTCCAATCCCTAGACACACAAAGAGGACATCTCTTCCCCTTTGATATAGGCAGCAACTGTCATCAGCTGCACTGGTAAAATCTCCGGTCACCACAGACTGAGCTTTCCAGGGGACTGATACACATTTGCCTGAAAACTGTTGCCTGGTGGGGCATGGCTACCACTATTGCAGAGGTCCTTTAAGCTGTCCCCTGATGGCTGGTTTCCATGCTCTGAAGCGGCAGCGTGGAGGAGACGATCATCGGTGCATTGCAAAGCATAGAGTAGACCATCCAAGTCCTCTTTCACAGAAGGACTCGCTAGGGAGGCAGGCAGTGGTCAGCTGTTTATTTAAAAGATAAACAGGTATCACTTTCAAATTACAAAATAATAACCTAATGACAAGCTAAATAAACCTCAAGGCCAAAAGCTGAGGAGTTTGTTAGCCTAGGACACAGGTACTGTATTACCAGGCTAATAGAGAACGCCACCATTGTATTGTTATACTGAAACGTAGCTGCCTCCCCATCCTTGATGTTCTTCAGTCCACCTGCTCTTCCCTGCCCCTAGAGGAAGTCAATAAACCCAGACTAGCAGGGGGGAAAAGGCCAACCAGGTGTGAAATGTTGCTCAGGGACACAGATAGTGGGAACTAATTGCCTCTTCTCAGAGCCCTTATCTGTACTTCTTCCCTGTGTTTCTGAGCAACTTTGCTTCCGGCTTGCTTCACCTCCTTCTCCAGGTTCATTAACTGCAGCACTGAAGGGTTGAGTCTCACATATGCCTCCATGTCCCTTACATGTAATTAGTCTTCTTACAGCTGGGAAATGGGGGGGAAAAGGGCTAAAAATAGACAGATTAAAATGCAATTCTTAATAGGGGTGAGGGGCTAAAACTGCCTCAGGGTCAAGGACAACCAGGTGGGGTGTATCACAGTCCTGGTAAAGTTTCCCCTACTGGACTCTCATCACACTGGGCCAGCTATGCTTTAAGCTTTCTCCTTAGTCTAGGTAGGCTCCAGAACTCTCTCTCTTGCTTTATCCTCCTCTCTGAGCACAGGCAGCCTGTTACTCCGTCACAGAAATGGGGCCTCATGATCCAGCTGTCCTAAGCTCCCAGGACCAGTGCTAAATTCCCCCCATCCCAAAGGGCAATCCAGTTGCTGAAGCACACCCTTTCCCAGAGCTCCAACCATTTAACATGTGATGGGCAAAGCACATAACACGCAGGCACTGCACAAATGGATTCTAAAACAGTTACTCTTTATTTTAGCCAATGCAAGAAATATACAGCTCTAGATAAAATGATACAATTACCTAGACATTTCCATACCCCAGGTTCCTAACTGCTTTTGAGGATTGTTGGGCTTAGGTCACAATCTTTTAAGGGGTCTAGGAGCCGGAGCCGGAGCCGGAGCCGGAGCCGGAGCCATCGCCATCCCCATCCCCATCCCCATCCCCATCCCCATCCCCATCCCCATCCCCATCCCCATCCCCATCCCGCTGAGTCTCCTCTCACCTTCCTCACCACTACCTCTCAAATAAGTGACTAGAGATTCTTTATTTTATACCCTTCAATCCCCTTTCTCAGGTGACCCCCTGATTAGGATTATCTGGTGATTTAAGTCCACCACCAAGAGATCAATTGCTCAGTTACCACCTCCTGGAGTTCAGAGTTGAAAAACTGGTTTGCCCAGAGCAGTAGCCATCACTTTGTCCAAGGGTGCTCCATTTCAATGGACAATTGTCAATGTTTAATGACCCTCTAGTGTTTGCCCTTTGCCAGGTGCAATAATTTCTCCTGTCACCGCCTGTGGGTTTTAGCTCAATATGGAGGGAAAAGACATCAGAGAAGGGAAGCGCCACACATTCAAAATGAAGTTTGCTGACTGACCCAGATATAGAGTCCCCACTATCAAACAGAATTCATAAACTGTACATAGATTCTCCAGATTGTCACAGGGAGATATTAGTTCAGGGGAGAAAAAGGATAGGGTTATGAAATAGAGGTGGCCATGTTTGCTGCAGGGAATATGGGATGAGGAAGGTCAGAGGGCAGTAACAAATCAGAATGGTGGCATTTATAGTAGACAGTTCATTTATAGTAGAATTGCTATACATTTAGAGAAAATACAGTAATTACACAGATCAATATAACCTGATTGGTTGAGGACTATTAGCCAACAAGTACAGGAATTGCATAAAAAATACAGCTAATATTTTCAAACGTGAGCCCATGAATTCAGATACCTAACTGCAGGCTTTAGTCCCTAACTAAATGGCATGATATTCAGAAGTGCCTTTAATAGGACTACTCCTGTGCTCAAAGTTAAGCATGTGTAGGTGTCTGCAGGCTCAGGCAGTAAGGAAGTCATCAAAATAAAGACTTACTCCATCTGTTTTTTTTTTTTCCCCAGGAAGCACTTTGTACCAGAGCTAACCAAGATCTGCTCATGTTAGGCTTCATTTGTTACAGTCACAATCGGTCTGATAAAGTTGCACACCATAAATTAAAAGAAAAACCAAACACCTTAGAACAACATTGTTCTGCTGTCCTCTCCGGAGCCTAACAGAATTCAGATACAATGCAAAAGAGGGGAATCACCAATAAAATACACAGGAAGAGGGAAAATGACCAAAAATGTGTGTGTCTCTTTCTCTATCAGGCATTGTGTGTATAACAGCAAATTTTGTCGCCAAACAGCAGTGGTTGCATAGAAACCAAGGCAGGAAATAGCTAGCTGCTGTTTCTCACTGATTCCCTTTTCAGAGATCTGTACACAGCCAAACAAGTATTGCAGGATTGGCAAAACCTGATTCTAGTTTAACTTTTCCTTTTGGGGGATGGGAGCTGCAGAGGCTAATCTGTGGAGGAATGGCTGGTTGTAATTAATCAGAGAATCATCATTTGAGTTACGAAGAGGGAATCTTATATTTTAAAAATAAAAAAAAACTGGAGGAGGGATTCACTTCTGAATTCACTGTTCATTGGGTCTAGCCTAGTAAGCTATTTATACCCACACTTTAAAGCCATGGGCTATTCCATGCTCCATCCCTGGAAAGTTGGGGGTGGGCTGGGATTACCCAAGGGATTTAAGTGCTTGGATATAGACATAAGGACAAATGAGAAAGGGAGTGGCTAGCAGGCTAGAGTGAGGAAGCAGTTTAGAGAGATGACACATAGAATCCAGTAACTCATATGAATGTAGTTCATGCAATAATAGGATGGATGTGTCATGGAAGCCTCCCCGTTTCTCCTGCCTGTGTTCTGGGTTTGTATTTAGCCTCTGGGAAAGCCCTGTGATGGCCGCACCTTCTTCCAAAATAATCACCATAGCAGCAAACAGGGCAAACTTTCACCAGCCTATCCTGAAGCTTTCCATTCCTTTTACATGTGAAATGGCTGAGAACAGAGGCTTCTCAGCCTTAGGACATACAGCTCAACTATGCTCAGTATCTTTCAAAGTGTTTCACTAACAGAAGGAGAGATTCAGAGGTACAGGGCCAGGGAGAAAGGCTGTTGCCTCGTAGGGTTTGTAAAAGAGATGGAGGTAGACACACTTATAGGACATAAACCCCCTTAGCAATTTCCCTGAGAGCTGAACATTTTTAAGCCTCTGAAAATTGTTTTTTTAGACTCTTCAACCAAAACAAACATGTTCTCCGCAATGGTAGCTGGGATTCCCCTTCACACTGCTGTCTTAGTTCCCTGGTAACTCTGTGTCCTTTCCCATTATATTCCTCTCTACTAGCATCTAGGCTGCCTCCCTGAGGGGAACACTCCCTACTGTCCCTGGGGAGCATTTGGGCACTGATATTGGGTGAGGAGGAGGATTTATTTTTCTTCAAGGTGGAAAACCTAAGAATGCCAGTCCAGCCCCTCACAGGTATTTAGGCCCCTAACTCCCAGGATCTGGGTCAGCATGTCCAGTATTTTGTCTAGCACCGCCAGCACAAGTTTCTTTAGCGCCAACTCTTTCCAGCCCCACCCGCAATCTCCCATCCGTGCACTCAGCAAAATGTGCCTTTTTGGCCTTTACCCCAGAGCTTGAACGGAAGTCATTTCACAGGGATGTATGGGAGACAATTACTTTTTCCTTTCTAGCCTCTCCATACAGATATTAAATTTAGCAAGAGAAATTGTGTTGTCTCTCGGTTGATCTACCTGTTAGCCACCCCCATATGCCTTCTTCTTTTAATCTTCCTCTATCCTCACTCAGTCAGCTCTGTTCCCCTGCTTTCTGGCCAAGGAGAGGGCTCCTCTTTTATTTATGTATTTATTTGGCAGCTGATGTCTGAAGAGGAAGGAGTGAAAGTGTTTATATTGCACTGAGTTACTTTATAACTCATTAGTACAACGTAGAGAGTGGGAGGGCTATACACCAGGGTGATAATTATTGTTAGTATAGTGTTGCAAGGCTCTTTAAGACTATAGGAGACAGTCCCCATCCCCACCCCAAAGAACTTACAGTCTGAGAGCCTGGTCTTGCAATGAGCTCTGCATAGGACTTAGAATGGGTGCAGTACAGGGGTCCACCTGCCTAGCATTCATTGCAGGATCAGAGCCCGTGTTTAGACTTAACATGACAAGTGATAAGAGGGAAGGTAGAACAAAGGCTATATTTAAGACTGTGACAGATATTGCAACCCTGGGCAGTATTTTAATTTTATGAATGGTTTGTGTATCATTGTGTTTGACTCCTTGGGGGAGGGTTACCATAGCTCCTACAGAAATTAAAACAATAGGGGGTGGTTATCCCTGAGATTGTAAACAACTCCGGAGAGGCACCACCCCTTGGGGTGGTTTGCACATACTAGCTCCAGCTGTGTTTTCCAGAGACTAGGAAATAAAGAAAGGGCTTTTGGTATAAAAGGATAAGCTTGAATTGATGCATGACCTTCATTTTGATTCACCAAATGTATATGACTCTCTATCCAAGGGGAGGTGCTAACCTTTGCTGAAGCGTTGAAAGGGCTGTTAGCCAGGTATGTTTAATGTGGGTTTAAATCTGTTTATTGTCTTTATGTTTTGTCTATAATGTTTTCACCTAAAGAATAAAGGTGCTTGTTTAGAAAGAGCTGTGTGGTAACTTGTAACTGTGGGCAATATGCTGGTCATAGCCCTTGGAAAGAGAGCAAAGCACGGGTGGTGGCTTTGGGCAGACTGGGGTGCTGGGGATATCAGAGAGCTGTGCAGCCTTAAAACCCCAGTCAAGGAGGGAGAGCGATCCAGATGTCTGCTCAAGAGAGGTGGGAGCTGGAAACCTTAAGTTGGTGCCCTTGAGGGGTGCCGGAGGGAGAACATAGGTGCACTTCTCACTGAAACTGTGAGACAGCCTAAAGGTGACTTGCTCATCTCTGTATGAGTTCTTTAGTAAGCCAGGTTTCAGAGTAGCAGCCGTGTTAGTCTGTATTCGCAAAAAGAAAAGAAGTACTTGTGGCACCGTAGAGACTAAGGTGCCACAAGTACTCCTTTTCTTTTTTCAGTAAGTCAGGTGCTAGAAGCTGGGTAGCAGAAGCTGAGGAAGGATTAGGAGAGCAAAGGGGGCAGCAGGGACAGACCAGCACGCAGCTAATCTGAAATACACTGCAGGAATCCTGCACGGCAATGGCTATATCAGCCTGTGCCTTTAAGAGTGTGTCATAGATGCCTCCCTCCCAGCTACAGTCCTGCTTCAGTCGAGCCTCCTGACAGTAAGCAGGCGAGGGACGCAGTTAGGAGGAAGCCCCCATTGCTCATGTGAGACAGTGGGCAAGCCTGAGCCAGGCCCCAGCTTGAGCTGCCAAGAGAGCTCTCTAGCCAGAGCCAGCTGCGCCTCACTTCCCTCGCCCACCCTCCCCGCCTGGGGGAGCGGCTCTGCTGGGCACTTGACTGCTCTCCACCAGTAGACACAGCTATTGCAGGCAGGAGGAGGGGACTGTGGTAGCCAGGGCAGGGCTGTCTCCAGCAGGAGCAGGAATTCCGCTTCTCTCTTCAGGCCGAGACAGGGGATCTGGTAGGAACAGGATCTTTTCCTCTTTCTCTGCTAAATGCTCTGATCAAACTGTAGCTTCATGCCTGTTAATCACAGCGCAGGCCTCTGGCTGGCGTGTTCTAGCTGCAGGGTTAGACATGCTTTAGCTGAGCCTGGATTTTGCAAATCCTGCGAGGGGATTGTTGGGGGAAATCGGTCTCTTGAATTTATGCATAGTTGGCAGTGTGATTTCAGGACTGAAATGCAAAAGAGGGGTGGGGATGCTTCGTTTCTTGTCCAGATTGGTTAGGAAAAATACACTGAATTGACTTAAATCCAAGCCACTTATGGGTGTGCTTTGTCTGCAATGCTGGTATCTAATCAGGGCTTAATTTTTGCCCCTGCACCTCCAGGCTTGGCAGTTCGTTGCCCTGGCGCTTCCGGGCTTGCTGTGTCAGTTATGAAAGTAAAAAAAATTGCGTGAGCCCCAGCTCCTCTTCCATTACCAATTAAGCACTGTATCTCGTTATTCCACTGTATTTTTAACGCACCCATCTTTGACTCAGTTTGCTGTTGGGGTGGGTTACCACGCTGTCAGGCCTGAAACGTGGTGACTCCCTGATGGTCAGGGACACTAAATGGAAGTGTTTCAATAAAATCCCTGAACCACCTCCTGCTTTTCATCCTCGGAGCACAGGGACTTCTTTTTAGCCTCTTCTGTATAGGTGTTTCTCCCGTGCTCATTCTTGAGGAGAGTTTGGTTTTTAAGGCCTGAATCACTGTTTGATTCCACACTAACCTGCTAGCATTTGGTCCCGAGAAGGATCTGTTGAGGACCCTGGTAAAAGTGAATAAAAACCTGCAATGCCTTCCTCAGACACCTTAGTGTTGAGAAACTTGTTTGCCACCAGGGACTTGTAGATCACAACAGCAATAATTGGCACTTTGCTGTGGTGGTCTATGCTGGATATGCAGATGTGGTATACTCCCGGTACTGTTCCAGTTCATTTGAATACCCTGACATGGCTGCAAAATCAGCTGCTCATAGTTAGGCTTATTTTTTAAATATTAGATTAAAGTTTTTTCAG
This sequence comes from Chelonia mydas, assembly GCF_015237465.2. NCBI lineage: Eukaryota > Metazoa > Chordata > Testudines > Cheloniidae > Chelonia > Chelonia mydas. The sequence continues at coordinate 23,312,050 of NC_051246.2, read as the reverse complement.
CGTTCTCATAGATATTAAGCTCAGAAGGGAACATTATGATCATCTAGTCTGACCTCCTGCACAATGCAGGCCACAGAATCTCACCCCCTTTTCCCAAAATACTTTTTAGCCCCAGCTCCCCCATTCTAGTTGATCTGTGTAGACTGTGGCTTTTTAGCCTTTAAGTTAGGTATGCATATGCAATAAAAGCCCCTTTGTTATATTGAATTATTGGCAGTATTGAGGCAGTGACTGCAGGTTGTTTTACACCCTTTGTAACTGAGCTTTCTGTTCTCTTTTTGTGGGTCCTGCAGTACTTTTCTTTTCAGAAAGTTTGTATTGTGCATTTTCATTGTACATTGTCCGCTTAGTCATGTGCTCTCTGCATGTGCATCATCCTCTCAAAACTGCTTTGACTAGTATTTTACAGTGTTTGCCTACTTGGATGTAGGTATTTATTTAAGCTGCATAACCCTAGATATGAGGCAGCAATCTATATGATTTTATTAAGGTAGTATTTATACAGCATCCTACAGTAACTTATAGAACAATTAAATTACAGTGTCCCAGACCTAAACCAGAACTTAATCGTAAGGTCTTTAACATGACAAGTGATCACAAAGGAATGTTGGCTTTGACTAGTGGTTACTTTTGTTTGCTTTGGGTTTAATAGGATGCTGTGTAAGTTACCTTTTTTGTAAATATTCATGGCTATTAACAAAGCCAGATTTTCTGCTGTGTAAAGGGTAAAACACAATTTCATAATCAAGGTGGGCCATTAAGTAAATGGTGTAGCTTTTTTTGGGAACCCTCAGTGGGATCAGAGGGTAATGGCTCACCAGCAACCATACAACAGAACCACTAACCCAGGAACCTATCCTTGCAACAAAGCCCGTTGCCAACTGTGCCCACATATCTATTCAGGGACACCATCATAGGGCCTAATCACATCAGCCACACTATCAGAGGCTCATTCACCTGCACATCTACCAATGTGATATATGCCATCATGTGCCAGCAATGCCCCTCTGCCATGTACATTGGTCAAACTGGACAGTCTCTACGTAAAAGAATAAATGGATACAAATCAGACGTCAAGAATTATAACATTCAAAAACCAGTTGGAGAACACTTAATCTCTTTGGTCACTCGATTACAGACCTAAAAGTTGCACTTCTTGGAGTCTGGTTTTGAAGCTTTTTTTGTTGAAGGAGAGACTGCTGAATTAGAATTAATTTGCAAACTGGATACAATTAACTTAGGCTTGAATAGAGACTGGGAGTGGATGGGTCATTACACAAAGTAAAAGTATTTCCCCATGTTTATTCCACCCCCCACTGTTCCTCAGACATTCTTGTCAACTACTGGAAATGGCCCACCTTGATTATCACTAAAAAAAAGTTCTCTTCCCCCCCCCCCCCCCCCCCCCCCGGTAATATCTCACCTTAAGTGATCACTCTCGTTACAGTGTGTATGGTAACACCCATTGTTTCATGTTCTCTGTGTATATAAATCTCCCCACTGTATCTTCCATTGAATGCATCCGATGAAGTGAGCTGTAGCTTACAAAAGCTTATGCTCAAATTTGTTAGTCTCTAAGGTGCCACACGTCCTCCTTTCCTATTTAGGCAATGGAGCATAGGAGAGGAAGAGAAATGGGGTGATGGGGAAGGGCCCTGGAGAGGGAAGAGTGTGAAGGAGGACAAGAACAGGTGGCATGATTACATTTGGCTTGGCAGGAGCAGTAACAAAGGGAATAAGTGAATGGCAATCACTACAGTAGCTCGCTCCAAGAGCGAGCGGCCAAAACATTAGAGCAGTAAGAACTCTGAAGCAAAGATCAGGAGGTGGTACCAGGTGGGTGGACCAGGGCGAAGGATAGGTCTCCTGAGTTCTGGAGACTGAGGTCTTCTCCCTGCTGATTCTGTTCATGTGGAGGCATCTTTGGGGAAGCTGGGCATAACAGGCCACCCTCAGAAGGGTGCTGGGATACACAGTGTGGGGAAGCTGCTGTTCCTGGATAGCTCAGTGGCAGGACATTGAGGACAAGAAAGGGAGTTGGGCTGGCTTGATGCTCAGATAAGGTGACCAGATGTCCCGATTTTTATAGGGACAGTCTGGATTTTTGGGTCTTTCTTATCAGTTCCTATTTTACGCCCCCCCCATCCCAATTTTTCACATTTGCTGTCTGGTCACCCTATGCTCAGAGCTATTGCTGCCTGTATAGAGGGCCTGGGTAACAGGTGGGAAGCAAAAGAATTGCGCAGCTCGAGAAAGCATAGATCCCTGCTTGTGCAGGGGAAGCTGAAGCTTGCTGCTGTGCCTTGGATCTTTCCTCCCACCCCTCCACTTCCTGTGTTAGGTGGCCACACTTATTTGTAGAGAATAAAAATAATTGACTCCCCACTCTTAGAGTGAAAAGGAGCCAACTCCTGATGTACACACATCGAGGGGAAAAGGAGCAGAGGATGGAGAGCAAAGGGGAAACACTGCAACAAATTGTGTGGTGAGAGAGGAGCCAGGGAAAGGAGTAATGAGACAGTAAAAAAGGGAATAAGACAGAAGAGTTGTTTTTAAAAAAAAAAAAAAATGTCCTGGTTAGTCCAGCCTAGGTCACAATTGCTACACCTACAATTGCTCCACCTGTCCTATGGGAGCTCCCGCTCTGAGTTCCCAAGTTGCGGGATGATCCTCCACTCTGCTTGGAGACCAGGGAGTCTGGAGAATTGATAGGGGCCTGTTCCCGTCTATCAGGCAGTGCCCCATCATCAGGATCTCGGAGCGCAGGAAGAGCTAGTGTAGGAATATTCCCGATTGTGCAGAAATCCCAGGAGTGGAGCTCTCATGCTGAAGGCAGGAGACTAGAACCATATAGGGAGGAACGGGGTGGTGGTACTTACCAAGAGGAACCAAGCCAGATGGAGGGAAAAGGAATAGAAAGGGAAAAGGGGGAGGAGAGAAAAGGTTGGTGACTTAAGCCTGGGCTACACTTGGGGGGGTGGGTGTTTTCGAACTAAGATACGCAACTTCAGCTACACTATTCGCGTAGCTGAAGTCTAAGTATCTTAGTTCGAATTACCTGGCCATCCTCACAGCAGCGAGTCGACCGTGGCAGCTACCCTGTTGACTTCGCTTACTCCTCTTGCCAAGGTGGAGTACAGGCGTCTATTCAGGGTCGATTTATTGCGTCTAGATGAGACTTGTTAAATCTATCCCTGATAGATTGATCACTACCCACCGATCTGGCGGGTAGTGAAGACGTACCCTTAGCATGACTAGTGCCCTGTAGTCATATACACAGGAGATTGCTTAAGCGTTTCCACCACACCCCCTGGAGCTTTCACAAGGGACACTAGGATCGCCCCTTTCTCTCATGGAAAAGTGCTTGGGTTTTTCCGTGCTTGTAGATAGCAGGCAGAGCCTCGCTTTGAGAGACAGTGTGCATGGAGTTCAGTTGCTCAACCTCTGAAGATGGAGAGGCTGAGTCATCCCTGCTGATCAGGGAGCCTAGGCATTTCAAGCATGAGGCGTAGGCCCCTAAATCATCCCCCTCTAGCTAAGATAAGAGACAGGATAAAAGAGGAAAAAACAAGTAATAGGTGCAAGGCACTATCCATTAATAGCAGAGAACCACCTTTTAAGCTGCTCCTGGCCAGAGCACTTTGGCACATGCTCACAAAGGTATTTAGGAGCCTAACTTTCCTATTGGGGGAAGCAGGAGCAACAGGATTCAACCAGCTAGGGCCTAGCTTTAGCAAATGCTGAGCACCCTTCTCTCCAGCTGAAGCCAGTCAGAGCTACAGATGTTCAACACCTCTGGAAGTCAGGCCCAAAGACTACTTCACTATCATGTCACGCCTGACCTTTCTTCTGTCTCTGGGTAAGCAGAGAAGGGAGAACAGTCCTGGGAGGAGAAAGAGAATAGTCATTGAACAAAACAAGTGCAGGCAGATCAGAGCAGTGGCAGAGGATGTTATTGTGAGAGAATTCATCAGGTAGATATGTGGAGGAAGAAAGAGAAGGAGGAACTATTTCCTCTCATTTTCCCCATAGATGAGAAGGAAGATCAAAAAGAGGGAGGAATAAAGGCCAAAAATAATGTGGGTTTGGGGAGCAAGTGGGAAAAGAAATCTAAAGGGACAGGAGGAGGTAAGGGAAGAGCATATTAGAGAAAGATGAAAACAAGGAGTTACTTAACATGGGGGGGAAGAGATGGTATGTGCGATTTTTAGCTCCCCACGTAAGCCCTGCTTGCACAATGAGCTCCCTAGGGATCTCACAGAGCACTCATTGCAGGGCCATAAATATCACTGATAATTAGCTGGAGAGATGAACTCCAACACCTTTCCCCAACACATCAGAATCCTTCATCCCCTTACCAAAGGAAGGAACAAAAGACTAATTCCCCCCCCCCGAAAGAAACTAAAACAAGACCTGTATGGTGTCAGCTGTACTCTAGCATTAAGAGCTTATTGTAAAGGAAGACCGCTAATTGCCCACATCTTCAGCTATAACGTGGCACACAGGGGAAAAGAATACCTTAATCACATCTCCTTTATAATGGAGACCAAGAAGGATGAGCATGCTAAGTAGGGTGGGTTCTTTGAAAAAGCCAGTCTGGGGCTATAGACCAATAAATTCAGCTGCTCTGACCTAGGCCTCTTTGGCTCTGTTTGGATTCAAAAGCGGCTGAGTGAATCTCTGAGCTCAGAGAGAAGGTGGATGGGGAATCAGGGGAGGTTTTGCTCTATTATGATGATTCTGTTTTTATATATTGTATATTTGTTTCTCCACTTACTTTTTTGAATGTTTTGGGATTGCAGATAATTTTTTGGTTCGTACACAGAAACTTAATCCCTTTGGCTAACTAGGTTTCAATATTATGGCAGTGAGATGGGTTACAGACTTCCAAGCTTCTGCTTTTGCCTATTTGTTTTGGAAGAGTTGGTGAATACTATGCAGTGTGTGTGGTAAATATGGCTGTTAATGTTAGTCAGTACAAGTCATAGTCTCAGTTGGTATTGATTATTATACTTCAACTGAGAATAGTGGCGCTCTACCGTTCTGTGTCAGCTGTGGGGCTAGCAGTGTCTGTTCCTTCTGACCAGTTTCAGAGTAGCAGCCGTGTTAGTCTGTATCCGCAAAAAGAAAAGGAGTACTTGTGGCACCTTAGACACTAACAAATTTATTTGAGCATAAGCTTTTGTGAGCTACAGCTCACTTCATCGGATGCTTATGCTCAAATAAATGTGTTGTGGCACCTTAGAGACTAACATTTATTTGAGCATAAGCATCCGATGAAGTGAGCTGTAGCTCACAAAAGCTTATGCTCAAATAAATTTGTTAGTGTCTAAGGTGCCACAAGTACTCCTTTTCTTTTTGTTCCTTCTGAGTGAGCTTTAAAAACATGAATCTATGTAGTAGTATTTACCTGTAACACAGATGCTGGGAACTGTATGCTAGACTTAGAACAATAGTGTACTCCCATTCCCTCATTAGAGGGATTAATTATGCTTTCTAGTAGGACTTCACTGTTGTAGACCATACTTCATGTGCTAAGAGTCTGTCTCTGGGGGAGTGCATTGTTACCAGACTCTCCTTTATGCGAAAACTCCCCTTTTTTTGGGATCCCCAACTTCCTCTCTCCATCTTTCATTATGTTAGGAAAAAATGATGTGGAGAGAATAGAATTCACTATAGTCCATAGTGCTTGCTCCTAACTATTCCACTCTGGTTTGGGCTAGTGTAGGAGGAAAATGCTAATGAACTTGACCTAGGAAACATGACTTGGCACCTAGAGTAGATCCAGTTTAAAACCTTCAAAACCATGTTAGTTGCTCACTGTCTATGCTCCCCTTCAGGTAGACCACAGCTAGCTAACACTATTTGAAAAGTGATCATGCCTGGTGTGGACACAGCTGAAGTGGTGTTTCAAATAAAACTCTAAAAAACACCCTTCTTTGCTAGTGTAAATTAGACTTCTATGGGTCTAATTCATCACTGCATCGTGTATAGCAGGGTTGGGCAAACTACAGCCTGCAGGCCACATCCGGCCCGTGGGAGTGTCCTGCCCAGCCCCTGAAGCTCCCAGCCGGGGAGGCTCACCCCCGGCCCCTCCCCCACAGCCACGCCACTGTGTGGGCTGCATGGCTTGCACCCGCCCACCTCCCAGGCTTTCAAATAAGCCTGTTCCACCGCTCTGAGCGGTCTGGTAATGGTAAGGGGGTGGGAGGAGTTGGATAAGGGGCAGGAGGTCCCCAGAGGCAGTCAGGGGACAGGGTGTGGTTGGATGGGGCAGAGGTTCAGGGGGAGGGGCGGTCAGGAGACAGTGAGCAGGGGGGTTGGATAGGGGGTGGGGTCCTGGGGGGCAGTTAGGGACAGGGGTCCAAGGGGCGGGGGGGGAGGTGTTGAATAGGGCATGGGAGTCCCAGGGGGCCTGTCAGGGGGCAGGGGTGTGATAGGGGTGGGGGCAGTCAGGGGATAGGGTGTGGGGTCCCAGGGGGGTGGTTAGGGGTGGGGGGTCCTAGGAGCAGGTGGTCAAGGGACAAGGAGCAGAGGGGGTTGGACGGGTTGGGGGTTCTGGGGGGGGGGGCAGTCAGGAGATGGGAAGTGGGAGGGGGCAGAGGCCAGGCTGTTTGGGGAGGTACAGCCTTCCCTACCTGGCCCTCCGTACCATTTCGCAACCTGAATGTGGCCCTTGGGCCAAAAAGTTTGTCCACCCCTGGTGTATAGTCACCTCCACTAACCAATCGGAATGAGGGCACTGTCACCCACTCTGCACTGCAGTCAAATTGTGTAGTTACTTACACAAGGTGTAGGGTAACAAGCTAGCCAAATGTAGACCCAGATAGTCCAATGGGACTTTCCCGGGTAGTAAGTTTGTTTGTAGGATCAGCCTGTTAAACCCCAAGATTTATGGGCTTAGGCTTAGCTATTTCTTTTGGCATATTTTTACCTATTGTAAAGTATTGTGTATAAGGACTATGGAACGTCTCTGACCTGTAATACAGATTTACTGTATGCTTGTAACTCAGAATTGCTCTTTTGGGGCTGACACCAACAGCTGAACATAAAAATATAGAAACGACAAAAAATGTGCCCGTCCACTTAATGGTGTGTATTACCGTTTCAACACTACAGTGTTGCCGTATCCTGGTTCATGCAAACAATTCAAACACTGCCTTTGCTTTGTGTGGTACCCGCTTTTGTTAAGTGTACAGGCAGGGGGTTGGTAAGTTAAAAGTGACAAAATGCCCCCTGGAGAATGCCATCTGAATGTCTCCCACTGCCCGTAGCTCTGCAGTCTGCACCAGGTAAACTGGTGGGAGTCTGGTTCATGACTGAATAGTGCTGGATCCTTCCAGCCCCATGAACTTTGCGTTCCAGTAATTTGGTTTTTGACTGAGATTTTTTGTTATCATGGAACCTGTCAGTTCCCATGACTCTCCTCCTCTCCATATGTAATCTTAGGAGAGATCACTAGGTCCTAGACTCACATCAGACTTCCCATGTTCTCCCTGAAGTACACACATGTACTGTGCCCGTCAGCCACCAGTCCAATATTTACAAGAATAGTACCCGTTGCTTTTGGAAAGTGCACACTGTCACATAGTCAAAAAGAGCCTCCCTCTCTTCTCACTGGGTCCAACAGTTGCTTAAAAACCACAAGGGTCTTGGCTGACTGTCTGTTTCAGTAACTCTGAAAGATGCACATACCTTCCAGCCACCAGATAGGGGCCTCCCCTGGGTTAGTCTGGCCACTATCTGATATATCTCAACATTGCAGATGTGGAATTGGTGTCTGTAACCTTTCAACATAGGTCATGTGTAAAGAGGGCAAGTTGCACAACTGTAACATGTGGCTAAGAAGGTTATAAATCCAGCTGCCCAAGCATAACTGGTTGGGTTTGAAGAGGGAATGCTGGGTTTGTTCTGTTTCAGAAATTACTCAGGGTAGTCTTGTTAAATCTTCAGATCTTGCATCAGCATTTAAAATGGACCTTGACATCCAGTGTGAAGAGATGAGTGCGTCGAGATGGACCGAGCTTAAATCTTCCATGAACACGAGCAAAACTGTCAGGTAGTACCAGTTTGTTTTGTTTTTTGTTTTGTTCTCTAGAAGAGACCATATAGCAACTAAGCTGAATGGTTTCCTAAAGCAGTGGCTCTCAACCAGAGGTCTGGGGGCCGCGAGCAGGTTTCAGGGGGGCCGCCAAGCAGGGCCAGCATTAGACTTGCTGGGGCCCAGAGTAGAAAGCCAAGCCCCACCACCTGGGGCTGAAGCCCAGGGCCCCAAGACCTGCCACCCAAGGCTGAAGCCTGAGCAACTTAACTTTGTGGGCCCCTGTGGCATGGGGCCCCAGGTAGCTGCCCTGCTTGCTACCCCCTAATGCTTGACCTGGCTTTTACATGCAGAAAAACAGGTGTCACAGACGGGCTGGGAAGTTTTTATAGCATGTTGGGGTGGTCTCAGAAAGAAGAAGGTTGAGAACCTCTGCCCTAACGGGTGGAGGGAGGAGTATACATGACTATTTTTGGGTGGGGGGGAAGAGGGGAAGGGGACAGAATGTTTTCTGCATTTCAGGGACAATATTAACTACAGTAGTGTTGCTATGTGATACTGCAAACTTGCTCATGATGGAAGGATTCTGCTCATTCTATGTAGGAAGCTCATGAGGACATGCTTATCTAAAGAAACCTACTCCTTGGTATGAACTCTGTCTGGGTTCAGATTCAGCGTAGATCAAAAACACCAAAGCAGTGATGTCTTCAATGACTATTTAAATATGTTGCCGGTGTTCCTGTCTTCCTTGGCAGAATGTTTATTTGCAGGGGGTTGGTGTCTCTATCTTCTTTCCTTCCAGAAAGGCGGGTTTTAGGCTAAAAAAGCGTCCCTTGATGGGAGTGCTGGTCAAACGCCTCCCCTATGGCATTTCATGACCAGTCTTACCAAATGCTGTAAATTGACCAGCATTTTATCAAGTGGAAAGTCTCTATCCCTTTCACTTTTAATCCTACATGTTCTGGCAGCCACAGAGAGTATATAACTTCCATTTTAGCCGGGCCAGCTAGTGAGTGCTCTGCTGGGAGTTAGAGAATGCTAGAAAGGGTTGGTTCCACACTGGTCCACCTCCTCTTGCTGGGAATCTGCACTCCTGGGCTGACCTCTTGCTCCTCTGGGTGGGCAAGATGATCATTAAGCTAGTGGGGAGGGAGCAGCAGATTGAGGGTGACTTGGTTTGGGAAGAATTGCATGGGCCTTTTATATGTGAGTTATGTGGAACTAACTCTGACTGCCTGAGTCCTCCCCTGGGTATGGGATGCCCTGAGGGAACCTCGGCTGTGTGCCAGTGATTAGAGCTGCATTCTGAGCAGAGACTTGGCTGCCCAAGGTATAGAGGCTGAGAAGGTGACAGCAGCTGATAATTGCCAGGAAGGAAACAAGGATGTGGGCAGAGTCTCTGAGCTATGCATGCCAGAGCAGATTCCTTGGAAGGCTCTCTGACTGGAAAGCCTGGCAAAGGACCAGTCATTTGGTGTCCCTACAGAGTCTGCCTGAAAGCTTATACATTGCCCTCTGGACCTTTGGATTCAGGTGCACTCCTGCTGCCTGATGAACTGGCTACCTTGTTGGTGAAGAAACTAAGCTTAACTGCAGCCCTGTGGGCTGCAGGGGGTTGGGGCACACGCCATCTTCTAAGCGGCACAGATGGAGGAGTTCCATTCAGTCTGTCTCTGGCAGAATCTCACTTCCACTTCTACAGTAGTAGAGCCCCAGTAGTGCAGGAGAATCCTGCCTCCTGCCAAGCCTGGATAGTGGAGTGGGCTTTGTCTGCACAACAAGCTGCTGCATGTGGATTTTCAGTGATACACTCCAGGGACTGACATAAGGTCTAAATAAACCATTATCTTGTTTAATAAATACATCTCTGATGCGGAAATCTTCAGTCACTGAGGTGAGCAGAATGAATTGTTAGGACTAATGCCATCTATCTTCCCTGCAGGCTGGATGATTGCAATCTCTCTGCTAGTCACTGTAAGGATATTGGCTCTGTCCTCAGTACAAACCAGTCCCTGATGGAGCTAACACTGAATAACAATGAATTGGGAGACTCCGGCGTGGAACTGATGTGTAAAGGGTTGATGGCGCCAAGCTGCAACTTACAGAAACTCTGGTAAGTCTCGACTAGTGCAACACAACCACCAGAACTCTCACTGGTCTTTATCAACGCACTGTGAGTAACTCAACCCTTGGGGCCAGATCATCAGCTGAGGTAAATAATGCATCTCCACTGACTTCAACGGAGTTAGGCCCATTTATTCCAGCTGAGGATCTGGCCCTACATTTACTGTAGTCTGTAAACTCCTCAGAAAACCCTGAATTCTTATCAAATTGCTTCTTTATTGGTAGGGAAAAGAAATTGATGGAACTTCAAACACTTCCTGAGTAATGACTGGGAGAATCTGATCCCTAACTGGACTAGAAATTGGCTGACTTTTCCCAGCTCTGATCATTTGGCCAGGGCAGCTCAAGACAGAGCAATAACCACTTGTCTATAGCAGCTTTTAACACCTCCCAAATCCCAGCCCCTCCAGTCTTCAAAGAAGAAAAGGAGGACTTGTGGCACCTTAGAGACTAACAAATTTATTTGAGCATAAGCTTTCGTGAGCTACAGCTCACTTCATCGGCTGCATTCAGTGGAAAATACAGTGGGGAGATGTGCATCTGATGAAGTGAGCTGTAGCTCACGAAAGCTTATGCTCAAATTTGTTAGTCTCTAAGATGCCACAAGTACTCCTTTTCTTTTTGCGGATACAGACTAACACGGCTGCTACTCTGAAACCAGTCTTCAAAGAGAACTCTTCCAATAGCTACATATATTTTGGTTTTTAGCTGCTTTAATCTGTTCTGCTCACTTGTTTACCACCAAGACTATCATACATAAATGGATCTTGGCACTTCAAAGATCAAGATAAGGTCTAGACAGCTGGCAGCCTCCCCAGAGATTACCTTGTGGGCAGGAAAAAATTGTTACAAGGCTGACTTTTGGTCCCTCAACAGTTCTGTGGGCTTCAAACTTCACATGTCCTCTAGTGAGAAGAGCAATTAAAAAAATTGCATGTGTGGGGAGCCAAAATAAGTAAATCAGACACTTTTTTTTTTTAAGATAGGCCTTGGAATAAATGGATCTAATACTTTCCCCAAGAGAATGGAAAACTAGTTATTGAGTCACATTTCAAATAGTCTTTTTAAACCTCAAGTTCTCAAGAGTGCCAATCACAAATCATTAGCTTCTCTCCTAAGCTAGGTTGCTGTGTTTGTGTTTTGTGGGCAGTTCAGTGCATGTTAAACGTCCACTGTTTACCTAGGGCGATGTGTTAAAGATGAAATCAGAAACCTCAAACTTTTTCTAAAAAGCAAACTTCCCGACAGAACTCCATTAAGATATTGTACAGGTTATTGGCTCCTCTGAGTGATTTTAAATTCACCCCCTTTTTGGTAATGTTGCAGCTGTCCTGCAACCACTCATACCAGAAACAGCACTGGAGAGAGACCTTTCTCAGCCCTTTGCTGCCACTGAGAGCAGGTATATCCTGCAGGATACAGTGGCTACACTATGGAGGAGAGCATATCTAACACCTACGCAGCAATGGGGGATTTAAGCCAATATTTGGCTTAGATTTTATTTTTGACTACTGTGCCCTCGCTCTAGGGAGTCAATGGAAGGTAAGAGTCCCTTATTTTCTATCTGGGAATAGCCTCTTGTTGGCTTAGACTTGTTCTATGTAGAACAACATTGCTGCATAGATATATTGGAATTTTGTCATTATTTAATGGGAAAAATTCTCTTCTCTGCTATGGCTGCTGTATAAGAAGTTTATTAAAAAACAAAACATGGAAGCCCCTTGTTACTGCAACTCTAAAACTACTTGATTAAAATTTTTAACTGGGGCAGAGATTATTGGGTCTGGCCCTACCATAGTATTTATCTTGGCATGTAAAAATTTTGGTAGAACTGCAGATGCTTTCTTTGTAAAGGCACTGAAGCATAATCCATTGTAGTGCTGCAGTGTATTATGAAGCCAAATACTGGAGGATACACCAGCTGAACATGGTGAATTCTGAGGAACTCTATTCCTCATATGCTGGTTTCTTTCTCCCTCAGGCTGCAGAACTGCAATCTTACAGATGCCTGTTGTAAGTATCTCTCTTCTGTTCTGAGCACAAAACCAACTCTGATCGAGCTGCATCTGGGTGATAACAAACTAGGAACTTCAGGTGTAAAAGTGCTGTGTGAAGGATTGATGGATCCCAACTGTAAGCTACAGAAGCTACAGTAAGTAAGCACTGGCCTCCTTGGTTCTTCCATGCGTGTTTGACATTGCAAGGTGCTAGACAAAACTCGGATGGATGGGTAGGTCGGGAAGTGGATTTCTGTCATCTCTTGTAACCAGCAGTAAATTTGCCTCCAGCTGCAAAAAAGTGAATATCTGCAGGGAGGAAATATCTGGTAAACCAATTTAGTGGGGATTGGATGGTCCCAAGGCCTTGTAATGATGTGGACTGGTCTCTAGTCTGACCACCTCGATATAGCCCAGATTGGTAGTGACCAAAAGCTATTCTCATTGCTAGGTTCAGTGGTTTCAGCAGTGCTCCAAATCTTTGTTGACCACTTTATTTCCCAACCACCTGCTGTCTGGTTCTCAGTTGCATTCATTGGATCATCGGGATATGTTCCATGGAGCATAGTTTGTGACTATTCAGACAAATTAGTGATTTTAATCCAATTACCAATGGATAGGTCTCCATATTGAAACCACCTTTGACTGAGACCCTTGTTTAGCAGAGGCCAGGAATTGGCCAGCAGAGGGCATGAAGAATTTGCTGCTTCCTTCCTCAAAAGGACAAACTACCACCTTTTTGTCCTCCAGTTTACCCATCTACTTCTCAGAGTTATGGGAAGAGCCAGACTATCCATCCATAACCATATTATAGGGAAGGTGAAGTGGGTAGAGATTAGGTGCATGCCATTTACACAGTATTTCAGGCTCTTGTCCACTGCAAACAACCCTCTGACATTACTTAATAAATAGTGGTGGGTGCCTATCAATGCAGAATGACCTGGAAGTTCTATGATCAAACCCCAGTCAAGAACAGGGAGCAGAAACTTGTTCCACAACCAGCGGGAGTGCTGCTGATCAGTTTATTGCTCTTGATTCTGGGCTGGTTTCTGATCTGATTATACTAAAGGTTACCAGTTGGAGAAACTAACTCGTCTCCTCCTTTAGAAAGACATAGCAGTGGTGGTTGTATGCTCTCTTACAATTCAAGAATTAAACCGTGGTTGTCAACAAACCTGCATGTAATCTTATGAAAGGCTTACTATTGAAACTGAGCAGATACCCCATCTGGTGATGCTTTCAAATCAAACTGACTGAAGCCCCCTGGCAATAGCATGGAAATGCTATTAATTTAGCTGCTGAGGTTTGAGGACTCCTCCTGTGAAAAGTCATGAGCAATCTATATATTTAACAGGCTGACTGGTAAACTCTCTGCTCAATCTTCGTGTCTGGGCTGTGGACAAGATTTCCATGTTGCTGACATAACTGAGCTGAGTGGCAGGATGAAGACTCCTATTTTGCTCTGTTTTTTTCTTTTTGCAGGTTAGAGTATTGTGAACTCTCGCCTGACAACTGTGAGATGCTCTGCTCTGCTCTGCGCACAAAGTCCTCCCTGAAGGGGCTCAACATAAGTAACAACAAACTGGGAGATGCAGCAATAAAAGTGCTATGTCAGGGAATGATGGATCCCAACTGTAAGCTACAGTCGCTACAGTAAGTAACAGCTGGTTCCCTCCAGTTCTAACTCTGCTCTTACAGAGACACGCCATTCTCTTGCTGCCAGGAATACTTAAGAAATTCTGTGGCTTATCCAGGTGCATCTGTGTTGCCATGAAAATTGCAAAAACTGTGCTGGCTTAAATTCTGCTTAGCGCTTGATTCAGGGAGCTGGCTTTCACTCTTCACTGTATGGTAATGGCAGTGGGGTCACCGTGGACCAGACTTGCAAAGAAAATGTCCTTGGCCCCTATTTGGGAGGGGAAGCTACTATCCCCCAGCTCTAGCTAGTCTCCCACCAGTTACTATTCAACTAGGTCTGAATGCTTCTTCAGAATAACAAAGTGTACGTCTCTTCAAAGTGGTATACTGCGATATACTCCTTGTCTGGGGTAAAGTCCACGGAGGCAATTTGGTGCAAGATCTCAGTCTCCTGCCGCATCTAGATCTGCAGAGCACTCCTGCCCTAAGAGCAGTATAGGCTGCAGAATCTGCTTATTGCATCAGCTGGAAGCCATGTGGAGACCCATTGTGTCTGCAGCAGCCATGAGCTCACCATCCCAGCATGGGTCTGATGGAGTTATGGTCTCAGGGACTCCCCTGGCTTTGTCTGTGCCCAGGACTTCCTTAAAGAGGGATCCTCAACATAAAGAGCGGCCCATGCAAATCACCTATCGGTTACGTACATGGTGTATGGGTTTTAGGGCACTATGGTGCTCATTAAGGAAGGATGATGCAAACGGTTTCTTCTGGGGGAATAATGGGCCAAATCCTCAGCTGGCATACCTCCACTGAATTCAGTGGAGCTTCACCAATTCATACTGGCTGAGGACCTGGCCTGCAGTCTCTTCCCGATCGTATTCAGGATGGTGGATGTCCTCTAATACGCTGACTTATGGAGAAGCAACTGCTGAACTTTGATCTGATTCTTCTATTCCCCACAGTCTGGAGAACTGTCATATCACAGCTGCTAGCTGTGGGGATCTCAGCACTGTTCTTGCCATGAAGCCATCCCTGACAGAACTGTCTGTGGGAGAGAACAAGATTGGAGATCCAGGTGTAGCACTGCTGTGCCAGGGACTGCTGAATCCCAACTGTAAAATAGAGAAGTTATGGTAAGGGAAACCAATGGCTGCTTAAAATCTGCACAAGTTGGTAGCCTCCAAATCATCTGTTTATTATGCTGGCATGATCTTGCCTGATATGTAGAGTTTCCTAGTCAACAAATCCCTTATGAAGCAGGGGTGCACCTCAGACCCCTTCTCTCGGGGAGGGTTGGATGAAGAACACTACTGAATAGGCAGGAAAGCACAGTGAGGTCAGTAAATGATCAAATTCTCTGAAGGAGGACACGACTGAATATTCATTACAGCAGCATTCTGTTCTGTTCAGTTTTCTGTACAACACTAGGTACCCAACTTACCTTCTGTCTTTTTAAAAAAGGAGATTTTTATCTCTAATGCAGGAAAGGGGAAGATGTAAGCAGGAGAAGGCTGCTCACACCAAAGGAACTTGTAAAGTAAATGTGTGTGCCTATAACAAGCCTCTTAGAGTTCAAAAGACAGACTCTACTGGTCTGCATTTCTACCACCCTGGGTAAAAATAGGATTCACCCCAGATCAGCATATAAAGTCCTAAGGAAATCTTGACGAATCCAATATTCCTATTGTGTTCCTCAGGTTATGGGAGTGTGGTGTCTCACCAGCTGGCTGTAAGGATCTCTCCCATGTCCTCAGTGCAAAAGAGTCCCTAACAGAGCTGAGCCTGATTGGTAACGAGTTGGGAGACCCAGGAATGGAGCTACTGTGTCAAGGACTGACGGATCCAAAAACTAAACTCCAAGCACTATGGTAAGCTGCTGCTGGCTTCCTTTACAATGTTCACTGTCCTAATTTTTTATTTTTATTAACAAATAAGTCTTCTACACTAAGCAGTCCCCACACAAACATCCTAACTCTTTCAGGTCCTCTAAGGGTGGTGTGGTTCTTCTGTTTAGCAAGGCCCCAAAGGGATTCTGGTGCACAGAGCCCATTGAAAGTCAACGGGACTAGTGCTCCTAAAAACCCTTAAGTAACTTTTTTGAAAGGTCATGGGGGAGATTTTCAAGGTCTAGGAAACTGAGCATCGTCAAGTTTGAGCCCACCCATTAAGTATAATTAATTCACTTGAGAGAAGGATTCAGTGACTTGGAAAAAGACATTTGAAAGGGCAGCTTTAACAGCAAATTGGATGTTGGGTCTATTAGTTTCTTGTTTTGTATTGGATTCCTAGCTTTCCCATGGCTTTCTATTGCTCAAAAGCCTGAAGGCTTGAGCTTTAAATCCTACCAAGTGTTTCAGGATTTCTTCAGTGGTAGAGGAGAGGGAGTGAATGTGTTCACCAAGGAAAGCTATAGCCTTTAGCAATGAAGGAAATCTGTCTGCTAGCTGCAATATAAATATACATGGCTCCCCCTTGAAAGGGTTTAAAGAAGTCAGTAGTCTGACTGATGGTGGCAATTTTAGTCAAAGTGTAACAGAAGGTTCTACCTACATGAACTTCTCTTTCTCCACCTCTATACTTACCTGGTGTAGCCTTCCAGACCCAGGTCCTCTGGCATCACGTGATCTGGGGTAGGAAGAGAACTGTCCCTTTGTGTGAAGGTTTAACAAGTGAAATAACCCTTTCCTACTATCTAAGCCAAAAGAATAGCATAGTTATCTGTTTACACAGATAGGTGAATGTGAGGGTGACAAAAACCTAGGAATAGGTGAGATACCTCCTGTGTTGAAGGTGAACGGTGGTATGTCTCTAAGTGATCCCTTTCAGAGTGAACTAATCTCTCATGCAGCTATGTGCCTCAAAAGAGCAAAGATCTTGCATTCTTTGAGGTGGGGATGTAATTTTTAGTGTGATGCAATGGGACAATTGAGCCTTAGACCTGGGGGAGTAGATAAGCACATCTAATCACTGATGGCAAAGGACAGAAGGTCCAGACTTCACTAGGAATGTAGTCCCACCCTGTCTAAATAGCTCTACTCACCAACATGAGAGGGAGGACCTGAGGCATTCAGGAGAGGTCAGCAGCCATAGAGGTTAAAGATGGGAGAGGAAGACCTATTAGATCGGGGGGGACGCAAACTTTTTGGGCCAAGGGCCATATCAGGGTGGGGAAATTGTGTGCAGGAATGGGCTCAGGGCAAGGGATTGGGGCAGAGGAGGGGTGCGGCATGTGAGGGGGCTCAGGGAAGGGGGTTGGGGTGCAGGGGGCTCAGGGCAGAGAGTTGGGGTGCAGGGTGCAGCAGGGGGCAAGGTGCAGGGAGTTGAGGGGCAGGGTGCAGGAAAAGTTCGGGCTCCGGCCCGGCACTGCTCACCTAAAGTGGCTCCGGGGTGGCAACAGCACACCCGGGGCCAGGGCAGGCTCCCTGCTGGCCTGCCCTGACCCCCTGCTGCACCGCTCTGGGAAGCGGTCAGAACCATGTCCCTGCCAGCCCCTGGAGGGGGGCACAGGGCTCCGCTCGCTGCCCTTGCCACACCTCCAGGTATCTCCCCTGAAGCTCCCATTGGCTGCAGTTCCCCATTCCCGTCCCTGGGGCCCTGGTGGTGCCTGGAGGCAAGGGCAACGCACTGAGCCCTCTGCCCTCCGGGGCCCCAGGGACATGGTGCTGGCTGCTTCTAAGAGTGGCGCGGGGCTTGCGGCCCACAGTTTGCCTACTCCCTGTATTAGATCATCCAATCAGTCTTTCAGCTCCTGAAGATCTGGTTTCTTTTTTGCATTGCAGGATAAGGGAATGTGGTCTCACAACTGCCTGCTGTAAGAGCATTAGCTCTGTTCTTGGCACAAACCAGACCTTGAGAGATCTGCATATGGGTGGAAACAAGATAGGAGATGCAGGGGTTGAAATTATCCGTGAAGGACTGATGAACCCCAACTGTAACTTACGGTCTCTATGGTAAGTAACTTATTTCTCTTTCAGTTGCAGATATTGGTTGCCCAATAAAGAATGGGGGTGGATGGAGATAAGGCACAGAGGCTATGAAGAAACCGTTACAAAATACCAAATAGTGAGAACTGATGCTCAGTTATGGCTGGGAACAGAATGCTGTTGGCATTCATGGGAAGACAGTCTCCCTTGAAGTCCTCATTTCCCACAGATTCTTCCTTGTACTTAAAACTGGCCCTTTGATAAGAACTAGCAAATGTTAACTCCAATGTTGTCTTTGGGGCATAAGACACACTAAGTAAAGGGGAGCTGGAGGAATCTCCCTGGGGACAGGTTATCCCAAACCTGCCAATCGCAGGATTTGTTGCACCTTCCTCTGAAGCAGCAGGTACTAACCACTGTCAATGGCATACCTGGCTAGATGGATCACTGGCCTGACCCGTATCGGGCAGTTCCTGTGCTCTACTGCTAGAGTACAAATCCTAACTTAGGTAACATGTCTGTGTTGCTTTCTTTGCGTATTTGTGCAAATTCTACACTGTTTCAGCCCTCCCAGAACAAGCAGCTGTTCAGTTTCCATGTGGAACTGTTAGCAGAACTGTTCACATCTGACTATTAGTAGCCAGTGACGCTTTTTTCGCCCCTCAGGTCTGAGTACTAAAGTTGTGTAAATAACTGGCTTAGTACTCCCGACACATAATGCTGCAGCCACCTCCCCACCCCCGATGCCACAACACTGGAATGGTGCTCTACAGCTCTAGTTGCACCCAGTGAAGCCAAATGGGCAGGAGCCATGGAATCACATGGGGCTGCCATGGATGCTTTAGTCATGGCTTCTAGAACCTGTAGGTTAGACTAGACTAGAAAGCCTCTGTCTCTCAAGATCCTTTGGCTTCAGTTCTCAGCAAATCAGCTTCTGAATGGGAAGGACTGAGTGCCAAGAGGTCATTTGTCCTGTCACAGAGATGGACCAGCAGATTGAGCTATGGGCTTGACTGGGTGACCTCTGAATCTCAAGGCCAATAGATGTGTCAAGTAACCCAAGGGGTGGGCTCTTAATTAAGGTTCTAGCACTATAAACTTAGTTTGAGCTACTCCTGTGTTTACTGAAGTACTGGTCCTTTGGTGAATCTTGCCCATATGCTCAGGGTTTAGCTGATTGCCATATTTGGGGTTGGGAAGGAATTTTCCTCTCAGGGCAGATTGGAAGAGGCCCTGGAAGTTTTTCGCCTTTCTCTGTAGCATGGGGCACAGGTCACTTGCTGGAGGATTCTCTGCTCCTTGAAGTCTTTAAACCATGATTTGAGGACTTCAATAGCACAGACATAGGTGAGGTTTTTCGCAGGAGTGGGTGGGTGAGATTCTGTGACCTGCATTGTGCAGGAGGTCAGACTAGATGATCATAATGGTCCCTTCTGACCTTAGTATCTACGAATAGTCTTGGCTTCTTGAAGGAACTCTTTCAATTTGCCTCTGTTCTTAATCTGTAAATAACCCAGTAATAATCTGTAAATGTTGTTTAGTCTGGTCTTTGTTAGCTTGGTCACCACCTGTAGCAGTGTAATAAGGAGAGAGAATAGCCTAATGGCTCAGTCTGGCTGCAAATACTCAAATTTTTCCCTACAACAGAGATTCACCAGACTGTTTTGGTCTACAAGTTGGATATGTCTTGGGTTCCCTAACACGCTATCTACTGACGATCACACGAGTGCACACGAGTGGAAATAAGGTGTGGGAACGCTAATCTTGTGCAATAGAGATCTCCATTTGTGCAACATCAAAACTCGCCAAGCCTAATATAGGCTGGCTTTATGCCCATTCATTAGCTGGGAAGGGCCAGATTCTGTCCTCTGTTACACCTGGCATTTCCATGTAGAGGAGGTCAGAATTTAATCACGAATGTCTAATACTGCCCCAAAACTTGTAGGGCGCATCCTGCAAACCGATGGCAATGTGCTCTCACTCTTTCTATGGCTGGAGCCAGAAGAAAGGGATTGCCTGCAACAAGTAGTCACAAAGGGGCCTGAGCACTGGTGTCTTTAGGGGGGAGCACATGCTTCATGTAAAACACACAAGCTATCCTATGTGCCAGCCTCTGAAATGGCAGAAAGACAAATGGTGTTGCTGCCTGCTGCAGTCCTGGTTGGGATGTCTACTCCTAACAGCCCAGAGTTCAAAGGGACTCTAAATCAGTACTCCTCTTATTTTGGCTCCTCTTTCCCTGCAGGTTGGGTAACTGCAGTCTCTCAGCTGCTTGTTGTGGGAGTCTGGCCACTATCCTCTCTTCCAAACCGTGCCTAACCGAGCTAGACCTGAGTAACAATTCACTGGAGGACGAAGGTGTGAAGAAGCTGTGTGAATCCTTGAAACATCCAAACTGCAAACTACAGCAACTAGTGTAAGTGGTGCTCGCTTTATATTCCCTCGGCACTGTGCTGGTGTCTTAGAATTAAAAAGGAGAATGGGGGCTTCTAAGAGGAGACAGGGCAGTGAGCAAAGCCTGCTCTAAGGAAGTTAGTGTCTAATGGGAATCCCTGACTTCCTGCAGGAGGCAGACTTCTATCAGCTGTTTCACAAGCTGCCTGCCCTTTTGAGGCTGTTTGCCCATGTTCCTGATACAATGGCTTACTGCCCTTGACCCTAGAGACCAGACTAAACTCTGACAGGTCAACAGAAAACACTTGAGCCTGGTCCTTTAAGGCCCTGTCCACATTGCAGCTTTCAATTGCATGGGTGGGGTCCCATGCCACATAACCAGTAACTGTGGTGGCCAATCACATGGCCCCAGTCAGAAGCCTGCTCTTCCACATGGTCTCCCAGTAACTGGATTCACCTGGCTTGCCTGCCCCTCATGACTTGCATGAGCTCCTCATTGACACAGGTGACTGGGCTCTGGAAGGGAGTCTTCGTGGCAAGGCTTTTATTTTTATCCTTGGAAATGGGTTAGGGCTGGAAGGGACAAGCAGGTGGACACCACTGCTGCAGTAGGAGAGGGTGAGGGGAAGAAAGAGACCTTGGCTTTTATGTGAAGTGAGCTCATTATGTTTGGAGCATATCCCAAAAAATCTCTTTTGCTGACTTTCCCTTAAATCCTCTGACATGACTCAGCCTGGGACTAATCTGACCAGATGAGTAACACCCTCTCTTGTACCTGTAGCATGGACAGGCCCTTAGTCAATCTGTGGCTGAGACAGCTGCCCCGTGTGACTGCATGGGGATGCCCCAGAATTGAAATAGCAGAATGTAAAGGTCTTGGCAGTGGGACATTACATGTCCCTAACTCCTCCATGCTGTGAAGCTATTTTTAATCCCATCTCCTGCTCTTTGACCAGACCATCCCCCCTCCTAGGAACAGAGGAACTGCCATAATGGATGAGACCCATGGTCTATCTAGTCCAATATCCTGTCTGACAGTGACCATTGTGAAAATAAAAGATAAAAGGAATTACTTGTCTCAATGCATAAAAAGACAGGACTTCTCTGCCACAAGTAGTCATTGAGGCCAAGCCCTTGTCAGGACTCAAGGGATTGGATGTTTTATACAGATGACAAGAATATCCAGAGTTCTGATAAATGTTGGAAGAAGCATTAAACATACTGCTTAAGCCTGAAGCCCATTTCTAACTATGAGACTAGGATGAGGTCTGTGTGGGGGGCAGACTCTCACACCATTCTACTTATAACTTCCTTTGATTCTTGCTCCTGTCAGAGGGGATATTGGATTAGGTTAGGGGTGGGCAAACTATAAGCCATTTTGCCCCAGACCCCCTCCCTGGCGCTCCAGCTGGGGAGCAGGGTTGGGGGCCACTCCACATAGCTCCCGGGATCAGCAGCGTGGTCCCCCTCCAGCTCCTATGCGTTGGGGCAGCCAGGGGGCTCTGCTCTCTAAACTGCCTCCATAACTCCCATTGGCTGGGAACCGCAGCCAATGAGCCACTTGAGGTCAGCACCACCTAGAGCCTGCACCCCTGAGCCTCTCCCCAAGCCCCTGCCCCAGCCCTGATCCCCCTCCTGCCCTCCAAACCCCTTGATCCCAGTCCAGAGCAGCCTCCTGCACCCATAACTCCTCATTTCTGGCCCCACCCCAGAGCCTGCACCCCTAACCAGAGCCCTTACCCCCTCCCATACCCCAACCCCAATTTTGTGAGCATTCATGGCCTGCCATACAATTTCTATTCCCAGATGTGGCCCTTGGGCCAGAAAGTTTGCCCACCCCTGGATTAGATGGACCACGGGCTGATTGTCTGGCAGTTCCTAGTGACAGATGCTTCAGTGGACTGTGAAGCTACACCATGCTAGGCAGAAACAAATCCAGTTGTATGACTCTCCTTTAGTAGCCTTGCTCGCAACTTAATACAGCTGAAGGCTACCCTTGGTTTAACAGCTCTGCCTGAGGACTTTGGTCTTGAACCAGGACCAGCAGAATAGCAAAGGCCAATAAGGCAGTTTTGGCTCAAACATAATTGGCTCCTTTTTGCCACTTCTCCCCAGAGGTGACTGCCTTTGCTCTCCAGCACTCTTTGGTTTGATAGCATGCCTGCTGAGACTGCTGTGTTTTTTCTTTTCAGACTGTACGACATCTACTTGAGCTCTGAAGTGGATGATGAACTGAAAGTCCTGGAAGAGTCCAAACCTGGACTGAAGATTATTTTGTGAGTGATGCAGTTTCAGATGTGACCATCTGCTGAGCACTGTCCTCTCCCTGTTTCTGCCTCTTTATCTGAACTCTTCATATATGCAGTTAACCAATAAGTTCAATGTAGAATGTTTTTACCAAAAAAAATTCATGGAATCTCTGCAGAACAATGTCCCTCAAGGGAATTGGCAGCCTGCTGTGTATTCATGAATGTATCCAATCTGAGGCTCATCAGAGCTTCAGAGTTTCATCAGAGCATCTCTATCCCTGAGGTAAAGAATACTAGACATTTACAAGAACTGGCCTATAGGGGCAGCTCTAAAATGCCTATTTAATGGGTCGATCAAGATTTCTAGAAGTTTCCCTTCCAAAGAGCTGGCAAAAGCAGAACCACCTGGTGAATGTCTAGTATTCCATAGACGGTGCTTTTGCTGAGTCTCTGGGGGAAAGTATCCAGGAACAAAGCAAAAATATTGACACTAAAATAACTGAAATAATGTACTCTTCCTGGAAGAAGTCAGTTTTTCCCCTGGGAAAGTAACCTTGGCAGAAACCCCTAGACAAGGCTGATAAGAGTAGGTGCTCACTTAATACTGGGACTTCTTTCTCTTGAAAGAAATCCATAAAGCTTCTTTATTACAAGTAAAAATGATACTCTCTCTGCTAAACTGAAAGGGAGTAAATTCTCTGACTTGTTCTGGCAAAAGTAGCTCTGTAGAAATATCATTGTAATAAAGTTTCATTGCAAAGAATGAGATTCTTATTTCTCTACTTTGTTCAGAATGTTATGTTTGATGCAAGTGATGAAGGGACACTAAAGTTTGTTTGACCTGCAACTTCAACCTACCTTTTAACTGCTTTAAGGCCAATCTGCCTTCAGAACTGGTACACTGCTAATGGCTTTCCTTGATTTTTCAATAGAAATATATCAACTTAGGCACACAATAAACCAGTGGCAGCAGAGAACATCCATGAAGAGCAAAGTGTGAAGCAAAGACTTAAGGCTTACAATGAGTCCTGTGGAAAATAACTTGTTAGTACCCATTTGATAGCCTAGGTTTCACTTTTTGATATTTTTTTCATAGAATCGTGGGACTGGAAGGGACCTCAAGAGATCATCTAGTCTAATCCCCTGCACTCATGGCAGGACAAAGTATTATTCTAGACCATCCCTGACAGGTGTTTGTCTAACCTATTCTTACTTGCCAATGATGGAGATTCTACAACCTCCCTAGGCAATTAATTTTTTCACTTTTGGATTAAAAATAAATTGCCTGAGTGGGGAGTGCAACTTCCTGCGCTGTTGAACCCTCGCTCAAAAGAGTGCACTCAAAACCCTGCTGGTACAAACAGCAAGGGCTGGAGTGGGGGAAAGGAAGATATTTTAAAAAATAAACACAAGAGACAACCAAAGGAGCTTCAGACCATGCAGCCCAAATGCAGAGTGGCCTTTACACAGAGAAGGAGGCCCAGATAAATCTATTTTTCCCCCCTTAATGTTTTCCTGACTAAACACCTTGGCTCCACACTAATGCTCATGAACATAACTGTTCAATGGTGGCTTCCAGAGATTGTTGAACGGCAGGAAGCGTTTGTGACCTATGGTGCTTACAATCTCCCTTCACAAGGAGAAGCCACAGCTGGCCAGAAGGCTCACAACCAGGGAAGGGACTAACTAAGCTCAGCACCATGAAGACTTGTTACAAAACCCTGTCTGTAACTTTGCAACCGAAACATGCTTTCTGCCACCCCCATTCCTCAGGGAGGGTGGCAGTGGCAGCATGAGGCCACACAGTGGTGCAAACTGCACCCCCTGTGACAGCAAAGGGGAATCCAGTGCCACTTCAGTGGAAGTTTAGTCTACTCAAGCAAGGGCTGAATCTGGGGCAAGGATGTTCCAGGACAGGCTGCATGTGGGGTGACTAAGCTTCAGGGTGTCTTCCTTAAGACTAGTCAGTTCTTGGTTTTAATAGGGGCCAAATGCTCTAAAATGGAGGCAATCTCATGCTCACACTCTGGGTCCCTACCCTTTGCATGTGCATGGCCTGCTTTGGAAGGGGCAAAGTAGACATGAGCTGTGGGGCTGCATGCAGCACAAACTCTAGTCACGGGAGGGTGCTTGAGACAGGTCTGGTTGGAGACGCATTCAGTTTAAGCGAAGGAGAAGTGTTGAGAGCCTAGAGCAGGGTTTTGAGTGCATGGTTTGGACAGAGGAAAGGTCCCAGACTCAGTTTAGATAGTGGGAGGAGATAGCCAGACACCACTTCCACAGTGCCCCATATGGTAACTATAGGGGCCAGTAGTTTTGAGGGTGCAGGTTGTGCAGTTGCTTGGGTGAATTTAAAGCAGACCTTAGCTTGACCTCTAGAGCTTGCTTTTGTAATTGTGCCACAAACAAATTGTGGATGCAAATAGTCATCCACGTTGCATCTTATTTTCAGATGCAAATAGTCAATCCAGTAAACTCACATTAGGACGTCCTGGTCTATAGTCAAAGTAACTGGACTTATTTGCAAATTAGTTCGGAGATTTTAGTTTTTTTTTTGTTTTTTTTTTTTAACTCTAAGCAGACACACACCCTCAGGTGGCTTAAACCCATTCTGTATGACTCCTATGAGTTAACCACTAGGTGTCACTATTTCACCTTGCCCCTGCCTGTCTTGTTACAATGGTAACTTGACTCCCAAAGCGCTATTACTGACATGCTTGAGGGTATGTCTACTCTATGAAATTAGGTCGAATTTATAGAAGTCGGTTTTTTAGAAATCTGTTTTATATATTCGAGTGTGTGTCCCCACACAGAAAATGCTCTAAGTGCATTAACTCGGCGGAGTGCTTCCACAGTACCGAGGCTAGAGTCGACTTCCGGAGCGTTGCACTGTGGGTAGCTATCCCACAGTTCCCGCAGTCTCTGCTGCCCATTGGAATTCTGGGTTGAGATCCCAATGCCTGATGGGGCTAAAACATTGTCACGGGTGGTTCTGGGTACATATCGTCAGGCCCCCGTTCCCTCCGTGAAAGCAAGGGCAGACAATCGTTTCGTGCCTTTTTTCCTGAGTTACCTGTGCAGATGCCATACCATGGCAAGCATGGAGCCCGCTCAGGTAACCGTCACCGTATGTCTCCTGGGTGCTGGCAGACGCGGTACAGCATTGCTACACGGTAGCAGCAACCCATTGCCTTCTGGCAGCAGACGGTGCAATAGGACTGGTAGCCGTCATTGTCATGTCCAAGGTGCTCCTGGTCGCCTGTGTGAGGTCGATCAGGAGCACCTGGGCAGACATGGGGGCAGGGACTAAATTTGGAGTAACTTGATCAAGTCATTCTCTTTAGTCCTGCAGTCAGTCCTATTGAACCATCTTATGGTGAGCAGGCAGGTGATATGGATTGCTAGCAGTCCTATTGCATCATCTTCTGCCAGGCAGGCAAGAGATGTGGTTGGCATGCAGTCCTTCTGCACCGTCTGCTGCCAGCCAAAGATGTAAAAGATAGAGTGTATCAAAACAAGAAATAGACCAGATTTGTTTTGTACTCATTTGCAAACCCCCCCCTCCCCTCCCCGGTCTAGGGGACTCATTCCTCTAGCTCACACTGCAGTCACTCCCAGAGAAGGTGCAGCAAGGTAAATCTAGCTATGTATCAATCAGAGGCCAGACTAACCTTGTTCCAATAAGAACAATAACTTAGGTGCACCATTTCTTATTGGAACCCTCCGTGAAGTCCTGCCTGAAAACTCCTTGATGTAAAGCCACCCCCTTTGTTGATTTTAACTCCCTGTAAGCCAACCCTGTAAGCTGTGTCATCAGTCACCCCTCCCTGCGTCAGAGCAACGGCAAACAATCATGCATCTGAGTTGAGAGTGCTGTCCAGAGCAGTCATAATGGAGCACTCTAGGATAGCTCCCGGAGGCCAATACCGTCAAATTGTGTCCACAGTACCCCAAATTCGACCCGGCAAGGCCGATTTAAGTGCTAATCCACTTGTCAGGGGTGGAGTAAGGAACTGGATTTTAAGAGTCCTTTAAGTCGAAATAAAGGGCTTCATCATGTGGACAGGTGCAGGTTTACATCGATTTAACGCTGCGAAATTCAACCTAAAGTCCTAGTGTAGACCAGGGCTGAGTGAATGTAATTCACTTCATTAGGGACCACGTAATGCTGCTGATTTTTTTGTATCACAGCTCTGAGAGCACTAAGCCAGTCCTATTTCTGTAACATATACTCCTACCCTTTATTTATTTTCTTAGTTCACAACATGGGGGCAGGGGGACTTGACCAAAATTCTCTTTGCTTAGGAAGTATCTCCCTCCCCCAGTCTCAATTGCAGTGGGCAATGGGGTGGTGGGAGGCAGTTTCTCAGCAGCAAAATCAGGTGGAAGGGGATATTTTACAGTAGAGTCTCAGTCAACCACCCACCTCATTTGGAACTGTAAGTACACAGGCGGCAGCAGGGACCAAAAAAAGAGGTAAATACAGTACTGTGTTGAACATAAACTATGAAAAAAGATAAAGGAAAGCCGCATTCTTCTTCTGCATAATATTTCAAAGCTGTATTAAGTCAATGTTCAGTTGTAAGCTTTTGAAAGAACAACCATCATGTTTTGTTCAGGTTTCAGAGTAGCAGCCGCGTTAATCTGTATCCGCAAAAAGAAAAGGAGGACTTGTGGCACCTTAGAGACTAACCAATTTATTTGAGCACAAGCTTTCGTGAGCTACAGCTAATGCTTATGCTCAAATAAATCTGTTAGTCTCTAAGGTGCCACAAGTCCTCCCTATGTTTTTGTTCAGTTATGAACATATCAGAGTTATGAACAACCTCTGTTCCCAAGGTGTTCATAACTCTGAGGTTCTATTATAATAGGCCCCTCAACTCCCAGCAGAGCCCTTTCCTGAGTTAAGGGTACCAATGCTGGTGCTCGTTCAGGTGGGGCTTGCAGCTGCTGGGTACTTGCGTGTTGGGAGAGCAGCAGCTGAAGCAATGTTCCCTGTCCACCTCCCACCTTGAAGCTGAACCTTTCTCCACCTCTGTTTCTTTTCTGCCGTCACAGCTGTATCGTCGCCCTTGCTCCCAACAAAGCCCAGCGGGCGCTGTATGGTCTGTGAGCAGCCCAGCCTCTGGGAGCATGTGAGTTTGTGCTCAGTGGTGCAGAGTAACCTAACTGCACAGACACCTCTTTCCTCTGCTGCAGCCAATAATGATGGATATGAGTTGCTCCAGGCCGGGCTCAGGGCTGCAGCAACCTCACTGCTGCTCCATAGGTTCATCTTAAAGGGCAACTAAAATGCTCTAAGGGCTAAACTGTGGTTCAGAGTGTGCACTCAGGTAGGGCAATAAGAAAGCCCCTTATACCTCTGCACAGGCTCCCCTGACCTGGAGTCTAGGACCTGGAATCTAGAGGTTTAAGGGGTGCTGTGTGCTCATTTATGCCCTTCCAGGGCAGGTGGGAATTGAGTGGCATTTTAACTTTACAGCCCCAAAGCACCAGGTAGGAGGAGTGGGAGGGGGTAACTTTTTGGCTTCTTTTGGCCAGAAATAAAACTAGCCAGGGGTGGGAGTTGTCTTCCTTGAGCCACTGTTCCTTCCCTGGTATGTTCCTAGGTCAGTAGAGCTTGACACACATTTGTGGAGGCACAAATCTAGCCCTATACATAACCATTTCAGATGTCAAATAATTAACAGGTCATGTGAGTAAAAAAAGGGAATAATCAGCTCTTCCTCTGTTTCTGTGCCAACACCTGAACGCAGAGTTCTGCATTTCTTGTGCAAGAGCTGATGACATGGCTAGTGCAACAAGCAGAGGAGAGGTTACATGTATCAATGATTCACTTCCTCACTATCTCTTTCCTCTTCCACCAGAAAAACCTAGGAACCAAAGACAAGTCACTGCTGAAGCAGTCAGCTGGAGAGCAGATATATAATGTAGCAACTATAAATTGAATGTAACAAGCTGCTGTAGGGATCATTCAACAGGGAATGAACTAGAGACACCCCCCATCTTGATCTAAACAGCATGTGGCTCAACTGTTTGAGCTAAAGGCCCAGATTGTCAAAAGTATTTAGGCTCAGCACTAATGGAAGTTAAGAGCCTAAATGCTTTTGAGGATCTGGGCCTAAGTCCATTAGGCAGGTAGCAATCACTGAATTAAACCTCTTATGCAGACAAGTTACTAGAGGGGGAACAAAGCCCCTCCCTCTTTTCTTTTCTTTACACAATGCACAGTCAACCTGTGGAACTCTTTGCCAGAGGATGTTGTGAAGACCAAGACTATAACAGGGTTCAAAAAAAGAACTAGATAAACTCATGGAGAATAGGATCATGGCTATTAGCCAGGAGGGGGAAGGATGGTGTCCCTAGCCTCTGTTTGGCAGAAGCTGGGAATTGGCAACAGGGAATGGATCACTTTATGGTTCCTGTTCTGTTCATTCCCTCTGAAGCACCTGGCACTGGCCACTGTCAGAAGACAGGATACTGGGCTAGACGGACCATTGGTCTGACCCAATATGGCGTTTTTACGTGTTTGTTTCACGCAATGTGGGTTACCAGTATTTACCACATACTAGTATCAGAGACTTCACAGCTATTTCCTATTAACAGTACAGAGAAAACAGCTGAATCATAGATACCACTGTTTTGTAACTTGACAAATGTTGACTTTTTACTGGCAGCCACTGTATTTCACATAACATGGGTCCACTGGATCAAAATTACACAGATAAAAGCCACTAGAATTTTAGTTAAAGATGGACAATTTAAAATAGATCCAAATTTTGCATGGCACCTGGCAGATCAAGTCAAACACAGATGAAGTCTCATGTATTTGCTTTTCACATGTCACATTATGCAAAAACCTGAAAGCACCAACTACTGAGAAGGCACACACAACATCTAATGCTTCCAAATCAGTAGGCTCTTGGCATCTTTCTATTGGACCAATCCAACAGCTTAGAGATTGGCAGAGTGGTTTATTATCACTCGAGCGTTAGAGCGCTAGCCTTTTGCAGGTTTATGTTTTAGAATTCAGTAACAGCAATGTATTTTAAAGGGTGTGTTAAGTCTGTGTTTTTCTGGTAATACCATAGGATCTTCTTTTTGTAACAAACTTCATTTTTCAACCATCTCAGCTAATAAACTCAACCACAGAGGTCATAATGTTGCAACAAGATCTCCAGAAGCAGTTAAGGGAACACTGTAGAGATCACAAGTAGGTTTATGCCCCACGAGACAGTCGGTGTGCCCTGAGACTCTCACTTATTATGCCAGTCACTACAGTTACCTGCCCTTGTTTCTATTTGTCTGGCTTGTCTGCTTAATCTCATCACATGCTTAGATTATGAGCTTTTGGGGCAGAGCCCATCTTTTTATGCCATGTACCGTGCCTAGCACAATAAGGCCCTGACTGCGACAGATATGGCAATTTCCAGCAGTATCTTTGGGAGAGCTGACTGTGTTACATTGAAGTATCATTGTGGGCCAGGGATTGTATGTAATTCCAGGGGGGAGGGTGACCACAGCTCCTGCAGGAACTAAGAACAGCTGGGGAGCGATTAGGCAGTTTCACTCAAATTGTAACACCTCCAGAGAGATGCTGCCATCCGCAGAGGTTCACACCTACTGTTTCAGACTGGATTCTCCAGGGACCAACAGATGAAGAAAATACTTTTGGATAAATAGCCTGAGTTTAAACTGACTCAGGACTTTTTTCTGATCCAGCAAATGGACAGGCCTTCTGTCCAAGGGAGGACTACAATCCATAAGGAAGAGTTGAAAAGACTGACACCGACCACAGCACTAGGCTGGGATTTAGGTGATCTCTGGTAAGCTCTTTTAGCATTTGTTTAGGGGTTTTTTAATATATATGTTTTCTCTGTAATGCTTTCACCTTAAGAATAAATGTGCTTGCGTAGAAAGGACTGTGTGGTAACTTACAACAGCTGGCAAATATGCTGTTCAAAAGCAAGCCTCTGAAGAGAAAGCAGAGTGCAGACACGGGCCTGTTTAGGCAGTCTGGCTTGCTGGGTATATCACAGTGTAGGCAGGGAATTGTGCAGCCTAGAAAAAACCCTGGTCAGGAGGGAGATAGATGCAGGTCTCTGCTCAAGAGAGGTGAGGGCCGAGGAGCTGGGAGCCTAAAGTGGGTACACTCGAGGGACCACAAAGGGGGAAATAGAGGTGCAGCTGCCCTGAACGATGATAAGTTCTACACAATACAAGCAACAATAACAACATTCCATAAGCTTAACTACAGCACACGCCTTTGTGTTTGCTCCCTAGCCTTTGGGATTGCAAATCCAGATTCTAACCCTGTTGCTGGCCCCTATCGCTACCCTGGGCTGAGAAAAAAACATCAGATTTTAACATTCCAGAACCATGAGAAACTCTGGATGGCAACTGGGGGCCAATGGCTACTTTTAAAGACTAGATTTCACTGTAGCTCTGTGCTTCTCCTGTCCGCCTGTCCTCCTGTTGGGTACTTCAATACTTTGTACTGAGAGCTGGTCACCCTTTTCCCATCAAAAATATTTTGAAGGGAAAGGACATTTTTCCAGAATGAAAACTTTCATGGAATTTTTTGATTTTTTTGCTTGTTTTGTTTTTTCATTTAAAAAAAAAAAATTCAGTCCCCCAGTCACCACTTTCTCTCCATTCTCCCTTCATCCCCACCTCCATTTTTCTTCTTCACTCCCTGGTGAAACAGGAAAAGGGCAAAACAACAACAACAACAACCCAATGCTTTTGGAGGGGTGTGGGAAGAGGATTTGTATGAGAAATTACCTGCAAAACCCCAAAACCATTGACGTATCTTGAGCTACTGTATTTACGCCTCTTTTTGGTCATGCTTGTGAGTGGTGTGATGTAAATGCTTAGCACTTTGTCTCAGTCTCACCACCTCATTGTTCTACCCCCTTGCTGCGTCTACTCATTTGGCATCGGTCTGCCTCTGTCCTGTCACACACAGTCATCACTTTGCAGCAGCTCCTGCCAACAGGAACAACCTCCCTCCTCGGCTGTGCTGCCTTATCAACTCCCCACCTATTGTTCCAGTCTTATCTAAAGAGATCTCTTTGCTCCCTTGCCTACCCCTCTCTCTCTGCTGCTGTTCTTCTCTGGAGCTGTAGTATTTAATTCTGTAGAGCAGAGCACAATAGAGTTTGTAGGAGAGATGCAGTACTAAAGGACATTGAGATGCACGCTGGGATGGGGGCAGGGCCGGTGCAAGGATATTTTGCGCCGTAGGCGAAACTTCCACCTTGCACCCTCTCACCTCCCCCCGGAGCATTGCTTATTATAAACTTTCAGAAATGAATACTGCATAATGATTAAGAGATCAAGATGACTTTTCCTTAAATTTAAGCAATGTTGATTGTAATCAGAAATACACCCTTTTTAGTTACGTATACTTCCGTCTTTCATATCAAAATCTACTACATTTTATTCTACCTGTCCCACTCAACCCCCGTTACCCTGTCTCCCTTCCAGCAATAGTGTAAAAAAAAATTGGTGGGCACCGCTTTTTGGCACCCTCCCCCAAATCTTGGCGCCCTAGGCGGCCTCCTAGTTTGCCTAGTGGTTACACCCTGGATGGGGGTGACTTACAAGGTTGCGCCTCTCAAAGTTCCAGACCCTCGAGCCCTGTAGGGGAGCTGTGCCACTCCACTGCCCTAAATCCTGCTTCGTCCGCCAGAGGAGAATCCCCCCAGCTGGAAGAAGGCGAAGGGAGAAATCTATCAGGCAGCATAGACCCCACAGTAGCAGTGGATCAGCCCCCTTCTGTGTAGGTGGCACAGAGCTCATGGCTGGAGGAAAGGGAGGACAGCTGATCCTGCACCTCAGCAGCCCATAGCTAGCATAGTCACAGGCAACTGAGACAAGTTAGACTTCAGGGATCAGGGAAAAGGTGGCTCATGCCTTCCCATAACACTGCAAGAAAGGGTTCATCAACATTAGTTTATTCTTTCCTTATTTGTTCATCTCTCAGTTAACACCTGGTCACCACAGCTGGTAACTATAAAACACTCCTACCTATTTTTTCCCCTAAGATCCCAGCCAAGCTATTCAGAGCTGAGCACACAGTGTAAACAGCCTCCCAGGATTCCTTCAGTCCCTTGTTACAGGGCCAGTCCTTCACGTGCACAGGGAAGAGGATGGGTTTGTCTGGAGGTATTGCAGGTGTTTGGGACTCAGCTGCCGATCCCCGCTCTTTGCTGCTTTAGCTTGTAACTTTCCCATCGTTCTAACAATGATCTGGCAGAATGCGTGGCTATTGTGTGTATGGAACCTAATGAGCCAAAGAGGGGGTTTATCTGATGTGATACAGCAGAAATTAACATGCCCAGAGATTAAAGGTGGAATAATTTGGGTGGGGGAGGGGAATATCCTCGAGGAGAAAGCTGTGCCGACTTTTAGAGTTGCCAACAATCTGGTATTGGAACAGCAGTGTTTGGATCTGGTATACTCTCCGGCCCTCATGTTCTTCCATTCTTAATTTTAATGGACAGGATTCTCCCTGCCCTAGAGTCAATGGGTGCATCAGCTTCCACTACAAACATATCAGCCTTGTAGTCAGTATATAGCCATGCAGTAATGATAGTTACATAGTAAGTAAAGAATAAAGGAACAAGGAACTGACAGCACAAAAGCAAGAGACCCATAGGCCTAGACTTATCAGAATAACTGAAGCAGATAGCATAAGGCCTATTATCTGAGTAGGAGTAATTGCTCAATAAATTAGCATAAGTAAGTAAACTAACAATGACCTTAAGTCACAAGATGGCACAAGGCTTTATTTATTGTGCTGTAATAATCACAAGTGTTGCAAATGGCTGATAGGTAACCACAAGATGCTAGTTTATAGCAACTTGGGATATTTTAGTTCGGACATCAGCAGACATCTGACCACAAGGATGCCATGGTAAATAACTGATGTGTATGCTAATGAGCTTGAGGTAAAAGGATTAATAACTTGTGGGGGAAGGGCACCTCACCATTATTAGGGTGAGGAACTACAAATAAGGAAAAGGGGCTGAAACCTCCCCTGAATATGCATTAGGCATAGCAGTGTCAGTGTAACACATTACAGAAGTTGTATCCCAGCCTGTGTGCCTTGAGAGACATAGCTCTTGGGAGCTGTCAGGCTGGTGACTGATGGTGATGCTGGGGAGGGGGCAGATGATAGCTAACACTTGACCTTGTTTTGGAAGGGATGGTGTAAGTATATGGATGCTCAGCTGATTCTGTATCGTCTCTACATGCCTTGTGGAGTTAGAGCGTTTGTGACTTTGCTAACTGTATTAATAAAACGATTAGAAACGGAGTGTGAGTGTGGACAAGAACCGACCAAATTATAGTGTGTTAATCAGGGAAACCAAATTTATAACCTGATCAATAACTAATCAATAGATCAGGCAATAGCCTGCAGGATAAAGTGAGGGTTGGAAGTGCGCTGGTAGAGCACTTTGGCAGTTTTTCCAAATCTTTGCTCCCCACGTGTGAACAGAGGAGAAAAGTGGAATGGAGCAGGTCCCTGCAGTGCCCAGCCACCACTGCACAGATTATTATCAGTTTCACTTCTCTGTGCTGCTCATACATGGAGCTTAGTCTATGGCCTTGTCCAGACTAGAAAGTTAACTTTCCCAGCATAGTTAAAGTGGTACAACTCCTCCTTTTCCCCTCCTGGGTGGATGCAGTTATACTGATGTAAATGGTCTTATACCAGTAGAGCTCATTCCCCTGACCTCCATGGGAATAGCTGTACAGTTTTCTAGTGGAGACAAGGCCTTAAGCTCAGCTCCACATAGGAGTTTATTTAACTATTTAAATATATATCACATCCCTAACTGAAATAGTTATACCAGTACGACAACTGTGTACAGAGCAGGCCTCGCTGGAGTCCGGGAAGGGGATCATGACAGCAGGAAGGAGGGCAGAATGTCAAATTTAGGAGTGAGGGGGAATTCTGGGGTGGCTGGGGTGTCACCACTTCTTTTTCCCCTGGCTACATCTGCCAGTTGATTTTGTGGAGATTCAAGGTGGGTGGGAGGAACAAGACTGATGCTTGGCCTTGGTCTACACTTAAAACTGGGGTTGATACAGCTACATCAGGCAGGGATTTGAAAAACAACAACCCATATGTGACAAAGCTATGCCAGCCGAACCCCCGGGTCCGACAAAGCTAGGTCGAGTGAAGAATGCTTCCATTCGGGGAGGTGGTGGTCCTACACTGATGGAAAAATCCCTTCCCTTGGTGTAGGCAGTGTCTACACTGTGGTATTATGCAGACATAACTATACCAGTATAGTTTCCATAGTGTAGACACAGCCTTAGCGAGAAAATCTCAGTTACTTCAGGAAGTTCCAACATGTACACAAGCAGGCATGCATGTATGTACACGATGGAAAGAGTTTTCACTACTTATGGGCAGAACTGAAAGGGGAGGCCAAATTATGGATCTCATGGTGACATGTACTTGCCTCTGGCACTTTCCATCAAAAGCATTGGCCCCTTCCAGACAAGGACTATTATATGAATGAATCCAGTGGTCCTGGCACAAGTCTTGGCTGCAGTAACATGCAGGATACACATGATCAGTCCAGCTATTCGATAAGTGGGAGATGGGGGACTCTTACAGCTCCTCTAATGTCTGATGCCAACTGGCAGATGTTGGACCAGGCACTGGGGCTGCTTCAAGACGGGGAGGAAAATGTAATCTCTGCAGAGAAGGACTTCCAGCTGAAACAGGCTCAACACAGCCTCTTCTGGCCAAGGAAGAGGCTCCCTTTTGGCTCACCTAAGAGAGCAGCTGCCTACAGCCCACGAGGATCCCAAGGCATGGCCAGGGTTCTGCGCAGAACACAAACAGCAAGTCCAACGAGCGCTTGGGGGACTCCACAAACTGTGCCAACTAGACAAGCCAACTCAGCCAAACTGACTCATTATAAATAGCCTGTGTAATAGAGAACCAAATGGCTGCAGGTTGTGCATCCACTATCCCACATGACTGATGCAAATGATCTAGAAATATCCCTTTATAGCAGCCATTTTCCTAAATCACTGGTAAATGTCACATCCAAACTGCATGACATACTGGGACTCAGAAAATGGCTTTAGAACTCCGCACAGAACTGGGGCATTCTGATCATCTCTCAGGAGTGTCAGACCCATAGCGACACTGCTCTGATTGTTTCATTAAATCTTACGTATTCATTTTCCCGTGTTCCACAGCTGCAATAAGACACTCAGTTCAGTGCCCTGATTACACTTCACAGGTGATCAAAGCCCCCCTCTGCCTTTGAGCTCAGAACCATTCCCTGTGACATGCTGTCACTGTCTAGAAAGAAACGCTGCCTGCCGTGACTTAGAAGTGTTGCTTAATTAATTAAGCTCCCCATTTCGAAGTAAGGGCAAGTCCACGAAATTAAGTTGACCTAAGTTACATTGAGGTACAGCCACCGCAGTAATTAAATAGTTTTTGCATGTTCACACTATGCTCCCTGTGCTGGGGGCGCATGTCCTCACCAGGAGCGCTTGCACTGATTTAGCTGCCAGTGCGGGGCACTGTGGGATGGTTTCTGAAAGGCAACAACCGTCAGTGTAAGCAACGCAGCGTCTACGCTGACAGAAGTCGACGTAGTTAGGTCAACGCAAATTGCTATGCCTCTCGCAGGGGTGGAGTTATTAAGTTGGTGGAGGGGGTGTTACATCAGTGGGAGCTACATTTTAGTGTAGACGCTTACGGAGCTAGGTCGACATAAGCTGTCTGACATTGACCTAACTTTGTAGTGTAGTCCAGGGCTAAGAAACAGCAATTTTCTTATTAAGGGTGTTAACTGCAAATTCTGGCTGCACTTGGGGGTAATTAGAATATAAAGCACTGAAGATTTTTCTTCTGAGCACTCCCCACAAAGAAAGAGGAGGCAGTCCTAGTCATGCATTATTCAGTCATGGAACTGCTATGTACGGCAAGGCAGACTCCCCTGGAACCTATTCTTACATCCACGCTGTGCTCTACAAAACTAAAGCCAAGTTAGACATGCCACAAGCAAGCTTGTTTTGGGGCTGCAGCTTCTAAATACGGTGTCATAAGCAAACCCCCACATGAAGCATGGCAGCAAGCTGGATCACAGGTAGATATGCTCTCAAATAATGGCTACATGATCTACAACAACAATACAATCAGCAATACGGGGATCAATTCAGCTTACAAATGCAGTAGGGGCTACAATAGGCCCTGAGGTTAGAAAGCTTGGCAACATAGAGGGGTCATGATTTCCTCTTGGCCAGGAGTTTAGCAGAGCCCTGAGCCATGTTGATTGGAGAGGGGTTCTCTCAGAGAAATGGACCGACATTTTAGGAGCTCAGCAGGGACCAGGAGTACAAATGCATGAGGGAAGGGGGAAAAATTAGAGGGAAACTTCCCCCGATCCACCACCAGGGTTCTGCCCACGTAAGCTTGCAGTAACTTAACACTGCACACTTCTAGAAAGGAAAACCTGAAGGAGAGTAGTTCCCACAATTCCCATTTGGCATTACGGCCCCTTGGGGTTGGTAGCTTACAGCAGCCCTGAGGCCACTCCAGCTTCTGCCAGGGGCCTGAAGTGGCCATCGGCAACCGCTTCACCATTTATTTCCCCCGGAGTTCAAATGAGCAGCAGGTGCTCCTTTGACGCCCACCATCAGTCTGAAAGGCAATCCCTCTTTCCTTGCACCCTGGCAAATGCTGCGCATTTCCCTTGGCCAATTTGCAGAGGTGCTAGCACCACTAGATGGATTCTTAGTGTCCACCAGCTCCCGCCTTGACACTTAATGCCAGATTTTCAGAAGAGTTTAGCACATGCAGAGCCCTGGAAAAGTCTGGCCACCTCTTCAAACATTTAAGTAGGAGCTATGCTCTTCCAAACCTCCAGCCTTATGTGTTTTGTCTGAGCTAATTAAAAGGAGATCTGTCTATATTTTCATTTGTACAACCCGTTCTGAATTGGCTGCATCAGTATTAGATGTTTTCTTTTCTTGCTGAACGAGGCAGGAACTTGTTTTTCTAGTACAGGATGCCAATCCCTCATTGTACTGGAAGTTCTGCAGACAGCGTGCACACGGGCTCACAGAGGGACCCTGAGAAGCTGTTTTCCTGCAGCCTGTGTGAAGGTAGGATTTTTGTTTTAAGCGAGCCACCAATAAGGTTAGGGGAGGGGGAAATTTAGGAATAGAAATGCTTCTTTTTGAGAAACAAGTAACATCTGCAGCTTGTGGGTGCCTACACCCACTATATACCATTTATACCGCTATAAACGTGCTGTTTCTTGCAGGCTGTCCATCCCCTCTTAGTGTTACCTGCCACAAGACTGCACTCTTCTGGATGTAACCTTATTTTAGGATGGGTAGAGGAATGGGAAGAAAAGAAAGAGGCTGAGATTAGTGTTTTTCTTTCCGCTGACAGCACGTGCATGTGGGATCTTTTTGGTGTTGTACAATTTGCTATTATTCAAGAGATCATCTGCCAATGTACATAAGCAAAAGAGAGGCAGCGTGATCTAGTGGTGAGGGACTGGGTGGAGACTCATGAGACCTGGGTTCTAGTCGCAGCTCTGTCACCGAGCTGCTGTGTAACCTTGAGCAAGTCACCTCACTTCCCTCACCTATGCTTTTTCCTGACTGTTTAGATTATTAAGCTCTTTGGGACAAGGAGTCTCTCTCATTATGTGTCTGTACAGTGCCTAGGCACAAGGGTGGGGTGGGGCATAATCACAACTGAGACCTCTAATATAATGTAAAGAACAGGAGCAACAATGAGAAAGGGACACAATTTTATTTTTTTTAAATGGATCTGGTTTCCTGAGGGGCCTGCTATTGAAGACAGATTCTTGAACACAATTCCCCAAGATAACTACAGCCAGTTAAGAGATTTTTTTTTTTTTAAGACATAAACTCTATGTTAAGAGCTAAGTTGCGTCTGACATCAAGTTAGTGGACAGGTTTTCTAAAACAACACACTCCTCCTTCGCCCCCGCGCACGCACCTGCAATGTAGACAAGTCTTCAGTAGCTACAGTGTGCAGCACACCACTACCCCCCTCCCTGCTGGGCTCTGTGGAAACAGGCTCTGGAGGGGGACAATCCCAGTTTAATCTTAGTAAGGATTGCTTGCAAGTGATTTTCAGACCAAATGTTCTGCCTCTGCTGAATGATCATTGACAACAATGAAGCTGTAGGGGATCACTGGAAGCAGAATTTGGTCTGTAGTTTGTAACTGCTGCACTAGGTGGCTGGCTGTGTACCATGACCTGGCAGGTATAGCCACCCCCACCCAGTTAGCCCTTAATTTTTCAGGATTATTTCTCCTCTGAATGAATAACCCAAATACATGAGTAATCTTAGAGCCTTTGTCCATGGAGCAGGCTCTGAAACTATAGAGGAGACTTGGGATCTGATCCAAAGCTCACTGAAGTCAGTAGAGTTTGGTGTTTCAAATGCCCTTTTAGATAAATGTCTTTCCACTAAGTCAGTCTTTCCAGTCAGTGGAAATCAGAGCTGAGCACTAGCAGCAGCAGTGCCAACTCTGGCTGGTACAGGGTAACTTAGGAAGGTGCTAGCCCATCTCCCTCTCCTCCATCTTCTCCTCTGATCTCCAGTGTCCTCACTGCTCACCCCGACTGGTGAGTGAATGCGTTCTGGTCTAGGATTTGTAAGAGAGCAGGCATAGGTAATTTATCCTGTCAGAGTATTTCCAACCGAGAATAGCATGGTTCAGCTGGGAGGAAAACATTAGGGCATCCCCAGCTCATGGCATTTCATAAGAAGTCACCTGAGCGCCAATGTTGGATTCAAGTGGCAAAGTCTTAGCCAGAATTGTTTCTCTCCTCTTGTAGGTTTCAACAAATCTTTCATTGCAGCTGCCTCCCCCTTTTCTAAAGGCATTCAGGTGCCATAAGCCCTGATATTTCAGGCTGCCTGTTAGCTGGTGAGCTTTACAAGGCTGCTTTGCACCTACACCAATTCCATCAGAATCACTATGGCCACTTGTGAGTTAGGCGGAAGGTTGGTTAGGTTCCTTGGCTGAACAGAAGTTTGAGGTTGGGCTGATGAGCTGACGAAGAGAGTTTGGTGGGCAGATGGTGTTACACCGAAAGCCCCAAACCAACAAGAAGCTTCATGCACTGTCACTGCTGGCTGACTGGAGCCCTGTCTACACCACGTATCAAGAGTGGAGCTGAAATGGTGGTAGCAGTGGTGGGAAACCATAGGAAAAATACCCTAGTGTAGACAACAGCACATTTCTAGATGTAGGAATTACGTGCATTGAGGAGGCTTTTGTACAGAAAGAGGAGAGAACATTTGGCTGAAGTTTCTTTTGGGCTTTGTTTACACTGTGGAACAAGGCAGCAGGTTCCTGGAACAGCTGTTATCCAAAGCTGGGGACTGTTTCTTGGCTGCTGCTGGAGGTTGATATGCTGATAACGATGGGGTAAATTGTACTCTTCCTTTGAAGGGCTAGTGATTTAACCCCATCTTAAGCAGCCAAACCAGAAACCAACTATAACCCCTTGCCAACCGTGGTGCTACTCTGGAAAGCGTGCGGCTATAAACCAGCTCCTTGTCTCCTGCTCTTCACAATTCCCCTGTACTGGACCCCGTCCACCCCTGGGAAAGCTGATCTAGCGCCCCAATGGAAGGCCTGTGGACAGCTCCAATCGTAGCACTGATTCCTTCCTCCTCTTTTACAGACAGGGGAGATGACTCAAGAGGACTCCATTCTGCTTCACTTGCAGAGTTTACAGCTGCCCTTTCCCGACACCTGGAAATATGGGATTTTGGCACTAGCCATCCTCCTGGTTTTGGTGGCTCTAACCATTTTAGCCTGCCAAATGCGCTACTGCCAGAAACTGAGAAAACTTGGGAGAAGTAAGTACCAGGCAACAGTACACACCAGCCACAAAAAGTCTCTGTCTCTAGGATACTTCACCCTTAACAAAGGCCCTTCACACGGGAGCAAACGGAAGGACCGAGCACAAATGTGCCAAGACAGAGGTTCTTATCCTTCAGACTGCAAGATCTTCAGGGCAGGGACTATCTCTGGCTACGAGTCCTCACTATGGAAGCCTTCGGGTGCTACCCCAATGTGCACATACAAGGGCTTCCTGCCTCCTAGCCCGTTTCCTCTTCTGGATTCCACAGTGAGGCTGTAGGGCAGAATTCACAAAACATATTCCTCGCCAAAGGAAGACAGGAAAAGGGCTATATTCCAGCTTACCTGGAGCTCTTTAAATTGAGGCATAGATATGCCAAAGGAAGGAACAAAGTAGGAGTTTTATCAATCATGTCTGCACTTACTGAGCTCCCAAAGTCTCATCTCAGGATCAGTGTCGTGCCAGGGATGGATTCAACAGTGGCACAAAGACAGCTGCACAAAGCAACAGGGAATCAGCTCTCTGCTCGGCTCTACCTTCCCTGCAGGCTGAAAATAAGCACAAGGGGTGGGATTAATGCCCTCCTGGAGGACTCTCCCTCCTTTATGGGCACGAAGATAACGAAATCTGTGAGCCCTGTTGGCCTTTGATGTATATTTAAAATGTAATTGACACCACATGATGGGAGCCAGGGCATTTCTCTACTGGAGCCAGATTTGGGATTTTAATCTCTGGCCTGAGCATTTGTCATTTAGAAGGTGGGGAGTGGATAAGAAATGCCACTTAATATGTTTCCTAGGGCAGTTTGAACAACTTCCTGCTTTAGAACAATTTCCTGCTTTAGAACAACTCCGTAGGGGGAGACAGGGCAGGGTTAAGTGGGAGTGAGGAGCAGTGCTGCCCCCCTCCTCTACTACAAGCAGAGGGAGAGCTCTCAATGTATCTCCCCTTGGCTTGGGGGAGCACCTGCCCCATAACTCCTCCTCCCCCAGTGCAGAGAGCGTTCCTCCTCACTACCCCCATTTCAATCTGGGACAAGGTTACATGCTAGAGCTGGGTTTTCCATAAGACTCCCAAATTGCAGCAGCTTATTCTGAGTGTCCCTCTGCGATCCCGATCCTGTTGTCCCCAGGCTGCACAAAAGTGATCACCCTCTTGCAGCAGCAAAGCTCTGTGTTTATTAACTTGCCTAATCCCACTCCGAGATGGGCAGAGGAACCTGATTCCTCCTGTCAATACAAAGTAACCTCTGTGTGTGAGAAGAGAATGGAGGGGAAGGCAACTTCTCCTTATTGAAAATGTGTTGCTTACTGGTTCTTCCTCTTTCAATGGCCCATTGCACCCAGAAACTCCAGAGCACACAGGATGTAACATGACTCCAGCCAGCAGCTGCTTAGATTTCACCAGCCCAGAGACGTTAGCAAAACTTCCTCCCACGTCCCATCTGTCACAGCTTGAATCAGCCCATCTGTCATCTCACCCCCAGAAGGACACTGGTCTTAGGGCTACTTCCTCATTGCCAAGCCTGACACTCCTAGATTCCTATTCACCCCAGTCTCATCAATCCTAGTGTGCATGGATCATTTTTTTCAAGCAAAGAAACTATATTCTCTCTTTCACATATCCCCTTTCTTCCCTACCCATGATAAGTTCAGACACTGACCTGAAAGGTTAAGATAATCATCGAGTTTGATTTCCTCTGTATGGGATTATCAAATCTTGAGCTTTATGCGAATATATCTTCCTAGAATTCTCTGATTTTCACTTTTGTCCTAAATGGGTAGCAAGCCACCCCATGAAGTTGGGATATAGGATGTTCTGTATCAACTGAGACCTCTGGCCAATATCTTGACTATGGCAGTGATCCATACTGGATCCTTCAGAGGAAAGGAATCTCCCCAATAATGGGCCTTGCTAACTGCAGTGTTGTACTTGGAGGGGAAGAGAAGGTGATGGTGAACTCCTGTCCCATTCCTGCAACAACTCTCAAAATCCTGGCCAGGCTCTTAAAGCAACTAGTGATTTTGGGTGGCTTGATTTTTAGGTGTCCAGTTTGAAGGGTCTGATTTTCAGAGGGCACTTCTGAAACTCCAGCTCTTTGAAAGGCATCTCAGATTGGGCACCCAAAAATCACCTTTGAAAACCTTGGCCCCTGGCTTTATATTTACAGATGTCATCTCCAGGCTGCTGCACTAATTTTTGCTGTTCTCACAGAGAAGAAATACCTCAGTGAAGCCTGTAAGGACACAAAGGCAGAGAATGGCATCCTGGGGAATGAACTGCGACCAGCTCTGCTTGACATTGTTAAGCAGAGCCTTCCTGATGTCAAGGCAAGTGTGCTAACCCCAGGGCACCTGCAGAGGGTCAAAGGTGGTTTTTTGATTACAAAACAAAAGGGTCAGAACTGAGAAGTGGTTGACCAATTTCCAAGGGGAAAAATACTCTACTTCAGGGGTCTCAAACACGCGGCCCACCAAGCTCCCTGCGGCCCCGCCCGTCCCCTCCCCAGGGCGCCGTGTCCCCAGACTATCTCCAGGCCAGGTGTGGGCAAACTACGGCCCCGGGCCTGATCCGGCCCCTCAGGGCTATGGATCCGGCCCGCGGATTTGCCAACCCTGTGGTGCTGAGGGCCCCGCACCGCTTCCCTGCGGCCCCACGAGGAGGGGGAGCAGAGAACTCTGTGAGCTGTTCTTACCTGTGGGTACCTCCCCTGAAGCTCCCATTGGCCAGCAATGGGGACGCGCGGCCAATGGGAGCTTCGGGGGAGGTACCCACAGGCAAGAACAGCTCACAGAGTTTTCTGCTCCCCATCCCCCCGGTGCGCGCCCCTGCCACCCCAGAGCCACTCAAGGTAAGCGGCACCGGGCCAGAACCTGAACCCCTCCTGTACCCCGCACTCCAACTCCCTGCCCTGAGCCCCCTGCCTGCACCCCAACCCCCTTCCACACCTCGCACTCCCTCCTGCACCCCAGCTCCCTGCTCTGAACCCCCTGCCACACCTCCAACCTCCTGCCACACCCTGCACTCCCTCCTGCACCCCAATTCCCTGCCCTGAGCCCCCTGC
The DNA here is from genome assembly GCF_015237465.2 of Chelonia mydas. Classification (NCBI taxonomy): domain Eukaryota; kingdom Metazoa; phylum Chordata; order Testudines; family Cheloniidae; genus Chelonia; species Chelonia mydas. Next base: position 23,268,712 of record NC_051246.2, on the reverse strand, counting down.
TGCACCCTGCAGGCAGGGGCAGGGGTGGAGTGGGAGGTGGGGGTAGCGGGGAGGGGGGTGATGCGGCCCTCGGGCCAACGTACGAGTCCTCATGTGGCCCTCCTGGTGATGCAAGTTTGAGACCCCTGTTCTACATCGTAAGGGGGTTTCTCTTCTACTAAGATAAATGGGAAAGAAGCAGATGCTGAAGGAAATCCCATGTTTCCCAGGCCTGGCTAATCAACAGCACAATTACAGAAGTGACTGGGACACAGTAAAGGGATATTTCTAATCCCAGCTAGAGTTGAGCATGGTGTGGGCAGTGCTGTGGAAAGATTCTTCACCATCTTCCAAGGTACTTTCATCTTCCTGACCTCCAGCATCCCCTGTTAATCAAGCCCTGGGCCTCTCTCAAGGGCAAAAACAAACTGAGTTCAATTACAGTAGGCCTGTGGTGATGGGGGAAAAAAGTCCAATAGGTAGGTGGGGCAGACACCTCAAAAGTAATTTCCCTTAAGATCTAATCCAGATCTGAACCTATTTTGAACCGAGGAATAAGAAGCCAAGGCATCAAATCACTGAGACACCAAGTTTCTCTTTTCACTGGCCCCATTCAATCGCATTATTCTCTTGGGTATTGCAATCCCCACTGATTTCACAATGATACTGTACTTGGGTAATCACTCCTCACCATACCTCAGCCTCCAAGACAGAGGAGTATTGCTGGAGAGTCTACATACCTCTGGGAGCCAAATTCAGCTTTGATCTCTCTTCTGTGAAGCTGTCTGGGCATGTCAGCAGCTCCAACTGGAAATGGCATGATACCAACTTTTAGCAATGAGTCCTGGAGAAGAACCCTTTCCTCCGTTTCGTAGAGCTTTCAGAACTGCAGGTGGGCATGAGAGAGTCAGGGGCTCGGAGAGATGTAAGATACAGAAGGAGCAATATCTGGGGAGCATAAAGGAAAACTTCCTCCTGTTGGATTACAATCTTGATTTCTAGTTCCTGTTTATCTCTCCACCTCTTATTCCCTCCTCCGAGAGGTTTTTGTTCTTACTTGAACACTTTCTAATCTCCCCCTTCTCATTTCTTCCTGATTCCCTATCCACTCATGTAGTACCTTCTCTGCTTAACACAGCAGATGCTGTTTCTGCCAGGGACCAAAGTGAACCTGAATCACTCTGGTTCATGGTGAGGTTGTGGAGATTCCCTGCCAGCTAGGCCTCTCTGGGATGGACTGGGAGAGGAGTAACAGCAAAGCTCTCAGGCACACAAGCAGGCCAAATCTTCAGCTGGCATAAATGGGCATAGCTCCACTGCAGTCAATATGGGAATGCGCCCAGCAGTAAGAAAGGGAAACCAGAAGAGCTACAGTAGTTACCTGCTAGATGAGAGTGAGGTGCTGCCAGCAAACAAAATGCCCTCTTTAGGACAGTAACTGCTTTCCCAGGCAAATTTAAAGAGCCAGCCCCAGACAGAAAGGCATACTAGGAAAAAATGCCTATAAGAGGGCAGCAAGAGTTGGTAGTGATTAGGAAATTAGTAAGAGGCACTGTTTTGGTAGTGATGTTTGCACTACTGTATCACAGGGCTCATGCTCTAGTCTGTATTGTGTTCCCCTCTATGTCCTCTGTAATGATTTTCAGAGGCAACAAAGACTTCTGAACAGAAGTCAGTGGAGCTATCCTGATTTCTAACCACTGAGGATTTGGCCCAAAGAGATATAAACCACTTTCCTCACATCTTGCTTGCCTAACCATATCCAACACATACTCACAGAGACCATATAAGGCCCCTCAACACACAAAAATGGGCTTGTCTACACTTAAAAATTAATTAGCATTAAGGTAGGGTATGAATTTAAAATGCAATAACTATTCCTGAATCACTTCATCTCTTAATCCAGAATAACAGTGTCCACACATGAAGTGATTCAGGAATAGCCATTCCAGAATCACTCCATGTACAGACAAGCCCAAAAGGGCAGATCACCATTAGGTATAAACAGACCTTCAGTTTCAGTGACTGGAGGAGGAAAATAGATGTCTGTCTTGCCTGCTTACATTGTTAAAAAGCCAGTCTCTCTTGCTCCAGATCCAGAAGCTCCAAGAGGAACTGAACAAGCTGGGTACATGCCTTTTCCCCTCCTGCACCTGCAGCAAGAACCTGGAGAGTGTGGGCAGCAACCCAGAATTCCTGGAGAGCTCCCGGGGCAGGCTGAGATTCTCCCTCTTCTACCACAGGGAGCAACTTGAGCTGCTCTTGACGGTCATTGCAGTGACAGGCCTGCCCAGTCGAGGGAGTGCTGACTCTGCTGTTCGGGTCCGGCTGCTGAGGCAGGTCCCGTCTCACATCTCTGGCCTCCAGTGCATGGTCCACGAGTGGCAAACGCAGGTGGTGAAGAACTGCAGGAAACCTGCCTTTGGCGACCAGTTTGTCTGCTCCCTGCAGGAGGCCGAGCTGGAGAAGAGCACTGTGAAGCTGGAGGTGGGGCTGGCTCATTCTGTGTTACCTTTGTCAGGTGCTTGTTAAAGAGGCTCAGCTAAGGCCCTGGAAAATGGGGCCTTTTCTATACCTACAGAACAGGTGCATCATGGGAAAATTCCCCAATGCTGTCTCCTCCAGGTGTCTTGCTCTCTCCACCTGTGAAGGGGGAAGAGGTGATGCATGCTCTAGGCCCGTTCACGCCACGGCCTCTCTGAGACTAACAGGGTCTCACTGTGTGGCCAATTAGGATGCAGGGCTCATTGTGACATGAATAGTTTGTGGCCACAAACTCCCTTCACACTGGCCGGGTGGTAAGGGCTGGTGTCCCCTAGACATATCAGCATCTGAAATGCCCAAACAGCAGTTCCTGGGCATTTTACGTCTGGGGCCTGAGGAGAGTGGTAGTATCTAAGTCAGTGAGATTTGATGGCTCTGATGCAGAACTGGCTGTGATCACTAGATAGCATCACTAGCTTTGCCTCTCTCTCTCCCCTTGGACACAAGGGTTCTCTGGGGAAATCTATTTGCACTCTTGGTCCATCAACAGCTTATGGAACCATGGTTCCTCCCTCTGGATAATTGGGGTAAACACTTGGTCCTGTAGGGGATCAGTTGCCTACCTGGGAGGTGCTGAGGAATAATAGCTAGGGTAAAGTGGAGCGTAGTGGCTCTGAGTGGGTGAGAGAAAGGGAAGACGAAAGCACCACATTCCTTCAAGGGAAATCAGACATGGTTTATGATCTCCCAGGACACCTTCAAATGTAGGGCAAGCAGGCAGCTGCCTGGGGCACTACATCTGAGGGTAATGAGGGGACAGCTGTGGTCACTCACCCGCAGGCCAGCTCTTCGCTGCTCTTCTCCATCCGCAGCATTTCTGCTCATCCACGGCTCACTCCAAAGGAGTGTCCAGGGGTGGCGAGTTGTATGGGCCCGTGGTGCCCGGGCTCCAGCAAATTCAGGGCCTGGCCCACCAATGTTCGGGGCCGGGTCTCTCCTCTGGCCCCACCTGCTGCCCCTGCACTCCTCCCCCTGAGCATCCCAGCCTGCCCTGGGCAGTGGGCTACTGCCCTTTGCCGCTCCGTGCTGCGCTCCCTTGCTGGCCACTGCCGGCTACAAGGTAGCTGCACCAGGGGCCGGCTGAGGCAGCTGCTGCACCTGCGGAGGGAGGAGGCGCATGGCAGCCCCCCCACCCCTGCAGGTGACTCTGTGTGGGGGGAGTGGGCGGGGGGTGGGCTCAGACATCCTGGACCTCCTGAGCAGCATCCTGGGGGGGCTTTGGTGATTGTCGTGCCGGGGGGTGGGAGAGGCCCCCTCTCCCACAGAGCTCGCTGCTGCGGGTGGGGAGAGGGCTTGGGGGAGTCCTCCTCTCTGGCCCCCCACCCCAGCCCTGGGGCAGCCTGCCTGCTGCACCCCCGACTCCTTACTACTCCTCACTGCGCACAGCTCTTCCTCCCCGTAACCTGAGACACCACAGAGAAAGGGCTCCAAATCTAAGCCTTTATGTATATTAATAGGGATTTTTTTTTTGTTTTTCTCCTCTGCTACAAGAGCTTACAGAGACAGGGAGCTTATGCCAAGGAACTGAACAAAAGCACTATCTGTTCCAATACAGTTCAGCTCCCAAGACAGGAGCTGATGAGGAAGTCCCCTAGATGTAAGTGTTAGTAGCTGTATCAGGTGCTTTCTGGTTTCTGACTTAGCTGGTCAGTTTTTCAAGGCATTGAGGAAGCAGCCCCGGAATGTGTTTCATATTTATGCATATTTTTATGTGATTATGGTTTTATTTTATTTTTTCCTCTATTGGAATGTAGGCTGGTTCCTTTGTTTCCATTTTCTTACTGATGTTATGTTGTTAAATCAGCATATTTCTACTCTTCCCGCCCCCCAGAATATAGTTATATTGTGGCAATGAGTTCCACAGACTATCATTGAGACCAAGAGCTTAGAAGGATTCACAAGTTTCTGGAAACCTATATAGATCACAAGAAAATCCAGAGTTGCAGTAATACTGATTGAAAACCTATCATCGCCACCAGGAATTACAGAAAAGATGCAAACCCTCCGGGTTCAGGGCAGAAGTCAATCTCTGATAAGGGTTCAGAAGAAATTTTCCCTGGTAGCAGGTTATCCCATAACTGCCTCCTGCAGCATTTCTTGCACCTTGCCTCTAGCAGTCAGTACTGGCCACTACCAAAGACAAGGTACTGAACTGGATGGTCTGCAGGTCTGATCCAATACAGCAACTCCCATGTGTCACTACACACCTGCTATGCCTTGGCAATGCTCCAGGTGGCTCAATACTACAATGCTTCTCGACTATTTAGCCCTCAATTTTCCCATCTAATTACATTTACTCCTTATTCACTTACATATAGCACCTACAATGACAAAGTACCTAGCAGGTGTATGAAAGGAAATGCAGCAAGCAACTAACCAAATAACCATGACCAGAATGACTCGATCAGCCATTTACAGGCCCAGTGCTAGGGCAACAGTGAGCTACAAATTAGAGAGGAAGAGGCCGTGCAGCGAGAGTGAAAGATGGAAGGAGACAAAACTGGAGCAGAGAGAGAAAAAAAACCGGCCTTTGCACAGCCCATCTTGAGCTGTGCAGAGTGCTCCTGAGTGCTATTTACACTGCAAATGAATTAACTGTGAAGGAGAAGCCAATGGAAGGAAGTGACAGAGCGGTGAGGAGAGAGGAGAGCTTGAAGGAGCCTGTTCAGATGATAGGGAAAGGGAAGGGTCCAAGTTTTTTTTGCTGGGGATGTGCCTCCCTTGCTCTCATTTCAGCCCAATAATGACCCCTTCAAAACTGGTGCCTGGCAGGTAGGATTTAGATAGCTGCCCTGAGAATGTGATGCCTGGACATGGAGCATAGGCCAAGTTTGAGAGCCGGCCTACGCAGACGTGGCTTCAGGGGATGTGGCACTGCATAGCCCTACTCCTGTGTCCCCTGTGGGGGGGATGCTGATTCTTTCTGTCCCATAGGTTAAACACTTCAACAAGTATTCCAGACACACCGTGCTGGGGGAAGTGAGGCTCACCCTCAGCAAACTAAAGGCCTCCCAACCTATGGAGTTCTGCGAGGTGCTACAGAAGACTACAAAGGTAATGGCTCCCGTGTGACCTCACATGCTGTAACTACAACATGATTGCACTGAATGGATGGCTCCAGGGAGAGGGATAAAGAGCCTTTGACTTTTTTCAGGCAGTAACTGGCAGTCCCTGCCTTTCGTCAGCATGGGACATACCATGGAAAATGAGCAAGTGGCCTCGTTACAGGCCTACTTTGTGCTCCACATGCTTCCCTGTAGGCTCTGCAGAGAGGCAGTGGCTTTTGGGAGCATGGAGTCGGGACTGTTCTCTCAGGGAATGTCTACAGTGCAATAAACACCCGTGGTGGCCCCTGTCAGCTGACTCAGGGTCCCAGGGCTGTTTATTGCAGTGTAGACGTTTGGGCTTGGGCTGAACCCTCCCTCCTCTTGGGCTTACAGAGCCAGGGCTTCAGCCCAAATCCCTACACTGCAATTAAACAGCCCCATAACATGAGCCCCACAAGCCCGAGGCAGCTGACCTAGGCCGGCCGCAGGTGTTTAATTACAGTGTAGCTGTACCCCATAGATGAATTACTCGGGTCAGGCTTGAGGCCTGTTGGTGGGGCAGCATGAAGAGGCTTATACTGCTGCTGCCAGTGGTATACCCGCTCCTGGATTAACGCAGGACTTCAGTCCATCAGGGAGCTTTTACCTGCAATAAAATAGCACGTGCGTGTTTGTGTAGCGGGAAGGTGCAAAATGAGAACATGTTTTATATTCTAGATTCCATTTATAAAGGTTAATAAATGCTAATGGTTATAAACAGGTTACAGTCTAGCTGGTTATAAGCAACCCGGAGTCCAACAACTCAAATAATTAACCATTTATTAAAATATCAATCCTTTATAAACGGAGCTTTAATATAAAGTGTGACTCAAAATGCCCCTTTTATTAAAGTCAGGCCCCTTTAACTGCCCTTGTTCTCAGGTATTCCAGCATGGGTGTATCAATGGCAAAGGCCATAGTTTGGTACTAGAGGAACATAATGCGGTATCAGCCTCCCTCTGCATAAGCAACAATAACTACAGACACACTTTGTTGTAATAGGAACCACACTGTGTTGGCTTGCACTGCTCCCAAGAACAAGGAATGGATGAAAGTGCCTTTCTTAGACAGTTTATTGCCACAAGAACTGTTCATTTAACTGTTACATATGATTTGATACTGTTAAGTTATAGCCAAAATTACGTGAAATCAATAGGAATTTGACAGGGTTCAAAACCACTATAGAGCCAGACTCCCAGATTAATGCAACACAGAGTTGTTTAGGAGATCTCAGGATTATGAGAATGGGCCATCTCCTTGTCACTAAGCAAGGAAAACCATTACACCTACCAGTTAGAAGAGAGAAAGAGGCAGGGCCGGTGCAACCACTAGGCAAACTAGGCGGCCGCCTAGGGCGCCAAGTGGTTGGGGGTGGCCAAAAGCGCGCTCCAGGGAGGTGAGCTGGGGTAGGGGGGCAGGGGGACGCGGGGAGGGCCACCTGCAGCAAGTAACGTGGGGCGGAGGGGGGGCGCTGATTGGCAGCGCAAGCCTGGGAGGCGGGAGAAGCAGAACGGCAGTGGTGTGCTCAGGGAGGAGGTGGAGCAGAGGTGAGCTGGGGTGGAGAGCTGCCGCACGGCTCCCTGGGCCGAGGTGGGGGGGCGGGGAGCTGCCACACTGCTCCCTGGGCCGAGGTGGGAGGGGTGGGGAGCTGCCACACTGCTGCCTGGGCCGAGGGGAGTGGGGGGGGGCGGGGAGCTGCCGCATGGCTCCCCGGGCTGAGGGGAGGGAGGGGTGGAGGCGGGGAGCTGCCATGTGGGGGCCCCTCAGGGCGGAGGGGGGGCGGAAAGCTGCCACCGGGCTCCCAGGGGAAGGGGGCGGGCGCAAGGTGGAAGTTTCGCCTAGGGCGCAAAACATCCTTGCACTGGCCCTGGAAAGAGGCCACCAGCTGCACTGAAAAGAGAGATCCTGACAGCTGCATAAAGCCCCTTTTAGGGCTGCAGCTGCTTGCCTCTGGCAAATTTAAAGAGCCAGCCCCCTGAAGGGCATGCTGGGGAAAAAAATCTTATACAAGGACAAACCTGTACTGAGGAAAATGGGTAGGGACCAGGAAGTTCCCAAGGGAGCTGCTGCTCTTTTCAGCACCATAACTCAGAGGTCATCTCCATATTCTGTCCCCCTCCACATTACTGATTTTCAGAGAAGACAAAGGCCTCGTATACTCGTTTTTGTGGAGCACTGTTGCGTTAACACCTTGACACCTTGTGACGGAGTGCTGAGGGCTGGCACTTGAGCCAGCACTCTGGTCATTATTTGTTCTAAATAGGTTCCCCTAGAGAAGGCCTAACTGGACAGAGGACCTCCTGGATTACCAGGCCAGAGTGGGGCTGGTGAGCCAATTAGCTCATAAACAGGGAAGCTATAAAAAAAGGCACAGGAAGGTATGCTGGGGGAGGAGAGGAAGACAAAGTTGAACAGGAAAGACCAGAAGAGCCTGGTTAAAAGGAGTCTGCTGAGTAGAGACACCCTCTCCTCTCCTTTTTGGAGAAGGGGTTAGAAAGTTGAGATAAGTAGGAGGGTGTAGAGACACAGATAGCTGTTGATGGAGGGAGTAAAACACTGTAAATAAGTTACATGGTGGTGTTTACAAGCCAGGAGGTCTCAGAGTAGGTCTGTGTTCATGGAAGAGGATGGGATATGCCACGCTGCTCCACCATACATCTCCAGCTCCAGTGCTACAGCTCCAGTGCTAGCTCATTTTAAAATCAATGCAGCTCATTTTAAATGGATTGAAAACTAGTTAACTGACAGGCAACAGAAAGTAATTGTCAATGAAGAACTGTCCTCCAGTAGGGGGGCTTCTAGTCCTTCAGGGATCTATTTTTGGCTCAATGCTATCCAATCTCTTTATCTATGAGCTTGAAGAAAATATAAAATCATTATGGGTAAAATTTGCAGAAGGCACCCAAATTTGGGTAGTGGTAAATAATGAAGACAGGTCAGTTATACAGACTAAGCTGGATCGCTTGGTAAAGTGAACTTGTTTCAGCAACATGCATTCTAACACAGCCATACATTGAGGAACAATGAATGCAGGTCACTCTTATAAGTTGGAAGACTTTGTCACTGGAATGCAAAGAATTTAGGGGCTTTGGTAGATAACTAGTTGAACAGGAGCCCTAGGGCAATGTTCTAGCTAAGAGCAAGAACAAGACCTTTGGATGTATAAGAAGGGAATATCACGGAGGAGCAGAAAGGCTGCATTACCTCTGTATATGGCATTAGCAAGCTCATTACTGGAATACTGTGTCCTGTTCCGGATTCACACTTCAAAGAGATGTTGAAAACTGGAAACGATTCAGAAAAGAGCTGCAAAGATGATTTGAGGTCTGGAAAGCATGCCTTACGAGAGCCTAAAGAAGCTTGGTTTATATAGTTTATCCAAGCAAAGGTTAAGAGGTGACTTTGGTTACAGTCTACAAGTATCTACATGGGAAAGAGATTTCTCACACGAGGCTCTTTAATCTAGCAAAAACGCAAAATGAGATCCAGTGCTTGGAAACTGAAGCCAGACAAATTCAAACTAGAAATAAAGGGGAATTTTTAAACAGTGCGGATAGTTTCTTTGAAACAACCTAGGAATGTTGTGGATTCTCCAGCACTTAAAGTCTTTAAATCAAGCCAGAATGCTTGTGGAAAAGACAGGTTATAGCCATGGGTGGTGGGTATCAAAGGCTAGAGGAGGCTGAGCCTCCTCAAACAGCCCTGTGTGGCCCCGCCAACTCTCTGCCCCCTCCTGATTCCTGGTGCTGTGCTGCGGGTGGCTCTTCCCCTGTGGCCAGGGCCCTGGGCTGTGGGTAATGGGGGCTGGCCTGCGGGGAATGGGGGCTGCCCTCCCAGTGCTCTGGAGCTGGGGGCAGAGGGGCCTGGCGGCTGCGGGGTGTGTGTATACACTCTGGGCTCTGGTGGGAGGGATGGGGCCTAGGGCAGAAGGGGCGGGGGGGCTGGGCCGGGCGCTAGCCTCCCTGAGCCCAGGGTTCACCTGCCGCTGATGGTTATAGCTCAGACAAGTTCTTGGCTTGATGCAGAAATTACTGAGTGAGGTTCTTTGGCCTGTGTTATGCAGGAGGTCAGACTAGATGATTAAAATGGTACCTTGTGGACTTAAAACCTACGACTCTAGGGCCTTGGGGGGTGGGTCTCACCCTGAAATGTGTCACAAGAGAAAGTTTGGATTTCTCTCCCCATTCATCCACATCACAGAACCATCACCTGATGTGGTATCTTTGCACCAGGCTGGTAAAGGCCTCCAAGGGAAAAAAAAAAAAGAGACCATGGCCCCATGATCATGGGGGTAGAGCTCAGGGGCCAACTGGCTCTCAGGAAATCTCCAGGCAAAGACAGACTCTCCTATTATAAGTGTCGAGTCCTGTGGAGCTAATTCTCTGCACTGCTCCTAGCACCCTCACAGCTTTGTGAGGTGAGTGTGAAACACATCCCTGTCAGAACAAACATGCAGCTCTTTGAGGCCATGTGGCAGGACTCCCTGTTACTCAGCTCCCCTCCTCAGGGCATGGGGGACAGCTACTGGCTGTTCACATTGCAGCCCAGTTATGAGAATACTGCTGGGGCATGTTCACTTCAGTCCTCTTCCATGCCTCAGGGGGTGGGGGCTGCCGGGCGGCTCTTCATACCCACTCCCCATGTCTCAGGTGGACTGGGGAAGGGAGGATCTGCTGTTCCCTTTGCTGGCGCCTGCATTGCATGGTGGAGCATGCCTCAGCAGAGCCAGCTGCAGGGACCCTCCGGGGACCAGAGAGGAGCTGAGAGGCCTGTCTCTGTGTAAGCTTTAGAGATGGGTCTCTCATTAAACAGGCTGAGGGGACTGTTAACACAAATTGGCTGGCTGGGGAGATTTCCTGATAGCCCTGTGAGTGAGTCTGACCCTGTGATGTCTGGAAGCAGGCCTGCCGACAGCAATTCTGGGCCCCAGGGCCAGGACCGTCCCTAGGGCCTGGGGCAGAAGTGACGAATCAGTCACTTCCGGGACTGACCCGTCACTTCCGGGACTGACCACGCTTGCTAATCGTGCTGGTGGCCCGTGGGGCCCCTTCAAAGTGCGGGGCCCGGAGCAGTCACCCCGATTTGCCATAACCTAGAGACGGCACTGCCCAGGGCAGAACGGTCAATGGGTCCCCTGGAAAGGTCCGCCTGACAGTTGGGTGGTGCTGCGCCTGCACTGACTGGTGCCCAGTGAGCTGCCGGCTGCACTGTTGGACGTGCTCTTCTGGCACGGCCAGGGCTTCCACGTGCCCGTCTGGCTGCCTTTGCCACTGCTGGTACCACCCCGCATGCGGCCAGGAGATTTAAAAGGGGCGCAGGGCTTTTAAATCACCCGGGCCGCTGGGCAATTGCCCCTGTTTGTGCCCCCCCATTGGCAGGCCTGACTGGACGTGTAGGGGGAGCATTCAGGTCAGGATTGGGTAGGGGTTGGCAGTGCTGGGAGAGAGGGACACATTTTGTACAACCCCTGCTCATGCTCTGCCTGGCTTCAGTGCTATTAGTCCCTGGGTCAGGTTCTGATCCTAATTACCCCACTGTAAAGAGGAGTCATTTGCTGCTTAAAGGGTCACTCCAGATTTACATGGGTTTAACTTGGACCGTAAATAGCCTCCCTGGCTTTTCAGAGCAACTAAATACCTCCCCAAGTTTAGCTTTTCCTCCCTCAGAAAGTAGCCAGAGGGTGGCAGGCCGAGATGCTGTTCTCAGCAGGGGCAGCTGAGTCGTGTGTGTACTGGAGGATAGAGTCAGGGATGGCTATTCACAGCACTGCCCGCTATCCTTTCACAGGACCTTGTTGGAGAAGTCCTTGTGTCGCTGAAGTGTCTCCCCATCTCTCAGAAGATAGAAATTGGGCTGCTCAAGGTCAAAACTGCCTCCGTATGCAGCAGTCCAGAGAAGAGTAAAGGCATTTATTTCACCTACTGTCTGTGGTTGCCTGAGGTTCTGTATCTCTCCAGCTTGCTCTGTCTGTGGCCTCTCTTCTCTCCCAGGGGAAGGATAGGGTATGAGAGAGAGCACTCAAGCTCCTCTTCTGCTGTCCAGTGATAGGGGAGTATTTGCCAAAACCCCACTGAACACTGCTGCGCTGGCTCAGAGCACTGCTGAAGCCCTGACCCCCAGCAGCTGGTGGGCAGAATGCCATTGAGAATCAAAGCACATGAGTGATAATGGAAGAACACAAACACAAAGACCCAGCACAGTGACTTCCACTACTGGTACTTGAGTGACTATTCCCTAGGTGGGCAGTCCCGTCCCCCTGCCCACACACACACACACACACACACTCTCTCTCTCTTTCTGTGTTAGTCCATTTCTGAGACAACACAGAGATGCAAAGGGGCAGAGCAGAGAACCTGGACCTTGTACCTGCCATAAAGCCAGATTAGTCAGGCTCCTGAGGATTCCCTCGGTATGGAGAAATCCCCAGGTAGCATACAAGAGACATAACCCCGTGGGGGGAGGAGAGATGTGGCCACAGTGTTGCTGTGCTCCTGTAGTGCTGTGCTCCTGTAGAAGGGCCAGGGACACACTTCAGAGAAGCCATGAGACTGCTCTAAGTTGCACAAAGGCTGAAATGGCCCTGTGTTGTCTCCAGAATCAGGGAAACACAAAAGGTGACATATAAAGCCACCTTTTCCTTCCCGTGACCTCTGGGATCCTGTACCAAGCATCACCCAGCCAGATGGCACATCTGGGCCCGTTGTCGTCAGTGACATCCTCCTCCTTTGCCTGAACAGCTAGTTGAGGGGTGGGGGGTTGGGGATGGAAATATGGGGCTGTTTTCTTCTTGCATTGTACGGTGTGTAAACTGACAGGTAGCATTAGGGGATAAGTGAGTTGGATCTCTTGACCACCCCATCCCACTAATTTGGCAAACCCCCTAGCAGCAATGGCAGCCCTTCCTGTGGTTTTTTTCTTGCCTACTCCCGCAGACATATTTCCACCTTCAGATCTCTCTTTTCCGGAAGAACAAGGGCAGCAGAGAGTCCCACTGCTTTTGAGATCTCCTTGCCCCAAGACCAATTGTTTCTCTACCCTCAAGCGGGTTCCTCCAACTAGGAGCAGAGCTGGCTTTTTGCCAGCCAGGGTGGAAAATGTTTGATGCACGTGCACACACCCCAAGAGGCTGTGCAAAAAACCCCACCACCAGAGTGGCACAATGGTATGGTATACCACAGGAAGTTGTGCCCAGGGCACTATCCTGCTTGCCCACCCATAGAACCAGCCCTGCCACCAACACCCTCAGACTTTCTACTTGGAAGGGGCCTGACTCTCCAGTGCCTTCGCTCCCTTGTTTCCAGACAGGTGTAGTAGGAACTGGTGTAGTAGGAACTGGGTTTAGTGTAACCATCCCCTTACCAGTAAGGGTAAAATTCTCTTTTTGATACCAATACACCATTCTCATGGACTTCAGCAGGAGTCTCACACACATTCAAGGGCAGAATCTGGCGCTAAGCATATACCTTGTGAAAACGTCGTGGTTCACCAACACATAAGTGCATGGATCACAGGATCCAAATCTGATCTATGGGTAACATTACAGCCCTCCTTCTTCACCACTGAAGTCTGTGGGAGCTTTTCCCACGAAAAGGGTGCAGGATCGAGTCCACAGAGCAGTAATGTCAGGTCTGATGGATGCTCACAATGTCCTGTATCCTCATTTTTCCCTCTTGCTCTCTCCCTGCCCCAGATGTATATGCGAGAATCGACATCTCCTGCAATCTCCACAAACAGAAGCACCAGAAATCCAGCCCCAGGGCCCGAACCTCAGTCATCATCTTCAACGAGACTTTCCTCTTCCATCTTGCTGAGCCTGTTGCTGGGGCCTACACAGTCCTGGTCTCCATTTATGAAATGAGCTCCAGAGCCAGAGGCCGCAGCAGGCAGCTCATTGGACAGGCTGTCCTGGGGAAGAGGAGCCCCAGCGAAGCCAATGACCACTGGGCCCTCATGATGCAGTCTGTCCAGCAGCCTGTGGCTAAGTGGCATCCTCTGCTACTTTAGAAGGAGGATTTTGCACCACTTCCATGATGTAGAAACTGGCCAGATTTTCTCCATGGCATCGGGCCCAACAGCGGTCGAAGTGGGTACCTTCCAGAGATGGGTAATAGCCTGAAATTCTGGTTAGAACAGCACTAACTGAAGTAACTGTGCTACTTGTAACAAAAGTTGCTGATACATTCACTTCCCTCCCTCGCTGCTGCTGGGAGAGAGAGTGACTTTCCATCCCTGCCAAATCCCACTGTGATTTGATTAACAATACCGTTGCCACAGCACCGAGAGGCTGCAACTGAGACCAGGGCCCCACTGCGCTAGGTGCTGTACACACACACACACACACACACACACACACACACGCCCTGAGGAGTTTACAATCTGAACAGACAAGGGAAGCAATGGGTGGGAGGAAAGGAGTATTATCCCCATTTGACAGATGGGGAATTGAGGCACACAGAGATTAAGTGACATGTCCAAGTGTACACAGGGACTCTGTGACAGAGCGGGGATTTGAACCCAACATCTCCTGAGACCCAGTCCAGTGCCTCAATCATCCTTCCTCTCCTTCCCCTTTCTTTGCCTTGGATGTGGCACTTTCCCAGCTTTGGGATCTCCCACATGGGAAGCACCTGGGCTTATTTGAGAGAAGGCACCCAGGCCTTGCCACCAGCGCCTCCCTTCACTTACACGCACGTAGATTGCCTGTGGGATGGATGAATACAAGACCTTGGCATCCCAGGCTGTCAGTCGGACACTTTCCTTCAGTGATACCGGCGTGTTAAAAACAAACACCCTGTGTAAATTCAGCCCCCTCTCACCTGCTGAAGATAAATGAAACAGACCTTGTAAACAAGAGCAGAGCCTGCTGAAGTAGGAGCAACCTGCACACTTTGTCCCTGCTGCCATTTCAGGAAAGGTCTGGTCCCTGGGGCCACCACCACAGCTGGAGAGCTGCCAGCTGCTAAATTTGGATGAATGGTTGAGGTCCATTTCCAGCAAATGTGTGTGTGTTCAGGGCTCTCCTGAAGTGGCTAGGAGGCATGGTGTTGCATCTAAAGCTCATTAATGCTTGTAAACTGTTTCCTTCTCAGGATATCACCACTTCCCTGCACCGCATGTGGTGGTGGACAGTGGCCACTGCTCTGGGACTTCAGGCTTCTGCTTTGTTTAGTCTCCCAGCAAACAGCACCCCCTGGTGGAGACATGGCAGCACAACCTCACCTTGTATGGCTTTTGAAATGGATCAGACCCAACATCCATCCATTTAGTCCTGTATCTGGTCTCTGACAGTGGCCAGCACCAGCTATTTCAGTGGAAGCTCTAAGACCCCTGCAGTGAACAGATGTGGGAGAATCTGACCCCCACATTAGGTCTCACCTGGATCTCTATCAGTTAGAGAATTTTTAGTTAGAGAATGGTTTAAGCCCTGATGCATGAGGCTCCATAGCCTTTCCAAAATTTGTCGTCATTAATTATAAGAATTCTGGATATTCTTGATCGTGATATTGTTAAACGTGTCTTATCCCGTTTTGAATCTTGGTATGTTCTTGGCCTCAGTGATGTCCCGTGGCAGTGAGTTCCACAGTTATAAAAAAGTATTTCCTTTTATTGAATTTCCCACCTTTCAATTTCATTGCATGTCCTCTGGTTCTTGTATGATGAGACGGAGAACAGAAGCTCCAAATCTGTTTTCTCTGTCTCATTAATTATTTTATATACTTTTATCATGTCCCCTCTTACTCATCTCCTTCCTAAAGTGAACAATCCCACTCTTCAGTCTCTCTCCATAGGACAGTCTCTCCAGGCTCTTCATTGAACCTAGTTCTGCGCCATCCTTTTTGAGATGGTGTGACCAATACTCCACACAGTATCCAGATAAGGTCACACCATCGCTTTATATGAGGGCATTAGAATATTCTCTGTATTATTCACCATCCCATTCCTTATACAGCTTAACATTGTGTTAGCTTTTGGGACTGTGGCTTCACATTGAGCAGAGGTTTTCATTGAGTTCTCTATATGGACACCAAGGTCCCTTTTCGAGCTGACCCAGTTAATTTAGAATCCTGCAAGGTCCACAAGCAGTTGAAACTTTCCCCTCCAAGGTGCATTACTTTGCATTGATCAACACTGAATTTCATTTGCCCTCATGCTGCTCATTCTCTTAGCTTGGTTAGGTCTCTCTGAAGTTCCTCTCAATCCTCTCTGGTTCTGACTAGCAAATGTTGCTACCCCACTACTTGCCTGCCTACCCCCGCCTTTCCAGATCATTAAATGCACTAAACACAGGACCTAGTATGGAAATTTATAGCCCCCACTTTTGAAATGATGAACATTGATCATTTAATCCTACTCTTTGCTTTCCATCTCCTAGCCAGTTTTTGATCCATGACAATACAGTTTGCTTCTCACCTCCATGACTACTTAACTTCGTTAGTAGCCTCTTGCACGGGATCTTGTCAAAGGCCTTTTGAAAGTTACCGCATGTATACCATGCCTCCCGTGGAGATAAGAGCCAGCAGAACGGCTCAGTCCTCTGTCCTCTACCATCTAATCTAGGGGGCAGTATTCTGCCACCAGCTCCCAGCCCACTCACTGCTTGCTCTCCGCTCAGATGCCAGCTGCGATGCTGGTGGATATGGGCACTGATCTGCTAGGGACTCTCTCCCAAAAGGCAAGGGAAGGGTGAGTAGATTGGCATATGGAGCAAACATATCAGCATGTCACTGACTGAGCTTGCTCCATAGACACTACCCGGTTCCGACAAGTACTGTAACCTCCAGGCCACTCACCCTGATGAGATGGTGACACAGGCCCATCAGCCTGGAAGCTATTTCAGGAGCACTTCAGCACCCTCCAAGCCCTGCTACAAGATGCCTGAAGCTCCAGCATAATCAGGACTTGTCCATGGACATCAGCTCCAGTGCTGAACCTAGTTATTTGAGCATCGGGAAAACAAGAGTGACTACATTAAACTAACCACCACCTGGCACCGTATAGCCACAACCTAGAAAAACCTTAAGCCCACAGTTCCCCCCCATGAGAAGTTCTAGCCTGGGAACCCTGGCACCAAAGACCTCAGCGCAGCCTGTGGTACTGTCACAGTGGGTCAGCTACTCAGTACTATCCCAGGGGGAGAACGGTCAGTTACAGGGAAAGCTCTCAATGTTCTGGGCTCCTTTCAAATGGAAATGCTGGGCTGCTCTGGGACGGGAAAAAGGTAAAATCCATTAGCAGCTCTGACTCATGGATTTGCTACAGCTGGCAGCTGTCACCTAAGCCACAATGTTTGTTTAATTGTATCTTCCGGAGTCTGCAGTTCAGGCAGCACAATGGCATCAGATGGCATAGGTGGGTAGGATTGCTCCCGCAGCATTCCCATCTGGTGTTTCTCCACCCTGCCAGGAGCTGGAGTAGTAGAACACCCAGCGCAGCCGTAGTCCCTGCTGTGGAGCACAATACTTGAGTAGGGGACACTTCCCAGCTTAACAGTCACTGGCAGTGAAGGATGAAAGAACGAGCCTCAGCCGTAGCATGTTTCACTTCAGACTGCAGCTCGAGGTGACATCCCTGCGCTAGCTCTGATCAAGCTGCTGCACTAAAAATAGAGCGTCGCTGTGGCAGTGCGAGTGCTGGGACGGGCAAGCCACCAGAGTACATGCCTAGCATCTTTGATGGGACTGGATTTGGGGCAGCTAATCCCTTCCACTGCTCATGCTGAAGTTAGATTTACACGAGGTGGCTGTGACCTTGGCCAATAATAATAATCGAAGGCCTGGACTCCGAAGGTCACGTGACTGAGTGAGGTATAGATGTTATTCAGAGGGAAGGGTGGAGTCTCAATGAAAGAAACGACTCACTGGGTTTTAGATCCAAATCAAGTAATTAAAAATATCTGAAGGCTATCACAGGAGAACACAGCTGAGTAGAATTTAGTCCTGCTATGGATCCCAAGTGCTCAGTTTACAAGTGGAAAAGAGATATGGGAGAGGAGGGGGAACCTCCCAACTCCCAGTCCTACACACGCCCCCTAGGCTCTGAGGGTCATGTCACAGCAGGTGTTACCCCAGTGGGATTTGCAGCAGAAATTGAGTTGACCTTGAGATGGAAAGAACCTAGCTTGATTCTCAAAAATCACCTCCAATAAAAAAATCCACACACTTTTGTTGCCCAAAAGAGGCTCCTGTCCATCACCATTGTCTTCAGTGGGTGTAACTGATGGGAACTTAGTAAAAAGTCTGTGTGTTGTACTAGCTGGGAGGCAGCATTGCCTAGTGGATAATGCACTAGAGTAGGATTCAGTAGACCTGGATTCTAGTCCCAGTTTTATCATTATTATGGTTTGACAGGCAAGTTGCTTCACCTACCTGTGCTTCAGTTTCTCCATCTGTAAAAATGGGAATAATGATACTGACCTTTGTGAGCTAATGGCAACCCTAGTGCTTAGAGATCTACAGGTGAAAAGAGCTATGCAACAAACAAAAAACCCTAACAACCAGACTCTGCAGCTCATTCAGTCTTAGCTGTGATGTTTCGACAGGACTAAGGAGTAAAATACTAGAGAAAAAAACAGCAACTTGATTTTGTCACTGAAGCCACTAGATCTGACTGAGTCCACACAGGGAACTGGGATCTGATGAGTAAGAAGGTGCCATTTTTATGTAGTTACGTTCCAGAGCAGATGCACATTTGGACATGGGTAAAGAGCTTTGAGAGCCCTAGCAGAAAGAAACACCAACGAATTAAGGTATTATCAGACAGTAGGGCCAACTCCGTCATTCCACCAGTCATATAAGATTCCCTTTCATTTTACAGTAAATGTAGGGTCAGGAATGTCTGCTTTGGTCCATAGGGTGACCATGCTATTTAGGACATCATTAGCTCTATTGGCAGTGTAATAAATTCATAAGTTTAGAGTTATTAACTATTAAGATAGTTTTACTCTATAGCCTCCTGAGGCTTCTACAATTATCCTCTGGAAGGTTTAGTTTTGGGGCTATTAAAATTAAGGCTGTAAAGTGATTTCAAAAATTAATCGTGATTAATCGTGTTAAACAATAATAGAATACTATTTAGTTAAATATTTTTGGATGTTTTCTACATTTTCAAATATATTGATTTCAATTACAATACAGAATACAAAGTATAAATGCTCACTTTATATTTATTTTGATTACAAGTATTTGCACTGTAATAAAATAAAAGAAATAGTATTTTTCAATTCACCCTAATTCAAGTACTGTAGTGCTTTCTTTATCATGAAAGTTGAACTTACAAATGTAGAATTATGTACAAAAAATAACTGCATTCAAAAATAAAACAGCGTAAAACTTTAGAGCCTACAAGTCCAGTCAGTCCTACTACTTGTTCAGCCAATCACTCAGACAAACAAGTTTGTTTACATTTGCAGGAGATAATGCTACCTGCTTCTTGTTTACAGTGTCACCTGAAAGTGAGAACAGGCGTTCACATGGCACTGTTGTAGCCGGCATCGCAATATATTTACGTGCCAGATGCGCTAAAGATTCATATGTCCCTTCATGCTTCAACCACCATTCCAGAGGACATGCATCCATGATGATGACGGGTTCTGCTCAATAACAATCCAAAGCAGTGTGGACTGATGCATGTTCATTTTCATTATCTGAGTCAGATGCCACCAACAGAAGATTGATTTTCTTTTTTGGTGGTTCAGGTTCTGTAGTTTCCACATCGAAGAGTTGCTTTTTTAAGACTTCTGAAAACATGCTCCACATCTTGTCCCTCTCAGATTTTGGAAGGCACTTCAGATTCTTAAAGCTTGGGTCGAGTGCTGTAGTTATCTTTAGAAATCTCACATTGGTACCTTCTTTGCGTTTTGTCAAATCTGCAGTGAAAGTGTTTTAAAAATGAACTACGTGTGGTGGGTCATCATCCGAGACTGCTATAACATGAAATATATGGCAGAATGTAGGTAAAACAGAGCAGGGGACATGCAATTCTCCCGCAAGGAGTTCAGTCACAAATTTAATTAATGCATTTTTTTTAACAAGCGCCATTAGCATGGAAGCATGTCCTCTGGAATGGTGGCCAAAGCATGAAGGGGCATACAAATGTTTAGCATATTTGGCACGTAAATACCTTTTAATACCAGCTACAAAAGTGTCATGCAAATGCCTGTTCATTTTATGGTGACATTGTAAATAAGAAAAGGGCAACAAATGTAAACAAATTTGTTTGTCTTAGCGACTGGCTGAACAAGAAGTAGGACTGAGTGGACTTGTAAATGCTAAAGTTTTACATTGTTTTGTTTTTGAATGCAGTTATGCAACAAAAAAAATCTACATTTGTAAATTGCACTTTCATGACAAAGAGATTGCACTACAGTACTTGTATGAGGTGAATTGAAAAATACTATTTCTTTTGTTTATCATTTTTACAGTGTAAATATTTGTAATAAAAATAATATACACTTTGATTTCAATTGCAACACAGAATACAATATACATGAAAATGTAGAAAAACATCCAAAACATTAAATAAATTTCACTTGGTATTCTATTGTTTAATAGTCTGATTAAAACTCTGATTAATTAATTTTTTAAATTGTGATGAGTTAACTGCGATTAATCTACAGCCCTAATTAAAATCACTTGGAGCTCCATCTCAGAACATTTGCTTGTTTTGGGTATGGAGTTTGAATGAATTGGTGCATATCCTTGGGGAAAAAGCAGTATTAGAGAGTAAACTATGTGCTTGAATCCTTTAACAAAATCTGTTCTTAGCCTGTAACAATGTATATTGTAACTTTGATTCTAAAGCAGAACTCCCTCATGAATAAAAATTTTTTGGGTAAGATTTTGATATGGCCGCATGCACTATGGGCACAAAGACTTGTAGTTACCGTGAGCAGCCACAGGGTGGCATGATAAATATGAAAGTACTGCACAAATACACAGTCCCTTTACTGGGGTGAACATATGCCTCAGAGCCAGGAACAATCCTTTTCAGAGCCTAGCCCTGTCAATGTGTTTTTCCCATAAGTAAACCCCCAAAGGAGCCACTAGGCAACAAAGTCAGTGAAACTGAGGATATATCTAGTGGGTTCCCACAGGGGTCTGCCCTAGATCCACTACTATTCAGTATTTTCATTAATGACTTGGATAGTGGAGTGGAGAGTATGCTTATAAAATCTGCAGATGACACCAACCTGGGAGAGTTTGCAAGCACTTTGGTGGCCAGGATTAGAATTCAAAATGACCTTGACAAATTGGAAAATTGGTCTGTTTAAGAAGGATGAATTCAAACTGGAACAGGTACAGAGAAGGGCTACCAGGATGATCTGAGGAATGGAAAATTTGTCTTATGAAAGGAGACTCAAGGAGTTTGGCTTGTTTAGCCTAACCAAAAGAAGGTTGAGGGGAGGTATGATTGCTCTCTATAAATATATCAGAGGGATAAATACCGGAGAGGGAGAGGAATTATTTAAGCTCAGTACCAGTGTGGCCACAAGAACAAATGGATATAAACTGGCATTGAGAAGTTTAGACTTGAAATTAGACGAAGGTTTCTAACCATCAGAGGAGTGAAGTTCTGGAATAGCCTTCCAAGGGAAGCAGTGGGAGCAAAAGACCTATCTGGCTTCAAGATTAAACTCGATAAATTTATGGAGGAGATGGTATGATGGGATAACATGATTTTGGTAATTAATTGATCTTTAACTGTTTATGGTAAATAGGCCCCATTGGCCTGTGATGGGATGTTAGATGGGGTGGGATCTGAGTTACTACAGAGAATTCTTTCCTGGGTATCTGGCTGGTGAGTCTTGCCCATATGCTCAGGGTTCACCTGATCACCATATTTGGGGTTAGGAAGGAATTTTCCTCCAGGGCAGATTGGAAGAGGCCCTAGGGGTTTTTCACCTTCCTCTGTAGCATGGGGCACGGGTCACTTGCTGGAGGATTCGCGGCACCTTGAAGTCTTTAAACCATGATTTGAGGACTTCAATAGCTCAGACATAGGTGAGAGGTTTATTGCAGGAGTGGGTGGGTGAGATTCGGTGGCCTGCATTGTGCAGGAGGTCAGACTAGATGATCACGATGGTCCCTTCTGACCTTAATATCTATGAATCTATGAATCAAAATTGATGAAATTCGATAAAGACAAGTGCAAAATACTACACTTAGGAATGAAAAAAAAATCAAATGCACAACTACAAAATGGGGAATAACTGGCTAGGCAGTGTGCTGCTGAAAAATATTTGAGGGCTTATAGTGGATCGCAAATAGAATATGAGCCAACAGTGTGATTCAGTTGCAAAAACAACTAATATCATTCTGGGCTATAAAAACAGGAGTGTCGTATGAAAACCGAGGAGGTAATTGTCCTGGTCTATTCAGCACATGTGAAGCGTCAGCTGGAGCACTGTGTCCAGTTTTGGGTGCCACATTTTAGAAAAGATGTGGCTAAACTGAAGTGTCCATAGAAGAACGACAACAATTATAAACTGTTTAGGAAACCTGGCCTATGAGAAAAGACTAAAATAACTGGACATGTTCAGTCCTGAGAAAATAAATTGACGTGGGGGGAGGAGGGGGGAGGAATCTGATAATCTTCAAATATGTTAAGGGCTGTGATCAATTGTTTTCCATGTCCACTGAAGGCAGAACAAGTAGTAATGGGCTTAAGCTATAGCAAGGGAAATTTAGAAAGTTTTTCCTAATATCTAAATTATAAGGGTAGTTAAGTACTATAATTGGCTTCCAGGGAAGGCTGTGGAATCCCCATCATTGGAAGTTTTTAAGAACAGGTTAGACAAGCACCTGTCAGGGATGATCTAGGTTTACTTGGTCTTGCCTCAGCACAGGGGCTGGACTACATGACTTAGAGGATCTATGGATGGCAGACTGGCTGGACACATAGGCAAGGGCTATCCCAAACTGTCTTCCAGGTGTTTCGGAAACCATCACTGAGACCTGACCAGCCACCTACAAACATATGCCATAGGTGTCCTGGTGTCTTACTTGGAGAGTCTGGGTCACCTTGGCTTGCAGTGCTGGGTCCAGATGTGCTACAATGGGCTATTATATTAGTTCAACAAGGCTGCTGCAGATTTCATGCTAGCTTTTAAACTTGACTTAATCAAAGGATTTCACTGCTTGGGCCTGCTCTCTGTGTGTGTCTGTGATTTGTGCTTTCCCTGGCAAGTAATTTGCTCTGGCCCTGAAGTGATCACCACTGTTTAGAGGGGGTCTGGATTTTGTTTTGTTTTTTTAAAAAGCTCCACTAACTGATCTTTGTTGAAGAGTGACTGTACATACAACACCTCTGGAAGAGGGCACAAGTGACCGATCTGGGAAAGCAACAGTATAGAGCAAACCTACGTCTAGAAAGTGAGTGGGAGTGTTTGTGCCAGATTAGAGATCAGGGAAGGAGGCCAGAACACTGGGTGAACAGTATGAAAGAGCCACCTGCCTGAAGAACATAAACACAGGAACAGAAGCAAGGCGTTCTCATCTCTCTCCCGCCTTTTCTGGGTTGATTTCAAGGCATTTTTAGTCTTTTCCTAGTGCTGATGGATATGGACACTTTTTTTTAAAAAACATCATTCGTACTTCAGTGACATCTCCTTGCTGTGAGAGTCACAGCTAGACAGCCCTACGTGCTTCTATTTTGGTTTAAGAAAAGGACAGGAACTTTGTTTAAAGCAACACCTAATCCAGTGGGGCCTAGGCCGCATTAAATTCAGTCAGTGCAGTGCGGTATTACACACAGCTCTTTGGCTGAAGCTGATAAGATTGGCATCTGGTGAATGCAGGCCGTACAATTGCTTTCCCAAGCCCTTGTACAGCACACGCCCTGATGCAGGCAGTAGTCTCGTGGCTGGGAGCCCATGTTTATTTCTGACACACACTTGGCACATGCTGCCTTGGAGGTGGAACATGGCGAGCTGCAGATGTTTGAACTGTGTGTCCTGGACTGTACTGCATCACATCCCACTGAGAGCCAATATGACTCAAGCGCCTCCTCAGCCAGGGCTGCTAATGAGGGCACGTGGGGATGACGTAGGCCCAGTTGAGGTGCTGACAAATGGGTCAGCAATGGCATCAGAGTCTGCTTTGCTGAACCAAGCCAGAGGTTCAGGGTAAATCCATAGGAAGGGCTTTATCCAAAACAGCAACATTGCCTCTAGCCCCTGCTATCTCCCTACTGCGGGCTCAGCCTCACCTCCTCTTCCCTCCCAGGATAAGAGCTGCTGATGCAGATGCTGAGGTAAAGTCCCACCCATGGGGAGGAGGGATTCATTTCCAGGGTTGCAAAGAATACTCCTGTCACTATGGGAACAGACAGCGCTGTGATGCCGCAACAGCCCCAATTGCCTCTGTCACCAGGCAATTAAACAGAGAATGTCACCATTTGCGTGGGGGAGCGGGTCTATTCCTGCCTGAAGCATCTCTTGGCCCATTTCATGCTGCCACAAAGGCAGTCAAGGATGATGCTCAAGCCAGACCAGCCCCTTGGCTTTGGAATTTGCCTGATAAAGGCTCAGATCTATTGGCCGTCAGGGTATGCTGTGGGCAGGTGCTTTGGAGAGGCTGAGCTGTAGCATGTAGGTTTTGGGGTGGCTGTAGTGGCATGCCATGTGTGTGTTGCATGCTCCAGGACAGGCTGTGCCTGTGGGACTATTTCGCCCCGTTCCCGAATACACATGGAGGACGCCATTTTGTTTTACAAAATGGCGTCCTCCACACAGCGTGACCTCACATGCACCCTATGTGTGACATCATGCCGCGTGGAGGACACCATTTTGGATGCAAGTTTAGTACTGCACGCCTGGCTAAAACTATCACGGCACGCCACTGGGTGTCCGTGAGTGAGGGATGTTTGAGGTTGGCTGCTGCTGCTGCTTTTGTCTTTTTGCATTGGCTGGCTTGAGTGCTTTGTCAAGGTGCCTAGAGCCCAGAAGCAGTGCTGTTTAGGCTTAAGTAAAAGTGAATAAATACAGATTCATCACAGGACCACTGCCAGTTTATACCAGATGAGGATCTGGCCCAAGCGTTCTGTTTCCTGCTCTAGGCCCAGCCCAGAACAAGAGAAAGAGACAGAGTTGATCTAAAATTGGAGGGAACATTCCCTCAGCAGCACTCGGCGCCCCCTCCCCAGCAGCCCTGGAACAACAGACAGTGAGAACCAAAACCACTGGCAACCAACCACAGAGAGCGAGCCAGGAGCTGGGATAATTAACTCCCTGCCCCTCACACTGCCACAGGACCTGCCTGGCTTTGCTTGGCATTGCCACTGGCCCCTCCCACCCACATCTCAACCCCAATCTCTCTCCTTTCCTTCCCCCCTCCAAGCCAATTTCTCCTGTTTGTCTTCCCAGCACAAAGGCGTCCGAGTGCATCTCCAGAGAGGACTCGGGAGTGAGAGGAGCAAAGCTTTGGAGGGTGCATTAGAGCCAGCGCAGGTGGGTAGGTATGGGCTTCAGGAGCGCTGGAGATATGAACAATGCTGCAAACATCAACACGGGAGGAAATAAACAGCACAACAGCAGGTGACAGGGATTTACATTGTGCCAACAGGAGCTCAGAGCAGCATGACAGGCTGCAGGGGGCCTCTGCATACATTGATTGCAAAGACGGAGACTGGCTATCACAGACAGGCGGCTGCTTCCACAGATCTTGAGCTTGTTAACTCTGTAGTCAGGGACGAGAGGGCCGGGGAGATACAGACAGGAGTCTGAGATATGATCCTCACCAGCGCCTGCTTCGGTTGCTGCTGTCGGATTTTCATGTGCCCTGCTTTCCATTACAAAGCGAAATGGCGGCTCCTTTAATCAGCAAGGCTTAAACAGGACTGGCATAATGCCAGCTAGAGAGACACAAGCCAGCTCCCCCCATTCAGACATCCCCAGGCTAGGAGAAAATCTGGGGTCAGACTCAAACCCTGCCACAGCCCCCATCATTACAATGGGTCAGCTTAGCACCTCCGCCCAGCCTGAGCAGTGGCTGCACTCAGATCCGTCTCCGGTTACCAGTGCTGGCCTCAGAGGAGAGCCCCAAGCCAGTACAACATGAGTGATAGCAATTTTAAGTTTCTGTCTGGCCTGCAGCCTGCCTGGTGAGGCGGGCTCTGGGTCTGCTGTGCCACAAAGGGATGATTATGGCAGAGCAATGGAGCCCTGGCCCGTGGCGTGTCTGGGGCTCAGACTTTGTAGCCCTAACAAAGATGATCTGGTGCAATGCAGCATTCAGATGATGGTTGTGAAAAAAAAAATCCAGGTGGCCAGGAACCTACCTATCCCCTCTCAATGGCAGCCCCACTCCTTAGACACGAGCTAGAGTAGCGAGAACGCAGCCAGAGAGAAGTCAAGTGAGAGATGCTGGCAGCCAGACCTGCATGTATTTGTAGGACTGACTCACCCATTACCGGATCTCATTAATCTGCCCAGCAAACAAGAATGGCCAACTGCTTCAGAGCCCAGGCAAACCTCCCCTCAGAGCACCTGCTGGCCCTCCTTCCACACACAGGCAGGCGATCAGCTATGCTGAGCAAGTCCAGCTCCCCAGACAGGGCTCCCCAACTGGAAGCAGGAGACAAAAGGGAGCTGCACCGTGTGTGTGTTGCACATCGAGATTCAGCCCCCTCCCCTGTATTCCCACGCTCCCTGCGCTGCTCCCATTACTGATGGGCTTTGGCAGCAAAAGGGAGAGCAGGTTGCCATTGTGAACAGCAGGGCTGGTGAACTGCAGGGGCAGGCAGTAGCTCCGCTGAGCCTGTACACAGCACAGAGTCCCTCCGGAGAGCTGCCTTAGAGACAGGCATGGAGCCTCTCTCTCAGAAAGGAGTCAAGATCACTCCTCCCCTCATACACACAGCCACAGGCCCCCCACGCCCCTTCAGAGTACACATAGCACCACCCCTGTCCAGTGTCCACACACCCTGCATTGTCTCATGCTCAGAGCATAGACCTAGGAGTTAGGCAGTGTTGTTGGAAGTACTGATAAAACAAGACTTCAGTATAAGTGCCCAGTGCACCATTGCAGAATTACTTATAAGTACAAGTGTGCTGTGGAAACAGTACTTGTGTTTGTAAGTAGAAGTATAAGCACAAGTACTTTCAACTCCCGTATTCCTGCAATTGTCTGGTCAATATATGGACAGCTACCTAAATAACAAAAGCGTATCAGAATTATTGATATGTAGGGCTGGAAGGGACCTCGAGACGTCATCAAGTCTAACCCCCCTGAGCTGTGACTGGGCCAAGTTAACCTAGACCATCCCTGACAGGTGTTTGTCCAACTTGTTTTTAAAAGCTTCCCATGATGGGGACTCCCCGACCTCCCTTGGAAATCTATTCCAGAGCTTAATTACCCTTGTCGTTAGAAAGCTTTTCCTAATATCTAACCTAAGTCTCCCTTGCTGCAGATTAAGCCCATTGCTTCTTGTCCTACCTTCAGTGGACATGGAGAACCATTGATCACCGTCCTCTTTATAACAGCCCTTAACCTATTTCACGTCTGTTGGCAGGTTCCTCCTTCCCTGCTCAGTCCTCTTTTTTTTTAACCTTTCCTCATAGGTCAAGTTTTCTAAACCTTTTATAATTTTTGTTCGCACGCTCATTAAGTCCAAGTGTACACAAATACTTGGGAGCACTGGAGCTGGGATCTGAATCTCAGTTTCACCATCTCCGCATCTGGGACAGAAATGGCTGGGGAGGGATTATGCAAATGGGACTTTAAAACAGCTATGCGCTCCCTGTATTCCACAGACAACAAATTGTGTGCTTGCTTAATTCCCCAGCAGCAGCCTCTAATTTGTATTGTGCGTCCCATGGCTCCTGGGAGACAGAAAATAACCACAGTGCAATTGCACTTATATCCCATGCTGGTCCCACCTGCCCTCTATGCCAATTTTTGGGAGCAGGGCTGGCATAAGGCCTTTATGCCAGCTCTGCAAAAGCCAGGGAGGGGGCATTCTCAGTGGGCCTTGTCCAGCCCCTTCATGATGCCAGAGCAGGGCTTGAATGTCCCAGAAAAATCAGATCCTTGGGTTCCATTCCTGACTGAGTCTTGAAGACCACTGGATGGAAAGTGCCAAATATTCCACCCAATTCCCCTTGCAGACACATGCCTTTCTCCAGTCACATACCCCCACCTACAAGACACCCTGGCGAGTATCACTGCCAGCCCCATGGTGGGCAGGATTTCTCTCATCATCTGCAGGCAGCACTGCTACCCACCCTACATTTTGCAGGATCTCCCCTCCCTTATGCTGCAAGCAGAGCACGAAAAGCCAATGGAACTGCCCTAATGGTTGTGTTTAACATCAGCATGTGAAACCTGAGTGGCACCAGGTAAGGCCCTTCCCACTTGGGCCTCCCCACATCTGAGCAGCTGTTACATGCTCACCGTTCCAGGCTTCTTCCAGGGGAACATTCTGATCCCAGCTGTGATAATGCCACGTGTGCACCTGCCCATGGGAATTAGTCCTGGGTGGCAAGCGAGCCCGCGAAAGAGTTTCATGACAGTTCCAGCGGCTGGGAGAGTTTTGCCAGGGCACCATTAGTGACAGGCTTCTTATGGAAGTGGTGGGAAGTAGCCACATGGCTTCATGCTGCCCTCCAATCCTTTCGCAGAAGCTACAGCACCACGGTCACTGCTTCCGAAAATTGTCCTAGTTCAGCAGAGCAACACTGACTCACATCAGCTGAGGACCTGGCCCAACCTCTCTGCCCTTGGTGTGTTGGGTACAGGCATCTGAGATGTTGCTAAGATACCACCTTGATGAACCCAATTTGAATACAGTGACCAGGGGCAGGATGGGCAGACATAGGCCACTACATTGAGGTGTTTGTTAGAAATGCACGTTTTAAGCATCTGGAATGCGGGTGCTTATTGGAAATTAACCTGACCCCTCAGAGGTTTGCCTGTCAGAGGGGTGTTTGTGCGTGTTCTTCTTCCAGTGGCAGAAGCAAGTGCAGGACCTTATTAGGCAGGCTGCTGTCTGTGTGAAACCACAGGAGGCTTCAGGAAAGCTTAATACAATAATGTGGGTCTCCTCCTAGCTCCTCCTCTCACCCCATCTCAAAAAAGATCTATTAGAATTGGAAAGGGTACAGAGAAGGGCAACAACAATGATTCGGGGGATGGAACAGCTTAAGGAGAGATTAAAAAAAACTGGAACTGTTCATCTTAGAAAAGAGACGACTCAGGGGAAATAGGATAGAGGTCTATAACGT